>NC_135805.1:115372041-116121422 GCF_964213995.1 Mustelus asterias | reverse complement strand
GTTTTTGCATTAATTACTGTGTCGTTAACACATGGTTATTATTTTTTCTCAGCAATTTAAAACAGCTGATCAGTCAGGGCATCTAGCTGAGAGTGTGTTGAGGATGAAAAATGCACTGAATATTTTAGCACAGCTGGTCTAAAATTTTCTCCCTGGGGATAATCTGGAAGTTAAATCCAAAAATCCATCCAATGTCTTAACCATTTTATTGATAACAAGTTATATCCAAACACGCTCTGCATCTCACTAGAATACAGTGAGAAAAGTGTGTAAACAATCAAGGTCCAAGAACAGCAACAGATTCACACCAGTATATTTCTTCTTTAAGCTACAACTAATCATCAGTTGTGCACATCAGCATGTTTCCTGGGAAGCTTTTGAATTTTTAATTTGATTTAATCCTGATGCTATAAAAGAGCATTAAAAGAAACAGAAAATACAGATCAGAGCTTAGCGAGAATAAACTTCAAGAAAACACCCAAATAATTGCCATAAAATACCAAAGGAATAATCTTGCTTCCTGCTGCAGTGTGGAGTGATCCCTAATAGACAGAATTGGAGGTCATTCACATTTAAGAGTTGTGGCCATGGCCAGTTTGATGGATGGGTTTTCTGGCTGAGCTGCAAGTTTGATGGATGAATGAAAAAGATCGAGGAGAGCTGGGCATATCGTAGGTTAATGTGCTCAAAATTTGATGATTCTTTTAAACAAGGTAATTGTTTAGCGTCGAGTTGATGGGTGTCACTAAGACCGGAGGGGATGCATCTGAGGGAACCGAGGGAAGTAAGGGTGGAAGTTGTGGAGGCACTGGCCATAATTTTCCAATCCTTCTTAGACATGGAGGTAGTGGCAGGCTGCTGGAGAATTGCAAATGTTGCATCCTTGTTCGAAAAAGGATGCAAGGATAAAGCCAGCAACGTCAGACAAGTTAGTTTAACATTGGTGGTGGGAAAACATTTAGAAACAATAATCTGGGACAAGATTGAATGTCACTTGGTCAAATGCATATTTGTTAAAGGCAAATTGTGACTAACTTGATTCATTTTTTGATGAGGTAAGAATGATATGGTTGATGAGGGTATTTTAAAAATTCATTCATGGAATGTGGGCATTCCTGGCTGGGCCAGCATTTATTACCCATCCCTAATTGCCCTTGAACTGAATGGCTTGCTGGGCCAATACAGAGGGTATTTAAGAATCAATCACATTGCTGTGGCTCTGGAGCCACATAGAGGCCAGATCAGGTCAGGATGGCAGATTTCCTTTCCTAAAGGACATTAGTGAACAAGATGAGTTTTTTTTAACCGCAGTTAGCAATGGTTTCATGGTCATCATTAGGCTTTTAACTCCAGATTTTTGTTGAATTCGAATTTCACCATCTCTGAAGCTAGGTCCCCAGAACTCTGGATTTCTAATCCAGTGAAAATACCACTAAGCCACTAAATAGAATTGATATGGTGCAAATGGACTTTCAAAGGCATTTTTTAAAGTATCACACAGCGGGCTACAACCTTGCTGGTAATTCTATGAAATAAAAGAGACTGTGGCAGTACGGGAGGCTTTCTCTGAGGTCAGTGGAGAGCACTCTTGCTTCACTGCTGACCACAAAACCTTGGCAAAAAGTTACATAGCAGCAATATAACCTTGTTCACATTTCATGCAAAGACCATTCTCAAAGAATCCATTTTTTCCAATTCCCGTTCAACCCTAGACATTTTCCATAACCTATTTTTGGCATGCTCTTGGATAATCTGAATTCTACTCTCACGTGGCTTCAGGGTACTTCTGCTAAATCCATCAATAGCAATTTCCATCATTAAATGATTAAGAATGAAGCAGGTTTATAAAACATGCTGGATCACTTTTAACATAACATTTTATGGGCAGCATGGCAGCACGGTAGTTAGCACTGCTGCCTCACAGTGCCAGTGACCCGGGTACAATTCCATCCTTGGGTGACTGGATGGAACTTGCATTTTCTCTCTATGTCTGCGTAGGTTTCCTCCAAGGGCTCTGGTTTCCTCCCACATTAAGAGTTTTAACAACACGAGGTTAAAGTCCAACAGGTTTATTTGGTAGCAAATACCATTAGCTTTCGGAGCGCTGCTCCCTCCCACATTCCAGAGATACACAGGTTAGGTTATTTGGCCATGTTAAATTGCCCTTTAGTGTCCAACGGTTAGGGGGAATAGTGGGGTAAATATGTGGGGTTATGGGGTAAGCCTGGGTATGAATTGGTGCAGACTTGATGGGCCAAATGGCCTCCTTTTGCACTGTAGGATTTCTATGATAACCTTGAGTGCTGATTTTTCTTTAAAACAAAAATTCTGGGTTTCCTTTCATTCCATCTTTCTGGACAAAACCTGCTGGATGGTGAAAGCAATAATGATTTAAATGGCACAATACCACAAGGATATTGAGGGGAATGGGCGAGGGAAAGGAAGAATTAAGAGAGACAAGTAAACGTGTGATAGAGAAGCAAACATGTGATAGAGAAGCAGTGTTTTGGGAAGGGTTTTAAAGGTGGTCAATAATAGAAAAAAGGTGGGGGGATTTGTAGATGGAGCTCTCATGATTAGGAAATAAGGTGACTAAAGGCTCTGAATATTGCAGATGCGTTAGGACAACACTTTATTGGTTAAAATACTTAAAATGTTGAAAAAACATTTGAAATTTCTTTACAAGAAATGTAGCTATTGGGTTGTTAGTTTTTTTTCCCCAGTGTAGTCAAAAGCCAGATGGAGTAAATGACTTCAAAATGCAGAATTGCATCCATGTGAGACAGAAAGCTTGTGCAAAAGTAACCAGTTCACAATGTTCCCAGGTCTGGTATCAGTTTGAGCTTAGATTGTTATACTATAGCCAAGCATTTATTTACAAGCACCGAAGACTGCAGAAAGTTTCCCAGATTCGATTCTCCTGATTTTGTTTGAAATACACAAATATTTTGAAGAACATTTGCACATCCTTCATTTAACTCTCATCAATTGGCCATGTAAAAAAATCACTTTTTGACAGCATGTAGAAATAATGGCAAGGTGCAGCAGGGCTTTAAGTGAAAGTGGATCAAGCTTGAATAAATTACACTTTTGCAATCCCACATACCATAGAAACATGGATTGTTAAATTGTACATGGTCAGCCCATGATTTCCCAACCATTAGTTTAAATGAGCACAAATTATTGGTGGGGGTCAAGCAATTTTGCACTTATGCAACTTCAGTATGGCAGTTTGAAGATGATTTTTTTCTTTGATTGGTAGATCTTTTGATGGGAAGTCAAAGGAAATCACATTTTCTAAGAGTGAGGAGCTTGGTTGATGAGCATTGAATGTGGGGCTAATGGATGCTAGGTCATCTGTTGAAGTGAATAATGATTGAACATTGGGGATTAGATCATTTGAAGATGCAAAGAGTAGGCAGAGACTTTTAAAACCAATTTCTGTGCTCTCGAAGCTGGATTTTGTGAATGGAAGACACATTTATTAAATTTATTCCTAGCTTTCTTGCTGTTGATACAATAAATTAAGGCCAAATTTACACATTCACTAATTCCCAGCTGGCTTCCTGCTGAATATGAAGAACATAAGAACTGGGGACGGGAGTAGGCAATTGAGCCCCTCGAGCCTGCTCTGCCATTCAGTATGATCAAGACTGATCTCATCCCGGCCTCAACTCCATTTTCCTGCCCACTCTCAATAACTCTTCAACCCATTACTAATTAAAAAGCTTTCTATATCCTCCTTAAATTTACTCAATGTCTCAGCATCCACCACTGACTCACGACCCTTTGAGAGATGTAATTTCTCTTGTTTTAAATCTGTTACCCCTTATTTGAAAACTATCACCTCTTGTTCTAGATTGCCTCACAAGAAGAAACATCCTCTCTACCCTGTCAATCCCCTTTAGCACATATATACCTCAATTAGATCTCCCCTCATTCTTCTAAACTTCAGGGAGTTTAGACCTAAACTGTACAATCTCTCTTCAAAAACAAACCCCTCATCACTGGAATCAATCAATTGAACCTCCTCTGAACTGCCTCCACTGCAACTATTCTCCCTCAAGTAATGGGACCAAACCAGTGCACCAAGTCCCACCAATGTCTTGTATTGTTGGAGCAACACTTCCCTACTTTTATACTCCATCCTTTCCAAAGCCACAAAATAATACATAATTTAGGCTGGCATTTCATTACAACATTGAGTGCTACAGTTCAATATGTGGTCATAGTATCATAGAGTTCACACCGTGCAGAAGGAGGCTATTCGGCTCATTGAGTCTGCACCAACTTTCCGTCAGAGCATCCCACTCAGGCCCTATCCCTTTAACCCCATGTATTTACAAAGAACAAAGAACAGTAAGCACAGGAACAGGCCCTTTAGCCCTCCAAGCCTGCGCCGATCATGATGTCTGCCTAAACTAAAACCGTAAGCACTTACAGATTCCATTCCCAACTCCATTAATCCACCTAACCTACACATCTTTAGACACTAAGGGGCAATTTATCATGGTCAATCCACCTCACCTGCACATTTTTGGACTGTGGGAGGAAACTGGAGCACCCAGAGGAAACACACGCAGACACGGGAAGAACATGCAGACTCCTCACAGACAATGACCTGAGGCTGGAATCAAACCCGGGTCCCTGATGCTGTGAGGCAGCAGTGCTAACTACTGTGCTGCCCCTTCTGATGAAGCATTAAACTGAAGGCAGGTGCAATTTTGTCTTTTATAGAACACAGAACAGTACAGCACAGTACAGGCCCTTCGGCCCACGATGCTGTGCCGAGCTTTGTCCGAAACCAAGATCAAGCTATCCCACTCCCTATCATTCTGGTGTGCTCCATGTGCCTATCCAATAACCGCTTAAATATTCCTAAAGTGTCTGACTCCACTATCACTGCAGGCAGTCCATTCCACACCGCAACCACTCTCTGCGGAAAGAACCGACCTCGGACAACCCTCCTATATCTCCCACCATGAACCTTATAGTTATGCCCCCTAGTAACAGCTACATCCAACCGAGGAAATAGTCTCTGAATGTCCGCTCTATCTATCCCCCTCATCACCTTATAAACCTCTATTAAGTCGCCTCTCATCCTCCTCTGCTCTAAAGAGAAAAGCCCGAGCTCCCTCAACCTTTCCTCATAAGACCTACCCTCCAAACCAGGCAGCATCCTGGTAAATCTCCTCTGCACTCTTTCCAATGCTTCCACGTCCTTCTTATAGTGAGGTGACCAGAACTGCACACAATATTCCAAATGTGGTCTCACCAAGGTCCTGTACAGTTGTAGCATAACCCCACGGCTCTTAAACTCCAACCCCCTGTTAATAAACGCTAACACACTATTGGCCTTCTCCACGGCTCTATGCACTTGAGTGGCAACCTTCAGAGATCTGTGGATATGAACCCCAAGATCTCTCTGTTCCTCCACATTCCTCAGAACCCTGCCGTTGACCCTGTAATCCGCATTCAAATTTGTCCCACCAAAATGAATCACCTCGCACTTATCAGGGTTAAACGCCATCTGCCATTTTTCGGCCCAGCTCTGCATCCTATCAATGTCTCTTTGTAGCCTACAACAGCCCTCCACCTCATCCACTACTCCACCAATCTTGGTGTCATCAGCAAATTTACTGACCCACCCTTCAGCCCCCTCCACCAAGTCATTGATAAAAATCACAAATAGCAGAGGACCCAGCACTGATCCCTGTGGTACACCACCCTGTGGTAACTGGTCTCCAGTCTGAAAACTTTCCATCCACCACCACCATCCATCTGTCTTCTATGAGATAGCCAGTTACTTATCCAATCGGCCAAATTTCCCTCTATCCCACACCTCCTTACTTTCTTCATGAGCCGACCATGGGGAACCTTATCAAACGTCTTAGTAAAATCCATGTATACAACATCAACTGCTCTGCCATCATCTACACACTTAGTTACCAGCTCAAAGAATTCAATCAAATTTGTGAGGCAAGATTTACCCTTCACGAATCCGTGTTGACCATCCCGGATTAAGCTGCATCTTTCCAAATGGTCATAAATCCTATCCCTCAGGACCTTTTCCATTAACTTACTGACCACCAAAGTAAGACTAACCGGCCTATAATTACCAGGGTCATTCCTATTTCCTTTCTTGAACAGAGGAACAACATTCGCCAGTTTCCAGTCCTCTGGCACTATCCCCATGGTAAGAGTTTTAACAACACCAGGTTAAAGTCCAACAGGTTTATTTGGTAGCAAATTTGCTACCAAATAAACCTGTTGGACTTTAACCTGGTGTTGTTAAAACTCTTACTGTGTTCACCCCAGTCCAACGTCGGCATCTCCACATCATGACTATCCCCATGGACAGTGAGGACCCAAAGATCAAAGCCAAAGGCTCTGCAATCTCATCCCTTGCCTCCCAAAGAATGCTAGGATATATCCCATCTGGCCCAGGGGACATATCGACCCTCAGGTTTTTCAAAATTGCTAACACATCTTCCCTCAGAACATCTACCTCCTCCAGCCTTTCAGCCTGTATCACACTCTCATCCTCAAAAACATGGCCCCTCTCCTTGGTGAACACTGAAGAAAAGTATTCTTTCATCACCTCTCCTATCTCTTCTGACTCCATGCACAAGTTCCCACTACTATCCTTGACCGGCCCTAACCTCACCCTGGTCATTCTTTTATTTCTCACATAAGAGTAAAAAGCCTTGGGGTTTTCCTTGATCCGATCCGCCAAGGACTTCTCATGCCCTCTCCTAGCTCTCCTAAGCCTTTTTTTTTAGCTCATTCCTTGCTACCTTGTAACCCTCAAGCGACCCAACCGAACCTTGTTTTCTCATCCTTACATACGCTTCCTTTTTCCTCTTGACAAGACATTCAACCTCTTTTGCGAACCATGGTTCCCTCACTCAGCCATTTCCTCCCTGCCTGACAGGGACATACCTATCAAGGACACGTAGTATTTGTTCCTTGAACAAGCTCCACTTTTCATTTGTGCCTTTCCCTGACAGTTTCTGTTCCCATCTTATGCTCCGTTATTCTTGCCTAATCGCATCATAATTACCCCTCCCCCAATTATAAACCTTGCCCTGCCATATGGCCCTATCCCTCTCCATTGCAATAATGAAAGACACCGAATTGTGGTCACTATCTCCAAAGTGCTCTCCCACAACCAAATCTAACACTTGGCCCGGTTCATTACCCAGTACCAAGTCCAACGTGGCCCCACCTCTTGTCGGCCTATCCACATACTGTGTCAGAAAACCCTCCTACACACACTGTACAAAAACTGCCCCATCCGAACTATTCGACCTATAAAGGTTCCAATCAATATTTGGAAAGTTAAAGTCACCCATGACAACTACCCTGTGACCTCCACACCTATCCATAATCTGCTTTGCGATTTCTTCCTCCACATCTCTATTACTATTTGGGGGCCTACAGAAAACTCCTAACAACGTGACCGCTCCTTTCCTATTTCTAACTTCAGCCCATATGACCTCAGTAGGCAGCTCCCCCTCGAACTGCCTTTCTGCAGCCGTTAAACTATCCTTGATTAACAATGCTACTCCTCCACCTCTTTTACCACCTTCCCTACTCTTACTGAAACATCTATACCCCGGAACTTGCAACAACCATTCCTGTCCCTGTTCTAACCATGTCTCCGTAATGGCCACAACATCGTGGTCCCAAGTACCAATCCATGCTCCAAGTTCACCTACCTTATTCCGGATGCTCCTTGCATTGAAGTAGACACACTTCAACCCACCTTCCTGTCTGCTGGTACACTCCTGCGACCTTGATACCCTCCTCAGTACTTCACTACACTCAACACTGGCTTCTGGACTACAGCTCATTTTCCCATCCCCCTGACAAATTAGTTTAAACCCCCCCGAAGAGCCATAGCAAATTTCCCTCCCAGGATATTGGTGTCCCTCTGGTTCAGGTGCAAACCGTCCTGTTTGTACAGGTCCCACCTTCCCCAGAATGTGCTCCAATTATCCATGTAACTGAAACCCTCCCTCCTACACCATCTCTGCAGCCACGTGTTTATCTGCGCTCTCTCCCTGTTCCTCAACTCGCTAGCACGTGGCACCGGCAACAAACCAGAGATGACGACATGGTTTCCACCCTAGCTCCCTAAATTCCTGTTTTAAATCCCCATCCCTTCTCTTACCTATGTCATTGGTACCGATGTGTACCACGACTTGTGACTGTTCCCCCTCCCCCTTAAGGATCCTGAAAACACGGTCCGAGACATCACGGACCCTGGCACCCGGGAGGCAACATACCATCCGTGAGTCTCTTTCGCTGCCACAGAACCTCCTATCTGTCCCTCTAACTATTGAGTCCCCAATAACTATTGCTCTCCTGCTCTCCCCCCTTCCCTTCTGAGCCACAGGGATGGACTCAGTGCTGGAGATCCGGTCACCGTGGTTTGCCACTGGTAGGTCGTCCCCCTCAACAGTATCCAAAGCGGTATACTTGTTGCCGAGGGGAACGACCACAGGGGATCCCTGCACTGACTGCTTCCTCCCAGCCCCTCTCACCATCACCCATCTATCTTCACTCTTCGGAGTAACTACATCCCCGAAGCTTCTATCTATGACCACCTCTTTTAAAAAGCATTTAGATAGTTACATGGGTAAGATTGGTATAGAGGGATATGGGCCAAACATGGGCAACTGGGACTAGCTTAGTGGTAAAAAAAGGGCGGCATGAACAAGATGGGCTGAAGGGCCTGTTTCTATGCTGTAAACCTCTATGACTCTTTGAAGCCCCATATTTTTCTTATTCAGCATCACTGGCTAGGTCAACATTTTTGTTGCTCATCCCTAGTTGTCTTTGAAAAAGTAGTGGTGAGCAGCCTTCTTGAACCGTTGCAAGAAATCCAATGCACTAGTCAAAGAGGACATTCTCCCCTGCCAATGTTTGTCTCATAACTAATACCATTAAAAGAAGATTATTAATCATTTAGCATATTGCTGTTTGAGATCTTGGATGGGATTCTCCCAAAAAAATTCTAAGTGTCGAATTCGCGTAAAAACTGGAGTAAATCCTGCTGGTTTTTTCAGTGGGAGTTTCAAAATGAATCTCCCAGACTACTGTGCACTGCTGAGTGAACTTGGGTGAATCACTCTAAAAATCAGTGGGCGGGGCCTGTTCTCACTGGAGAGGCTGGCAGCACAGCGCTGAGCGGGCCACTGCGCATGCGCCGATGTGTCATAGTGGAGTTCAGCGCATGCGTACTAACTCCAGCATTGCCAGCCTCCTGATCACTGACCAGCCCTGCGATCCCACATCGTTGGCCCGCCGACACCCCCCCCCCCCCCCCACATTGCTGGGCTCCCGGGCATGTCCGGGCCAGCCTCGACTCCCACCCCCCACCGGCCCACCTCAATCTCCCCCCCCACAGTAATCCCAATCCCCTCCCTCTTGGCACTGCCCAATGCCCAGTGGGCAGTTCCAGTGTGCTACCTGGGCATTGCCACTTTGACAATGCCAGGGGGCCTCCATGACCACCCTTCAGTCCAGCGGGGTCAGGTCGCCAGCTCCCCACAAGTGGGGAGCTTCTGTAAACCTTGCTGGAGTGAAACACTCCTGGCAGTGGGGAGAAGACTCAAGCAGACCCGGAAATTTCAGTCCCGGATGTAAAGTACACTGAAATGTAATTTAAGTAAATTATACAGCTCTGCATCGATTTCTGGAGTGGAGCTGATGGTCAGAAATCCAGCACCGGAGACTTGCGGAGGCTGTGGCACCCAATGAGAGGCCCACTACACGGCCTTTGCTCGAGTCTCACGGCCTGCTGTGCTGCCATCGCAGTTCATGGGCTGGGAGAATCCCACCCCCCCTCCCCCAGCCCCCGCCCCACCATGTGCAAATTGATTGTTTCCTTTAGATTACAACAGTGACTACATTTAAAAATGGCTTGAGACCATGAAATGTACTTTCTAAGTGCAAGTTCTTTCTTTCAACAGCGTGTGATAGGGATTCCCTGGAGCCAGATACCTTATAGTATTGAAGGCAGTTGCCAGGTTAGAAGGATGGCAGCAGGATTGCCAGCACAGTAGTCAAATCTTGGGGCTTAAAATGGCAATGCTGGGCCAGGCAACAGTTGAAAACTGGCGAGATGTATAATAGCAGCATCAGGTTGGACAAATTGAGTGCAGTCCATCAGCAAAGTGGGAAACAGTAAGATTTCCCTGAACAGGGGTAAAAAAATGAAAATCAGAGAGTGGATTTGTTGTCAAAGATCTGTGAGCCAAGTTAAGTCAGAAATTTCAATTAGAAAAGCCTAAAGGAACGATCAGGTTGGGGAGTGAGGCTAAAGGTCCAGGCACAGTTTCCAATGCAGAATGGAGGCCAAGAGAGGGGCAAATTTGTTAAGAGCTGAACAAGCTCAAAGGTAAAAACTGGACAAAGGAAAGAAAGTGAAGGAAGAAAAAATACTTTATAAAAGTAGTCTTTAATGATGCGTACCGCAGATGTAACAGTGAAAGCTGTGGCAGGGATGAGTAAGCTTCACACTGGGCAGTCTCATGACAGGAAACTATTACGGGTCACTGTTCATATTAACATTGGAAATCCTATTAAAAGCACCATCTGCTGGCATCACAGGGGAATGTAACAGATAAATCCGAACATCTCGCAGAGAATATTCAGCACAGGAACAGATTGTTCAATCCAACTGATCTATGCTCAAATCCCACATGAGCGTTCACCCATCCTACTTTATCCAATCCCATCAGCATAAGTTTCTAACATAGGAATGCCCCTGGGAACCATTTGCATCAAAGTTTTAAATCAAGCATGGGACCTATATAAAAATGTTAAGGTGTTATAGACGATAGTGTCACCTTGGCAAATGTCTAATCTCATGGCCACGTGAGGAAGGGTAACAATGACTCCCATGCCCTACCACACCAAGTTGAACGAAACAGGGTTTTTTTATTTGTAAAGTGAAGAAATGTACTCAATGTCTGTTCTTAACCATTTATGTGCTGATTGAATTAGGTTGGCAGGCTTTGAGTTAAAAAGGTGTTAGTTTTTATGGATAAAAAAAACCACCACCCAGATAAAAATTTATAGAATATATAAAATGAGAATCCTCTTGATGCTTACAACATACCCAGTAAGAAGTCTCACAACACCAGGTTAAAGTCCAACAGGTTTATTACGCAGACATATAAGCATGCAGAATTGTAAGCTATACTGTAGGTAGTTACTTCCTGAGTCAAAGTTCAATGCTGGAAAGTAAACAAATATTACAGTTCACTCTTTGGCTGCGACAGATTTTTCTCCAAGATGTTCTTGAGATTTCAGGAGTTGAAACCCATGTAAAACTACAATTGACATAATCCATTTTTTCAGAAGTCAAAGATTTTTGCACTTGTGGTTTCCTTTGATGAAAGATTCTGTATCTCTATGCTGGATTTTTAACCAGAACAGAGATAGAGTCTTGATAGGGGGCTCATTATTATTTAATTGGCAGCTTTTCCAGACAACATCTCAACAGCTTGCATCTTGTAAAAAGGAAATTTCAAAAATGGATATGCCAGTCACATGACTTCTCCCCCCATAATAACTTCAGAAAGTATTTGCTGAAGCAGATATCAGGACAGACCTTGGCTTTTGTTTCATGGCTGAGGTGATTAGATTTTGTAATGTCCCAGCTAACTTGAAATAGGAAGAACAACATTCTACATAGCTATTGTCCAAGTAGACTTTCTGTCTCTGCTTGAGAGGTAACCTTATAGAAATGCAAATTTGAGGTCCCCTGCAGTTTCAGTAAAACTTTCAAACTAGTCTCAACCTCACCGCACGCTGCCCTCGAAGCGGCTGCGGGGCTGATGAGACGGTCGCACACCTTGTGGAATGTGCCTTTGCAAAGAAGGTCTGGAGTGAGATGCAGTGGTATTTGTCGCGGTTCGTCCCGAGCAGCTCGGTGACGCAGGACTCTGTGCTCTACGGGCTGTTTCCGGGGACGCACATCGAGACAAATATCAATTGCTGCTGGAGGGTCATCAACTCGGTGAAGGACGCGCTTTGGTCCGCCCGAAACTTGCTGATCTTCCAGCTGAAAGAATTGTCCTCGACCGAGTGTTGCAGACTGGCACATTCCAAGGTCCAGGACTATGTGCTCAGGGACGCGCTCAAGCTTGGGGCAGCCGCCGCAAAGGCACAATGGGGAAAGGCCACCGTGTAAAGCGTCTCAACCGAGGCAGACCGAGGGCCGGGTAACTGCAGGATACCCTCGGCCTGCGTAACTGTGTGCCAACCTGAAAAATAACGGCACACAGAAAACTCGGATGATGTACATCGTTTTAAGTAATGAAATGTAATGAATGTAATGCTTTGTAAATAAGCACTGTATTGTAGGGTAAAAATGATTCATTTTTTGCACTGTTTGTAACTTTTGGATCTGTCGTTTGCAATGTCTTATTTGAGAGTTTTTTTTAATGAATAAAGTATATTTTTGAAATAAAAAACTTTCAAACTAGTTCTTGACATCAGCAGGTGTGAAATTGCATAAAAGGATGTCATCATCTTTCATTCAGACACCTCCCAAATTTAAGATTTAAAGACGTGCACTGCCCGTACAACATACTGTCGACAAATAGGGCATTCATTCATGCGTTTTCCACATTTAGTGCAAGTGACTATGTGACCACATTCGAGGAGAACGCAATCAATCACTGCATCCATACGGATCACGATGTGGAGATGCCGGCATTGGACTGGGGTAAACACAGTAAGGGTTTTAACAACACCAGGTTAAAGTCCAACAGGTTTATTTGGTAGCAAATGCCATTAGCTTTCGGAGCACTGCTCCTTCATCACATGGATACAGATCCTGCAGAGATTCTCATCGCTGCCTCGCTGCATCTGTTCTTCAACAGCACCAACAGCTGGGTTATTTCCATTTTCCAAAAACTTGCGATTTTCTTCTGTTTGGCATGCGTAGCATCTTCGTAGATTTTCTTGCATCACTGAACAGAATGAACAGAAATTCTTCTTGCAATCCTTACATATGTACTTCTTCCTAAAGAGAGAAAAGGCCTGACCACAGGCTTTACAGACTTCAGGCATTGGGGAGGGATACGAAGAATATCCTGTGCTGTGGGTAAATCTGCATGGCCCTGTACCTCCACTGAACCCAGGTTGCTGTCCACGCACTGTTTCAGTATCCATTACTTCATTTAGTAGACCACAACATGAAGCCCACATCGATGTGGCCCCAGCCTTCATGACAAGTCGGTCCGTCTCCGCGTCCCAAAGCTACACCAACATGTCTGGCCTCTCGGTGCCACAAGCTGAGGAAGCTCGAGCGCACAATCCGGCCAACGGACAACTCGCTCTCGCGCTGCTCTTTTTTTGTTTTTATTCCAATTCAATCAAATCAAGTCCAATTCAGAGTCTCAACAAGTTGAGACATTCCCGATCCAAGCTGACAAGACAGGGCTCTCACCTCCTGTCTTGGGCTTGATCTACATGATCCAAGCTGATTGGAGTAGGCATTGCACCTCCTCCAAGGCTTGATCTCATTTGCATCTTAGCCAAAAGGCCGAGATGCTGCTTTTAAAAATTGCTTCAAATGAAGCTAAAATGTAACCTAATGACTTCAACCAAGCGCAGCATGTCGATACTACACTTGATATCAGCCAAAAGGCTGAGAAGCGATAAAAGGATGTATATTAATTGTAACTTTCCAGCAACTGGCCAACTTGCAATACCAGTCATCAGGTAACGTTAGCAACCACAAGTCAGTGTCTTTTCTTGCTTGTGAAAGGGCCACTTCAACACATGTTTGATCAGCATATGAAAAGACAGAATGATATCACTGACACGATACTAGGTAGCTTCCAAAGCAGAAATCTGACAACGTAATAGATGTTAGTTTATTGGAGATACAAATAGTGAGTTAAATAATTATTTGAAATACTCCTCCATAAATGACAGAGGAGCAACACTCAATCCAGCATTAAGTGAAGTAGACAAGTTGTGCTGGCTTTAAGCAAGGATTAACTCACAGAATAAATCTATTAGCTGGCATGAATGTCAGCATGATCTGTCAAAAACACCTCATGCCATTTTGCTAACTTGTTACGTTTCTATGAGGCAACTGCATTTTACAGTGACCCCTGAAGGCATTCAACTTTTGGTGGCTTTTGCTACCAAATAAACCTGTTGGACTTTAACCTGGTGTTGTTAGACTTCTTACTGTGTTTACCCCAGTCCAACGCCAGCATCTCCACAGCATTCAACTATACAGCTACCAATGCTCCTGCTAAGATGCTGCACAGCAATTTGGATCGTGCAACAAACAGGCTGTGCGCAAACAACGTTCTCTCGGAGAGGCACATGTGTGTGGCTGCACAACAATCTCGAATAAATCACACGGTGCAAAAACAGGCTGTGCACAGCAGAGAAAAATTATAATGAACATTGACAGTAGCCTCTTTAAGAACATTTGAGTCTTTCAACCAAGGCCCTGTCTGCCACCTCAGGTCGACATGAAAGACCCATGGCACTTCTTTTCAAAGGGGAGCAGGAGAATTCTCTCCAGGATCCAGGCTAATATTGATCTCTCAACCAAAATAACTAAAACAGATTACCTGATCGTTTATTTTATTGCTGTTGGCGGGGGGATAATGCTGTATGCAAATTGACACTGTTCAGTTTCCAATGTTTACAATTGTGAGTATATGTCAAACATACTTTATACGGTGTAAAATAATTTTTGGACGTTCTTAAGTTGTGAAAGCCACTCCATAACTGCAAGTCTTTCTTTCTGTCATCTCTGCTGCTTTGTTGGTGTTTAATTCAGCGTCACTGTTGTATTTCTCCAACAGCTTCACTTTGATATCATTGCTTGACAGTGGTTCCTTGGGAGATCTGTGACATCCCCATTACAAACTCAAATTTAAAGATGTGTTGTAGTTTATGCATTTTTACCAAAGAAATCTTTATTTACCAGTATTCTGTTTCAGCTACAGTTGCCTTTTTTGGGGGAGTCCCAGCCAAGCATCATGGGTCTCAATGTCACCATAATCTGTGTGACTAATGCAAGATGTGGAGATGCCGGCGTACTAATGCAAGTCATCTTTTCAGTCTAGTTTTCAGCAGCTGTTAATTTGTAGATGCTCAGCAGGTTTGGATGATTTTGCTCTCATATATCCAGTCATTCCCTAATTCAGAGATATGCTAATTTATTCAAATAGACAGAAATGTGTGAGCACTGCCAGCAGCGGTAATCTTCTCAACATGGTACTGGTTACACACAGGGAGACTGGGGAAAAGACCAATTCATCCTTCATTCATGTAAATCAATGTGGAAGTCGAATTTCTGAGATGAGATCCACTTCCTAACATTTACTTTGCTTTTGCTAAAACAAGTTTTTGGTACATTCTATTAAAGTTAAAAATCAGCTTAATTTGCTCTCGATATGCAAAATACAAATATCTTACAACATTTTGCAAGCATCAGCTTCGGATGCAAACACATTTACACTCGTGGACAACTTGCTAGAGTATGAAGAGATACTCATGTCCTCCCAATTACATTTGTTAAAGCAGCGGTGCGAGGAACATTTTATAAAAAGTGAGTTGAGTGAGACGACAAGGAGATTAAGTTGCAACAGTCATGCTCACACTGTACTGTAGCCATGCTGAGTTCCTGGTATCTTAGATTACTCCCTGTTTCGGGTTGTCCTGCAAACCAATAGTTGGAGGTTTTGAATGCTTGGCCCAGATTCTGACATGATCCTCAAATTAGTTCTTTAAAATTATTTTCTTGGGATATGAACAGTACTGGCACTGCCACGTTTATTTTTTGACTTTAACTGCCCTGAGATGATGATTGTGAGCATTCTCATTGAACTGCTGCGGTGAATGTGCTGATCCTGCTCCCATTCGAGTGCTGGGTGGGGAATTCCAAGATTTTGACCAGCAAGGGTGAAGGAATGGTAATACATGTCCACAGCACGATGATATGCAAATTGGTAGCGACAATGATTTCATAATTCTGCTGTTTTTGTCCTTTTTATCAAAAGGTTATATGACCACGAGATGCTGAGCAAGTAAAGCTTGGCGTATTGCTTTAGAATATGTCTACATGCTGTAGGCACAATGCACTGATGATTCAAGGTATGCATATCAAGTCAAGTGGCAGAGACACTGATCAAGTTTCTTGAATGTTAGTGCAGCAAAACCAATCCAGGTAAGTGGTGATTATTCAATTATACTCTTGACTTTACCCTGCTGCGTGTAGAGGAACTTTAAGAGAAAGGGACTCGCCTCTGTCCGGCTTTTATAGCCACATTGTTGATATGGCTGATCCCAGTTAAGCCTGTGGCTAACAGTAGGGGACAGCACAAAGTCAGAAAAGATAATCAACTTTCTCTTGTTGGAGACAGTCATTCTTTAGCACTGATGTACCACTCATCAGTTCAAGCCTGGACATTGCCCACGTTCTGTTGCTAAGAATGGTTATGAATTGAGCTTAAAACCACAGAATCATCAGCAAGTACCCTCACTCCCAGCATGATGGGAAAAGTAAGCTAACAATGGTTAGGCAGAGGATATTTTCTGAGCAATTCCTGCAGCGATGCCCTGGGGCTTCAATGACAAGCATCCAACCACCACAACGATCTTCCTTTAGTCAGGCATAACGCTAGACACCACAGCTGTTTCCTTTGGCCTCTCAATTTTCAGTTCTGTTAGTATTCTGTGTTGCTTTACTTGATGTCATGCACTGTCCGCCAGATGGAAACCATTTATGGTGGGGAGGTTGTAAAAGTCGCCAGAAACTTACCTGCTGAGGTTCCACTCTCATTGCACATGCAACAATTTTAACTTGCACCTTTGAGTAAGTGGAAAGGACACCCTATTGGAAACTGGTGGGATCCTTCATTAAATATACTCTAATGGAGTCAATGGAGACAACTGCAGTTTCAACTATGGGCCTCATTTGGGAAGAGGTTATGACTTGCCTTCCAGGTCAACGTAATCTTCATTCGGTCACTAGCAGCATCTTCCTGCTGCCTGACATTCAGCACCATTTTATGTCAATTTCAAACAGGAAACTGATCAGGGCATACAATATAAAATATATCTAAAAATGATCTGCGCTCACATTTGGATTGTCACGAGCCTGACTTCCAGCCAGAGTTAAAATCAGGGCTTTAAGTGAGATAAAAGGAATCTAATTGGAAATCAGGACAAATTCTGATGACAAGATTCTACAGTGACACTTCATTTTGAGTTTTGATCTGCTTGCTTGTTGACTGCTTACACTGGGCTTAATATCCAGTCCATTACCATGTTACCAAAGCCAGTGGCAAGAATAACTCTGAAACTCAACAGCTTAATTCTTACTGAAAATCATTATGCACATTAACTGTTCGCATTATTTACAAATGATTTAGACATTTTGAAGAGCAAAGCCTGCTTAAAACTTTAAATTTCATAGTTCATCAAGTCAGAAATTCTGCAGAGGGGGACCACATGTACAATTCAAGTGGAATTGTCTCTTATTTTTCCTACTGCTAAAATTGCTTCCAGCAAGCATGGTTTCTCTTATTTGAGGAGCCTAGGTTCTCCTTTTGAAGCTCAAGATTTTCAGTGTCACCCCTATTTCTGGCTACTTCTTTGCACACACTTGACAAGTTGGAAGGAAAAGTTAATTGACTAGAAGATTCTTTCCTCATTTCTGGTCACTATGGTATTGTCACGACAGAAGCTACTTACCTCTAAAGCTCTTCTTTCTTGTTCATTCTTGAATCCACACAATGATGACTCAGTAAGTCATTGGCTCCTGAGACTGGGTAACTGTGTAACAATGAGCCCAGTAAGAAGTCTCACAACACCAGGTTAAAGTCCAACAGGTTTATTTGGTAGCAAAAGCCACTAGCTTCCGGAGCGCTGCCCCTTCGTCAGGTGAGTGGGAGTTCTATTCACAAACAGGGCATATAAAGATACAAACTCAATTTACAAAATAATGGTTGGAATGCGAGTCTTTACAGGTAATCAAGTCTTAAAGGTACAGACAATGTGAGTGGAGAGAGCATTAAGTACAGGTGAAAGAGATGTGTATTGTCTCCAGACAGGACAGTTAGTGAGATTTTGCAAGTCCAGGCAAGTTGTGGGGGTTACAGACAGTGTGACATGAACCCAAGATTCCGGTTGAGGCCGTCCTCATGTGTACGGAACTTGGCCATCAGTTTCTGCTCAGCGACTCTGCATTGTTGTGTGTCGTGAAGGCCGCCTTGGATAACGCTTACCAGAAGATCAGAGGCCGAATGCTTGTGACCGCTGAAGTGTTCCCCAACAGGAGGAGAACACTCTTGCCTGGTGATTGTCGAGCGGTGTTCATTCATGCATTGTCGTAGCGTCTGCATGGTCTCCCCAATGTACCATGCCTCGGGACATCCTTTCCTGCAGCGTATCAGGTCGACAACATTGACCGAGTTGCAAGTGGATGGTGTTCTCACATGAGATGATGGCATCCATGTCGACGATCTGGCACATCTTGCAGAGGTTGCTGTGGCAGGGTTGTGTGGTGTCGTGGTCACTGTTCTCCTGAAGGCTGGGTAGGTTGCTGCGGACAATGGTCTGTTTGAGGTTGTGCGGTTGTTTGAAGGCAAGAAGTGAAGGTGTGGGATGGCCTTGGCGAGATGTTCGTCTTCATCAATGACATGTTGAAGGCTCCGGAGGAGATGCCGTAGCTTCTCCGCTCCGGGGAAGTACTGGACGACGAAGGGTACACTGTCCACCGTGTCCCGTGTTTGTCTTCCGAGGAGGTTGGTGCGGTTTTTCGCTGTGGCACGTCGGAACTGTCGATCGATGAGTCGAGCGCCATATCCTGTTCTTATGAGGGCATCTTTCAGTGTCTGGAGGTGTCTGTTGCGATCCTCCTCCATCCGAGCAGATCCTGTGTATACGGAGGGCTTGTCCGTAGGGGATGGCTTCTTTAACGTGTTTAAGGTGGAAGCTGGAGAAGTGGAGCATCGTGAGGTTATCCATGGGCTTGCGGTACAGTGAAGTGCTAAGGTGACCATCCTTAATGGAGATGCGTGTGTCCAAGAATGCAACTGATTCCAGAGAGTAGTCCATGGTGAGTCTGATGGTGAGATGGAACTTGTTGATGTCATCATATAGTTGTTTCAGTGATTGTTCACCGTTCTCCAAGGCGGCCTTCACGACACACGACAGCGCAGAGTCGCTGAGCAGAAACTGATGGCCAAGTTCCACACACATGAGGACGGCCTCAACCGGGACCTTGGGTTCATGTCACACTAACTGTAACCCCCACGACTTGCCTGGACTTGCAAAATCTCACTAACTGTCCTGTCTGGAGACAATACACATCTCTTTTAACCTGTGCTTAACGCTCTCTCCACTCACATTGTCTGTAACTTTAAGACTTGATTACCTGTAAAGACTCGCATTCCAATCATTATTTTGTAAATTGAGTTTGTGTCTTTATATGCCCTGTTTGTGAACAGAACTCCCACTCACCTGACAAAGGGGCAGCGCTCCGAAAGCTAGTGGCTTTTGCTACCAAATAAACCTGTTGGACTTTAACCTGGTGTTGTGAGACTTCTTACTGTGTTTACCCCAGTCCAACGCCGGCATCTCCACGTCATAACTATGAGCCCATCAGCCGACCCTCCCTCCTACAATCTATTGGTTGCTAAAGCCCAGGTTTGGTGTTAACTATTCACTGCTTCTTGATCCATCTCTCCTTCTTTCAATATTGTGACATTCTGCATCACTGACCTTGGATTCGCAATACAGAAAAACATATATTCACATCCTTTGGATCAGTTCCTTTAGATTTAATGGGTTTGCTCCACTTGGTCACGCATGTATGATTTCCCTCTGGTTCACCAATAATAAATATTACTATTTTGTTTACACTTCAGTCCCCCGTAAGACTGGCAGTAATTAGGAACAGTAAGGAGTCTAACAACACCAGGTTAAAGTCCAACAGGTTTATTTGGTAGCAAACGCCACTAGCTTTCGGAGCGGATTTCCACTCCATCTGACAAAGGAGCAGCGCTCCGAAAACTAGTGGCGTTTGCTACCAAATAAACCTGTTGGACTTTAACCTGGTGTTGTTAGACTCCTTACTGTGTTTACCCCAGTCCAACGCTGGCATTTCCACATCGTAATCAAGAAAGCCAAGTGATAAGTTAGTCAAATCCACATAATTGACAGCACAGTGCATGAAACAGAGTATAATGGACTGATAAGTGTTATCTATGCAGATAGCAGGTTAGATTTTCAACTTGTTACACAGATATAGATTAGCATTCGTCACAATCGCCCTGAGCCATTCAGAAAACACCCAATGTTCATTTACATCAGCAGTTTCGTTAATGGGAGGCCAATTTGCAAGCCGATTTTACAACCCAGTCGGCAAGTTAAAAATCAACTCCCTCCCTGTCCACCGTATGGAAGTCCTTCAATATTATACTGAATCTGTGCACCATCTGACACCTACTGGGAAATGTTAGAATTGCATCATTACTGGTCTCGGTCAGCAATTGCGGCTGTTAACCAATTTATTACACCTTCTGTATTTGGCTCATCCAAAAATAGTGTCTAAATCGTTACAGGTTGAACGGTGGAAGTATTACATTTGCAAACCGAAGTAGCAAAATTATTACCTTGTTCAAGTACCGTTCATTCATCGCTTTTGCAATCTGCCTCATTTCACAGCGTTGATCAGCTTCCCGTTTCTGCTCGTTTAGTTTCTCCGCTAATGTTTCAAGCTCTGTGAGAGCCATCTGAAGAGGTAGTCTATCAGGGTGTCCCTTTGGAGTGTTCTTTAGCATGTCCTAAGAAAAGCAGGAAAGCACACATTTTTCTCCTTCGAAATTGGAGAGAGAGAAATGTAAAGTAAGCTCCAAATCAAGTGTGCGTTGAAGTTAAACTGAACAAGTTTAATTTTGGTATTGTTGAAGGGAATCAACAAACATGTATCACCTATTATTGAAAAGTAACCATGAAACTAAGTATCACCTTATTGGAAGTGACTGAAAAAACACAGGTTATTAGCACATTGAAGAAACTAAACAAAATGTAAGTGACATAAAATGCTGGGGGGGTGTGGGGGACTCCTTAGGTTCGGTAGTATCTGTGTCGAGGAAGAGAAACAAAGTCAACATTTCAGGCCTGTGACCTTTCATCAAAATGGGGAAAGGATAGAAATGTTATATTTTTTAAGTAAGAGATGGGACAAGAACAAAATGAGGCTCTGTGGCAGGAGACATTGACTGAAAAATTAGTTCTCCAAGCACAAAGGGAATGGTGATGGTGAAAGAAAAGATACAAAGAAACAGCCCGGAGCTGCTATTTGAAAGAGAAAAAATAATAAAATTAACAATGAGGAGTAACAAAATGGAGGACCGAGGTTACCATCTGAAATTGTTCAACTCACTGTTGAGGCTAAAAGACTATATACAATGCCTAACTGAAAAAAAAATCTTTCCCTCCCATCAGCTTCCACAGGGACTGTTTCCTCTGTGGTATCCTGGTCCATTCCTCAGTCACCCCCCTATAGCATCCTCTTCCCACAGCACCTTCCCATACAACGGTAGATGTAACAGCTGCTGTTTTATCTCCCCACTGTCCAAAAAGCCCCAAACACTCCTTCCAGGTGAAGCAGCGATTTATGTGACCTTCTTTCAATCTAATCTACTGCATTCGCAACTCACAATATGGCCTCCTCTACACCAAGACACTAAAGGCAGATTGGGTGACCACTTTGTGAAACACCTCTGTTCTTTTTCCAAGCAGAAATTTCTTGCTTCTGGTGACATGTCACTAATTGCTCTCGCACTAACATCTCTGTCCTCAGCCTGCAGTGTTCCAGCAAAGCTCAAAGTAAGCTTCAAGAACAGCACTTCATCTCTCTATAGCCTACTATAGAGTTTAACTCCAAATTGAGTTTAACAATTTCAGACCATTTCCTTTCTTTGCTGGCTTTGTTTCTTTTCAGTCAGCACCACACCTTCTCTAGGCAAGCACATCTTTTGTTTCTTTTCTTGTCCCATCATCATTCCTTTTGACCCTGAAAGGCCTGTCATTCAATCTCTTCTGTCATCCACCTTTTGTTCTTGCTCAAAACATATAACACTTCTAACTTTTCCTAGCTCTGATGGAAGATCACAGACTTGAAACATTAACAATGAGTGGAATTCCGCAAAAAAAAACTCAGTGAGAATAATAGAATGATCTGTGCCGGTCTCTCAGGCGTGCTCCGCACCGCAATCCTCCCACAATCAGTTTTGGAGAGTTGGGAGCTCCCTTGGAGGGGCAGGACCTAAACACGCCGGTGAGCCCGGCTTCAGAGCCCTCAGGTGCCATTTGGCAAGGGTGCCCTGATCTCCCTCCCTCCCCCCACGAACATCAGGACCCCCACCTCCCTCCATCAGCATCATGTACCACCACACCCTCCCGGACATGGGTTGTGGCATTGAGGCCCTCCTGTTGGGATGCTCAACCTGATTCCAACATGTGCTCCCCATCAGAACTCCCAACATGACCCCCCCCCCACCAGATAGGCCCCACCCCTGTCATAGACCCCATTAAGGCACCATCCACTTGACACTTTCCTTGATACACTGGCAGTGCCCTATTGGCACCATTGGCCATTGCTGCGGTGTCTGGTGGACTCCACCAGTGTGCCAAGTGGGTCCCGCCAGGTGAGCATTGCCCGATGGGCACCACCCAGCCATGCCCTTGACCACCGGGAACTTCAGTGGCCATGGTGACTATCTGCTGGTGGAAACAAGTAGTGATTCTCCCTGTTGTCGCCCATGCCCGAAGGCCGGAGACATCTGTACGCTGGGATTTGAACAGGCCATGCATATTTAAATACGACTTTAAGTATGCTAATCGGACTTGTGCCCAGTTTGTGCCATTAGAAAACGGCCCGAAAACACGCTGTTTGCAGCCAAGTGCGAAACTGATTTTTAGGCCCACACGCTATTCTGCAGGATTTGAGCCAGGCGCGGCGAGGTTGCAGAATCGCCCCCTAGGTCTCTCTCTCTCGCTACCTAATCTGCTGTGTTTTCTTCCCCCAGCATTTGTAGTTTTTATTTCAGATTTCCAGCATCTGCAGTATTCTGCTTTTTGATGAAAATTAAATAACCTTCTGTCACGGTCAGCAAGGTGAAGCATATCATTGCGAGGGAACTGAATATATCTGTGCATTAGGCATCATGCAACACGGGCAAGCTAAAAGCATTGTTCAACCATGCTCCACTTGTAGCATGTCACCATTCCAGTTTGAGAAAATCTTCCCAAAACACAACAGCAACGTGTTCCTTTTTAACAACCATACGGTATCACTCAGGACAATTAGAAGTGCATTGTGCATATGGAAACCAGATTGAGACTCTTCAAATTCATTTCATAAGAGGTTACAGAAAGTTTCATTTCAATAGTTTGAACAATGTTTGAATTTAGGTGTCCGATGTAAAAAGACAGATTTCGGGTCCATTGGATTTTTGTCCATGATTTGGATGTGTAGATTCAAGAGAATTCCCTGCTTCGTGAACACAACTTTTAAAAATGGCGACCAGGGCAGCAGAGTTGTGGTTAGGATGGGTGACTGGCACCTGACTGCCCTCAAAGATATCCCAGCGTCATATCCAAAGGGGTACCTTACCTGTCCAGAGGAGTATACCCTGACTATCCAAAGTAATCCACAAAGTTCAGACCTGCCCCTACTCGGTTGACTCAGCATACTTTGGGTTTCACACTCCAAAGCTACCAAAATCTCACTTAAGTGGAGGTGGCTGATGATTTAACTGGCTAGTTGCCTAGATAAAACGTGCACGTGTGAAACACAAACCAGTCCCATTCCCACCCCCGCACAAGTGGGAATTGCCCTGTTTGATGGGACTTGTGATTTTTGGGTGCTTCCACCATACCAGAAAGATGCTCCAGGCTCCAGCCCTCTTGTTTTGTTCGTTTTTTTGATGCAACCTGCCTGAGATTCAGGAATTACTGCTAATGTTTTGAAGATTGCTGCCATCATTATTCCGATCACAAGTATGTAGACTGATGGAATGATATGTCCTTCCATCAATTCTAAATAGTACGCTAAAGTTAGCATCTCCTCCAGCTCCAACTGGCACATCAAGAATCTGTATCCATCAAATATCAGTAACACAACATCTATGGAGAGATCATTTTCAGGGTGGGGTAGAAAGAAAAGCTTTTGCGAAACTTAATTCCCATGACTATAACAAAACATAAATTATTTTACAATGCTGTATATTACCAGACAAAAGATAACTATTTGCATCAAGATGAATGTGTTTACCTGAAGCAAAAGAATGAACTGTGGAAAACGTTGAATTGGCTTCATCATTAATCCATACAATGTAATACGATCAGAGCTTGACTCATGGCATTGCTGGTGAGGAAGAATACACATTTAGGACAGCAAGCAGATACCATACAGATCATTTGGTTACAATAGGTTTAACTAAGGTATTTTTAAAATAAAACCTTTCAACAGTGTTAAAAATATTCCTCTAAGTCCCCTTTGCTTACAATGCACTCATCAAAAAGTGGACATGGCTCTGAAAACATAGTAATGAGAGTTCTTTCCAGGGTAGTTTGGGCTCTGGATGACTCTGATTCCAAGGTGTGGCAGCATCACTGAGGTATATTGTTTTGTTTTCCCAATGCATCATTACCTGCTGGGCTAGCCAAGCTTTAAGTATAATTAGGTGGAGTGAAAGGTACTCCAGAAGCTTAGTGCACAAGGTGAGGGAGCACAGACTAATTCTAACAATGTTCCTGGGACCAGGATACGATTTGAAAGGAATTTTCTGCATTCCATCAGTTGTGGCATGGAGGTTATGTTGGAGATGTACAAAACTTTCGTTAGGCCAGAGCTGGAGTAGTGTGTGCAATTCTGGTCACCTCACTATAGGAAGAATGTGATTGCACTGGAGGGGGTGCAGAGGCAATCCACCAGGATGCTGCCTGGGATGGAGCATTTGAGCTATGAAGAGAGGCTGGATAGGCTCAAGTTGTTTTCTTTAGCAGAGAAGGCTGAGGGGGGACCTGATTGAGTTGCTTAAGATGATGAGGGGCAAGAACAGGGTAGATAGGAAGCAGCTGTTTCCCTTCGTTGAAAGTTCAAAAATGAAGGGGCATAATTTTAAGGTGAGGGGCAGGAGGTTTAGAGGGGATTGGAGGAAAAATGTTTTCACCCAGAGGGCGATGGGAGTCTGGAATGCACAGTCTGCAAGGGTAATAGAGGTGGGAAACCTTATAACCTTTAATAGGTATGTGGATGAGCACTTAAAATGTCATAACATTGAAGACTATAGGCCAAGTGCTGGAAAGTGGAATTAGTGTAGTTTTGTTGGTACACTTGATGGGCCAAGGGGCCTCTTCTGTACTGTATGACTGCAGGAAGGGTTGGTAGGAGCTGGACTTGAGCCTCCTGCACATAGAACATAGAACATAGAACATTACAGCGCAGAACAGGCCCTTCGGCCCACGATGTTGCACCGACCAGTTAAAAAAAAAAACTGTGACCCTCCAACCTAAACCAATTTCTTTTCGTCCATGAACCTATCTACGGATCTCTTAAACGCCCCCAAACTAGGCGCATTTACAACTGATGCTGGCAGGGCATTCCAATCCCTCACCACCCTCTGGGTAAAGAACCTACCCCTGACATCGGTTCTATAACTACCCCCCCTCAATTTAAAGCCATGCCCCCTCGTGCTGGATTTCTCCATCAGAGGAAAAAGGCTATCACTATCCACCCTATCTAAACCTCTAATCATCTTATATGTTTCAATAAGATCCCCTCTTAGCCGCCGCCTTTCCAGCGAAAACAATCCCAAATCCCTCAGCCTCTCCTCATAGGATCTCCCCTCCATACCAGGCAACATCCTGGTAAACCTCCTCTGCACCCTCTCCAAAGCCTCCACATCCTTCCTGTAATGTGGGGACCAGAACTGCACATAGGCCCCACGTCTTATTTAAGTCACAGGTGAAGACAAAGCAAAGAACTACTAGTTGCTGTACAAAAGGGGATGTGGAAAACAGATCACTGTTCCTCTCACTAGCTGAGAAACAACTAGAAGCAGTTACCTCACTCATCATCTCAACCAAGAAACGGTGCTAGCCTTATAGAGAATAAACAGCTGAAAGGGTCGAATATTTGAATGAAATGAAGTTTGTCTGATTTTGAACAAATGTACAAAAGGTAAGATTACAAGTGTAAGCACCTTACATAACTTAACATTAGGTAACATTGAGTATTTCGCTACAGACAAAATTGATAGCTTACAGGTCAAACTATCATGAATTGGAGTCTGTGCACTCAGTGATTCCACAGCCTGGGAATTCAGTCCCTACAGTAGAAGTTCTCTCTAGCAACTTCTTTTTCCTCATGTTTCACTTCTCCAAATAGTGTTCATCATTGCAACTCCATTAGAATTAATTTTTGGTGCTTAGGTGTTTAGATTCCAGATTCCCATTGACATGCAACTCATTAACTTCCAAGCATTTTGTCATTTGTGTATTTCTCCTGTCGATAATTTGGGATCTTCAGCAGCACTGTGGGTGTTTACCAGTGCCTTTAAGGCCATCACACAGCATTCATTCAAGACAAAAATAGGTATTCATAGCTAGATGTAAATGCTGGGGTCGGGGAATATTATAACTGCTTTTCAATTTAAGGTAGAGTTCAAAAGAACACAATATAAAATGACTGGGTTTTTAATACAATTTGGCCTGTAATGAATGTGACATCTAGAGCACAGCCAACATCTACTAGTTTAATGTACTGTACATATAATCACACAAATACATATTGATTGCAATTGACCCCAATGGTCGTAACTGCACCAAATGTTTACTTAAGTAATAGGTCGAGAACTAGTTATTATGTTACAGAACCAGTCACCTGGAGGCCTGATCTAATGATCCAGAGGACATGAGTTCAAGTCTGGCTGCTTGGGTTCAGTTGTTAAAAAATTTGGTTATAAAAGGCTGATGTCAACAAAAGTGACTATGAATCTGTTCAGCCCAACTGGTCACTAATGGCCAACCCAGCCAAAGTCAGTAGCTGACACAAAACTGCTCTCACAATAATACTTCCTCAAGTTTAGTTTGTTAGCATCACAAGTAGGCTTACATTAACACTCCAATCAGGTTACTGTGAAAATCCCCTAGTCGCTACGCTCCGGCACCTGTTTGGGCACACGGAGGTAGAATTTAGCATGGCTAATGCGCCTAACTAGCACGTCTTTCAGACTGTGGGAGGAAACCCGAGCACCCAGAGGAAACCCACGCAGTCAAGGGGAGAACATGCAGACTCTGCAGACAGTGACCCAAGCCGGGAATTAAACCCTGGTCCCTGGCGCTGTGAGGCAGCATTGCTAACCACTGTGCCACCGTGCCGGCCCTCAAGGGTAAGTAGGGATGAACAGTAAATACCAGCTTTGACAGCTTTGTCCAGAAAATAAATACAAAAGTGCCTGAAATTAGTATAGAGTTTGTCACTCTACACCTCCAGGGTACGGCCTTTGAAATTACCATTCAAAACTGTATAATATACTTTGAAAAGAAGTGTGTAGGAGAAGAGAATGCAGAGGCAGTGCCTGTTTTGATCAAATACAGCACAACCTACAGACCACGGGTTTAAAAATACAGTGTAACTTAAAACAGTGCTGTAAAATAAAACTGAAACTAATGATGGTGAATAATCATTACTTCTACTTGAAAGGCATTTTTACAATGCAGCACAGCACCTGAAGGCTCTTCACAATCGAGGACGAGGTCAAAAGCAGAAGTGCGTTGATACCGAGGGGAAATGATGAAAGGAACCGTCAGAACATTAGAGGTGGAGTGCAGCAGGTGAGAAAGGCTGTGTGAAACTCGTTGGTTTAACAGATGCCATTTCTTGCCTGATTAAACAGCACTCACAAAGCGCTGCTAGGATTACATAGCCAGCTGGGCCTGAACTTGCTGGCACAGTTGGGATTCAGAGATCGGGGCACGCTTTTTAAAGAGCACCTCGATCACAAACTAAACTTGAAGGCCTCCCCACATGCCACACGAACATCGGGACCCCCTTGGACATGGGGAACAACCCCAAACCTCAAGGACGCAACCCCACTCAAAATAGACCCCCCCAAAGGGGCGACACAGAGGTTCCACCCCCGGCCCCGCGCCTGCCCCCTGCCAGAGGGCAGTGCCAGAGCACTGTCCTGCCATGTCCCTCACACCGCAGGGGCTATACTCACCTCTACACCCCTGGCGTGGTCAACACGACTGGTTTCCATTTTTGAAAACCCATAGTGATTCCCATCAGTGTGACGTCATGCCAGCAGGGGGGGAGCATTCAATGCTCCCTGAAGCCAGGACGTTACGCCATTTAATGATATACAAGTACAGTTAATTTAATGGAAATTAGGTTTACGCCCCTTCTGGGGAGATCGCGTTGCCACAAATCCCGTTATTGCCCTCTCAAGAGTTAGTGATCAAAACGGGATTTTCCCTCTTGGCAAAAGGGCCCTGAGAATTGCGTCCCAGGTTAACAAAAAGGCTTTTGAAAGTGGGAAGAGAGGTAGCAAGATGGAGGCATAGCGTGTTCCAGAGTATGGGGGAGTAATAGGAGGAGATCGCACTCCATTGATCCACTGGATTAACAATCCAGTCAGTAAATGCATCTGCATGTTATTGTACTCTGTCACTTCAGGCTTCTCTTGCAGGGGATCAGCAGTCGGTGGGCATTCTTTATGCACAGACAAGACATCAAGTCTTGGCAGGATCACAAAACCCTCATCCAATGTTTATCTACTTGCACTTTCCATCTGGGGCTTCAGATAAATTTTCTCTTTAAGCTAGGGAACCAACGCCTCTACTTTCTCAGAAGACTAAAGAAATTTGGCATGTCAGCGACAACTGTCACCAACCTTTACAGATGCACCATAGAAAGCATTCTTTCTGGTTGTATCACAGTTTGGTATGGCTCCTGCTCTGCCCAAGACTGAAAGGAACTACAAAACGTTGTGAATTTATCCCAATCCATCACACAAACCAGCCTCCCATCCACTGACTCTGTCTACACTTCCCGCTGCCTCAACAAAGCAGCCAGCATAATAAAGGGCCCCACCCACCCTGGACATTCTCTCTTCGACCCTCTTCCATTGGGAAAAAGATACAAAAGTCTGAGGTCACATACCAACCGACTCAAGAACTTCTTCCCTACTGCGGTCAGACTTTTGAATGGACTTACCTTGCATTAAGTTGATCTTTCTCTGCACCCTAGCTATGACTGTAACACTACATTCTGCACTCTCTCATTTCCTTCTTTATGAATGGTATGTTTTGTCTGTATAGAGTGCAATAAACAATACTTTTCACTGTGACAATAATAAATCAAATCAAATCAAATCAAATAGAGGTACATTTCACTGCTTTACTGCTACTTAGCAGGAGTGGGAATGAATTACGTTAACTTCCTATCTGGCTCCAAAACAATCCAAAAGGTGTGCTCTGCGGTTCAGTTTTACAACTGAAACAACGTTTTACTTCCACCAAATGCTTACCTTCAAAAATTCCAGAAAGGCAGGTTTGGTGGCACACACTTTCTTAATAATTCCCATAGCAGTGCTAAAATTGTTCACGTATTCACTGTATGCATCAAGCACCATCGACTTGGAAAACTGGAACACAAATAAAATGCCAGCTTTAAAAATTTAATACATTCGTTTGAAAGAACCCAGCACTCAGGATTCCAAATTTTACTCGATAAATGAACGCTAAGTTTGTTTATCCTCCAACCCAGGAAGATTTCCTTTCACCGCCAGTCTTTTGTTTCATGTTTCGACTGAATTTGGGTGAAAGAAAATGTTCCAGATGTGTTTGAGGACGAACGGATTGAATTTCAAGCACAAGCAGCCTTTTCATTTTGAAAGGCCCACTTAAAAAGGAGCAAAGTTCAAGCTGAGATTTTTGCAGACATTTGCATGAGCAAACAGTGAACGATGTCAGCTTTCTTTTAAATAATTTCACCAAAATGTCCACGTATTTTTGCTGACTAAACAGAACTTGCAATTGTTTGTCACGGATGTTGCAGCTACAGGGTCAAAAAGCCACAAATCTGAATGATACCATTGTAAGGTCTCAACCTGCAGGAATCTCAAACTTTAAACTATCTCCATGAAATCATGAATAGCAGGGGAAGGAAGACAAGGGTGGGGTAGTGTCTAGACCCCAAAATGTGATCGCTCAAGAAGTTAGAGTATAAATGGGGAAATATCAAGGGCATGTTTGAAGGGAACTGCAATTATCATGGGAGATTTTAATCTGCGTATTGATTGGACAAACCAAACCAGCAAAGGTAACATAGAAGAAGAATTTGTGGAGTGCATCAGATTTGATTTTTAGAGCACTACTTTGTAGAACCTATCCAGGAATGGGCTATTTTAGATTAAGTTTTGTGTAATGAGGTTTAAAGGTTATTTATTACTGTCACAAGTAGGCTCACATTAACACTGCAATGAAGTTACTGTGTAATTAAGAAAGCAAATGTAATGTTGTCATTTATCTCAAGAGGCTTGGAATACAAAAGCAGGGATGTACTTCTGAGGCTTTATAAAGCACTGGTTAGGCCCCATTTGGAGTACTGTGAGCAATTTTGGGCCCCACACCTCAGGAAGGACATACTGGCACTGGAGCGGGTCCAGCGGAGATTCACACGGATGATCCCAGGAATGGTAGGCCTGACATACGATGAACGTCTGAGGATCGTGGGCTTATATTCATTGGAGTTTAGGAGGTTGAGGGGAGATCTGATAGAGACTTACAAGATAATGAACGGCTTAGATAGGATGGACGTAGGGAAGTTGTTTCCATTAGCAGGGGAGACTAGGACGCGGGGGCACAGCCTTAGAATAAAAGGGAGTCACTTTAGAACAGAGATGAGGAGAAATTTCTTCAGCCAGAGAGTGGTAGGTCTGTGGAATTCATTGCCACAGAGGGCTGTGGAGGCCGAGACGTTGAGCGTCTTCAAGACAGAAATTGATAAATTCTTGATTTCTCGAGGAATTAAGGGCTATGGGGAGAGAGCGGGTAAATGGAGTTGAAATCAACCATGATTGAATGGTGGAGTGGACTCGATGGGCCGAATGGCCTTACTTCCGCTCCTATGTCTTATGGTCTTAAAATCCCCTAGTCACCACAATCCAGCACCTGTTCGGGTATACCAAGGGTGAATTTAACATGGCCAATGCACCTAACCAGTATGTCTTCCAGACTGTGGGAGGAAACCGGAGCACCCGGAGGAAATCCATGCAGATACAGGAAGAACGTGCAGACTTCGCACAGTGACCCAAGCCAGGAATCGAACCCAGTCCCTGGTGCTGTGAGGCAGCAGTGCTAACCACTGTGCCACCCAGGGATCTTGTGGTCAAAAATTCCCTAGGGAAAAGTGACTATAATATGATAGAACTCCAGATACAGTTTGAAGGTGAACACCATAGGTCCGTAACTGGTGTCTCCAACTTAAATAAGGGCAATTATAATGGTATGAGGGAGGAGATTGTTTAAAGTTCGAGATTCCTTCAGGTTGAGACCATACAATAGTATCATTTAGATTTGTGGCTTTTTGACCCTGCAGCTGAAACATCTGTGACAAATAATTGCAGGATCTGTTTAGTCAGCAAAACCGCATAAACATTTTGGTGAAATGATTTAAAAGAAAGCTCACATCGTTCAGGTGAGCTGAGTGAACAAGATACAGGTCAACAGGTGAGCAGCAGTAGATATTCAAACAGCTGGTCCAAAATGCTCAGTAGGAGATAATCCCAATCAAAAAGACAGATTCCACGAAAGAGAGGCAAAATCCATTGTTAACAAAGGAGATCAAAGATAATGTTAAATTGAAAGGCAGGATACACAAAGGGGCATGGGATGGTGGTAGAATAGAGGACTGGGAAGTTTTAGGATCCAGCAGCAAAAGACTAAGAGGCTCATAAGAGCTCTGCTATCACTGAGGATGGAGACATTCAATGGAGCCTCCTCCTCCCATTAATTTAATACAGAACAGTACAAACATTAATTGTTTAATTTTCCATCACCATTCATGACTGGATGTAGCAAGACTGCAGAGCTTTAATCTGACTCACTGGTGGTAGAATAGCATATCTCTGGCTACAGCATTTTGCTTCCACTGTTTACCGTGCATGTAGTCCTGTGTTGTAGCTTCACCAGGTTGGTTTAGGTGGCTCTATTGCTGCTTCTGGCATGCTCTTCCACACTTCTCATTGAACTAGGGTTGGTTTTGAAGCTTGATGATAATGGTCGAGTGTAAGATCTGCTGGGTCATCAGTTTATAGATCACGGTGAAATACAATTCTGCTGCTGCAGGTGGCCCACAGCATCTCAGATGCCCAATTTTGTGCTGCTATCCATTTGAAGTCTATCCCATTTAAAAGTTAATATTTGTCTGGTTTCTTTGCAATAGCCACTGTTTCGTGTTCCATCATCCATGGCACAATCTATGCTCTTACCTTTATAGTTCAAAAAATATTCTGCTGCACTCCATTTTTTCTGTGTTGACCTTAATGTGTCAATGCGATTCCATGTTTTTAAATTCTGTACACAGCAGAAAAGCTTACTTGGGCTGAATTTATCCAAACATGTCATAACTTTAAAACGCTTGCTTCACATCCTCACACAGCATTCTCTTTCAAGAAAAAAAAGCTAGACAATCTTTCCTCGGACATTCCTTTTAGTTCTGGCCGTTAGAATATAACCGGTGACAACTTTGTATTGGATGTAATGTGACCAATGGGAACAAGATGTAAAGGTCAGCTGACCCAGTAAAACATGGAACCAATTACAGAGTGATGTAATAGTCAGCTGATTCACTATAAATAAGGAACTATGTAGAATTGTGGGGAGCTTGGAGTGGCCCAGGGCGAGGCCCCAAGTTTGGAGTAATGACGTTTCTTCATTAAACCCTTTCTTTGATTTATAAGTTGGAGTAAGTTTGTTATATTTTCATTGGCTGCATTTTGAAGAGTTCCTTCTGAAGAAACACTGGCATGCACTCTGAAGCTCTTTTCTGCACTGCCCCCAAGAACGCCTTTCTGAACAAACTCTCTCAGAATGCAGGGGCTGAGTTTTTGCAACCCTACCCTTCCTGCTGGCGGGATCTTTTGGTCCCACCGATGGCGCTCCCACGGCTGGTCCTTCAGGCTCTGCCGCCGAACAAACAATGCAAAATGCCGTAGATAGCGGCAGGACTGGAAGACCCTGGCAGTGGCCAATGGCAAGCTGCCTCTGTCACCGGAAAACATGCCGCGGCCGGGGGAAGGGATCCTGTCCCGAGACTCTGCATTTACAATCATGACTGATACTAATTCAAAGACTTACTGAGGCAACAAAGACATCGCCGATCATTTCAACTGAATCCCACTCAGTCACACGACTAGCTAAGGCAATCTGGAACAAAGAATGGCACTGAAGAATCTCCTTTATTCGGTAAAACACAATTTTCAATTTCCTTTCACTTAATAGTTTTGGATCCATTTCTGAAAGAGGTTTCTTGTACTGCTGTGGAAAGAGAAAATTAAAATCAAACACTTTGTCCAAACAATTTCAAATCTGGAATAGCGGAGAGGTGAGCTGCATGAAATAGAATGTGTGGCTAGCCCATCACCTTTCCGCCACTGAGCTGCCCTCATAATATGGTGGCCTGCCCATCTGCCCTTAGGTCTATTGAGACCCATAACTGTCCAATTAATGGCCACTTAAGGGGCTGGTTTTGCCTCTGCAGCAATAACAAGTACGTCTGGCAAAGGCAGAATGAAGTAGGCCAGTCTGCTCTTTCACAACCTCAGGTTAAAAGGCGGGAAGGAAGGGGCTCACTCTTCTGGGGGTGGGCACCCCTCCCAGGAGAGTAAGTTTTAAGTTTATTTCTTAGTGTCACAAGTAGGCTTACATTAACACTGCAATGAAGTTACTGTGCAAATCCACTAGTCGCCAAATTCCGGCATCTGTTGGTATACACTATGTGCCTAACCAGCACGTCTTTTGGACTGTGGGAGGAAACCGGAGCACCCAGAGAAAACCCACACAGACATGGGGAGAACGTGCAGAGTCCGCACAGAGAGTGACCCAAGCTGGGAATCGAACCCAGGCTCCTGGCGCTGTGAGACAGCAGTGCTAACGATTGTGCCACCGTGCCGCCCTGAGCACTCTCTACTTTGTCATGACCAAAATCACTGACAGAATAAAGCAGGTAAATTGAGATAATCCACTACCAGATCTCTTGCAACATATATTTCATGAAACAAGTGAAGATACATGGAAGTAATTTTCAAGCCTGCTTGAAAATTACATTAGCCTGCTACTTGGAGGCCTTTGTAAATAGCTCCTATCTACTCACTCCATCAACTTCAGAGATTACTGCCTTGTAATCATTCCCAGGTCATCATTTTGTAAGATTTAGTTTGGCAGTGAGAAAGTATTGAGAAAAGTAATTGTAAATAGCTGAGAAGCTCCAAAAGGTTTGAATAATATATACATATTTTTAAAAGGACAAATTTCTGGTACCACAGTGATCCAAAAACCCAGTAACAAAATCCAGCAAGGGAAACTTCATTTTCTTTATGCTCCAGCTTACCTCTAGAATTCGCTTTAATCCATCCATATAATTCTTCTCACTTTCAACAACTGAACCAAGAATATATCGTCTGACAACCTGTTTCAAAAGTAAACTTCACTGTTAAGCTACCCAGAATTTACTAAAAATAATCGAAAGAATATAATTAACCGTAGGCTGGCTTAAATATAACAACCTAATTTTGTGACATAAATGGAATTACCATCTTAATTAAACTGTTTTAAAAGGTTAAACTCACCCACCAACAGTAGGAAAAGACTAAAAAAGATCTAAAAAAGAATGCAAGTGGTAGAGTTCTGAAGCAATAATTGGATCACTCCTTAGATACCAACTCAAAATCCAGAAATTTCAAACAGAGAATTTTACAACCTGATTCAAAATAATTTTCACAAGGTTTAATTTAGTTTATTCATTAGTGTCACAAGTTGGCTTACATTAACACTGCAATGAAGTTACTGGGTCACAGTGGTTAGCACTACTGCCTCACAGCGCCAGGGGCCTGGGTTCTATTCCTGGCTTGGGTCACTGTCTGTGCGGAGTCTGCATGTTCTCCCCGTGTCTGTGTGGGTTTCCTCCGGGTGCTCTGCTTTCCTCCCACAGTCTAAAATGTGGTTAGGTGCATTGGCCATGCTAAATTCTCCCTCAGTGTACCCAAAAAGGTGCCAGAGTGTGGCGCCTAGAGGATTTTCACAGTAACTTCATTGCAGTGTTAATGTAAGGCTACTTGTGACACTAATAAATAAACCAAGAGAATTTTACAACTTGATTCAAAATAATTTTCACAAGGTTGATCTGCAGTGCACAAGTAACAGATGACTTCAATTTCAAAAGTTAATTCTTTAAACAGAGGATGGTAAGCTACCTGTCAGAGGTCATATGGCATGGTGAGTGTTATCCCAACGTCTGAACCAGAAGCTCCACGTTCAAGTCCCACTCCAGGACTTGGTGGTCAAGGAAGGTGCATTCATAATGTGGCCAAACGAGTCAAATATCAGCCTGCAAATCCTTCCAACTAACACTAATGGCAGGCAGTAAGAGCTTTTTCTGGAAATCCAAATGACTGAAACTGGAGCCTCTACCATCACTATCCATAGCTCTAGATTACGACATGCATGTAAAAGTATATGTTGCCACAGCAACTTGGACTCCATTGAGGGCTGGATGCCCAGTGTGAATCATTTTGGTGGCAACTGGTTGGGGTTTGATTCCCATTCTGACTGGGGTGAAATCAGGACCTGGGGTGAATTTGGCAGAGTTTGTAATGCTATGTTTAGACCTTCCTTTGGGCAGAGATCTCGAAAAGAAATTACCCGCCACAGGTATGATTTTCCAATTCTTCGATTGAAGTTGATGAGTCATTGCAGTGCTGCTTACAGTGTGAAATGTTAATGTAACATCTGAGGCTACATGGGTCTGAATAATTTACAAATCAAAAAAAAGGACTTTTGAAATAATTAAATGTCTAAATGTCTCAAAAGAAAGGGAATTTAAAAATCAAATTAAATATTATATAATTTGCAACTTCCTTTCTTTCCCAGACAAACAAGTATTTATTTTTGATTACATTTATAATTTTCTCATCCATTTTTTCTCCTTTTCCTGTCAGTGACTTGTAACTTTGTTTGGGAGGTTTTTTTTGAACGTGTTAGACAAAATCCAAATGGGTCTTAACTGGCTGCACTGTACATGAACATTATGTGCTTTAACATAAAGCAGGAGAACACAGCAAGAAAATCTGCTTCATTCTACAGGATGTTAACAGTTTCATAATTTATTATGTAAATCTCAGAACACTCCCACAGAGCTTGGCAACCATGTCCCACAAGATGAACTTATAATGCACTTCTTACAAGCTGTCATTCTCTTGACATGCTGGCACTTAAAGTTCATCATCCAAGGTTACAAACATGTACCTGCTGCTGTGTCAAACCCTCGGGCATGGGTGTCATCACTGGCTCTGGATGTTTGCAGTCAACATCAATAAAGAGGTTCTGCTCCTCTTCTTCCTCCAAACACCCAAATCTGTGATCTGAAAAATAGTGTGCAAATAAAGGTCAGTGATGTTATAAGATACAAGACTCTGTCGGAATCTGATGGGGTAAATAATGGAATGATGTGTCCACTTGTGGGAGACACTAGAACCAGGGGACACACGTTAAGAATAAGAGGTCTGTTGTTTAAGATGGAGATGAGGAGAATTTTTTTTCTCTCATAGGATCGTCAGTATGTGGAATTCTGTACCTCAGAAAGCAGTGAAGGCTGGGTCATTCAAGGCGGTGTGAGGCAGATTATTGATAGACAAGGGAGATGAGGTTTGTGGGGAACAGACAGGAAAGTGGAGTTGAAACCACCACCTGATCAGCCATGATCTTATCAAATGGCAGAGCAGCACGAAGGGCCGAATGGCCTATCCCTCTCCTAAATCCTGTAACTCACCTGGTGCTGAATATTGGTTTGACAGAGGGTCGTTTATGGGTGTTACATGTTGGTGTCTCTGCAGGTGCAGTAGAGAGTTACCGATCTGACTTCTAGAAAAATTAAACTACTCCCATCGAAATTTATTTGCCAAAGGGTTAAACTTAAAGGTGAAAAAGATGTAGTTTTTAGGATCGCCATTTCTTCTCGTTCCTCAGAGAAATTACGACAGCTCTTTTTAAACTTCATTCAGTGTGAGATTAACTATTAAAGGAACTACAGCAACAGAGATGCATTGTTTGCACAGATTTGTAGTTAAAACAGCACAGTAAAATCAAAAAGCATTCAATTTCTCAGCAGTAAGTATAAACATTAATAACTTGTGGGTCAGCTCCAATTTTTGGACCATGAAGATTGCACTATCCCTGCAACATGCCTCTCCATTTTCACAAGAGCTGCCAATTGTTGCAGGAATTTTAACATTTGCATTGCCTGAAGGAGCCATTCTCCAGTTGATCACAGGCACCGCATTAAGCACTGCATCAATTTTTGGCAACATTAACAAGTTGGTGCAGAAAATTAGGAGGAAGGTGGTTGGTTTTGGGTCTGAGATACCGGGGGAACTTTACAACAGAAAAGCGATGAGGTACATGTACTCAATAAATATATATATTATATATATTTCAAAAATCAGGGTTCTCTACCCCACAATATCAGCCACTGTAGATTAGAAATGCCTCCTAAAGATTTCCTTGCATAGGCCTACTCGTCACAATGGTGGCCCTAGCCATCATTGTGTATCTACTTCTTATCTGAATGAAAAAGGCCGAATAAGGCGCATACTCCTAAAATCCATCAGTGTTATAAGTGTTTTTCTGTTGGATTACAATTCTCAGTAGGCAGATTAAATGTGTCACTTTTTGTTGAACAGAGACCAGGCTTAAATCATCTCAGTCATGACCCACCTATTGTGTTTCAAAGGCTACAATTCAGAATTTCTTACTGGCTAAATTAATGTCTCACCCCTCACCCAAAGTAACTAGCAGGCACTATTTAACAACACATCTTCTCCCCCATCCTTAAATAAAGTGGATAAACAGCAGCCCCCCCCCCCCCCCCCCCCCCGCGCAACCACCACCAACCATCACCACCACCATCTAGAAAAGGCATTGTTTAACACCCCAACCCCAAAAGAAATATAATGGATGAGCCCAGACAGCTAGGCCCCTAAAAGGCAATGGGAAACCCATTCAAGGGAATACGTAGAAAGATCGGAAGATAGGAATTTGGAGCAGAAGTAGGCAAATTCAGCCCTTCGAGCCTGCTCTGTCATTTAATCAGATCATGGCTGATCTCTCCCTGGTCTCAAATCCATTTCCTCATCATATCCCCTTACTCTTTTTTATTAGAAATATATCTACTTCTTGAAACCATTCAATAATTCAGAGTCCACCGTGCTATGGGGCAGTGAGTTCCACAAATTCACCACCCTCTGCAAGTAGATCTTCTTCATCTCAGTTTTAAATCTATTGCCTCTCAATCTATACCTATGACCTATATCTTGCTATAGATTACCCCATAAGAGGAAACATTTGGTCTACAAATACTTTATCTACCCCTTTTAAAATTTTATATACCTCGATCAGATCCACTCTCATCCTTCTAAACTCCAGAGTATAAGGTCAAACTGTTTAATCTCTCCTCATACGTCAAACCTTTCATCCCCCAGAATCAATCTGGTGAACCTCCTCCGAACTGCCTCCAATGCCACCACATCCTTCCTCAAATAAGGAGACCAAAACTGGACACAAAACTCCAAAGTGGTCTCACCAACACCCTATACAATTGCAACAATACTTCTCTACTTCTATACTCCAGTTCCTTTGCAATGCATGCCAACATCCCATTTGCCTTTTCAATTACGTGCTGCACCTGCATACTGACTTTCTGCAATTCATGAACATAGACACCCAGATCCCTCTGCTTGGACACATTTTGAATCTGCTTTCCATTTAGGTAACAAATAAATACAGAGCTCTGACAAGTAACTGTAATGAAAATCGTATGGAAGTGGGTTTGTAAACTGGACTGAATAAAAGTTAATTCTCACTGCTCTGGTGAAGGTAAAATTGGCAAGCTGTTAGCTATTGCTGAGTTCCGATGGCACTAATTTAGAATTATTTACCATGCAATCTGGGTTGAAATTGGATATCAACTGAACTCCAGCCCCCGATAAAGGCAATCAGGTGGGACTGTTAGCACTTTCATTTTTACTGTGTTACAGATGGCCAAGATTTAAAGGAAATTAATGGTGAACAATTAATTAGTTACAGAGCACTTCAAGCACTTGAAACATTTTAAAGTTGTAGTTAGCTTCTTGCACCCTCCAGAGGCTGCCCTGCTGGTTTAAATGAGTAAATGCACAGCAGAGAGTGGGGCTGAATCACACATGGGAGAAAGGTCACAGTCTCAAGACAGAGTTTGCGATTTCAACTCGGTCGATGATGAGGGCACAAATGAACTCAGAGGAGGGTCAGAACAACCCAGGGTTCACGGTCCTCATCATTAGTCAGTGACTCATGCTTGAAAGCAGGGGTGTGTTTGGGGGAATGAACAGCAGCACTGAACAGCACAATTGAAAGCATTTAGCAAGTTTATGGCATTCTACAATCATTTAAAAAAAACATTTTTAATACTAAGATTAGCCCAAAGCTTTTGAAAAGCATGTATGCTTTCTTAACAGAGGCTGCTGAAATTGATGGTGTATTTGTGCTTTACTGTGCATCATGTCCACTTCTCCCACTCACCTTGATACCTGTGTCTAATGAACGAGCGTCCCCTTTTAAGAACAGCAGCTTTGGTCTTTTCCAATCCATCTTTAGTACCTTCCTTTGCAGCTTTCATTAACTGTTGCATCTGGAAGTGAACAACAGATTTAGCATTCTCAGGAAGTATGAGGAAACAGTACATTTGAACTTCATTAGTCAGAAACATCCAAGTAACAACCACAGTACCTGCCTGCTCACTCAAATTTTCTGATGTATAAACTGGGCTGCAGAGATCAGGAAGAACTCTGGTTCAATTGGCTGTCTATGTGCTGAATTAATTCTTCTTTGTTAAGCCTGCAGTAAGGGTTCAATTGGTTCAATTTCTCTCCTGAGTGCCTACAGATCAACAAGGCTTTTACCATCCGTGATTGCACCAGATTGCACTAACATTCAACAATATCTTGCGGACATACAGCGCCTTTTAATGTCTTATCAAAACAAACTTGACACCATCGCAACTAAGGAGGTTTTGGAGCAGATTAAAGAGGCAGATTTTAGAGGCAGATTTTAAGGAGCTCCTTAAAAAGGAGGCAAGAGGCAGAAGGATTAGGGGAGGGAATTCCAGAGTGTACATAGCTGAAGACAAGGTCTCTAGGGAGTGATTAAAGTAAGGGATATGCCAGGGGCCAGACCTGGAGGAAAGCAGGGCGATCCGAGGTTTGCAGGGCTGGAGAAGATTACAGAGATCGGCAGGAGTGAAACCATGGAGGAATCTAAAAAACAAGGATGGGAATTTTCAAATTGAGGCATTACTCAATGGGGCGAGGGTGTAGGTCGACAAGCATAAAGACAGTGGGTGAATGGATTTGATGCAAGTCAGAATACAGGCAGCCGAGCTTTGGCTGATCTCAAGTTTACAGAAGGTTGAAAGTGAGGTGCCAGCCAGGACTGCAATAAAATAGGTAAACATCAAGTTAACTAAGGCGTGAGTAAGGGTTTCAGCAGCAGATGAGCTCAGGCAGGGGTGGAGTCAGGTGATGTCGCAGTAGTGGAAGCAGACGGTCTTAGTGATTTGTACAGGTACAGGTATAAGGTTCATCTGGAGTCAAATACGACACTGAGATTGCGAACAGTCTTGTTCAGCCTGTGAGTTATCAGGGAAAGGATGGAATTGGTGGCAAGGAACAATTTGTCGTGGGATTGCAAGACAATAGCTTTGATCGTCCCAGTTTTTCTGGTAATTAATCCATTTCTGAATGTTGGATAAGCAGTCAAACATAAAAACATGGCTCCTCAGGCCTAGACCACAATTTAATAAGATCATAGCTGATCAGTTTGGGGCTTTAACCCCACTTTCCTGCCTGCCCCTCATAACTGTCGACTCAGCCTTGAATATTTCAATGCTTGTTGGGAAGAGAATTCCAAACATGAATAATCTTCTGGGAGAGAAAAATAAATCATCTGTGTCTTAACTGAGGGACCCCTTTCTGAAACTGTACTTGCTTCCTTGTTCCACATTCCCACCTGAAGTGAAACATCCTTTCAGAAATCTACCCTGTTAAGCCCCCTCATAACCTTATATGTTTCAATAACATCACTTCACATTCTTCTAAACTCCAATGAGTATAGACCTGCTCAACCATTCCTCATGAGACAACCCGTTCCCCCAAGAATCAGCTGACTGAACCTTCTCTGAACTCCTCCCAATGCAAGTACTCTAGACGTGGTTTCATATGTCCTGTATGGTTGCGGCAAAACTTCCTTACTTTTATACTGCATCCACTTGGCAATAAAGGCCAACGCTCCATTTGCTTTCCTAATTACTTGCTGTACCTGCGTACTGACCTTTTGAGATTCATGTACTATATCACACTGTCTCGCAGCATTCTGCAATCTCTCTTCAATTAAATAACATTCTGCTTCTGTAATCTTTCTACCAAAATGGAAAGCTTTCCCACATTATACTAAATCTGCCATTTTTTTGACCATTCACTTAACCTATCTCCATTGCTTTGCAGACTCTTTACAATCATCATCCTCACAACTTGCTTTTCTACCTATCTGTGTATTATCATCAAATTTGACGATAAAAGTCGGTCCCTTCCTCCAAGTCATTAATATAGATCATAAACAATTGCAACCCCAGCATTGATCCCTGTGGCACTCCACTAGTTACAGTTTGCCAAGGTACAAATGATCCATTTATCTCAGTACTGTGTTTCCTGCTGTTTGGCCAATTCTCTATCCATACCAATGTATCACTCTTAACACCATGAGTACCTATGTGGCACCTTGTCGAATGCCTTTTGGAAATATAAACACACAGCATCTACTGGCTCCCTTTTACCCACCTTCTTGTTACATCCTCAAACAACTCTTCTACATTTGTCCAACACAATTTCCCTTTCACAAAACCATGCTGACTCTAGCCGTTAATATTATGGTTTGCTAAATGTTCTGCTACCAGCTCCTTAATAAAGTATTCTAGCATTTTTATAATGACAGATGTTTGGCTAACTGGCCTATATTTTCTTGCTTTTCATCTCCCTCCTTTCTTGACTGGAGGAGTTTCATTTGCGGTTTTGTAATTCACTGGGACCTTTCCAGGATCTAGAGAATTTGGAAGATTACAACAAATGTATCCATCATCTCTGCAGCCACTTCTTTCAAGGCACAAGGATGCAGACCATCCGGTCAGACAACCTATCAGTCTTTAGTCTCAGATTTCTCAGTACTTCTTCTCTCATGATTGTTTTAAGTTCCTCCCTTTTGTCTCTTGATTTTCTGTCATTCTCTGGATACCTTTTGTGTCGTCAACCTTAAAGACAAATATTTGTTTAAAACCTCTTCCATTTCCTTGTTTCTCATTATTATTTCCTCAGTCTCATCCTCTAAGGAACCAATACTTTGGCAACTCTTCCTTTTTATAGACAGTAAAAGCTTCTACAAGTATATTTTTATGTTTCTTGCTAGTAGATGAAAATGTAAAGGGGTGAAGACACATTTATTATTCATACCTATTATTTCAGTATAATCTATGAAGATGATAAATTCATCTTTCTGGACCAAGAGCCATTGAGGAAAATGAAGATTTGTGCAAGTCAATATTCGGAGTGTAAGGTTGTAGAGCTCGGCTTCAGATTCTGCATACGATCAGCACTCCGTTATCAAAGGCATTCAAACCACTTGTGGGAACTGCAAAACTACATTTTATGGGACAACTACTAAAGATGTCACATGCAAGTGCCCCATATAGATTGCAAGTGAAAACCATGTACTTGAGGATTAGATTCTTACTTGGGATTTTTCATGTAAGATTGAGGCCCTATATCATCACCAGATAAAAGAAACTAAATAATGAATGCCTCAGCCACAGCATTTTATCTAATTCTGGGTTCCACACTTTAGGCCAGAGAGAGTGCAGAGGAAATTGGCTAAATGGCAACAAGCATGAGCGACTAGGAGAAATTGGGGTTGTTCTCTCTACAGCAGAAAAGGTTAAGGGAGGTGTTCAAAATCATGGCAGATTTTGACGAAGTAAGGCAAAACTGTTTCCAAAGGTAGGAGGATTGGTAGCCAGAGAACACAGCTTTAAAATAATTGGCAAAATAACTGGATGCGATATGAGAAGATAAAAGACAAATACTGCAGATGCTGGAAATCAAATAAAAACTGACAATGTTGGAAATACTCAGCAGATCTGGCAGCATCTATGAACAGAGAAACAGAGTTAATATTTCAGGTTGATGACCTTGTGTTACAACAAGGTAAAGTTAGAGATGCAACAGCTTTTAGCAAGTACAGGGATAGGGAGGGGAGTGAGGACCATACGGGAAGGTTTGTATTAGGTTGGAAGGCAGGAGGAAGATTGTGGGCTTGAAGATTATTTTCATGGAGTCATGGAGACTCTGGGACCCTTTTAAAATGGCGGGTGGCACTTAGGCCTGGAAGTCTCACCCCTCTCAATTATGACAGATCCTATTTTTGCAGGTGGGGGGAGAAAGAGTTCAGCAGGCCATTTGAACTGAGTGCCGAGTTCAACAGACCCCAATTTCACTGGAGCAAGGTTTATCCAACTGTGTGGGAGTTACAAATCTTTGGCGAGATCATAAATGTTCTTAAATGGTGGATAAGGTCTGTAGAACTATGTATTTAAATGACCGGCCCTGTAAAATTTCAAAGAAACTGCCTGTCTGTGTTGGTGAGGGTTGAAAAGAAATCTGTTCTAGCAGTTTCAATGCCTGCTTCCTAACGTAACTTAATGTTTGGCTGCTTTCACAACCTATTATTATTGCTGGGATGGGTGGGGCATTAGTTCACAGTTTGATTGACAGTTCAAAGAGGTTATTAAAGCATTAGCAATCTTTGATATGGAATTATGAATACAACGGTTTATTTTTTAGAAAGGGTTAAATACCAGAAGGAATTTTAATTCATTGCTTGGGCTCTCATGACTGGGAATCTTTTTCACATAGTGAATTCTGTAATAGATATTTAGAACTCGATTTTATTGCATTTCAACATGGCTCCTGAATGGTGGCTTATGGTAGGCACTAAGTGAGTTGGCATGGAGGGTGTAAGGACAAGGATCTTGGGTAGGAGGCATGGACTAGCATTAAGTTGGCACAGGGGTTGTAAGGGGCCATGGATTGGCATAATTTAGCATGTTTGGGCATGGGGAGTGGGAGAGGTGAGGGCTAGAGCACCTACTGTTTAACAACACAACTGACATGCAGTTGCAGAGGACCAAAGCAGGTCTTTCAAATAACCTGTAATGGCATTTGATGGTCTGCATGGCCACTCCCAATCTGTGTCTGGGGGTGGCAAGCCCGGCTCCATCCTGCACCCACTACCCGAAGTGAAAAACTTACCACTTGTGGCAATTTTTCCTGAGGTGGGTGTACTGAGCTTGGTAATTACCCAAGTCAAGCTACCAGTGTTGTGAGCAAAAGTCCCACGGGAAACAACAAAAATACAATTGTGCAAAGCCAAAGAAAAAGGTATGGAACAAGTAAAGAAATGAAAAACGTATCCAGAGGACATATAAATAGGAATCGCAGAATTGTTACCAACAGCAGCTGTCCAAAATAGATGGGAAATAGGTTGTGATCTGAAACTGTTGAACTCAATGATGAGCCTGGAAAGATGGAAAGTGCATCATCAAGAGTTGAGGTGCTGTTACTCAAGGTTACACTGAGCTCCAGTGAGAAACACCATTTCTTGCTCTCACTCTTTGCCCTTTCCTTTCAAAACCACAGTCAGATTCCTTTGGTCTTCATCTTTCCCCCACAAGCCTCCACATTCAAAGATCATCATTTCCAACGCCATCAGCATTATGCCACCACCAAACAACTTACCTTCTCTCCCTCCACTCTCCCCACAGCTTTTTAGCTTCTGTTAGGACCAGTCAACTCCTCAATCACCCTCAACACTCCTCTCCATTGCATGGCATCTTCCATGCAAACACACAAAATGCAACACCTGTCCCTCTTTACCCTTTCCACAAACACTTCGTCTGGTTGAAAAAGCAATTTACTTATACCTCTTTTAATTTAGTAAACTGCATTTGCTGTTCATGCTGTGGTCTCCCCTGCAATGGGGAGACCAACCATAGCTTTAATGATCACTTTGTGAAACATTCTTGTCATTTGAGTTCTCTGTCCCACTCCCACTCTGATGCTGCTCTTCAACGTTCAACATTGTTCTAGTGAAGCTCAATGTAAGCTTATTGAACAGTATCTCATTCTCGATTAGGCACTTTACAACCTTCCAGATTCAACACCAAGTTCAACAATTTAAGATGAAACTCTTTGCCCCCATTTTTTGTCCAAATGTCTGATGTTAGTGATGATTCTGTTATTCTCAGTTACAACTCTAAACCCATCATATTTATTTGTCCCGTTGCCATCTCTTATTGCCTTGCACCATCACACATTTTGTCATTTTCATTTCTCCTAACCTTGTTTCTCGACTCCCACACTCTTCCCCACTTTCCTGGCCTTTCGTATTTGCTGAAAACTTGCTACATCTTGCTGATGTCTTCCAGTTCTGCTGAAGGCGTATCAATTTGGAATGTTAACTCTTTTTCTCTTTCAATGGATTCTGGATGATGTGTGAGTTATGAGAATGTTCCAGAATGAACTGCCCAAAGGAGGAATTGGATGAATGCTAAAAAATTCATTGCAGGGTTACGGGAAAAGAAAAACAATGTAGGACTAATTGGATAGCTCTTTCAAAGAGCCAGCATAACACATCAGGCCAAATGGCCTCCCTTTGTGCTGCAAGTTTTTATGAATCTCCTGCTTATTAGATGTGGTTTAATTTTGCATTATTCACAGCAGATAATCCAAATTGCAGTCGAAAGCTGGTCCCCTGTGTCAAAGCCATTAGCGTCACCACTTCATGCACAAGGATATATTGTGTGAACTAATTGTGTTGCTATAGAATTACTCAGTGAGAATTAACAACTGATGGTTAACAGACAATGGAAAAAAATATCACATATAATTGGACAGCTGATGCTCATATTTCACGATGGGGGTAGAATTAGGTTGGAGAGCTGCGGGTTGCTTTTATTTTAAAAAATGGAACTATTAATAACTAGTGCTTCCACATCACAAGTCACTTTGGAGTTCTGGTTTACATGAGAAATTTCCACACAGTTCACACGCAGATGACAGGTCAGTCCAAAACCAGATAGCTGCAAATATAAATTCAGTACTCCATAATTTTATCCATTTATCAACCTGTGACAAGAGCAGTCAGTTCAGGGTCTGGTCAATTTTAAAATAATTAATCTTAATGACCTTCCCTTAGATAAACAAAGTAATTTTAATTTGAATGTCCATTACTTTCTACACTCGCAAAGAAAATCAGTGTAAGTAGCAGAAAATCTCAACACTCAACACTTGCTTAAATTTGTTCTCAAAAAGCTGTACATTGGTGCAGTGATTTATTTTTTTCCAATATTTTGCAGCAACTAAACATTTGGCTTCTGATTTAAAGCATTAGATGACAAGGTAGGGCAGCACGGCAAACACATTCAACAGATGTTCAGTGTCTCCAACAACAAATTTTCATGTCTCGTACTGCAGAATTTATGCTGCTCACTCCCACCTTTTAAATATGCTACAATAGGGTATTATTAGGCCTGCACAAAAGAACACAAAGCGAATGTGTTTTGAGGCCAGCAGATGTCCATCATAAGGTACATAATTAACAGTGCAAGGCATTGTTCATTATCTCCCCCTCAACAAACTTCCAATGTGACTCACATTAATCACAGACTGCAGCATATGAAATATTCCACTACAATGACACCTACTCACACCCTTGGGACTCATTTGCACACAAGTTCAGAATGTAAATGTAAAATATACATTCATATTTACTTTTCAGGCATATCCTACTCTTCAATCCTAATCACCATGCTAAATCTTTCAAAGGACGTATATGGCTTTTCTGGCCACAAACAAAACTCAAAGCTTTGCCATGGCAATGGTTGGCACGGTGGCACAGTGGTTAGCACTGCTGCCTCACAGCGCCAGGGAACCGGGTTTGATTCCGGCCTTGGGTCACTGTCTGAGTTTACGCGATCTCCCCGTGTCTGCGTGGGTTTCCCCCGGGTGCTCCGGATTCCTCCCACAGTCCAAAGGGTGTGCTGGTTAGGTGCACTGGCCATGCTAAATTCTCCCTCAGTGTACCCAAACATGCGCTGGAGTGTGGCAACTAGGGGATTTTCACAGTAACTTCATTGCACTGTTAATGTAAGCCTACTTGTGACTAATAAAATTTAAAAAATATTTTTAGTGGTATTGGTATTTAGTGGTAGTGGTATTGTTACTGGACTAGTAATCAAGAGAGCCAGGGCATGATCTGGAGACCCAGCTTCAAATTCCACCATAGCAGATGGTGAAATTTGAATTCAATAAAATATCTGGAACTAAAAGTCCAATGGTGACGATGAAACCATCGTCAATTGTTGTAAAAACCCATCTGCTTTACTAATGTCCTTTAGGGAAGGAAATCTGCTGTCCCTACCCGGTCTGGCCTACATATGACTCCAGACCCACAGCAGTGTGGTTGACTCTTATACACACGCACGCACACACGTTCTTCACATTGGGGATGGAGGGGTGAAGAGGGGGTGAAGGAGAGGGGATGCAGGCCTGAAGAAAGATGGATGGAGGTTGAAGAATATGAAGGGTGCTGAAGGATGGGGGTGAAGGATATGTAAAGAGGGGGGATGATCGAGGGGAGAATGGGGGTTGAAGGGTGGAGGCGGTGAAACAGCTGCGATTCAGGTTTGCACTGCCGGGGTCTGGGATTTATTCATGTGCACCTCCCATTCCAGCCTCACCATGTCAGCTTGCACTTTCCTAGATTCAAACTCCCAAATGCTGGGTGGCAACCACTGCTGCAGGTGTCACAACTACAACTCCCACCAGGGACCACGAACTGGGTCTCTCCTGATGGCATACTGCCATTCCTCACTGTACAGGTGCACAGTGCCGCAGGCCACATAGGTAATGTAGTTCCGACCAGTGATTGTGTCAGGAAAGAGCTCCTCTCTGATTGGCTCAGCAGAGCAATTGGCATACAAATTCTGGAAGGAATTTCAAAGTAGTCTGTCCCTGATTGGCTGTGAGGGACTCTCTCATCATTTTGAGGCCCCCTGTTATTTGGAGGCCCTGTGCCAGGGTACGGCGTATTTCACTGGAAATCTGCCCCGATGGTAAACACTTTGGGGGCAATTTTACCATCGCGGCGGATTTCACCATTGCGGCGGATTTCCGGCATGGACAGTCTCTTGCTGGAAATAGGTGGGAGGCAGGTTAACATATTAAGATTTATTATAATGCTGTTTTACATCTGCTTAGTGAGCCCGGCGCTCAATTGTCCGGACTTGCCCCCCTTTATGACCTCACCAGGAAAGGTTCATGCCAACGAGGAATAGACATGCTCCCCATGAACTGGGAGCAGTCGACTTGGCCTCGCCTGTGGAACCAGAGGCCATTGAAGCCCCCCAGGGAGGCCAAGGGCAAGGGGGGGTGCCCCTTTGGTAAGTGCCAGATTGGCAATGCCACCCTGGCACATGGGCAATACCAGCCAGGCAGTGCCGGAGGGCAGGTCTAATGGGGCAGGGCTAGTGGAGGTGGGACTAATGAGGGGAGGGGGCCTGCTGGTGGATGGGGGGAGTGGGGGGGGGAAACGGAGGGAGAGGGGACCCACTGCCACTCTGCAGTGATCAGTGGGGCCTTCATGGTGGGTCCACGATCGGTCTGTTTCGCTGGGGCTAGAACTCAGGCCGCGGGCACCCGCGATTGCAGGGGAGAGGGGGAGCTGCTTCAGGCTGCTTGCAGTAGCAGGGGCCTGACAGCTCTCTCTTTGTCTGTCAGACCCCTGCTACTGCTAATGCGCACGTGCAGCATCAGAGGCCTGCGCATGCGCACTACCTCCCTTGCAAGGTTTTGGGGGCATTAAAGCCCTGCCCTCTGGCTTCTGCAGCGAGCAACAGGCTTGCTGATATTTTTGCAGGCAGAGTGCATATGGGGGGGGGGGGGCCTGAAAACAGCTCAAAGGTTGTATCTGAAACCCTCCCAGTTTCAAGTCTACCCAGCACTTCGAAAAAAAATGGTAAAATCGCCCCCTTTGAATCCTTGTTCAGTGAGCATTCCTATGTTTTCTCCTCTCGTACTTGCTTTCTCTTTAAATATAATCTTGTATTTTCAATACTTTATAGCACATTTGTAACAAGGGAATCAGATTTAGTGGTCGCATTGCAGGGATTAAGGAATCTCAAACCCTGCGATTACAGCTCAAACATTTTAGCTGAACATCAAGAAGAGATTATCATATTATATACAATCTTATATTTTTATTGAACAATATATACACCTTGTTTTTTTTCAGTTTTGTGCTGGTGGATATCTATGCCCATTGGGCCACACTGATGACATACACTTTGTCAGTACCAAAGAATGAAATATTGTGACGCAGCTTGTGCAAGTTAATTTACACAAAACACTGATTACCCCTATTGTATATATGATGAAATAACCTGTGAAGCTATGTAATTAAATCATGCGCTTATGCAATTCTGACATGCAAATGCTGCATTTATTTTTAATTCTTTCAAGGGACAAGGATGTCACTGGTTAGGCCAGCATTTATTGCCCATTCTTCATAACCCTTGAGTAGGTTGTGGTGAGCTGCCTTCTTGAACTGCTGCAGTCCATGTTGTGTAAGAACACCAACAATGCTGTTAGGGAGGGAGTTCTAGGATTTTGACCCAGCAACCACGAAGAAACAGCAGTACAGTTCAAAGTCAGGATGCTCTGTGACTTGGAGAACATGCAGGTGGTGGTCTTCCCAGGCACCTGCTGCCCTTGTCCTTCGAGTGGCAGAGGTTGTAGGTTTGGAAGGTGCTTTTGAAGCAGCCTTGACGAGTTGCTGCAATGCATCTTGTAGATGGTGGACACTGCTGCCACTGTGCATTGGTGGTGGAGGGACTGGGTGTTGGAGACGGCAGATGGAGTGTCAATCTAACGGACTGCTTTGTCCTGAATGAATTAAGCCTCTCAAGTGTTGTTGGAACTGCACTCATCCAGGCAGGTGGAGAGTATTCCATCACACTCCTGTGCTGTGGCTTGTAGATAGCGGACAGGCCTTTGGAAGCCAGGAGGTGAGTTACTCGCCTCAGAATTCCCAGCCTCTGATCTGCCTTTGTGTAGCCACAGCACTTATTTGGCCCAGTTCACTTTCTGTGTGTCTTCTGATATTATATATCTTTCAATAACTTTGAATGATTTCCTTAAACATCAAACTCGATCTTGGGTCACCAGGAGCTTTCCTTCACACCATGTGGTATAGAATTGCTGTACTGAGAAGTCAGTCACAAAACATGGCTGAGTTCACTAGGGAGATGAGTGGGCATGTTGTGCAGCAGTAATAGTAGGCAATAGTTTTAGCATTAACAGTAATTACAGATATTTTAATCAGTAAAAGGAATGGTAAAGGGAAGGTAATTTAGAAATTTGCAGTCATGAAATACCAACTTGAGAAATAATTTAACAATATCAAATCATTGATACCCAGTAGACCCTTATGGTACAACTGATAATATACAGCTGAAAACCAGAAAAAATGTCAGAAACTAGATTAATAACTGAAGTAACTGTTAGTTTGACTCAGAAATGTTACAATTTCAGAATTAAGGTAGATTGTCTCCACTTGAGGGAGCTAAAGTTCAAAGAAATTAGATTTTGTTTCTGCTAACATTAAGGAGGGAGAAAAGATAGACAGAAGATAAATATTGGCCCGAGTTAAGGAGGTGATGATGAAATCGCCAGTGAATACCGTCATTCCTTCACCAAAACTGGCAGCAATTTTGAGAATCTGGACATGTGCGGAATAACGTGGAAATTCAGAAGCTGCTGTCAGTGACTACTCCACCATAGTATGGTGAGCTGTAGCAGTTCTTACAGATTTTCCTTTGGAAGCACAAACTTCCAAGTTTTGCTGTAAAAAACTGGGAAAGTTACACTTGTTGATTGAGGTATAACTGGGTTTTTAACAGCTTACTAACCTTATAATTACAGACTCAAAGCTGATTTTACATTTATTTACTTACAATCTAAAAATGTACATTTAAAGTGAAGGATTAAAGTGCTGTTAGCTGCTTGGCTTGCTGTGTGCGAATAACTTGATCGATTGCTTGCTGTGTGCCAAGGCAACCCCTTTCAATTGGCGCCAGATTTAAATTGACGCTGGAAAAGGTTAAATCAATGCCCCAGAGATGGCTACATCAGTGTGAGCAGCAGGTCAGCAACGAGCATGCTTGCTTACTGCAAAATCCAGGCCAAATGGAAACAAATAAAACATCAGCTCATAAAAAAAACATGTTAAAATATCAGAAATAGATCCTGTTGCAGCCATTTAACTCATTGGCATGACTTACTGCAGGGAACCTTGATTTTACTTCTTACACTCAGGAATAAATATGTGTCGATGCTTTTAGCTCTCTACACATCTTGGATGATTGGATAATAGAGAAAATGAACAGCAAATATAGATAATTTACAACAGGACATGCTTTTGGGAGTCAGGAGGTGAGTTACCCTCCTCAGAATTGACTTTTCTGGTAATCAGTTGTACATTATCCGTTGTACAATAAGGATGAACTGAGTATCAATGATTTGATATTGGTAAATTATTTCTCAAACTGGTATCTCATGACTGTATATTTCTAAATAACCTTCCCTTTACCTTTGCTATGCACTGATTAAAATATCTGTTAATTACTGTTAGCGCTTGAAATTATTGCTTACCATTTCCTCCGGGTGTTCCGGTTTCCTCCCATAGTCCAGAAATGTGCAGGTTAGCTGGATTAACCATGCTAAATTTCCCTTGGTGTCCCAAAATGTGTAAATTAGTTGAATAATACATGGGATTACGTGGATAGGGCCTGGGTAAAATGCTCTGTCGGAGAGTAGGTGCAGACTCAATGGACCAAATGGCTGCCTTCTGCATTGTAGAGATTCTATGATTCATTACAGGATTGAACAGGATTGAGCCATTAAGCTCATCATGGTTGTTTTGCCATTCAGTGAGACCGAGTTAGGGGTCAATATCCTAACTTCACTTATATGCCTTGGCTCACAACCCAAAGAAAATCCAGCAATCTGCACCAGTGAATGCTAGATCCATTACTGTGATGGCAGGAAAGTGACATTTCAACCGCGGTTGGCTCAGACTTCCCCTACTGTGCAGCTTTAGTGGATACCCCTCCATTACTGCCCCCACCAACACTCCCTTCTCCTCTTGGTCTTCTTGGAATAACTCAGAAGTACTGGCAAAAGAAAATCCCCTGTGAGATGTTGTGTTCAATACTCTATTAAATTAGCCTAGATCAATGAGGATTAGCATTGGGAACAACTTTTCCTTAGTAAGTGTGAGGTTGGATCATGAAAAACAACAGCTGGATTCCTGCCTCCGATTGCTAAGAGTGGAGCCCATTTGAGATATGAAGAGAGAACAAAAAAAAGAGTGGAAGGGCAAAAGTGAGAGCAAGAGCAAGCATGAGAAAGGCAGGAAACGCCCATGAGAGGGAGGCACATCTTTGAGCACAGATGTCCAGTGAGGATAAGGTTAGGACCATTTGTTATGTTTCCAATGATCAAATAGCTTCCAAACACATAGCAGTAAGATTCGCACTTGAACTAGCTACCAGGGAGCAGCCGGTGCTCATAGAATCATGCAGCAGAACATGAGAGAATTACCACAGGAAATGTAATGAGAAAATAAAATCACATTACTATGTTTGTTTTACAATTTGCACAAGGGACTGCCGTGACATGTGTCAAGACTGAACAATAGCTGGACAGCAATTATGATTGGATGAATGCTGGGATTTGTTGCAAATAGTTCCCTTGGATTTGTGGCGAAAGGTATTGCTTTAAGCAGAAGGTGAACAATGTGAGAAGTATTGACCATCCACAGGGCAGAGGGAGAACAGAATTACAGTGCAATCCAAACTGCCTTCCATATCAGTTTGCTTTCAGGCCAAAAGTAAAAACTGAATTCGTTCAGTGAAATATGACAAATAATTTATAAGGAAGTGAAACAACTGGAAACACTAATCAAAATATAATAATGATCAATCTAAAATTTTTAAAAAAGATACAGGGCATGGTTTTCATGTTAGAGGTAAGTAGTGGGAGTCAGGAAATTTCCCAGATTTGTGTGCCAGATTGAAGAGAAAGTGCCTTTGGGCAAGGCACAAACTTAGTTCCAGGGGCTTTGCTTGGACTTAAGCCCATTCACCCAGTATACACTCCTTGTAGACCAATTAAACTCTATGTTAACAATGGCATTTGTTGAAAATCTTAAAAAAAAATTCATAATCTTTTCTAAAAATCTGCTGTCACCATGATCCTTTTATCAACCGCACATTTAAAGTATCAATAATAGAAACTACAAGCACTTGACATTACTTTATCTTGTGTAAATAAACATTGAGCAACCAACAAAATAGACCTAAGGGGAAAAAACTGTCAATCTCCAGAGAGCCAAGCCTTTAGTCTGTTGAAACAGGTGCACAGAATGGAAAACGTTGGTTAATTGACAGCTTTTTCATCAATCTTTTAAAGTATCAACAGCAGAAATGACAAGCGCTTGTCACTTTCAGCTTTTTAAGCAACAACTGAGCAACTGAATCTAAGAGATTTTAGACAGAGCAGAGGACGGCTTTCTCTCTTACATCTGAGTCACTGCAAAGAATCTCTTTCTATCTACTCTGTTCCAACCCTTCATTATTTTATACATGTGTTCAAAGAATCATGGTTGACAAATTTAAGAAATTTTTGAAGCTGAATGGTTAAAAGAACTACCCAAGATTCTGCAACTATGAATTTTCAGAAGATACTCGGGTGTGTCACAAGACACCTTCCACGAAAGTATGCATTATTTCATGAGAGGAAATATTACAGCATAGAAAAAAACATTAACTGACGGAAAGGAGAAAAAGGGCTTAGAGTTAATGATGTAGAACAGATTGGTGAAGAACTGTACATCAGAGGCCTAACCCCTTGAACTGATAAAAACTGAACAGCGGATACATAACATGCACATGGTGGCTGTTCATTTTTATCTTTTGAGAAGATTCAACCAAGATTTGAGCAAAAGCATGAATATTTCACAAAAACACAGAATTCAAGGCCACAGTATATTCAGCACTGTGTTTACAAGCATACTAATCTTTATCAGAAACACACAGAAATGATTAAAAAAAACTGTTCAGTTCATTATTTTTACAGTCACATGTTTACAGTCAGATTAGTCTTTACTTCAGTGAGAACAAGCTTTCCAGTCAGGGTGGGACCATGCTACTTTACACTCCACCCCCTGCCTCTGGACCAGCCGGGGTCGGTGGGTGGGGGGGGGGGGGGGGGGGGGGGACTCAAATTCTGGGCCAAAGTATGTGCTTTCACCTCAACATAATGGCCTAAATCTTGCTGTAAACGTAATGCCAAGGTTAGAAACTCACCACTATTAACTTGCTATTTGCAGCATGCTCAGGTGTAGAGGAACTACACACAAGTTGCCAATCACAAAAATGGCCCAGATTTGTCACTCCACTTGAACTTCTCCATGCCTAGGCACTGCTCCACATTTCATGACGAATCTTCCGAGCCCGGCCTCCCCAGAAAGGTGGAGTGCCACGCCTGTCAGAGAGCTTCATCACACCACTATAGATTTAGGGGGAAAAGACAAGACATGCATCCTTTTTCTGGCACTCACTTCCGTATAGTAAGTTTAAAGGTCTGGTGTGCATGTCGATAAATTTCTGAGTGGACAAATAAGTGAATGGGTAAGGTGGTAGGGTGGGTAGCTGGGTGATTGAGTCAAGTGGGTAGGATAGGTAGAGCTAGGTAGGTCGGATAGGTGGAGCTAAGTGGATAGGATAGGTAGAGTGGTTGGTGGGTAGGGTTCTAGGTTGGCATAAACAATCCTAGAATGGTCACAGCAGAGGGGAAAGCCATATTGGCTCTCTGCTAGGGCAACTGATTTGTCCACTCCCCTCCGTTAGTCCCACAGCCCTGTTAAATCTTTCTCCTCAGATAATGATCCAAATCTGTTTTTGAAGGCCTCAATTGAACCTACCTTCATCACTGTCTCAGGCAGAAAAAGTCCAGATCCTCACCACTTGCTGCAAAAAATGTTCTTCGTCATGTCAATGTTGCTTCTTTTGTAAATCATTTAAAATCATTGTCCAGTGGTTCTCAATCCTTCTGCTAGGGTGGGAGTAGATTCCCCCCCATCTCCCTGTCCAGACGCCTCAAAGTTTTGAACACATCAATTAAATCTCCTCTTAATCTTCTCTTTAAGGAGCAGAGGCTTCTCCAATCTATCCAACTTCGTCATCCCTGGAAGCATTCTTGGTTAGCTCAGTTGGCTGGATTGCTGGTCCTTGATGCAGAGTGAAGCTAACAACACAGGTTCAATTTCCGTTTGGCTGAGGTTATTCAACCTTGCCCCTCACCTGAGGTGTGGTGATCCTCAGGTTGAATCACCACCAGTCAGTTCTCCCTCTCAAAGGGGCGGTGATATCAATAAGGAGCTAAATGAATACAAGTGCATCTCTTCCAGTTTCTGTCCAATTATGCAAGAAACATATATCATGATTTGATAAACAGAACTTGAGTATTGCTGTAAAAGAGACATTTTTTGTCAAAGCTTTTTTTTCATTCCCAGCAGGATAGTTCACAAGAATACCAAATGCAATTGTTGATCAGCACTCTCTTCTCATACAATATAAAGTTCTTGTTTTCCCTCTCATCGGTATTCTTGTGAATTGTTCTGATAGCTCAACAGACAAAAATATATTTTTTCAGCAATTCTCAAGCAACACTAATAATCATCCAGTGTTTACCTACACAACAGAAAGGAATTTCTGGAATCCACTGAGTGATATCAAAGTGGTGAGGTTCTCTCCGTCCAGAAGAACCCATTCTTAATTAGGAATTACATTGTGACTTTCGGGCAATGGTTCAAACATCCCCATTTGATACAAAACTCAACAGGGGTCCTTCCATAAACTATCAACTGGCAATTTTGGAAAAGCTTAATCTAGTTTTGAGGGACACTTATAATTTTATTCCAGGAAAGGTCAATGTGTTTGAGTTTTTCCAATGGTAACAATATTATAAACTTGTGTTCAATGCTTATGCTCAATCCCAACAAAATGTTCCTACAGAAGAAAGTACCTTCCGCTCTTGCTTCTGCTTCAGTTGCTGAAGTTCCACACTTCCAACAGCATTTGCCAGTTCTTTCATCTTCTTCTCATAGTGCTCTTTTAAACGACTTAGATCCTGCGAAAGCTAAAATCAAAGAAGTCGATTCAGTCACATACAGTTGGTAACCTCTGGGTGAATATATCCTGTTACATAAAAGCAAAATACTGAAATTCAAGAAAATAATTTGCATGAATTATGTGTCAGACATGGCTCGCTTAATAGCACCCTCAGCTCTGTGTCAGGAAGTTGTGGGTTCAACTGGAGTCTAGAGACTTGAGCGCACAATCTATGCTTGACACTCCAATGCATTACTAAGGGAACAGTACCATCGAAGTTCCCATCTTTCACAAGAGACATGGTACTGAAGGTCTTTATGTTTTCACATGGCCCTAATTCAAAAAAGAACAGAGTACTTCTCCACAGTGTCCTCAGCCAAAACCACTAAAACAAGTTATCTGGCCATTAACCCAGTGCTGTTTGTGGGAGCTTGCTGTGTGTAAATTGGCTATTATGTTTCCTACATTATTACAGCAACTAACACTTCACACGTACTTCATAGCGACCTCCTGAGGTTGTGAAATGCACTATATAAATGCAACTTTTTTCCTTCTGTTACTTATTAAGTCAATTTATAATCATAGTTAACTTAGAAAAAAAGATTCTAGTAACATCACAAAGTGTAGCTTTATGGAGCCAGTCTAGTTTGACAGATCTCTACTGTGATAATGCTATATCTAACCGTTCAAAAATATTACAATATGTAGAAAATATCTTGGAGAAAATTACTATGGGAGGGTTTGGATGGGACCAAATTTAAGTGATTCTTCACATAGAGAAAATAGGAAATCTTTGGGGTTTTTAAAATCTCACTGAGTTGTCTGAAAATCCAGTGGATCAATTCTAACAGCTGGAAAACAGCTGCTCACTGTAACTGAATAGCAGGTCAACAATCAATAATAACAGCTTAAAACAGGTTTTGTCTGGCTCCTAAAGAAAAGGTTTACTGGCAACAACTCACACTTCAGTGCCTGGTTAAATGCTTCAGAGGTGCAGAATTGTTGTCATTCTCTAAGTTTGTGTTCAGCAGCAACAAGTGCTGACCTATAAATTACAGTTTGGAAGGTGACCTGGATATCACAGCTGACTAACATTGGAAGTGATGGTGCAAAGCAGAAGGGTGTCTATGGAGCCAAGTAAGATATTCTAAAATGGTTGAGTACATCCAAATAAGATGTACTAACTTGTATTCAAAATACTTTAAAATTTGTGTTCCTGTTATTCAGTCACGGGCTGAAGGAGCCGGAGCTGAACATCTGGTCCTGCAAGTTATAGAAGGGGCATTGCAAACATCCAGCAGGGGGCAGATTTTTCTTTTAAAATACTCAATTTTGCTTTATTTGTTCATGGTGTCTGAATATCAAGTAGAACTCGGATGTAATGGATTTTGACTAACCGCACAAACATTTTTACACATTTTCAGGATCTGTTACTAGTATAATTCTCCTTCTCAACTACATACCTCCTATGAGGAATTGACATGGCAACCTGTTTTTAAACATACACCAAAATTGTGCCATTCACTTGCTGAGAAGTATATAAAGATGCACAATAACAATCCTGCCTACAAAGTTCTCTCACTTCTTGAGCAGAATGTAATGCGCTCCCCTGTGGTAAATTGTGATGGTGGGCATTTAATCATGTGGGAAGGTGGGGAGACTGCCGCCTTTCCACCACTTCCCCGATTAATTCCATAGCGGAAGGCCCTTGGTAAGTCTTCATAATCTCCTCAAATCCAGCCTATTATCTACAGATTTCCTGATTAATTGCATGGATTCCAGTACTCCCACAACTACAACAGTTCTCAGGCTGGTTTCAGTTCACTGCCCCTTATTGTTTGCAGCTCTGGGGAACACAGACATTTCCCAGTCAAATCATTGAGTGGCTAAAACAGAAAGATGCTCAATCTGAGAAAAAGAAATATGAACCTTTCTCTAAGGATGCTATTTTCTTCTATACCAAATGGGAACCTTCTTTAGCAAGTTCTTCCACCTAGTGCTCATTACCCCTGTGAGGATTCAAACCTTAAAATGATGGTCTTCATGTGCATACGTAGTACATACATGTATCTTATTCTTGTGAGATTTGCCTTGGAGGAAGGAGTTGGGAATTCCATTTTCATTTTTAGTTTCTCCATCACTTTGCTCATCATAGCTCTCAAACTCACTGGAACTCCAGCCATAATCCAAAGAGCTTGTTGCAGCCTCGTCTCCATGTTCCACATCATCGTAAATGAGTTCTTCTGGATCTGGCAACAAGGTTTCAGTTACAGATGTTTACTCAAGTGCGATAGGTCAACCAAGATAAAACTCATATCGACAACAGCAGAAGACTCAAAAAAAAGACTCTGGTAGATTTACATATGCCTTCAGAATTAAGACGAGTTCCATATTTACAGTGAATGCACATATCTATATGTCAGACATTATGCATATATGTAATTAAAAAATTACACTGATTGACATTTAATTTCAAAATATATATAAAACTTAGCATGCAAATGGCTATAGATTCTTTTTGCTATCTCAGCACACAGTGCTACTGTGAGAAGAACACTCTTCAATATATGTGCATTGGAACATTCAGAGACAGAGGGATTTTACGACCTCACTCGTCCCAAAACTGTAAAAAATCCCATCCAAGGTCAACAGACCTTTCCATGATCCACCCCTCGCCCGCTCAGATTCCCGTGCTGGGCTAAAATGTTCACTGCAGAAAAAAATGAACCCATTTGAACCATCACTTACCTGTTGCTGATGCATCAGAACTTTCTCTTGGCACATCGTCATAAATCACTTCATCCTGACCTGTGAGGCACGACAGAATTTTTTCAGATAATTGGTACATAATTTTAAAGGGAGGAAAAGAAAGATGGGATTGAGAAAGAGGGAGATAAGAGCGACAGAAGCAAAGGTTTTTTTTAAATAACTATAATTAAAATCTGTAGTAATGAGATTCTGCACTTGCAAAGTTACTTTTCACAGTGCCAGAAAGAGCGTTTGGCAGCAATTGAGAATTATCAGGCAGTTATAAACTTACTTACACTGGAATGGACAAGTCCTAACATTTTTCTGGTGTGGGTATTTAGAGATAAATCGTACTACTTCATGCCGTTCCATGCAATTCGATACTAAATCAGCGAGATACTGTTATAGTGAGACTTCTGGAGGAACAGGGAAACTCAGATAGCAACTTCCTCATTTCTACAAATAACTGTGTGGGTTTCTGGAAATTGGTCCAATTTGCACTTTGATGACAACAAACACCAATAGCTTCACCGTTATTCTTATTGCCGAACCCGAGCCTCGTATTTAATGTTCAGTGGAAAGTATAAGCAATGGTATTTAAGTGGGCAAATATCTGGATAATAATGTTTACTGCAACACACATAAACGGGGAGAGGCTGAAAAAGGGTAACAAAATGCTAATACCAATTTTAATAAAGCAAAATTTAAAAGTGTGAAGACTTGGGGAAATGGACTAGGCTACAGCACTGAGTAATAATTATTGCAAGATAGTTGGAACGCAGTATTTTAAAATATTACTAAAGAGAAAATGTATTGGAAAAATGATTGGAAAACAGCAAATTGTAGACACCATTGTAGACAAAATGTGGGTAACTATAGGCTGGTTGGCTTAACTTCTGTAGTGGGGAAAATGATTGAATCTATCATCAAGGAAGAAATAGTGAAGAAATCTGGATAGAAATTGGGCAGATGCAGCATGGGTTCAAGAAAGGCAGGTCATGTTTAACTAGTTTACTGAAATTCTTTGTGGACATTACGAGCACAATGGACAATGGGGATGTGGTATATCTGGATTTCCAGAAGGTATCCGACCAGGTGCCGCACAAAAGGCTGCTGCATTAGATAAAGGAGCACATCGTTACGGGTAATGTATTAGCATGGATAGAGGATTGGTTAACCAACAGAAATCAAAGGGCCCTATTTTACCATTTTGATTCTAAGTGCTGGGCGGACTAAAACTGGGAGTGTTTCAGATCCGACTTTCAGACCCGTTTTCAGGTGCCCCCATATGCACTCTGCCTGAAAAAATATCAGCAATTCCGAATCGCGCTATAGAAGCCTGTAGGTGGGGCTTAATGTGCCCGAAACTCTGCAGCTCTAATCGGCGCCTCCAACTGCACATGCGCACACAAAAGATTATAGAAGGCCGCTCCCCTGCTACATCGCTCCCAGGCCGGATAATGCATCCCCCTGGCTCCCACAGACATTGCCCCGAGCCCCCAATATTACTGACCCCTTTATCTCCCCACCCCCTGCCACCCAGACCGATCGCAGGCCCCTCCTCCCTTCTGATCTCATGTAGAGTGGCAGCAGACCCCCCTTTCCCCCCACTGATCTCAGGCAGATTGGCAGCGGACACCTTTCCCCCACTGATCTTAGGCAGAGTGGCAGCAGACCCCCCCTCCCCCCACCGATCTCAAGCAGAGAGCCGTCGGACGCTCGGCACCTACATCCTCACTAACTGGAGCAGCCGAATCGGACTTTTGTGGAGCATGCCTGTTTTGTACTGATTCTGGATTGGCGAACGCAGTGGTAAAGGGGGAAGTGCCGGTAAAGTTGGGCGTGCAGCCCATTAGGTCAATTTAAATGCATGCAAATACATTTAAATGTCCATTGCGCCCATTTCGGGCACGGTCCTGATTGCGGCCAGGAGGCAGGCGCGGATCAAGCTACGTGCCTCACGCCTGACTTTACCAAGTTTTCGTGTCCGAAAACAGCTGCAACACGATGGTAAAATCAGGCCCAAAGAGTGCAGATAAATGGGTGTTTTTCTGGTTGGCAATCAGTGACTAATGGTGGGCCTCAGGGATCAGTGTTGGGGCTGCAATAGTTTACAACTTACATAGGTGATTTCGAGTTGGGGACCAAGTGTCGTGTGTCAAAGTTCGCAGATGACACTAAGATGAGTGGTAGAGCAAAGGTGTGCAGAGGACACTGAAAATCTGCAGAGGGATATAGATAGTCTAAGTGACTGGGCAAGGGTCTGGCAGATGGTGTACAATGTTGATAAATGTGAGGTCATCCATTTTGGCACGAATAACAGCAAAATGGACTATTATTTAAATGGTAAAATATTGCAACATGCTGCTCTGCAGAGGGACCTGGGTGTCCTTGTGCAGGAATCTCAAGGAGTTGGTTTGCAGGTAATTAAGAAGGCAAATGGAATTGTGTCCTTCATTGCCAGAGGGATGGAGTTTAAAAACAGCGAGGTTATGTTGCAGCTGTATAAGGTGCTGGTGAGGCCACACCTGGAGTACTGTGTACAATTTTGTTCTCCTTACCTGAAAAAGGATGCACTGGCACTGGAGTGGATGCAGAAGAGATTCACCAGGTTTATTCTGGAGTTGAGAAAGTTGGCTTATGAGGAGCGACTGAGTAGACTGGGACTATACTCATTGGAATTTAGAAGAATGAGGGGGGAACTGATAGAAACATATAATATGATGAAGGAAATAGATAAGATAGAAGCAGGGAGATTGTTTCCACTGGCAGGAGAAACTAGAACATGGGGACATAGTCTCAAAATAAGGGGGAGCAGATCTAGGACTGAGTTGAGGAGGAACTTCTTCACCCAAAGGGTTGTGAATCTGTGGAATTCGCTGCCCAGTGAAGCAGCTGAGGCTACCCTGTTGAATATTTTTAATGTGGAGATGCCGGCGTTGGACTGGGGTAAGCACAGTAAGAAGTCTCACAACACCAGGTTAAAGTCCAACAGGTTTATTTGGTAGCAAATACCATAAGCTTTCGGAGCGCTGCCCCTTCGTCAGATGGAGTGGTTATCTGTTCTCAAACAGTGCAAACAGACACAGAAATCAAATTACAGAATACTGATTAGAATGCAAATCTCTACAGCCAGCCAGGTCTTAAATGTACAGACAATGTGGGTGGAGGGAGCATTCAACACAGGTTAAAGAGATGTGTATTGCCTCCAGACAGAACAGCCAGTGAAATTCTGCAAGCCAAGGAGGCAAGCTGTGGGGGTTACTGATAATGTGACATAAATCCAACATCCCGGTTTAGGCCGTCCTCATGTGTGCGGAACTTGGCTATCCGTTTCTGCTCAGCGACTCTGCGCTGTCGTGTGTCGTGAAGGCCGCCTTGGAGAACGCTTACCTGAAGATCCAAGGCTGAATGCCCGTGACTGCTGAAGTGCTCCCCCACAGGAAGAGAACAGTCTTGCCTGGTGATTGTCGAGCGGTGTTCATTCATCCATTGTCGTAGTGTCTGCATGGTTTCCCCAATGTACCATGCCTCAGGACATCCTTTCTTGCAGCGTATCAGGTAGACAACGTTGGCCGAGTTGCAAGAGTAGGTACCGTGTACCTGGTAGATGGTGTTCTCACGTGAGATGATGGCATCCGTGTCGATGATCCGGCACGTCTTGCAGAGGTTGCTGTGGCAGGGTTGTGTGGTGTCGTGGTCACTGTTCTCCTGAAGGCTGGGTAGTTTGCTGCGGACAATGGTCTGTTTGAGGTTGCGTGGTTGTTTGATGGCAAGAAGTGGGGGTGTGGGGATGGCCTTGGTGAGATGTTCGGCTTCATCAATGACATGTTGAAGGCTCCGGAGGAGATGCCGTAGCTTCTCCGCTCCGGGGAATTACTGGACGACGAAGGGTACTCTGTCCACCGTGTCCCGTGTTTGTCTTCTGAGGAGGTTGGTGCGGTTTTTCGCTGTGGCGCGTCGGAACTGTTGATCGATGAGTCGAGCGCCATATCCTGTTCTTATGAGGGCATCTTTCAGCGTCTGGAGGTGTCTGTTGCGATCCTCCTCGTCCGAGCAGATCCTGTGTATTCGGAGGGCTTGTCCGTAGGGGATGGCTTCTTTTACGTGTTTAGGGTGGAAGCTGGAGAAGTGGAGCATCATGAGCTTATCCGTGGGCTTGCGGTACAGTGAGGTGCTGAGGTGACCGTCCTTAATGGAGATGCCTGTGTCCAAGAATGCAACCGATTCCAGAGAGTAGTCCATGGTGAGTCTGATGGTGGGATGGAACTTGTTGATGTCATCATATAGTTGTTTCAGTTGTTTCTCGCCAAGGCCATCCCCACAACCCCACTTCTTGCCTTCAAACAACCACGCAACCTCAAACAGACCATTGTCCGCAGCAAACTACCCAGCCTTCAGGAGAACAGTGACCACGACACCACACAACCCTGCCACAGCAACCTCTGCAAGACATGTCGGATCATCGACACGGATGCCATCATCTCACGTGAGAACACCATCTACCAGATACACGGTACCTACTCTTGCAACTCGGCCAACATTGTCTACCTGATACGCTGCAAGAAAGGATGTCCTGAGGCATGGTACATTGGGGAAACCATACAGACGCTACGACAACGGATGAATGAACACCGCTCGACAATCACCAGGCAAGACTGTTCTCTTCCTGTGGGGGAGCACTTCAGCAGTCACGGGCATTCAGCCTTGGATCTTCAGGTAAGCGTTCTCCAAGGCGGCCTTCACGACACACGACAGCGCAGAGTCGCTGAGCAGAAACGGATAGCCAAGTTCCGCACACATGAGGACGGCCTAAACCGGGATGTTGGATTTATGTCACATTATCAGTAACCCCCACAGCTTGCCTCCTTGGCTTGCAGAATTTCACTGGCTGTTCTGTCTGGAGGCAATACACATCTCTTTAACCTGTGTTGAATGCTCCCTCCACCCACATTGTCTGTACATTTAAGATCTGGCTGGCTGTAGAGATTTGCATTCTAATCAGTATTCTGTAATTTGATTTCTGTGTCTGTTTGCACTGTTTGAGAATAGATAACCACTCCATCTGACGAAGGGGCAGCGCTCCGAAAGCTTATGGCATTTGCTACCAAATAAACCTGTTGGACTTTAACCTGGTGTTGTGAGAATATTTTTAAGGCAAAGATAAATTTTTGAACAGTAAAGGAATTAAGGATTATGGTGAGCAGTCGGGTTAGTGGAGCTGAGTCCATGAAAAGATCAGCCATGATCTTATTGAATGATGGAGCAGGCTCGAAGGGCCAGATGGCCTACTCCTGCTCCTAGTTCCTATGTTCTGGTGTCTTACTTGTACTCCAAGAAGTGGGTATCATTTGGAATGCCCAGCCTGAAAGAATGGTTGTAGCAGATTCAACAGTAACTTTTGAAAGTGAAGTGATAAAATAAATGTGCAAATAGGGGAAAGAGCAGGACTAATGGGATTGCTCTTTCAGAGGACCAGCACAGGCACAATGGGCCAAATGGCCACCTTCTGTGCTGCATAATTCTAAAAACAAAAAGGGAAACCAACAGAAACCTGAGTGATTGAAAGAGTAGGTATTAATGATAAATAAAACTTTTAAAAGGCAAATGTTTTCAGGAAAGGAAGGCAAAAATAAAGATCAGTTTTAAACTAATTGCAAATGGCATAAAGAAGACTACGAACTCATTGGTGAAAAATAGAGAGTGCAAGTCAGTATCCTAATTCTTGCTCTGTGTCCATATGGTAACTATCAACATCACTGTCTTTATCCATAGCAAATTTGGAGGGCAATTTGTGGAAATAATTATACCATTGCAGGAATCATCCAACACCAGTCTCCAGACAACAATGGAGATGCCCACATTTTTTTCTAAACTGGCAACACAGCTTTAAGTCTGAGTTTGGTCAATACTTATCTTGATTATTCCTTGGATTGACACTTCTCTTCAATGCTCGACTGCTCTACATTTCTTTGTTGAATGCTCTCCACATTCTTCTTTCGAAACTTCACTAATTAGCACATTAGTTTTGCTTAATTAGAATTCATGCCCAGTGTCTCTACTGCTGCATCTCAGCTATCATAAACTTCTCTCTGCTGCACTGTTGCTCATGACGACACATGGCCAAATACTTATTCCTAATGCTGCTAAAATCAAGTACGTGTTGGAGAGAATATATTCAACATTTTACCTGCAATTCTCAGTCCAAAACGAGTGATGCACTTATACACAAGATGCTTATTGTAAATTGAAGATTTATGATGTACTAATCAGCAATGCATTCTTTTTGTTATTGATACATACCCTCTAGCCATGCTGTATTTGCTGGGTCTGAAGCCCATTTGGTAAAGGCATCTTCTGTGTCCAAAGCAAGGTAATCGTCACTATAATAAAATGGAATAAAATAATTTGTAACATACAGTGCATTTTTAGTGAATACATTGGTACAAACACAAATAAGACAGGGTAGCTATTGCAACCATAAATCTTCATTTTTCTTGAGATTGGAGAGCTTCCAAATGTTACTGTTTCTTTGAAATGCTTACAATAAAATATCAGATGTGAACTTTCCAAAATGACACAGTTTATAGTGTAAAAACATGCAAAACTAGTTACCATTAAATCAGCAAAGCACAATTGTCTAACCTTTATCTTTCTGATCATTTTATGTTGCGACTGCACATAACTATTTCTAACCTCTAATAGGTAACAAAAGCAGAGTGGAAACAAATCCAATTTCTAGTTTTCCACTTGTAACATTACTCAATTCATAGGATTTTGCAGCAATGCAAATGTGGGAGAAATTTAAATGGAGAGCATGATTGGTGCAGCCAGGAGCCTGTCCAGTCACCCAGGATGAGAATTCAGTACGCCAGAAAAGAAATACGCTGAAACATTTGTCTAAGAAATAAAGGGAAGCAAAGAATTAACGAAAAAGAAGTTGTTGACATTCTTTCACCACATCAAAAGAAATCGGAGCAGAGAATGAAGTAGATGAGGGGAAAAAAGCAGATCCAGTTACTGCCAAGCTTCATAAGGAATCGCATTTACACCTGAGAAAATTTCTCCCCAACTACTCAGGGCAAAGGAATGTCATGACTGGTCAACTAATATGGGCCAGATTGCAGTGATTGGCATGCCTATTTATTTACACTGAAATGCTGCCATGTCTTTCTCACCCGGCCTTCCAACACAGGCCAAGAGAGAAAAGCGCAGTGCCGCTATTCAGGAATCCGCTCAGACAAGTGGAGTTGGGGAGAGTCAAGCACCCCTTTATGGCACTGATTTCCATAAAGTAGGTAAATTTCAAGGTTTCAGCCACTCTGAGAAGCCAGGGAGAAGGTACGGTAAGTGGGTAAGTTGGCTGGGGCTGGGGGAAAGAGGGTGGGGTCAATACAATGGTTTCCCAGGAGACAGAAGAGCTTTTAATTCTTTTAACTGTTCCTGGATAACTAATACTGTAAATCAGTCAGAACCATTGGAATGGTTCAGATCCAATGGTTCACATTGAAGGTAACTTCCCAGCTGAAGTTTGAACTTTCTACACAATTGCCATGCAATGGAGACTTCCAGGTGGTCTCTCAGTGCATGTTGGGGGACCTCCGAGGTATGACACCTCGGAGATAAGAAGTTATGGGCTATCGCCTGTAACTATCATCAAGTGTATATATATATATATATATATCTATATACTATTAAAAGATTTTTGCATATGCCTCACAGTGCCAGGGACCCAGCTTCGATTCTGGCCTAGGGCGACTGTGTGGAGTTTGCTCATTCTCCCCGTGTCTGTGTGGGTTTCCTCCGGGCGCTCCGGTTTCCTCTCTCAGTCCAAAGAATTGCAGGTTAGGTGGATTGGCCATGGTAAATGCGCCAAGTTGCGGGGATAGGGCGGAGAAGATGGTCTGAGTGGTATGCTTGTTCAGAGAGTTGGTGCTGAATCAATGGGCCGAACAGCCTCTTTCTGCATTGTAGGGATTCTATGGTTCTATGTATGTGCACCTTGTCCATCACATTTCAGATACCACACCTTGTCTAAAGCAAACTTGCATCACACTTGAGGGGAGGGAAATGAAGAAACCAATAAATTGTTTACTATCTCTAACAATACCTTGCATTTATATTGTGCCTTTAATGATGTAAAATATCCCATCACAGGAATGCTATCAAACAATATCTGATATTAAGCCACATAAGGAGATATTAGGTCAAATGATCAAAAGCTTGGACAAAAAATTAGGTTTTAAGTAGCGGCAGAAAGTAGAGGTAGAAAGAGATGGAGAGTGGCGGAGGGGTTTAAGGAAGGAATTCTAGAACCTTCAGGCCTCAGCAACCAAAGGCACAGCTGCCAATGGGTGGAGTGATGACAACTGGGGAATCACAAGAGGTCAGAATTAGAAGAGCCCCGATAACTCAGAGGGTGTGGGGGCTGAAGAAGTTACAGAGATGGGGAGAAGCTGGAGCATGGGGTAATTTGAAAATAAGGATGAGAATATTAATATTGAAAACTGAATCAGGTAAACAAATCTGTGCAGGAATACAGCACACGAGAAACAGAGGGGGGAACTTTCTAATCCCGCCCGCCACAGGAATCGTAGCGGGCGGGGGGGGGCGGACCATGCAAAGGTTTGTCGACCTCGAGTGGAATTTTCCGGTTTTGGGGCGAATGTGGCCGGAAAATCCTGCCCAGAATGTCTTAATTGATCTTTCCATGAACAGAGCAACGTTCCAATTTCCAGCCTGAATAAGTGAGTAATCTTCAAAAGACAGAAAATCAGTGTTTAATTTGCAGTTAAACTTGCAGTCCTGTAGGGTCACATACCTACACGGTAGCAGAATAGCACAAGGAAACATAGACTGAACAGGAAAAGGGCAGGAGGGCAATGAGGGCTTTAAATATGGAAAATATTCCCTGTGAAAATGCACCACTTAATCAATAATATAAAATGGATGCAAACTTACCCAACTGGCTGGCTGTTTGACTGAGTTAGACTAGCATCAGAATCTTCACTTCTAAATGGTGCTGTGAATATACAGGAAATAACATTATCAAAAAGTGCTCTCAAATTAACTGAGATCAAGATGAATAAGATTCCCACTTTTAGCAGTTTACGCCTTTTCAAGAAGTGTGTTTTCTTACATTTTCTCTCTCCCTCTTGCCCCTCCTTACCACCACCTTCCACTGCCATACAATTCTTGTAGAATTGGTACCAAAATCAGAAATAAGGGCTGCGATTCTCCCATTGCGACCCCCAACTTTTCTGTCGGGTCGCGGTGGGAGACGTGTGTCTGCGGCCTTGAACAGGGATTTGCGCATGTGCCGGGAATGCATGTGCATCTCCCAGAGCCGGCGAACAGTCACCAGTCAGACCACGCTGGAAACCGGTGGGAAGGCAGGTAAGACATTTAAATCTGTTTTTAATCTGTTTTAAATATGCATATTAGGTAATTATCGGGACCTTTCAGGTCTCGATCGAATCTCCCGCCATGCCAGGAGTACTTCATTACGGCAGGGTTCAGACTAGTTCTCCACATTCGGGGAGCTAGTGGGAGACCCCGCCGGAATGAATGGGGGGACAATCGGGGGCTCCCAGGGGGTCAGGCAGCAGGGTGGTGGTGCCCCCTGAGCATGGGCACCCTGGCAGTGCCAGACCGTGCCCCCTGGTACTGCCCAAGGGGCAAAGTGCCCACGCCCAGGGAGCACTTTAGCACTGCCCACCGGGCATCGGGCAGTACCAAGGGGGCAGGGCCTATTGTGGACAGGGCCTAGGGGCAATCGGTGGGGATGGGGGTCCCGCTGCCACTTTGCAGACAGCATCGATCTGGGATGGATTGGGGCAAGCTGGGGCGGGCTGGGGGGAGGGATGATCTGCCGGAGAGGGGGCCTGCCTCCGGGGGGGATGGGGGGGGGGGGGGGCAGGTGAGTTAGCGCGGGGGTGGGTCTGCCAGTATAAGGGGGGTGGAGCCTGGACATTGGGGCGCTCCAGGACAGGGAGGGTCAGGTCTGGCCCGGGAATTGATGTGGAGGCCGCAATCGGCCATGGCGGGGGGAGGGGGAGCAGTGGTTGGAGAGGCAGCACTGCGGTGGTTCCAGGCTGGGCAGCGATCAGGCTGACCAGCAAACGGGAGGTTGGCAGTTTGGGGCCATTGCACATGCGCAGCTCTCCAGAACTGTCAAACTCCAGCGTGAATAGGCCCCGCCCCCCTGGGTTTTTAATGATATTCACGACTGGGACCTCTGCAGTGCAGAGAGTGGAGATTCTGGTGAGAAGCTGAACTGACAAAACAGTCGGGATCTAGAACAGCTTTCCCGCCAATTCAGCACTTTTGGGAGAATCGCCCCCAACTTTATGGGATCATATTTAAATAATCCAAAGAAGCTATAAAGCCAGACAATGATTATGTGGAGTTGCTCAGAGATTTGGGTAACTGTTCTTGACCTCTAACTTTTACTCTCTCTGTCCCATTTCATCCGAACACCCAGCTATTGGGTTGTTAAAAACGCCAAGCTGCCCCAGTTTACCTTTATACATCTTTGTATATGGATTCAGAAGATAATTAGCGATGAGAGGTTGAGGGATATGGTGAGTTGGTTGGTTGAGGTTAAAAAAATAATCAGACAGACTAGTTGTGAATATTAACCTTTCCCACTTTCTAAAATGGCTTAGTCCTTATAAATACAACCACACAGAGCAAACTAATAGATTACAGTTAATAAATCTTATTGCCAATTTTTACAATGTAGACACCTCACCTTCCTCATCAACGGACACATTTCTTATTAAAGTAACAGGTGCTGAATATGTGGGAACCAGCAATGGTACATTGGATGGTACAGCATATCCACACGGAACTGGCACACAGTATCCAGGAGGGAGCGTATGACTTGTTGCCTTATTGTCTTGGTGGCTTTGTTCCTCTCTTTGTAATTCAACTTGGTCATTTTCCTGGAGTGGTGAGATATCTACAACTGAATATGGATTCACTTTTGCAAGCGGCGTTTCAGCTGTGGCTTGTACAGGTAAATGTAGCAAACTGGCAGCAGTGTCATTTTCTGCAAAGACAAACACTTTCTTTAAAAAAATGTCTTCAGATTATCTAGGAACCCAGTTCAACACTCCCCCCCCCCCCACCCAAATTATTTTCCACTAACGTTTCCTTTAAATCCAAACTAAAATCTTTACAATACGGTTGAGAGTATTTTAGAATCCAGGGGCAGGATCCTCCTCCATTATCACGGCCAAAATCAGGTGGAATAGATTTATTTATGTGTCATAAGTAGGCTTACATTAGCACTGCAATGAAGACTGAAAATCCCCCAGTCGCCACACTCCGGCACCTGTTTGGGTACACTGAGGGAGATGATTTAGCATGATCAATCCACCTAACTAGCTCATCTTGCAGACTGTGAGAGGAAACTGGAGCATCCAGAGGAAACCCACGCACATACAAGGAGAACTTGCAGACTCTGCACAGACAGTGACCCAAGCCGGGAATCGAACTTGGGTCCCTGGCGCTATGCGGCAGCAACGCTAATAATCACTGTGCCACATGCCACCCCATAGTAGGGCACAATAAGAAAATAACTGAACAATGAGGCCTACTCCACCTCTAGCTTGTCTAACTTGCAGCAGGACCGTCACTGGCCACTCCATCCCTGCTAATGGCACGCAAATCCCAGGAGGGCTGCCTGGCACTCTGTCCAATTGCTCTACCACTTGGTATTACAGCCAACATGTGGAAAATGGATGCTAGGCCTCTAAAAACAGCAAGTAATGGCCCTTGAGAGGGTGTGGGAGTCTCCTCTTTCTTTGATTCCATCCCTCAATCACTCTTGCTCCACGGGCTTATTGGGCTGCTTATCTTGGGGGCTGCTCAGCTTTTCCATCCCTTCGCAGACTCAGACGTCAACAGCACAGAAAAGGCCCTTCAGCCCATCGCGTCTGCACCAGCCTTGTAGACAATCTCCTATGCTTTGCTCTATGACTCTCTACATCCAACTACGGTCACCAGAGATGGGAAACCTTGCAATTGAAAATTCGGCTTCCTTTTACTTTATTGGTTTTTCTACAAAAAATTTGAACATTTTCAGTAATGTAGAATTTTAATTGTTCATTGTGTATTTGCAAATATACAGCTACTAATTTGGAGGAAGACATCATTTCGAACTAGACAGGTTAACAACATAAATTAAAAATACTAATAACTCAAGGAGTAAAATCAGAACTGTGGGCTGGATTTCAAGGACCCTGCTAATGTATTTGAAGGCAGGGAGGGCTCAAAATGCAATGCATGACCTTGCCATCCACCCTCGACCTGTCTTCCATTTTATGGTGAGCAGGGCAGGCATCAGGAATATGCATCCTTTGTCACAGCCCAAGTAGAAAAGTTTGAGTCACATGACACCCTTGGATAGGAGAAGCAGTTGCACTGTCTTGCTGTCTGCCAATCAGTCTGTCATCTTCCACTGAGCAAGAGGCAGCTCAGAACAAGGGCTTTGTCCAGGTGAATGCCTGGCTACCATCTACAACGTTCCTGCTGAAACTTCTGTACCATCACCGACAAGGCTAATTCATCTCTACATGCCTATTTCACCATGGAAGGCATCCATACTGGAAAAGTGAATTATCCGGTTTCAGACTTCAAGCTGCCAACTTCTGTGAAAGAAAACACCACTAGTCTCTGATTCAGCTCTCTGGACTCACATGAAATAATAATTCTTTATGCTGTGTTCATTGCCCTGTAATTCGTTCTCTCTTCCCCCTCTTTTATTGTATCAGTGAAAATGGAGGCTATGTTGCTGCCATCTCGTCGTGTTTGAGTGTGTGCGAATAAACTATCCCTCTGGGTTTACCTGATCTGGAGTTTGCTGTGGGATTAACAACCAAAATTGAATCACATCAAAACTGAGGGGTTGGGAAATATGCCACCTCTTAACAAGAAAGAAATCGACATCAAATCACCTTTTTGTTTACAATGGATGGTGAGAGGGGAAACTAAAGCTGTTTAAATTAAACCCCCTCCAACTCCTAACATCTATCTACCCTATAAGTTTTGTTAATTATCTTAAAAGGCTCAATTAAATCATCACTTGTTATTCTAATTTCAAGAGAATACAATCACGTCTCTGCAATTTGTCCTCAAAATTAGACCCTTTTCGACCCAGTATCAATCCAGTGAATCCATACTGCATACCTTCTGAGACTAATATATTTTTCTAAGGTCTGGTACAGTATAATAGCTTTATTCAAGGAAATTTATTAAAGGAAATAGATCAGTCATTCAGATCTGCGACCAGTTTAATTTAGTTATCTTACTATTACCTTGTGCCACTGCATTAGGATCTTGTTCAAAATCACTTTTGTGTAGAGGCAAATTAGTTTCCGATATTTCATAATATCCATGGTTCTCAGGCGATGAATCTGCAGTAACAATTTCCTGCATCGGGTTTTGTGTAGTGCAATGTTCCAATTCATTTAGAGATACAGGCACAGGGTCAGAGATGGCCTCTCTGTCTGCTTCAGGTATCTCATCACTGTCAAAGTCAAATATTTTGCCCTCCTCTTGATCATCATCATCATCAACGTATGGAAGTTCATTTTCTAGCACTGAAAGAAAACAGAAATAATGCAATGAGTGGAAAGTTTTAATTTCCATTTAAAACAATATACAATACTGTGACCAGTATAAATCTATGTATATTTGGAGTTGGAGCTGAAGTCATATGCTTATTAAGATGCGACTTGATTAAAAACATGTAAAAAAATCACAGAGTAATTCTGATTTTGGCCACTGAACTAGTAGACACTACCTGGGCATGGAAAACAATGATGTAAATTAAGGATAAATTGCAGGATTCTCTAGCCCTTCCTACAAGTGGGATTTTCCAGTCCCGCCAAAGTTGGGACCCAGGAATGTAAGTCACCGGGCCTGATTTTACCATTTTCATTCTAAGTGCTGACTCTGGGTTTAATTCAGATCTGACTTAGAAATCTGCTTTCAGGCGCTCCCATACGCACTCAGCCAGAAAAAAAAATCGCGGGTCCCATTCGCATTGTGGGCGGGGCTTAGCGCACCCAAAATGATCGGAGCTCTGAACTGCGCATGCGCAGTTGGAAAGAAATTTGAAAAAGCGCGTCCGTGTTAGATCGCTTCCGGGCCGCTGAAAGCGAAGAAAGCAGCCCGGGAGCAAAAAGCGGGAGCGATGGCCCCCACAGACATCACTGTCCCCCTTATCCACCCTCCCCCCACTACCCAGACCGATCGTGACCCCCTGCCCCTTCCCCCCCCCCCACCGATCGCCCGCAGAGTGGCAGCAGTCCCCCCTGCCCCCCTTTTCCCCCCACCAGAGATCCATCTCCCCCCCCTACCAGAGATACATCTTACCCGCCTCCCTCCCCGCCCCCCCCCCCCCCCCCCGAGAGCGATCTGGCCTCACTCCGCCCCCCCCCAAGAATGGTCTGGTCTCACTCACCCCCCCCCACCCCCCTCAGAGAACGATCTGGCCTCACTTCCCCCCCCTCCCACCAGAGAATGATCTGAACCTCACTACCCCTCCCCCCCCCCAGTGAATGGTCAGGCCTCACTCAACCCCCCCCCCCCCCCCCTCAGAGAACGATCTGGCCTCACTCCTCCCCCTCCCCACAGAAGAACATGTGACCCGCTTCCTCCTCCCTCCCCACCAGGCAATGATCAGCCCTCCTCCCCCACCCCACAACCAGACAACGATCAGCACCCCCCCATCCCCCCCCCACCACCACCAGACAACGATTGGGCCTCCCTCCCTCCCCACCAGAGATACATCTGACCCGCCTCCTCCTCCTTCCCCCCCCCCCCCAACCAGACAATGATCTGGCCTCACTCCCCTCCCCCGAGCAGAGAATGATCTGACCCGCCCCCCCCCACCCCCATCACTGATCTGAGTCAGAGAGCCATTGGAAACTCTGAACCCGCTCTTCAGTAGCTGGAGTGCCAGATTCAGACTTTTATTCAGCAGGTTCATTTTGGTACGATTCCGGATCCGCGAACGCGGTGGTAAAGGGGGAAATGCTGACAAAGTTGGGCGGGCAGTTCATTAATTCAATTGAAATACAAGGAAATGCATTTAAATTGCCGTTGCGCCTCTTTCGAGCGCGAATCAGATCGCCGCCATTCCCGGGTTTCGGTAAAGTGGCCATCTGCGCGGACGCGGGCGCACTTTGCATTAATGGCCTCACACCCAACTTTACCACGTTTTCGCGCCTGGCGACGCAATGGTAAAATAGGGCCCACCATTGACATCACCGGGACCAGAAGATCCCACCGGCGGCTGATGGTGAACTGCCTCCACCGGGGATTCGCCCAGAGATGAAGCGTTACCAGAGTTTGAGTTTTAAGAGTCTGCACTACTGGAGAGAATTTGGTAATTATTCAATTGAAGGGGACAATTCCTGAATCAATAAAGTTTTAGAAGATTAGGATAAAAGCATATTGCTGTAAGTAATCCACACCAAAATACCTCTTACACTTCAGAAATTTTGCTTCTATCAAATAGTTCCCCCTTGTTGCTCCTGTTTACCTTCTTTTATTAATGCTCTGTTTTATCTGGGCTAAAGTTTTGACTTTACCGCTGACTAGTGCTCTCTTTTGATTTTTACTTCTTTTGACATCCTTATCTGAAATTTAATGACCTACAACTTAGTATCTCTCCTTAACTGAACTTCAGCATATTTTCAGTTGCTTCACAGTTAACCTCACTGCTGTTTGTGGTATCCTTAATTTTTTTTAAAAATTCCATGAATTTCTCGAAGTGTTGACCTGTAGGCCATAGCTTTATAGTTCTTTCACCATGAGCTACTTCAATATTTTGCCACCATTTCAGCTTTCTTACCAATGCTGGAAGGTCACAATAAAGACTATTGAATAATTACAGATTTAAAATCAATAATGTCCATGCGACAGGGTGCTTTTCATCTATTTCGTTGTCACAAGAACCCTTCAAATTGATCCTCCTGGCAAAAATAAGCAAAGTACGATGGATGCTGAAATCGGAAACAAGAACAGAGGATGCTGGATAAACTTGACATTTTAACTCAGCACATTATTCTTATGCCCACATGTCTGTCCTTGGCTTGCTACAATACTCCAGTGAAGCCCAATGCAAGCTGGAGCAGCAGCATCCCATCTTCTGGTTGAGCATATTGCAGCCCTCAGGACTCGATGTTGAGTTCGGCAACTTTAGACTATGACATTTCTCCTCCACTTTAAATCCTTTCTCAAAATATCCCAAACATGTTTCGTCTCGATGCAAGCCCCATCTCTTTCCACTCCCACACCAGGCCATCTGTCTTTTGTTCTCAAAGTTGCTACATTTTGTGGCAATCTCTCACAGCTACAATTTGAGATCTAACACATTCTCCCTCTCTTCAGTTCTGGCAAAGAGCCAAACGTTAACTCTGCTTTTTCTCCTTACCAGTGCTATCAGACCTGCTGCGTTTCCCACCACCCTCTGTTCTTGTTAAAGAATTGAGCAGTTGTGTTCAATGTCTTAACACTTAATTCCACTTCTCTATATCTGTAGCTGCAGTTGACTCACAAGAAAAATAGGAATGTTGATGGGGTGATGTCGCCAATCTAGATATGATTCTCATTTTTACACTGCCAGAAATATTACAAAATACACCCTCCACCCATGCTAGATTGACACATACAACTCTTTAAAAAATATTCCAAATATATTCTAAATAAGTTATTCTGAAGCAATGCTGCTCTAATAGTTCAGACTAAGTGGGCCTATCATTACTTTTCACATTAAAGGCTATTGATGTTGCAGCACCAATTTAAGAGAAAGGCCTCAGGCAGGAGATGAGCCAACAAACCCAAGGATTCCTAATAAAGAGAGAGTATTTTGCAGTTATACTAAACTTAAAAATAAATTAGTAATATGAACATGGACATATTATCTGCATTTTTTTTTCTAGACTGTCCACAAATGCTAGATTGGATGCAATTCTCTTGCAATAAGCGCTCTTGAAAATTCAAAAATTACAAAGTGCAATAAGGAGGACAAATCAGATGAATCAGTCAGCAATGAATTCTGTAATTTCACAAGCACCTCACATCCTTACAACCTCTGCTACCAACAACAAGATGTGAAGATGCCGGCGTTGGACTGGGGTGAACACAGTAAGAGTTTTAACAACACCAGGTTTAAGTCCAACAGGTTTATTTGGTAGCAAATTTGGTATTTGCTACCAAATAAACCTGTTGGACATTAACCTGGTGTTGTTAAAACTCTTACCAACAACAAGAGCATGAATGTTTGGGAACGCCATCCCTCCCAACTCCCCTTCAAGGCACACAGTATCCTGATTGGAAGATACATACGTACACACACACACACACATGTACACACACGCACGTACACTTAATAAATGTTTTTTTAGAAATACATAAGGGTTTTGATAGCGAGTTCGGAAAGGAACATTTCTGCAAGGCTGGAGAGTTCAGGCATCATCAATTTAAAATTGTCCCTGAGGTAATGAGGAGAGAGGCTAGAAGATATTTTTAAAAATGTAGATGGCCATTGGAGTGTGGAGTGCTTTGCCGTAGGGCAAATGAGACAGAGACCATGGCCTCATTTAACTGAGGAAAACATTTGAAGATGGCGCAGGTACATGACAATGGGGAAGGTGAAGGGTAATGGGATTACTTTTGGATCGCTGTAACAAAATGCGAGCACACAAACAATGGGCTGAATGGCATCCTTCTATGCTATCATTAAATTCTATGATTAATCCAGAAAGCCAGACCATTATTTATGAAAAATGAGTTGTTTATTTAACCTGGCACTCAAATGTAAGTCAGAGCCTATCTGATAAATTCCAACAGCAAGGCAACTAAGCTAATCTCTCACAAAGAATTTCAGTGTGGGACTTTTGGAAAGCTTCAGGTAATGAACATCACACCATCAGCAACCAAGCTGTTAAGGAGATAAAATCAACTTTGTCCCAAAGTCTTATATAACTGGTTGGTGCAATCACATTCCTTTGTTTTTCCTATCTCTTCCCCATACTTAGATATCTGTTATATAAACAGTCTTCTTCTTCTCAGGCAGTCCCTCAGAGATGAAGACGACTTGCTTCCACACTCAAAATGAGTTTTCAGGTGTCTGGAGAGTCCAATGCGTGACCTACAGTCTGTGCCACAGGTGGGGCGAAGAATGGTTGGAGGAGCAGGTGGGTGGGTGCCCAGGTTGCTATATGCTTCTTTCATACTGAGAGCAAACTGAAGCAAAGCAACAAAACTCCAAGTGTTCATCTCCTTCCTGGATGCTTTTCCACTACTCTAGTCGGTGGAAAAGTATCCAGGGCCAGGGATTCCCAGGTGTTGGTGGGGATGCCATACTTTTTCAAGGACGCCCTTAAAGCATTTCCTCTGCCCTCCTAGGACTCGCTTGCCATATCGAAGCTCCAAGCAGAGCGCTCATTTCGGGAATCTTGAATAAGGCGTGGTGTGGACAATGTGGCCCTCCAGTGGAGTTGATTGAGCATGGTCAATGCTTTGATGTTGGCCTGAGCGAGAACACTGACAATGGTGCGCCTATTCTTCCAATGGATTTGTATAAACATTATATAAATGGTACATACAAGAAATAAACTCTCCCCCTCTCTGACTGTCAGTATCCTTTTAAAAAATCATCTCTGTAACTACCAGGCCTTGATTAGTATAGAACCATGACATCGTAACTCACAAAGACACATGCCGGAAATTTACCGCCACGCCCGTCCCCACTGTGCATGCAGAGAGACAGCGAGACCCCCTCCTTACCCCACTGTGCATGCAGAGAGACAGCGGGACCCCCTCCCTACCCCACTGTGCATGCAGAGAATCGGGACGGGCAAGACTTGCAGAATGGAATTCTCCATTGGCCTCGGGCGGGATTTTATGAGCCTCACCCGAATGAGGTTGTAAAATCACGGCCATCACATTTGAAAGAAGTCATACAGATTTGAAACCTTCGCTCTATTTCTCCCTCCACAGATGCTGCCAGACCGGCTGAGATTTTACAGCATTTTCCATTTTTGTAGCATGTTTAAAAATGTGGCGCCCAAATCGGCAATAAAGAAAATTGTGATTGCTCAAGTAAGGGCCAAGATTTGAGGCAAATCGGTGCAAAAAAAACCAAAATGCACTTTGTTTTTGAACAAGTTTAAAAACAGAGTAGGCTAATTAATTGTTTAGAATGAAGAGATTTTCAGGCATCACTGAGGGGAGCAACTGTCTTCACAGGTGACAGAGAAATTTGGATGAGGTGTGTTCATAGAATGAATCATAGAATCCCTACAGTGCAGAAGGAGGCAATTCGGCCCATCGAGTCTGCACCAACCATAATTCCACCCAGGTCCTATCCCCATAATCCTATGAATTTTCTCTGCTAATCCCCTGACACTAAGGGTTAATTTAGCATGGCCAATCAACCTAACCTGCACATCTTTGGACTGTGGGAGGAAACTGGAATACCCGGAGGAAACCCATACAGACATGGGGAGAACGTGCAAACTCCACACAGACAGTGACCTGAGGCCAGAATTAAGCCGGGTCCCTGGCGCTGTATGGCAGCAGTGTTAACCACTATGCCACCGTGCTGCCATGCTGATCACGGACATTGTGACTGCAATCCACCAGCTGGATGGGCTCACACCATGGCTCATGACTACCTGTTTAGGTGCTGACCATTAGTGTTACCTTGTCCATGGGTATAGTGCTTCTTCACCAAGCACTATAGCTAACAGTTACGATGCACAGTTATGATGATACAAATTTTAGAAAAACTGTTATACAGGTTACATTTAAAATACACTTTGTCGGAGTTTAAAGACTGTTTCAAAATGAGTTCAAGTGACCAGACAGAATTGTGGATTTCAGGCTGGGTAGCCCCTTCTAAGAGCACAAAAGATCATCACTGTTATAGCTTTGGTTTCATCCATGAGATCGTAAAAGTTTCACTGACGCCTGATTACAAGAATGTAAATTGTGCCTTTGCCAGGTCTAAAGCTCAGAAACACAGGCGGGAAGAGGGCTGGTCGAAGTGTCGATGCCTTATTTGGAGGTGACTTGGCATTTTTGTACAGGTCACATGACAACAGCAGCCATCTTGCCTTACCTGGGGCAGGAAAAAGGCAGATCCAGAGAGAAAACATCTTCAGAGAAGCAGACAAGAGCTTCAAACTGAGGAGAGAAGGTGATCCCTCCAGAATCACTGAACGGTCTGCTGTAAGCAACTGGGAAGCTAACAGTGTTACGCCTGCAGATCTAGAAGCAAGGAATCTTATCTCCTTCCCGTAAACCTGATCCCGTCTACAAAACTCACCCGTTAAAGCAATCTCTGGCAATTCAACAGTAGAAGCCATTGCAGCCGCAGAGACAACTCTACAACCTTAAGTTCTGCACGTCAGTCAGAAAACACAACATCTTGACTTCAAACATATGAGGCCTACACAGAGCACGAGAGAGACTGAACTGATCCAATTTATTTCATCAGTATAGATTTTAGCTTCCAACGTAACTTATGTGCGTGTATGTGCTAGTAACTTTGGCCAGAAATTTCTCTTGCCGCCCACCGTGGGAATCATACTGAGCGGGACAGAAAATTCAGCGGGCCATTTAAATGTCCGTTGAGCTCGGTTGGAAATTTCCAGTCTTGGGGCGCGCGCAACTGGAAAATCCCACCCGCTTATCTTTTCTTAGGTAACTTCCAGAGCAATAGTGTGAAATTATCTAATCCTTTCCTTTTTGGATTCTTTTAAATTGCATTGCTTACCTCATGGGTGTGGGAACATACACACACATTTGGGGAAAACACCATTTAATAAGTGCCTGTGACATAAGGGAAAGAAAAGCATCTTTTACAATCATGTAAAATTACAAAGGGGAAGGAGAGAAAGAATCTTGAGTAAATGTTACAAATCTGAGAGCTGAGATAATTATAGCTAATTTTACTTCAGAAGGTAAGAGGTTTGCAACTGGGAAGAACAAAGTCCCTTGCACCATAAACAAGTTTTGTAAAGTCATAGGTAAATAGCGATATAAATATTCATTACGTTGTTGAGGTTTATCATTTTTTAAATTGTAGTGTATAATGTGTAACTTTTTTTCAAAGTTGAATCAATTGGGTCATGTACTAATCCATTAAATTTATTATTACCATGGGCAAACTTCCCATCCTGACTGCCACGAGAATCGTAGTGGGCGGAACAGAGAATTTGACGGACCATCTAAAGGCTCACTCACCTCGGGCAGGAATTTTCGGTCTTGGGGTAAGAGAATCCCACCCCTTATTTTATGCTATAGTGGAAGCAAGGTAAACATCAGAGATTGCATTCTGGTTTAATTTAAGATGCATCAATGAATTCAGAAGTCTTTGACCATGAAATGAGGATTTAAGCCTAAATCAAAAGTCTTGGCATCTCTGCTTGAAATTTATTACAACTTTAATCAGGTCATCCACAAATCTTCTCTGTGAAGAATGGACATTTATCATCAATTTGTGGAAAGGAAATGTAAATTGCTTGCCAGAGAGAGAGACAACATGTGGATATCATAAATGAATTGCTTGCGCTGATGCAGTGACAGCTTTTCCTTGAAAAGGCTCAGAAAATCCACAATAGACATTTAAATAAACGTCACTTCTTGGCAATTGTTGTTGCCAAGTCAGGGTTTAGTGCTAAAAAAGTTTCAAATAGTACTTGTAGTTTAAATTAAAGAGTTAAATCTTCAGTTTGCTTAGTGCCAACAAAATATCCATGTAAATTTAATTATCTGAAGCAGCAAAAACTGTTTACCTAGTAAAGAACAACCCAACTGAAACAACCAAAAGTACATCACTGAAATCCCAATTTTATCCATCGATCAAGTCCAAACTCTGCTGAAGGCTGAGTACACATTACAATGGGTGGAATTCTTCAAAGACCCTCCCAACCCCCACTGGCTGTGGAGTGGGGGTTGAAATCTGGTAGGGAGCTCAGAAATCAGTGTTCATGCCAGCATGAATTTACATTGGGAACCTTCCCCTGGTGCTCATCATGGTGGGTTGAACAATCCAGTAAAAGCTGGCGTAAACCTCATTTGCAACCCATTAATGGGATGAAAGCCCAAACCACCCTCCCTCCTCCCCCACCAAGAGTCTTGTATTGCCAGCAGGAAAACACACCAGGTGAAACACATTTATAACAAGGTGGCAAATAGATGTCAGAATTCACCAGAACGATGCCTGGAGCTGCCTCTGAAGTTCAAGATGGAGGCTGCCCACCACAATGGGGAGTGGGTCAGGGGAGTATTGACAATTGGACCTTCCAGAATCAGCTGGCTGGAGGGGGACCAGCTCCCAGCCTCAGAATGTTCCTGGAGATCCATCATCATTCTCAGCAGGTCCATCTTCCAGTCTCAAGAGTGTCCTGGAGATTTATCTTCATTTTTAGGAGGTCTTCCTTCTCCAATAGCAGGTGAGCGATGTTAGGCATTTTTTCAACATGGTATCCGGACACGATGGTGAACCACATGTCATCCAGACCTGCCCCTCCATGAAATATGGCATAAAGCACACGGGTGCATAATTAATTTAGTCTCCAAATGGGAGAATTCCACCCAATGTTCCAAGATGGCTGCATATTGCACCAATGCTAAAATTGCAGAGTAAATCTGGAAGCAGAGCTCAACCTGTAAGTGAGGCGCAGTGCAACAATGTTCTCTGCTCCAGATCAATTTTACTGGACAAAAAGATGCTCCTTCACAGATCAAATCAATGACAGTGAAACCTGTACCAAAGGACACTTCCAAAAAAACCCTCACATTTCTTGGTAGAGCCACATAACTTGCATGTAAAAATATACAACAGACAACCCGAAGCCACTGACCCTCTCAAATTTATCAACTATGGGAGGCCTTCAAAGCTCAGAGCCCTTGAAACACACCGGTCAATGCAAGATGGCAGTGGATTCTGTGAAAGGAATATCTATGGTGAAATTGGAAATTCTTTCCCTAACGTTTATCACAGCAGAGAAACCATCCCTGGAATTGAACACTGCTCCATCTCAGGGACACAGTGGCTTCTCTGTTGCTGTGGATGCTGGGTAAGGAACTCTCCTTTGGACAAAAGCTATTTCTTCCACAAAGCCCGCTGCCACTTCATACTGGCCCACCCCCACTGGCCTACCCTCAATCCCAAATCAAGGAGAATGCATGTGGACCACAGGAGAGATCATTCTTTCCTGCTCCAGTGTCACATTCTTCCAAAGGCTGCTGACAACTCAATTCCCCACCAACCCTGGTATTGTCACCTTTCTCTCAGCTTTTGATGGTGAACCTGTTTCTTTCAGGCGCTTTGGCTTTGAGGGGTGAAGGTGGATGGCTGCCCCAGGTCTATCTGTATCTCATGTGCTCTCTAAAGTGATGCAAAGGTTTATGAGAGCCAGTTATCAGTCAGTCTTTCTGAGGATTCACTGCTCAAGCAGAAAACTGAGGTTTCACTCCAGCATATAAAATGACCTGTTGTGTTCTTGTCCTTCAAATGTTCTCCATCTGTTCTCAGGCTTTGCTTTGGAAGCTTCAATATACTGTCACAACCTGTCTTCACATTTCCCCCTTCTTCTGTCTTGTGACTGCCCTACTGCTGACAAACAGAATGAAGCAACTCATTACTGAAGCTATATTCTGCTCCAAATGACAGCTGCTGAATTTAGACTGTCAGACTATTAAATGAACAAAGCTAAAAGCTGGTGTGTGGGAGAGAGATTCTTAGCATTTTCGCAGCTCATTAAATGTCAAGGGGCTTTTCAGCGTTGTTGAGAAAAAATATTTTACAATCCAACGACCAAGGTGGCTTGGTGGCACAGTGATTATCACGGTTGCCTCACAGCACCAAGGACCCAGGTTCAATTCCAGCCTTGGGTGTCTGTCTCTGTGGAGTTTGCACATTCTCCCCATGTCTGCATGGGTTTCCTCTGGGAGTTCCGGTTTCCTTCCACAGTCCAAAGATGTGCAGGTTAGGTGGATTGGCCATGCTAAATTGCCCTTTAGTGTCCCAAGGTATGTAGCTTAGGCAGATTAGTGGGATAAATCATGGCGTTATGGGGATAGGGCGTGGGTAAGATGCTCTGTCGGAGAGTCGGTGCAGACTCGATGGGCCAATGGATTGCCTTCTGCACTGTAGGGACTTTATGATTTTGAAAATAAGGACACCGGGTAAGAATCCCTAAAATTCATTGCACATCCTAACTGGAAATACTAATTTGCTAATAAAGCAAAGGCATCTTCTTTAGAGACAGTAATCAGACATTTACATATTGGAGATTGGAAAATTGTGTGTTAGTTTGGAAGGAAAAGCAGAAGGTGGTGATGAACCATGAGACACAAAACATAAATTCAACAGCTATTCCACTTAAAATCCAACTTTGTCACCAGTTACACACAAAGTCAATTAGTAATAGCACGTCACACATATGTCTGGGAGACAAATTTGATGGGAATTGAATTAGCTTTAACATCAGTAAACAAAATCAAACATTTCATTATTTTAAAACACGATAGATGGCCTTGAGTTGGTTGAATCGAAGGATATGCTTTAATTTAAAGCAAGTAGATGTCAATCTTTTTGACTAACCTAAATCAAATTAACTGAGGGACAAAGCAAGTAGATGTCATAGAATCCCTACAGTGCAAAAGGAGGACATTCGGCCCATCAAGTCTGCACTGACCACAATCCCACCCAGGCCCTATCCCCATAACCCCATGCATTCACCCTAGCTAGTCCCCCTGAACTAAGGGGCAACTTAGCATGGCCAAATAACCTATTCTGCAAATCTTTGGACTGTGGGAGGAAACCGGAGCCCCTGGGGGAAACCCATGTAGACACGGCGGGAACATGCTAATTCCACACAGACAGTGACCCAAGCCGAGAATTGAACCTGGGTCCCTGGCACTGTGAGGCAGCAATGCCAACCACTGTGCCACCATACCGCCCACTGATACAGAAATGACCAAGAATCCAAATCAATTGGAGAAGCAGTATGAAACCACCTTGGAGATTATCATACTTACACCAAGGCTTCTCAAGTCAGTAAAGAACCAAACACAGAAATTTGTTCAAAATAAAATATTTTTGCAGCAAGTGGACCTCAAAATATCCAGAGTGAGGCAAGTGATTGAACTCTGCATGAACTTAGCCATGCTTCGCCTGAGGAAAATAGTGCGAGCTCAGACTGAAGCCTTCTGAAATTAAAAAACATTGTTTCCCATAAATTACTTCTGTCGAGATTAATCAAATCAAGTACTTCTGTATTGAACTAAACCCTACAAAAGATAATCAGATCATCCACAAAGAAGTGGTCCCCATCATGCTGTGAATCAGAGCACCAACCTGTAACTCAAGGCTGTGATTCACCAAATGCTGGATTCCCAATATTTACAGTAAGAAGTCTCACAACACCAGGTTAAAGTCCAACAAGTTTATTTGGTAGCAAACGCCACTAGCTTTCGGAGCGCTTGCTGCTCCTTCGTCGGGTGAGTGACCTGATGAAGGAGCAGCAAGCGCTCCACAAGCTCGTGGCTTTTGCTACCAAATAAACCTGTTGGACTTTAACCTGGTGTTGTGAGACTTCTTGCTGTGTTTGCCCCAATATTTACACAGCTATTGTGATGATGCAAAGCAGAATATGTAAGTGCATCATTTGAAGGAGAGGAGAGGGTTAGGCTCAGGTGGTCCTGGATATCTTTTGCAGCTAATTGCATTTGGGGATATTTAGAAACTGGGAAAAATGCCCCATGCCTCCTTCTCTAGGCTGACATAAAGTGCAGCAAACTCAAAGGAAATGTCACAAAGTAGGAAGCACAGCACTTCTGGAGTTTCTGTAAAAATTGAACACTGCAATATTTTGGACAGAATATAGGACTTCCTTTTCATAAATAAGCAGAAGTATTCCCAGCACGTTGTTAAAAAGGATAATTCGAATGACACCACAAACGTGTGGGTATATATATTGACAGGCTGGGCCTCTTTTCTCTTGAGAAAGGCAGGCTGAGAGGTTACCTAACAGATCTCTAAAATTATGCAAGAGTTTGATAGAGAGGATGCAGAAAGGTGTTTCCTCTGCTGGGGAAGCATATAACTAAAGACCATCGGTATAAGATTGGATTTCTTCAAACAGGGAATTCAAAAGAAATTTTTGACACTAAGAATGGTGAGAATGTGGAACTCGCTGACAGTGACCCAAGCCGCGAATCGAAGCCAGGTACCTGGCGCTGTGCCAAACTCTGTGCCACAGTTGAAGCAAACTGTGTATAGGTGCATTTTAAGGGGAAGCTGGTCAAGCAAGTGAGGGAGAAGGGAATAGATGGTTATAAAGATAGATTCAGATGGGAGGAGTCTCAAGCAGAGCTTAAACACCAGCATGGACTGGGTGGGCCGAATGGCCTGTCTCTATGCCATTTTTAAAAATTCATTTTACGTGATATGGATATTTATTGCCCATCTAGTTGCCCTTGAAAAGATGGTGGTGAGCTGCCTTCTTGAACCGCTGCAGTCCCTGAGATGTAGGTATACCCACAATGCTGTTAGGGGGGGAGCTTCAAGATTTTGACCCAGAGAGTGTGAAGGAATGACGATATATATTTCCAAGTCAGGATGGTATCTTGGAGGGGAACTTACAGGTGGTGGTGCTCCCAGATATCTGCTACTCTTGTCCTTCTAGATGGTAGTGGTTGTCAGGTTGGAAGGTGCTGTTTGAGGAACCTTGTGGAGTTCCTGCATATTCTAAGTATTCTAAATTAGTCTCTTTTCCGGGAATTTGTTTGTGAATTGGTCCCAGTGCAAAGGCAATTTTGTTGAAGTTTACTTTCCATGAAGTTTGTTTGCTTTTTCTTTAATTAAAAGTTATGTTTCCAGACACTCCACGTGCCCTTTGACAGGGTCTGATTTGTGAACCTAAGGTCTAGACCGAAGGCTAGAGCAGCCAAACAAATTATGTTACAATTAAAACAAGAGAGGGAAGATCATATTTTGAACTTGTATAAGACATTAATTTGACCTCATTTGCAGTATTGTGTCCAGTTCAGGGCACTGCACATGTTATTAAAGATATGAAGGAGGGGGCAAGGGTGCAGAAAAGATTCACAAGAATCATCCCAGAGTTAAGGAACTTTAGTTATGAAGGGTGGCACAGTGGTTGGCACTGCTGCCTCACAGCACCTGGGACCCGGGCTCGACTCCCGGCTTGGGTCACTGTGTGGAGTTTGTACATTCTCCCAATGTCTGCATGGGTTTCCTTCAGGTGCTCCGGTTTCCTCCCACAGACCAAAGATGTGCAGGTTAGGTGGATTAGCCATGCTAAATTGCCTCTTAGTGTCGGGGGACTAGCTAGGATAAATGCATGGGGTAATGGGGATAGGGTCTGCGTGGGATTGTGGTCGGTGCAGACTCGATGGGCCAAATGACCTACTTCTGCACTGTAGGAATCTATTCTAAAATAGATTAGAGAAGTTGGGACTGTTTTCCTTGGAGAAAAGATGGCTAAGAGGAGCTAAAGAGGTACTAATAGATTAAGTACGTGGGTAAAGACCTGACAAAGAAGCATGGTGAGAGATTGCAGAGCTCTGAGATTCAGGGCCCCCTAATGCATGAAGCACTAAAAGCTCGGATACAGGTACAGCAAGTAATTAGGAAAGCTAATAGAATGGTGAGGAGTGTGCAAATAACACGGATAGGAATTCAAATGTAATTAAATCAGGTTCACACCCGTTATGGGTGTGAGCTATGTCAGCAGCAAGGAGTGGCAAAAATCGGAAATCGCAATCTCGCTCCAGGTTTCGCTGGATATTGAGCCCCTGCCGCTGTTGATTCCCAGACGGTGAATGAAGGCTCAAAATCGCTTCCCCCCCCCCCCCCCCCCCCGTGTCTTTAATTTAAGACAGAGATGAAGAGAATTTTGTTCTGTCAGACTGGCGGGGGGGGGGGGGGGGGGGGCTGGTGGTGGGGGGGGAGAGAGATAGAGACATGCAGGGAAAAGACTGGAAAGTAGCACAAAGCTGACAAATAGCTATTTTAGTTTTGAGGTCAGAAGTTGATCCCAAGAATTGCTTTGCTCTTAGACTCCCAAAGTATAAAGGATAAGACATTGTGAAAAAACAATTAAAAAACAACTTAACAAAACAGTGTGTAGAGCCAGTGAGTATTTCCAAAAGCAAGTCAAACCCCATGAACTAGAAATCAGCATCTTCACCACCAATTCTGTTACACTTTCAAGAATTCATGTTTTGAAGGTGTCAGGTGGATATTAATCAGGAGTGGGCTTCCAGCAGGTGAGGCTGGATGATGATCAGATGTTTGAGGCCTAAGCTGAATGAATTCCTGGGCCTCAGTTGCAGCCTGTCAGCCTTCTGCCTGTGCAAAGTATGCAGGAGCCATTGAGCAGATCAAAATTACAGGGTTACTAAGCTGTGAGCCTGGAGGGGTCCATTTTGCAGGGTGCACATGTGGTGTGTGCTTCGGTGTGCATATTCCGTAGTAGCAGAAGCAGACTTTCCTTATGCAGCTCAGAGAAGCATTTGTTTAGCAGGCTGTTGAAATGCCGCCAAGATCCTAATGACACTATAGGACATGGTTTTAGGTTTATAAATTCATTATGGCACTAAAGGAGGCCACTCATCCCATTAAGTCTATGCTAGCTCTCTCTACACTGATCCAATCAGCCCTATTCTTCCACTTTTTCGCTGCAGCCCTGCAGGCTTATTTCCCTCAAATGTCCATCCAATTTCCTTTTGCAACATTGATAGTCTCCACTTCTACCACCCTTGCTGAGTGAAAAAATTCTTCTTCACATCCACACCCCCCCTCCCCCCCAAATCTCTTACCTATTTTGATGCATTGAGTTTCCTGCCTGCACCTCCTTACCTAAAAAAAAGGGGCCCAGTCAAGTTGGTGGTGAGTGGAAATCGAGCAAGAAAGCAGTATTAATTCTTTGCAATTATTTTAACAGATCTAGCATAAAATAATCTCCATTTGTGTCTCTATTCTTTCCACTGTTTTGTTTATGGCTGCATTTTGTGAAATCAATTGCACAAAAACAGCACAGACATGTTTAAGTAGGAGTCAGTATTTCCTTATTTGTCCCTGAAAACGTCACCCTCAGCAATCTTTTGCAGGACGTGTGAGGGAGCACAAGGTTAGAGAGGGGTTTATAAACTTACTGTACTTGTGGGGCAGGAAAGATGAAGAGACTTTAGCCAGAGCTGGCATCATCTAGAAGGACCTGGATCAATATACAGCAGGAAAGACAACAGAAACTTGGTGCAGACAGCTAACCTCAAACCATGGGAAAACAGGAAACTCACACTGGCAGGCACAGGAAGAATAAGAGCAATATCCAAGTGAGACAGGCACCAGAAGACAGAGCAGAGTTCAGTTGACAGGATGACTGTACTTTGACTTTAATGCCTTTCCACCTTCTCGGAGTTTTTACATTTTTTTCTGTTCGTGGGATGTGGGCATCGCTGGCTGGGCCAGCATTTATTGCCCATCCCTGAGGGCAGTTAAGAGTCAACCACATTGCTGAGGGTCCGGAGTCACATGTAGGCCAGACCAGGTAGGGACAGCAGATTTCCTTCCCTAAAGGACATTAGTGAACCGGATGGGTTTTTACGGCAATCAACGTGGTTTCATGGTCAGCACGGTAGCACAGAGGGCGGCACGGTAGCACAGTGGTTAGCACTGCTGCTTCACAGCTCCAGGGTTCCGGGTTCGATTCCCGGCTCGGGTCACTGTCTGTGAGGAGTTTGCACATTCTCCTCGTGTCTGCGTGGGTTTCCTCCGGGTGCTCCGGTTTCCTCCCACAGTCCAAAGATGTGCGGGTTAGGTGGATTGGCCAGGTTAAAAAAAATAAATTGCCCCTTAGAGTCCTGGGATGCGTAGGTTAGAGGGATTAGCGGGTAAAATATGTGGGGGTAGGGACTGGGTGGGATTGTGGTCGGTGCAGACTCGATGGGCCGAATGGCCTCCTTCTGCACTGTAGGGTTTCTATGATTTCTATGATTAGACTTGATTCCAGATTTTTATTGGACTCAAATTTTACTATCTGCTATGGTGGGATTTGAACCCAGGTCTCCAGAGCATTACCCTGGGTCTCTGGATTAATAGTCCAGTGACAATACCACTACGCCACTGCCCCCCCTAGTACTACTCATTATCTTGGGTCACACAAGAAGAGCATGTATGCATTTTGGTAAAGGCTCATCGAACAAGACACCTGCATCTTTTGAAAATGCAAAGAAATGCTTTCTAAAATAAAATGACAACCATTGATAATACTGCACCTATATGAAACAATGTACTACCACCCAAAGGACACCTAAAATTCTCCAAGCATACAAAACTTGTGTTGGATTTTTATGTTGAAAAGGTCTGCAGCTTGTTATACTGCTATTGCACAAAAGATATGTCCTTCCGTTAGGATAGAAAATGTGCAGGCAAGCAAAATAACTGACAGAATGGTTTATTGTTTGAGTGTAAAAAGTTCTATTGGATGCCATCCACCTTTTGATGAAAATCAGAGCACACACATCCTTTCAGAGAGACCTATTGTCCAACTGAAACTTGGCACTCATCAAAACAAAACCACTCCTATAGATTATTTCTGATGACAGTTAGGTTTTGATTCCTTATCCTCTCCTCCGCCTTCCCCCACAAAAATAACTGAGTACATAATTCATAAACTGGAACATGCAGTTTGAAACATTAGCAGCAGTCATAAAATTCTCTATTAAAGCATTTGAGATGGTGCACACACGAAAATAGTCACAATATTATGAATTGGGGGGTGGGGGGGAGGGGGATGGTAGGGCAGACATGGGGATTTTCATGGAGTTCAGGAGACTTTGAGGAGGGTTGAAAATGGAGCTTGGGATCCAATTCTGGGATATCCCCCAACCTATTCCCAGGGTTTCCAATTTTGAACAGCGCCTTTACACGGTCCAGGAATCACACCCTTATCATTGCAGGGATAAGAATGTCCTAATCCTTTGCAAATTTCATGGAGTAGGGTCAGCTTTTCAAAGAGTCATGGTTTACAGTATCGCAGAGTTGTTATGAACCACAGTCTGCATGAGGAAACCTTTGGAAAGGTAAGTTCGAAGGGTCCTCTTCATGCTCCCCATGCCAAGATACACCCCTGGCCACACCTTATGGCCCTCATTCCATCAATGCCAGGTTATGATGTCCAACCCAACCCCTATGGCCCTTCGTGACCACCATGCCAAGCTATGGCACTTCCATGCTCACTGACCCATCATACAGTGCAGAGAACCAATGAACCCTATAGTAATACTAGGATGTGTAAAAAAAGCTTTAAAATAAATTTGTCAACAACTTTCCATTTTCTTAAAAAAACTACTTTTACAACAGGCCAATAGAGTCAATCATTCTGATTTGTAAAGTATCAATAAATAAAACCGCAAGCACTTGAAGCCTCTTCATTTTGTGTGTAGAAACATTGTGCACTAGACAGCATCGGCCAGAAATCCAGAACTGCCAATCAAGCAATATTTTCCCTGGGACTCAGGTGTTTCAGTATTCTAATGGATGCCTGGGCTCTCAGTCAAGAATGCACAAGAAGGTTTGGCTGAGTTAGCAAGGATTGCATTAACAGCGAAGAAATAGAAGTTTAATTAAATAGGAGAGGTTATTTATAGGTTGAGGAAACAGCTGAGATATCAAGTATTTTGCATTGGAAGGTGAAAGTAATAAGTATGTATTTCCATGCCCCTTCAGATTCACCCTCTGTGCCCCATGTAGATCTTTCACAGCCACTCTCCCACGATACACAATGATGTACAGTCCTCTGATTCCATGCAATATCAATGGAAAATATCTTGCATATTACAGAGAGAAAATTAACCACCCACCAGGGTGCACCTTCAGACAAAAATGGCGTGCGGGAGGAAATCCAATATTTTCCCTCCCCATTTGAAATGAGGAATCCAATCTCAGCAGGGGTGGGTGTGCCTTTTGCACATTAGGCACTCCCGACCCACAATAGGGTCAGAGAAAAATGCCGCAACGTCAGGGATAAGAGGGAAAATCAGATTGCCTCAACAAAAAGACTAATGTGGTGATTTACACACTGAAACACACCTCCAAACCCTGACAAAAATTCTGATCATTAATTTTGAATAAATAAGAATTGATGGATTTAAGTAATTAACCCGCAAATATTATTTCACTGTTCTGCACAAACTCTTACTCAAATATTTTAATGGTATCATACTGTGAGCATACAATTCTATGTTCAGCCAAGTGAGACTATAAACTATCTCCAGCTATAACTGGATATCTATTGAATACAGATTATAAATTTGGCATGAGTGAAACAGATGACTCATTCCCAGATTTTCAGTACAAACTGAGCCAAAAGCTGCCTCTTAAGTGCCACGTTTACATGATTTTATAACCACAGGTTCATAAGTGCTCCCATCCAAAGCAGACAGCTTCTGAAGTTGACATTTACCCTCGTCTCATTAGTATGCATATTTCAACTATCATTGCTTTGCTCTCCAGAATTCCCTTCCTGAATCCAGCTGTCTTGGGCTCTCTCTCTCCACATCCAAAAACACTCTCAGAACCTAGTTATTTCTCTTATTTTTCTAACATTCCCATTATTCTATCTTGCAGTCCATCATCCACTTACTGGTGAGCGGCTTTGGGATATTGTTTCCATATTAAAAAGACTATGTAAATGCAACTCCAAAATAACAAACAATGCCATAGAGTGAAAGTTCAATAGAATCAAAGGTAAGCATTTAAATGTATCTATGCCACAAATATTGTAAAAATAATAAATGTCTACACATTGCTTACCGCTGAAGAACTGGTATTTAAAACAGCGATTCACTCGATGTTGCTTCCTCTTTGTTTCTGGACCATCGAGTATGAATGTTGTTAAACTCATTTACAAAGCATAACCGAATATCATGAATAAAAAGCTTGCATTTATTTAGCACCTTCCGCAATCACAGGACGTTCCAAAATGGTTTCGGCCAACATTGAAGTGCTTTGAAATGTAATGATTGCTGTCATGTAGGAAATGTGGAAACCAATATTTCACCCACCTAGCTTCCACAAACAGCAATGAGAAATGACTAGATAATCTGATTTTGGTGATATTGAGGGTTAACTATGAGAGAAAACTCCATGTCCTTATTTGAAATAGTGCGATGGGATCTGCCTGAGAAGCTCGGTTCAATGTTTTATCCAAAACACTGCCCCACTAGCAGTGCAGCATTTCCTCAGTACTGCACTGCAGCATTCGCCTTGATTTTTGTTCTCAAGCCCTGGTATTGGACTGAAACTCACAACCTTCTGAATTAGGAGCAAGAGTGCTACCATCCTGGTAGGATGCGGAGTACTATTCATTTCACCAACTTCAAACGTTTTGCAAAAAATGTGGTGTGGTTGGATTATTATTTCCTAGAACAATTGAGTTTGGTCATTATCTTTAAAAGGTTTGGCGCATGCGCTGGTACCAGTATACTGCGCCATGGATTTTTCAGACAGAAATTAATTTAGGTTATTGCAGCAGATGATAAGTAGAGGCAAGGCAGATTGGCAAAAGGGAGCAATAAAATGTTTGGTAAATTTAGACAACGACTGTTATTGGCTTTCTCCTGATAATCTGTTTTAGAGCAAATCAAAGTGGGAGCAGATCACCATCCACTGGCCAGGAGGAGGGATCCATAGAGCAGAAGAGAGTCAAAACAGAGTGGGGGAATCATCACGAACCAAAAAAATGGCTTGTGACCATCATACTTCCCTTAAATCAGCACTTTCCATGGAACTTAAGAAAACAAAATTAAATACAAACAGTTTGAGAAGCATTCTGGAGTGTGTCACCTTTGAATCAGAGGAAAGAAGTTACAGCTTTCATCTAACCTCATTCACGTGGGGAAAATCCACAATCGAGAATTGCATAAGTTCTGCTAGCTGAATTAGGCCCAATGGGTCAAATGTCCTGCTCGTATTCTTCCTCTAATAGTTTTATGATGTGCCCAGGGATTGAACCATCAATTTGTCAAAAGTTCAGGTTCCCAATACCATTTTGACACAACTCGCCACATTTGGAGCCAATGAAATCAATTCCACCAAATAGGCTAGGATCGCTATCAATGTGAAGCCTTGGAAGTAACACTTGAGGATAACAATAATAGAATCCATTGCATAGGTTCAGGAAGATTTCCACTTACTCCAGTCACCCAGCAACATAACAGGATTCATGACTTGCCCTTAACAATGACTGCGTTTCTGAAGTGATCAGTGATCTCTTACCAAGTCTGGAGTTATTCCATTATGGCAAGAGGGTACTTAGATCTCCAAGTCTTATCTCTAACCTTTTTGAAATCATCCTTTGATGTACAATCTAGGAGTGAATTCCAAGGCACACTACAATTAAACGATGTATTGTTAAATCTTTTGAAGTTTTTGATGCATTGCTCTGAAGGTTATCAACGTTGTTAAGATCAGATCATTAGAATGTGTGTGAATCTTTTGAGAGCAATACTCACGACCTGATTTGTCTTTTTTTTTAAACATAAACAGACAACTGAAAAGAATGTGTTCCACAGGAACACATTAAAATCACTGGAAGTACATGGGCCTTGACAGGTCAGGTGGTGAACATGTAAATCCCTTTCCCATGCTGTCTTAAGCCCGGACATTCCTGTGGTCAGCTGCCTGCACAAGCTGATGAACTGCTGGACCCACATAGCTTGAGCCTTCTGCTGCTGTCAAGAAGTGCTCTAAAGGGCACATTTATATATCCAGCAGAAGACTGCACCCAGTCCATTCCATGTACAGCATGTCAAAGTTCTAGGCCTTTTCCTTTAAAAGTAACAATCTAATTAACTACAATTAGTTTAACAAGACTGGCTGACACATATACCAATGCTGGCTCAATCTTAAGGATTTAGTTTTAAAAAACTCTTCCAAATGGGAATGTCAAATAAATCAAAATTGGGAAAAAAGCAAGTGCAGTTTATCCTTTGCATCACCCAAATAACAGGATTACATTGGGGAAAATTACCATTCTGTACGAGTATCTTACTTCCCAACAGACCTGGAGCCTTTTATTTCCTTCATTCCATTATTACTTTTTATTTGGAATACATACTCTGAACTATTTTGAAGGTGCAAACTAGAAAGATGTATAAAGGGACGAGCTCTATCTGCAATGCAATTTAAAACTAAAGGTGACAAATACTACCACGACTGTGGCAGAATTCAGAGCAATTCTTATCCGCCAACATCACAATACTTTCATAATCACTCACTTGTGAAATTGTTTGACTTTAAATGAGTACTCACTGGACTAACAATTAGCATTTAAATTCATGCACTAAGTCAGGTTCTGAGAGGAGTATATCAGAAACAAATGAAGGTGAATTCACAGTGAGTGATATCCGCACGAAAGCACTAACCACATTTGTATAAATTTTGTTTCTTCACTTCTTTAACTGAGAACAAATTCACATTAAATCACCTTGATATTTGATAAGCAAACCTTTCATAATATATACTTGATTAGTCATCTACAATTCAGTTAGTTAAATAAATCTGGAATTAAAAGTCAGTGTCATTAATGGTGATCGTACGGCTATGAGATTGTTTGGAAAGAACATCTGTTTTTAATAATGTTCATTACAGAAGAAAATCTGCCGTCATTACGCAATGTCGCCTGTGTTTCCAGATCCACAGCAACGTGGTTAACTCTGAAATGTTTTCCACTGCTAACTTATCTGTTTTACTGTCCTCAATTTCCACCTCTGGTGTTTCACAGTCCTGTTTAAAATTTCCGGTTTTCTGGCTTGGGGGGGTGGGGGTGGGGGTGGGGGTTGGGGGGGGGGGGGGGGTTTGGGGTGGGGGGGGGGGACGCAACCTCTAAGGGCCGAGCTACACCTTTTAATTATTTCAAGGGCAACTCTTCACCAGTATTTCTAACCTTGGTCTTTAAAGACACTGGCCACAATCCTACCATTTCGCCCAGCCGGCCAATGGGTGGGGCAAGCCGGTAAGATTGCGAGAGAGTCGGGACATCAGGTTCACACCCGATTTCTCGCCTCTCGCGATCTTACCAGCGCTGGATATCCAGTGAAGTTAACCTCTGATTGTAACATTTAAATTCCATTCAAAACAGAATTTAAATATTAGAAGTGAGCCCGGGCCACGACTGTCCGGGCTTACTTGCCCCTGCGACCTCGTCGGTGAAAGTCCTCACCGACGAGGATCATCATCGGGGACCAGACATGATGGCCTCGCCGTTAGGACCAGAGGCCACCTCGGGAGGTCGAAGCAGAGGGGGATGCCCTTTGGTCAGTGCTAGCTGAGAACCGCCTGCCTGGCACTGCCCACCAGGCACTCTGGCACTGCCAGCCCGGCATATTGGCAGTGCCCACCAGGCAGTGAGTGCCAAGTGGGTGGATCCGCTGCACACTCTGCAACCATGATCGGAGGGTGGGAGGAAGTGCTGCATGCTCTGCAACCGGTGATTGGCCAGTCCGTGTACGACAGGGAGCGGGGAGGGGGGACTTGACCGTGGAGACCCACAATACTGGGGTGGCAGGGCGTGCAGGGAAAATCGGATGACCCATGCGGGGGGGGGGTCCGGAATTGGGAATTGGCCGCAAAAGCCAGCGGTAGCTGGGGGAGGCAGTGAATGATAGATCTCTGTGTTCAGTGATGGTGGGTTTGGAAGAGATCTGCACATGCGCAATGGTGCTCTCTGCTGCTATCTGCTGGCTTTCAGTGAGCTTAGGCCCCACACCCTCCCCTGCTGGCAGGAAACAAATTCCACTTCATTTTTTTCTTAGAGTGAGGCAAGATTCCATTTTTTACTTGTCCAACAATGCGATTCTCTCCAGTTTCACACACGTCTCACACTTAGAATTTTTTATTTGGTTAGATCGCCCCCATTGACTTTGAATTTGGACACTTTAACAGTTTAGTATTACACAGCAAATAAAACTTTTTGCAGTTTTTAAAATCATTTTTGAAGGAACAATTTACTTTCCACACTCCAATTCCTTTGTTAGTCAGTGGGAACACATTCTGGATGCGAGCCCACAATTTTGTCATGACCAGGTAAGGAGGAGTGAACTGGCTCCCCTCTACTCAGCCTCCTTAGAATCCTACAGTGCAGAAGGAGGCCATTCAGCCCATCGAGTCTGCACCGACCACAATCCCCATAACCCCATGTATTTACCCTAACTAGTATCCCTGACATTAAGGGGCAATTTAGCATGGCCAATCCACCTAGCCTGCACATCTTTAGACTGTGGGGGGAAACCGGAGCACCCGAAGGAAATCCACGCAGACACGGGGAGAATGTGCAAACTTCACAGTCACCCAAGCCGGGAATCAAACCTGGGTCCCTGGCGCTGTGAGGCAGTAATGCTAACCACTGTGCCACCATGCCCTCTCTTGATTTCTCACAAAAGTTTTAAGTTTCTCTTTTATGGGGATATGACTTTCCTGAAAACAAAAGTATATACCTATTGAAGCAGTGAGCAATAAGGAGCCAAACAAGGCTTTTCCCACATTAAAGATGGAGCAAATTTATCAACAAAAATAATATAAATACACATAACACACACAGGTATCAGTCACAAGGAAAGTTAGAGTCCAAATTTTAAAAAACGATTCAAAGATATTATATATCCTTTGGTTGTCTGTGCGCGTAGATCTTTAAACATTTCTGCCTATTTGGAATAGATGGCTTTGTGGATGCGGTCAAATGTAAAAGATGTTGACACTATTATATGATCGCTGATTGTTGGTAAATTTCTAATAGAGTTCCGAACAAGTAATACACTTGTTCCAAAAGAGAGGGAGAGAGCCCAGCTTTCAACCCGCTTCCTCTGCTAAAAACTTTCTAACACTCCCATTGTGTATTTCCAGGGGGTTTTGGGTGCGTCTGTTTGTAGCAGCCATTGTTTCAATATCCTGCACTTTACATTTTTATTTCTCTTCCTTCGCATTCCCGAGGGTAACTTGTTTGGTTTTTCACCTTCACCTTAGAAGGTGGCACAGTGCTGCCTCACAGCGCCAGGGACCCAGATTCAAGTCCCGGCTTTACTCACTGTCTGTATGGAGTCTGCACATTCTCCCCGTGTCTGTGTGGGTTTCCTCCAGGTGCCTCCCACAGTCCAAAAATGTGTGGGTTAGGTAGATTGGCCATGCTAAATTGCCCCTTAGTGTCAGGGTGACTAGCTAGGGTAAATGCATGGGGTTATGGGGATAAGGCCTGGCTGGGATTGTGGTTGGTGCAGACTCGATGGGCTGAATGGCCTCCTTTTGCACTGTATGATTCTATGAAAAAGCACCTGGACAATATTCGGCCACAAAGTGGCACCACACTACTGCTAGGCAATGACCATCTCCAATAAGACAGGCTATTATCTCCCCTTTACCTTCAATGGCATTACCATTGCCAAATGCCCTACCATTGACATCCTGGGCTCACCATTGATCAGAAACTGAACGGCACCATTCATTTAAATACTGTTGCCAAAAGAACAGGGCAGAGTCTGAGAATTCTGTGACAAGTGTCTCACCTCCTTATTCCCCAAAGTCTGCCTGCCATTTACAAGGCACAAGACAGGAATATGACGGAATACTCTCTAGTTGCCTAACAGCTCGAGGAACGATCAGGACAAAGCAGCCCACATTATTTGCATCTATGCACCACCTTCAACATTCACTCCCTCCACCAACAGAACACCATAGCTGCAGTGTACCATCTGCAAGATGCACTGCAACTACTCATCAAGGCTTTGATAGCAACTTCCAAACCCACCATCTCTAGCACGTTGATGGACAGGGGCATGGAAACAACACCAAGCACCCCTAGGACACACATCAACCAGTAACCAATCCTTTATCCTTGATCCTTTGTTGGCTAAAAATTCAAAAACTCTGAACAGCACTGTGGGTATAACTTTACGACTCAGATTGCAGGGTTAAGAAGGTGGCCTACCACCACCTAAGAGCATTTAGGGAAAGTTAATAAATATTGTTTATGCCTATAGGGTGGCACAGTGCCAGGGACCCGGGTTCGATTCCCAGCTTGGGTCACTGTCTGTGTGGAGTTTGCATATTATCCCCACTGTCTGTGTGGGCTTCTTCCGGGTGCTCAAAAGAAAAAAGAACAAAGAACAATACAGCACAGGAACAGGCCCTTCGGTCCTCCAAGCCCACGCCGCTCCCTGGTCCAAACTAGACCATTCTTTTGTATCCCTCCATTCCCACTCCGTTCATGTGGCTACCTAGATAAGTCTTAAACGTTCCCAGTGTGTCCGCCTCCACCACCTTGCCTGGCAACGCATTCCAGGCCCCCACCACCCTCTGCGTAAAATACGTCCTTCTGATATCTGTGTTAAACCTCCCCCCCCCTCACCTTGAACCTATGACCCCTCGTGAACGTCACCACCGACCTGGGAAAAAGCTTCCCACTGTTCACCCTATCTATGCCTTTCATAATTTTATACACCTCTATCAAGTCTCCCCTCATCCTCCGTCTTTCCAGTGAGAACAACCCCAGTTTACCCAATCTCTCCTCATAACTAAGCCCTTCCATACCAGGCAACATCCTGGTAAATCTCCTCTGCACTCTCTCTAAAGCCTCCACGTCCTTCTGGTAGTGTGGCGACCAGAACTGGGCTCAGTATTCCAAATGAGGCCGAACCAACGTTCTATACAACCGCAACATCAGACCCCAACTTTTATACTCTATGCCCCGTCCTATAAAGGTAAGCATGCCATACGCCTTATTCACTACCTTCTCCACCTGTGACGTCACCTTCAAGGATCTGTGGACTTGCACACGCAGATCCCTCTCCGTATCTACACCCTTTATGGTTCTGCCATTTATCGTATAGCTCCCCCGTACGTTAGTTCTACCAAAAGCATCACTTTGCATTTATCTGGATTGAACTCCATCTGCCATTTCTTTGCCCAAATTTCCAGCCTATCTATATCCTTCTGTAGCCTCTGACAATGTTCCTCACTATCTGCAAGTCCAGCCATTTTCGTGTCGTCCGCAAACTTACTGATCACCCCAGTTACACCTTCTTCCAGCTCTGGTTTCCTCTCACAGTCCAAAGATGTGCATTGGCCATTCTAAATTGTTCCTTAGTGTCAGGGGACTTGCAGGGTAAATATGTGGGGTTACGGGAGAGGGCCTAGGTGAGATTGTGGTCGGTGTAGACCCGATGGGCCAAATGTCTTCCTTCTGCACTGTAACAATTCTATGATTCTATGACAGTTACATCCCGTGAATGAATAAAAACAGGACCTTCCAAAAATTACTGCATGTTAATAATTAATCTAATCCATTTCTCATACTTGGATTTCAGAAGTAGTAATGAACTAACTAACCTCCCTACCAAAGCGAGATCTTGGATGTTACAGGGCATTGTATTCCATTGGATAAGTCTAGGGTATTGGTGGAACCTGGCTGGCAGTCTCCAGTGGGGGTGAGAGAGGCTTGAGAAGCTGGGGGGAGGGTTAATGAGGTATTACCTTGTGACCATGGAAGGAGGGGCATGACAATCTGATGATATGGGGCCTCCCAAAGGAAGCTCCTCCCCACCTTCCTTGCCTGACACCGGCTCACCCAATAAAACCTGCAAGCTACATGCTTGGCCTAGGCCTTCCAGTGCTGTGGGTAAAATAGTTAAATGCTGCTGACCTATCTCCTAAAATGGGTACCAGGTCGGGGGCAAGCGTGAAGGCCATGTGCTCCATTTTAAAAGCCCTCCCATCTTCAAACATGCCAGCAAGGAGCCTAAAATCCAGTCCTGTACCACTGCAACACTTTGGGGAAAATGGGTGTTTGGAATTTTAAATTGTAGATATAATCCATTCATTGAGGACTAAAGACCAAAACAAAAACTACCAGATATGTGATCATTATTCTTGAACCTGGAGCATCAAAGGTGCACAGGAACATCACCAACGTATTGCAAATTTATGGTAAAATAGAGGTTCCTCCATAGCAACCATAACACTAACTGTCAACTCTGATCTGCCAAAGGCATTGCCACTTGTCAGAGTTAAATCTACACAGTCGTATTTAAACTGCCCTATAGCAGTTTTCCATTTACTAATAAGTAGAATCAGATAGCAAGATGTTCCGGATAATGGATTGAATGTGATTTACGCACTACCCGAGTTTCTTTCTTTTAAGAGAGTAGCAGTGTGAGTGGGTCGGCCTCCATTGTGAAAATAGAAAAATATGTATGTGTTGACACGACCTAAATTATCTGTGTGGATGCTCTAAGCCACGGGCTCCAGTGAATCAACTTTCCAGGTTTGGAAATCCTAATCTTTTGTGCTACGAAAGCCTTGCTGATTTGACAATATAGTTCAGCTGTCCATTTTGTTCGTTAGTTGTTTTCTACACTGACTGTGCACTCAAATCTCTCTCAAGCTCTCCTCAGTTGCTAGTTTAACATTATTATTCCTCCTACTGTGCAAGACTTTGCATTTATTCACACCTAATTTCAGCTGACATCGATATGCTCTTCATCCCCCTTGTTTAGCATCCATCTGCGATTTGAGCAGCTTACAATGTGTTTTGCAATTAGGCAATTTATGCAATTCAGAAATAGCACAGTACATTGCACCCAAACCCTTGAGCACTTCGCCCCTGCTGTTGAAGGCAACTGGGTTTCCTAATTGCGAGTAAATAGCAAGGCTTCTCCCACAAATACATATCAGTAGTGGCTTTACACACCTTGATCTACACTGCCAGCTCCAGTGGAGTAAACCTGGAAAAGGTACTGTTTCCATCTATACAGATGTGAATTGAAATTCCAGAATAATTGCAGGTCTGAAATCCTGTACATGATTGTACTGGCTTTTGTTAAAAAATAAAAACAACGTAATTAAGCCAGCTACAACAGCATTGGAGGCAAATCACAAATCATTCCTGAAGGAAGCCTACAGTCTAAACGTGCCATTAAAAAATCTGAAAGATCATACATACGTTTCATTTCCATTTGAACAGATGGCTTGTTGATTTTATAAGTGAATTTGTCACCTTTGGAAAGGATACAAACTGGTTAACAGCAAAGGTTAAGAAAAGTGAATTACCACAGAAAGGTTCTGGATCAGTTGGTAGGTCTCAAGATCAAGGTAATGCATTAGATACGTTTGTGCCTCATACATATTTGAAGTATCCAGGAAAAATATCTTCAGACACGTATACACATCAGCACTTGGAATGCGCAGTTCCACCATTGTAATATTGTCTTTCTTCACCCATCTCAACTCATCTATTGCTGAAAACCTCATTCTTACACGTGTTGCTTCTTGACTTGCATATTCCAATGCACGCTTGACTGATCTCCCAAATTCTTCCATAAACTTGAGATCATCCAAAACTCTGCCACTCAAGCCATACCTTGCACCAATCTCATTCACCTTTCAACCCTGTGCTCATTGACTTGGACTGCCCCCTCTGGTCAAACAACAGCTTCATTTTAAAATTCTCATCCTTTCAAATCCCTCTCCAGACTTTCCCCTCCCTATCCCTGAAGTCTCCTCCAGGCAACAACCCTCCTGGTTACCTACGCTCATCTGATTCTGCAATTTTAAGCATCCCGATTTTAATCGTTCCCCCACTGGTGGCTGCACCTTCAGTTGCCTCTGGCACACATTCCCCAATTCCCATTTCCTCGCTTTCCTCCTTTAAAATCCTCCTTTCGCTCCTCAAAATCTACCTCTCTGACCAAACCTTAGGTTACCTGAGCTAATATCTCCCTATGGCTTGGTATCACATGCTGTTTTGCAATACTCCTGTGGAATGCCTTGAGGTGTTTTCTCATGTTAAAAGGCTCTATACAATTATAAGTTGTTGAGATTCTCACCAAGAAGTATTGGACGGGATTGGTTTAACATAATTAGCATAAATTATTCAGGTTCTGTTAAATCACAAATGCACCCATCCAACCATAATGCTGCATTAAATCATCTGTGTATTTCACTAAAAAAATTGTGAGCTTGCATCCTTATGGGTAGCATAGTGACACAGTAGTTAGCACTGCTGCCTCACAGCACCAGAGACCCAGATTCGATTCATGGCTTGAGTCACGGTCTGTGCAGAGTCTGCACATTCTCCCCATGTCTGTGTGGGTTTCCTCCAAGTGCTCTGGTTTCCTCCTACAGTTCAATCCTGATAAATGCGAAGTGATGCATTTTGGTAGAAATAATGTAGGGAGGAGCTATACGATAAATGGCAGAACCATAAAGGGTGTCGATACGCAGAGGGACCTGGGTGTGCAAGTCCACAGATCCTTGAAAGTGACGTCACAGGTGGAGAAGGTGGTGAAGAAGGCATATAGCATGCTTGCCTTTATAGGACGAGGCATAGAGTATAAAAGTTGGGGTCTGATGTTGCAGATGTATAGAACGTTGGTTCGGCCGCATTTGGAATACTGCGCCCAGTTCTGGTCGCCACACTACCAGAAGGACGTGGAGGCTTTGGAGAGAGTACAGAGGAGGTTTACCAGGATGTTGCCTGGTATGGAGGGGCTTAGTTATGAGGAGAGATTGGGTAAACTGGGGTTGTTCTCACTGGAAAGACAGAGGATGAGGGGAGACTTGATAGAGGTGTATAAAATTATGAAAGGCATAGATAGGGTAAACGGTGGGAAGCTTTTCCCCAGGTCGGTGGTGACGTTCACGAGGGGTCATAGGTTCAAGGTGAAGGGGGGGAGGTTTAACACAGATATCAGAAGGACATATTTTACACAGAGGGTGGTGGGGGCCTGGAATGCGCTGCCAGGCAAGGTGGTGGAGGCGGACACACTGGGAACGTTTAAGACTTATCTAGACAGCCATATGAACGGAGTGAAAATGGAGGGATACAAAAGAATGGTCTAGTTTGGACCAGGGAGCGGCGCGGGCTTGGAGGGCCGAAGGGCCTGTTCCTGTGCTGTATTGTTCTTTGTTCTTTGTTTGTTTGTTCTTTGTTCAAAAGACGTGCTGGTTAGGTGCATTGGCCATGCTAAATTCTCCCTCAGTGTATTCGAACAGGCACCAGAGTGTGGCGACTAGGGCATTGCAATGTTAATGTAAGCCTACTTGTGACACTAATAAATAAACATAAAAACTTAAATCTTAAATAAGTAATTTGGCTTAACATTATCCACACTTAAAATAGCATCCTTTTAAAAATATACTTTTGTAAATCTACTCCGAAAAGTATTGTCCCAGTCTATTTTGTTAGCAGGTAGAATTTGATTTCAATATTGCTTCCATCAATGATCAATCTCTCCCTCAATGTCAGTAATACGAAGGAGATAGTCATCGACTTCAGGAAACATAGTGGAGGACATGCCTCTGTCTACATAAATGGTGATGAAGTGGAAATGGTCGAAAGCTTCAAGTTTCTAGGTGTCAAGATCACCAACAACCTGTCCTGGTCCCTCCACGCTGACACTATAGTTAAGAAAGCCCACCAACAGCTCTACTTTCTCAGGAGGCTAAGGAAATTTGGCATGTCCGCTACGACTCTCACCAGTTTTTACAAATGCACCATAGAAAACATCCTTTCCGGATGTATCACAGCTTGGTATGGCTTCTGCTCTGACCAAGGGTTGTGAATGTAGCCCAGTTCATCACGCAAACCAGCTTCCCATCCACTGACTCCATCCATACTTCCCGCTGCCTTGGAAAAGCAGCCAGCATAATTAATGACCCCACGCACCCTGGACATTCTCTCTTCCACCTTCTTCCATCAGGAAAAAGATACAAAAGTCAGGGATCACCTACCAACCGACTCAAGAACAACTTCTTCCCTGCTGCCATCAGACTTTTGAATGGACTTACCAAATATTAAGCTGATCTTTCGCTACACCCTCAGTATGACTATAACACTATATTCTGCACCTTCTTTCCTCCTTCCCTACATACTCTATGAATGGTATGCTTTGTCTCTATAATGCTCAAGAAACAATATTTTTCACTGTATTCCAATACATGTGACAATAATAAATCAAATTAAAGATTATTTAACGTAGCCTCCCTGCCCCAACAAATGTATGAAACTCTCCCTTTTAATACACACATGGTGCAAACAGTGGAATTGAGAGCTGAGAATGCTGCTAATACACAGCAGCTTCATCAGTACGGAGAACATCCATTTCTCAGACGCAGGTGCACATTTCTTGCATTTTCATTTTCCTTTGAGATTTGCTGAATCTTATTCACTCTAAAGGTGCAGAACCAGTGCCTTCACCTAAAAGGAATACACAAGAGAGAACAAAATTCTCCAAGTCCATAAATTAGTGCTGATTTGTCTTCATTCAGGGTCAAAAGTAGTATAATAATGGTGACCCTGAGCTAGAATGAGAAAAAACAAAGACCTCAAAGGATGAAGGGAAACAAAAATCGACATTGTGAAAAGAGAAACGGCAGAGTTATGCAAGGGTATTTCAGTTGCAAAGGGATGGCTGTGTTACTTGAAGGGGTGCTTAGAGAGGATGGGGTTTTTTTATTAATTCGTGGGACATGGGTGTCGCTGGCTGGCCAGCATTCATTGCCCATCCCTAGTTGCATTTGGAGGGCAGTTGAGAGTCAACAACATTGTTGTGGCTCTGGAGTCATTGTGTGGGAGGGTGGGGAATGGGAGGGGGGAAAATAGTGGTTGAAAGAATGTTGGCAAAAGTGGTGCAGAGAATAACCATGTTGGAAGAGTGACAAACACATATAGGATGTATGGTCAAAGGAAGTAAGGATGGAAGTGAAGTAATGGAACAACACTATAAGACCAGATCTAGATGTACCTCCTATCCCCCACAACCACGAAGGGACAAAATGGAACTAGACCAATAAACAAGAGCCTCAGTGTCAACCTCAACTCACTCCCTGGGATGGTGGTAACAATCGTAGAATCTCTACAGTACAGAAGAAGGCAATTTAGCCCATCAAATCCATACTGACCACAATCCCACCCATGCCCCATTCCCACAACCCTCATTTACCCTGCTAATCCCTCTGACACTAGAGTTAATTTAGCATGCCAATCAACCTAACCCGCACATCTTTGGACTGTGGGAGGAAACCGGAGCACCCAGAGGAAACCCATGCAGACACGGGGAGAAAGTGCAAACTCCACACAGACAGTGACCCGACACTGGAATTGAACCTGGGTCCCTGGCGCTGTGAGGCAGCAGTGCTAACCACTGTGCCACCGTGCCGCCCCTCGGCATCTCATCTGGTTTACCATTTGTTAATATATAAAATAAGGGAAAAGACCAAAAGGTCTATGAAAACTGTAGGAAAATTGTGTGTAGCTGTATTACACCCAGTTAGTGGAGCCAAATTCATCAGTTCCATTCAAAAGGCTGTTGCCTGAAAAAGCAATGTAAGCAGAGCTCTGAGGAAAGAGCAGGGAAGTGAGTTTAATTGGATAGCTCAGCACAAAGACTAGGATGGCCTCTTCCTGTGCTAATGATTTGCGATTGCACAATCAAGGTGCCCACATTCAAATTTAAACAACATTTATCTAAAATTAGCTCCCACTGATCTCTGACCAGATGCCCCCCACTCCCACATCCCATTGAATTTCCCACTGGAATCTCTTATCCTCTGACAGATACTCAAGCCAACAGGAATACCTTTAGGGTACCCATGACTGAAGGAACAGGAGAATAACTGCAAATCAGAGGGGGTGCTTCTCCAACATAAAGTTACATTTCTTCACTTTACAAGAGGGCTAAACGTTGATTAAAACAATGTTTCCTGGTATCTAAGGCCCAGACTTTCACTTCTGAATGGTGCCCACAGCAACATCCAGCAGCTGGTCTTATTTCACAAGGAGCTACTAGCTCCCAGTGATGAGAAGACCACTGCTGGGCCAGTGGCCTAGAGACTCTGCCTCTTAGAAAACCAATCATCCATCCACACCATTGGCTTTGCCTGGGACAGATAGTGGGTGTCCTCACAAATTCAGACAGGAATGTCAGGGTCCAATTTATCTAATTTGTGACTATGCCACTACACTCGGAGCAGTAATGTGCCAGAACAACCAGTGTCTTTTGGCTTAAAATTTTATCATAACAGAATGAGCAGGTAAGAAAATCAAATTTCTTTCAGTCAACATGATGCACTAACGTTTCAGTTTGTCAATGCATTTCTAATAGTATTTTTTTCAGGTAGATCTTGTAGCCAATGTAATTATACTTGGGAGTCATTAAAAATCCAATTCAAATTTCAGATGCCATTGATAGGTGCCGAACAAGTTACCAATTTAATAACTTGCTTCACATAAATATACCAAATGTGATAGAAGTGAGATATAAAAATTCATCTCACTCGCACTATAGACAAGCCCACCACGGCTTTCCAATAACGGAGAATTATTTCAGTGCACCCCAGTAATCAATTGAGAACCATTCTCGTGTTTTGGCAATCTTGATCACAGAAATCACAATCAAAACTCACCTTGTCATCATCTGACATCCATTCATGCACTTTCCAGGAAGGGTTACTGGACAGCAACCATGGAACCTGAACCCCGACTGGATTTCCCCTCCCTACCATAGGGACATGGAGGTTAAAGCCTGCATGGTTACCACGTCCTCTCCTACTGGGCTGGATAAGAACTGCAACAACACATTGTCAGATAGAGTAAAACTAATTTGTTTCACAATGATGTGATCCAGGTTCGGCAGCTGAACAATCCAACACTTGGTGAATTTTACTTCACAAAGAGAGGACATCAAAAGGATGAATTAGATCAGGATAGACAGGGAGTGAGGCCAGGACTCTCCTTAATTCTATGACTCAGCCTCACATGAAATGGTGCTTTAACCAACCAAGCCATCAGGGAGCGGTTTCAATCATCAACTCTTAAATAATTTCAGTAACGTGTTAGACCATGTTTTGGAATAATTACTGGGAGGCTTAAATATCAATAGTAAAAGATTCTTATATGCAAGAGATCATTTACAAAAGATCAGATCAATCAGGCCACAGCAGGTGACATATCTGGAATGCAGCTTGACATGACATTGATGGATTGCAACTATTGAACTCCAGAATTATAACTGGCATGTGACTGGTGATCAAGCTGTGCAGTATCTTTACATTGTACAGGCCCATTGGTGACAACTGCATGCAACAGAATTAAGGTCAGAGTGCACTTACATACAGATGGGAGGTCAATTGGACAGTCGGTGTTTCCATTATACAGGACATATAGCAAACAGCCTGGCACATCTGACAAGTAACAAACTCCTCAAATTCAACTAATGTGCACGTACGCAGATTATCTTTTCAAAACATGCAATGCAAAGCATTTATATTGACTAGAATACATTTTAAACATTTGATTACAGGCCAACTCAGCATAGTGAAATGTCAAAATTAGAAGCAGTGCTCAGCAGTAAAGCGAAGCTGACAAGAGAAACAGGTCAGTGTGCTGCCTGAACAAGCTAGTACAAATCTGATGGTATTATTTCTTTTGCACGTATGAAGAAATCCTTAAGATGCAGCCAGTTCAAACTCTGAATCAGTGATTTTACATTTTTTCCAGTCTGTTTGCTGAGCCTCAATGAATAAACATTCCAACGTAACGCTGCTCCTCCCCACAGCACGCAAATAAAATCTTCAAGTCCTAACAGAGTGCTAGACAAAAATAAAACAAAATACTGGCCTCTTCCCATCCACCATGCCAAGTTTCTTTTACTGTCACTTCCTGGCCAAGTGTTTTGTGAAACAAGGTTCCACACAAAGTAGTTGTCGTTTCCGGCATTCTTTTCTGTAACCTCATTTTGCATCACCCTCACCAGTTACCCTTGTATTCCTTCTTTTCAAATAATTAAATGTTATTCTTGTCTCTACCTCAGTCACATGGTGAAGTATCTCACGTCTGATAGTCCTTTGCTCAGGAACTTTCTTTCTCCCTATTTCTCAGTTCTTTCAGTGAGCGTCTTCATTTTCTGTTCCCTTGGACAGTATTCACTCACTATTCCCCAGAATGAAAACCACTAATTAAATGCCCCAATTTCATGGCAAATCTGTAGGAGCTACTCAGTATGCTGCTGCAGTTGTGGCTCCAGGGTCTGTAGGAAATGCTGGGCCGTACATGCATCACTAGCCCATTCTTCAGACTCACTCTCTTCCTGCTCGAGTCCATCTTCCTCTGTCCTGCCCATTCAGGATCCAATCACCCTGACCACATGTACTGTATTCCCTTTCACATCCCAAACCATTTCTCCTGACTCACTTTCCTTAGTCTCTCTTCCCTCATTCCTGACACATTCTGCTTAATCACCCACCCCCAGCCCCCACTCTTTTACCTTGACTCTCTTTCCCCATTTCACACTTCCATTAATCCTTCGTCTCCCCTTATCCCTGACTGCATCTCCCCAGACTCCCGATTCCCAAAATCTCTCTTATCCTTGTCAAGCTCGTACTATATGCCTGTGAATACATGAAGGCGATGGTCATTTTTACTCCACAATCAAAATGTGAGGCCATGGAGGCGATTTGCTGGCCCCACGTGCTCACGTGTAGATCTTGGTGAATCAGAGGATCGCAGGGGAGGGGCCTAGCACATTTAGCACGAGCAAGAATCCTCTTTGGGATTTTCCTACCACCCGTGCCCAGATGTAACCTGGCTTCCGCCCAGCGAGGACCGGAACCAGATTAGCACATTTAAATATTCCTTTAATTTCAAGGCGGATTCTCCCTGCTCCCGGGATTCACTGACGCTCAGACACAGTGGGAACACGGCACAAATTACTGCTGGTCTCCACAAATGAAGACCAGTCATAATGACCATGCCGGGGGGTGCTCAGAGACCGCTGGAACCCTGTGCGGGGGCACGCCATCATTGGGTCGGTCCTGATTTCCATGGGGGCACGGAGGGAGTGGGGGGGGTCTGCAATTTCACTTAAAAAGAGCACCCAATCTGAAGCTGGGCTTTGCAGCGTGTTTAGGCCCTGCCCCTCTCTGAACCAGAGTAAAACTGCCTCCCTCCAGACATCGCACCCACCTATCCCCACCCCTCCCAAACAGACCACCCCCTACCCCTGCCAATCACTGGCCCTGATTGTGACGAGCTGGTAAGATCGCCCCCAGAGACATTCAACCTCCATTTATCTTCAGAGAATCAAGAGCAGGAACTCATCAGGCCTGCAATTCTTTTCTACTTAAAGAGTTCATTTAAAACATGTCATTTCTTTCTCGTTGGTCTGTTAATAACCTAAGTAAACACTCTGTGCACCTGTTGTGTGTGAGGGATTCAGTGTTTCATTGTGTGCTGTGTGAATAAATAGTAATCTTGCCTTTTTATTTAATCCTATCAGTGAGTTTGTTTCATGTCTAATCTTTACGATCACAACACCAAGATACTTAAAACTCTCCTACAAAAATCTTGTTGTGAACAGCAAAGAGCTGGACGAAAAGGAGAAGAGCAATACCACCACTTCACCCCAAATCCCCAATCTACTTTTCTTAGTCTTCCTCACCACAAACTCTCGTCCTTTTCCCCTCTCTCCACATGCTGAACCCCACCTCCCGCAACCCTTCCTCTGCAATCTCTTTTTCTCCAACTCCCATGACTGTGTGCCCCTCTTGTTCTTGGTACTGTGGTTCTTGGTCTCAGCACTGTGGTAGTAGCTGGTAGCATCAAGAAGCTCCAATGGGGAGTTTAAAGCATAAAGATTTCTCAGGGTTGCAGTACCCATGACAACACCAACACAATCCAGTTGTTTCCCAGGCAAGCTGCAAAGATTAGCATCTCTTTTTCTCATCTGGAAAACTCAAGTCTTCAGTAATGAACAGCATCACAACTGAACTCAACCCTATCACCAGAAGATATAGGTGGATGAGTATCTGTCATGCAAACTCTTCCAGTATCTTGCCTCCAAGAAAGATGGTTCTGGGCTCAAATCCCCCTCCATCGCTTGAGCACAAAAATCAAGACTTCACTACAATACTGAGGAAGTGCTGCACTGTAAGAAGTGCCACCTTTCTGATGAGATGTTAAACTGTGCTTCCATCCGCCCCCTCAAGGGGATATAAAAGATCCCATGGCATTATTTTGATGAAGAGTTTGGGAGTTACTTCTGTGCACTGCCCAATATCTATCCTCGAATCAGCATTACAAAAGCAAAATCCCCTGGTCATCATCATGTTACATGTTTGTGGGAGTGTGAAGCGGTTGCTGTGTTTCCTACACTGCAATAGTGACTACACTTGAAAAAGTACCTCATTAGCTATAATGTGCTTCAGGACATCCGATGGTCATGAAAAACTTGATATCAATGCATGCCTTTCATTCTGGCAGTCACTGGATAATAAGTAGCTTGGAAAATCCTGGACAAAATTGCCCTTTCTGGAACATCTGGAACATTAATACTCCTAGCATCCCAGCCTGGCTACGACTGCAGAATAAACATACAACAAGATGAAATTATACAGCGCTTTTAATGCAGTAGTAACTCAAGGCATTCACAGACAAAAACTGATGCTGAGCCAAAGAGGACGACATTAGGACAGGTGACCATAAGCTTGCTCAAATAGGTATGTTGTAAGCAACGTTTTAAAGAGAGGTAGAGCGGCTTAGGGACTGAATTCCAGAACTTGGACAGCTAAAAGTATGGTCAATGATGGAGTGAAGGAAATCTGAAATGTATAAGATGCTGGGGTTGGAAGTATGGAGAAATGAGGGGTACCTTCAAGGTCTGTAGAACGGAATGATTCAAAATAAGTTCTGAGCCAAGAGTGATACACACCTTTTATTAACTACATCAGAGATTGGCTGGTCAATGAGATATCTACGGGTAACCTTGAATCTGGTGTAGTTTCTGCACAGCAAGTGCATTCCTGCAATTCTACAGGCGTTGGAATTGAAGCATCTGCCCTGTTATAAAACAGCACCTCAGTAGCTGGGTGTCACAAATTCCTATTACAGTTTTATTGGACACTCATTACAAAGCTGACTACACCCCAATCTTTAGAGGTGTTAAAGGAAGTTAAGTCACTGACAAAGCATGTCAGGAACAAAGCTCAATTCTTATAATGTTCCATCATGCATTCTGATTGTAATAACTCAGCTCAACTTTGACCTTTCAATGAGCGTCTGAATTTTTGCAGTGTGTTTAGGCCCAGCCCTTTTGGATTGTAACTATCAAAGAAAAATGATTGGAGCAAAGAATTTTACAGCACAGAATATATTAAGTGCCCAAAATCGTATGGAGGTGAAGTGGGTTGGCAGGGAGGTGGGGGGAGAATCTCAGCACTGTGATGGGAGTTTATGCTGCAACCTGTTTCGTGAGCTCAGGCCTGTACACACAGTAACTCAACATAAAGGGAATTACATAAACCTCTGGGAGTGCTAGGGTACCAGTAAGCACACCTCTGGTACAGCCTGACCCTTCCACTGTTACCCCCTTTCAAGAAACTCAGATACATGGAGATTGCTTTATTACAAGTCATCAGTGTACTTAGTCCTGCCAACTGAATTTTCTTGCTATGTCCTTTAAATACCTATCAGCATTTGATCTTTTAGCAACCTGAGACATATGGGTGTGATTTATACTCAGTGCTTTGTATGCTAAAAATTAAGGTGCAGGACAAAGAATGTCATCCAGTCTTCAGTTACAATGAAGCTCCCACCCAAGACAGGAACTTCTTGCTCTGTTTAAAATGCTATTGGAATGTACGTGAAATACAACAAGAAGATCAAATGTATTAAAAACAGAAATTGCTGGATAAACCCAGCACATCTGGCAGCATCATTGGAGAGAGACACAGTTAAAATTGAGTCCATATGACGCTTTTACAGGATCTAGTGTAATGTATCTCCATCTTTTTTCCAATCACCATGCATTATACTTACAAGCTACAATGGACATGAATATCTAGACTAGAAGGGTGGTATTTTTAAGCAGATGCTTAATTTCATGGGTTGCATGTTGGCACAGTGGTTAGCACTGCTGCCTCACAGCGCCAGGGACCCAGGTTTGATTCCTGCCTTAGGTGACTGTCTGTGTGGAATTTGCACATTCTCTCCCTGTCTGCGGGAGTTTCCTCCGGGTGCTCCAGTTTCCTCCCACAGTCCAAAGATGTGCGGGTTAGGTTGATTGGCCATGCTAAATTGCCCCTTAGTGTCCCAAGATGTGTGGGTTAGGGGGCTTAGTGGGGTAAATGCGTGGGCATTGGGCCTGGGTAAAATGCTGTGTCGGAGATGTGGTGCAGGTTCGATGGGACAAATGGTCTCCTTCTGCACTGCAGGGATTCTATGATTTCTAGTGTCTGTGGAATTTTATGAACGCACATAACTAGTGCAGAAACAACATTAGATTAAAGGATACCTACAGGGAGCTCATTGACCAGCCATTTTATCAAGTGGTTAACAAAAAGATGATATTTATGGTAATACATTCTAAACTTGAACCTATTTTTCTTTAAAAAGTTCATACATCCGATGGTTGATAATCCACAGCCACAGGAATGGGGTGGTTAATTCCCAGAATTTGAGAGGCCACAGAGGTATGTACCTGTTTCCAAAGTCTGCATCACTCATTCACACCACCAAGGAACCTGACTGCTCCAGAAGAGGAGAATTCTAGGTGAAGTCATTCAGCTCATAGCTCTAGGGGGCACCAGTTTCCCAGAAACTGAAACTGCGCTGCATATAGATTACCTTTGTAAGGAGGTTGAAAAATATCCCTGGATCCTCGAGATCTTGTGTCAAGTTCCAGACCTGAACACTCAGGTCAATACTGGAACCGACAACTCATGCCCTGGTACATCTGTTGTCACCAGGTTTATCAGTATTGATGATAAATTAGATCTCAGTGCCCAAGTACCTCTGGAATGGAGTACCCATTTACCTGCCCCTCCAATCCCATTGGATTTTTAAAGGGACTGGCAGAGACTTAGTTCCTTTCAAGGTCCACGTGTTTCCATCCCAGAAGTTTCCAGGTTGCACAAGTAGGGCTACAATTCTCAGCTCGAGGCTGCTACCAATATATCTGCTGATTATGAGCCACTTGTTGGGAGGGGGCAGGAATGGGAGAAATAGAGAGGGAAAGTGCTCAGTAGTAATGAAAATCACTCAGGAAACATTTTGCAAGTTGAGGAATTTCCATGATCCAACAGGATACCACAGCTAAGAGTGCTCAGATTCCATGGTGCATTTTTTAAACTAAATGCCAAGAAACAATGAGAGATGATTACTTGACACGTCATGATCAACACTGCCAACAGACACAGATGCATCCCACAGCTGCAAACTTTGGAGGAGAAGGGAGTGGGGATTGATCAGTACACCAGTATTCTGCTGGGCATTCAATATAAACCCTTTGAGATGGCGAGGCAGACCATCAATAATAAAGGGGAGAACAGAAATTTCCAACCATCGTTTTCTAAAATAGAATTAACAATATTCCAGTAGAGCTGTTGCACACTGCTGTGAATTACATTGCAAAACTGTGACAAATCTCAAGGCTGAAAATATTCCACTCTGCCACCAGCAAGTTATTTTCCACTCTTCTCTTATTGACAAACAGAAGAAAGCCAGTTTCGAAGTCTTCTGTTGTGTCCCTGGGTGTGTCAGGCATCTTACTTCAACACAGTACTGCACTGAAAAGTGCCAGCCTAGATTGTGCTCAAGTCCCTGGAGGAGTCGGACGTGAAACCAAAGCCGTTTTGATCCACAACCAGAGTACTGTAGCAAGCTATGGCTAACTTTTATCCCCATGTGTTATGATAAATAATGGGATATAGTGATCTAGTTGCCACAAAACTGGTCACTATACTGCAAATTCATTATACTGCCTGTATATTTCATCACAATAAAAAGGAATTGTTCCCCTTCCTCAGAAGCAAAGATAATGGAATGAAATTCTATTTCTGTAGATGCACAACTCAACCAACAGCTGATTGGCCACTGGTTATACACCCCATTCAACTTTTCTTCAATGGAAATAGGTAGATAACTGGTGGTGGATTCTCTAAAGGCAGCTTTGACGCCTCAATGCTCGCCAGCATTTGAAACCAAGCCTTAGACTCCCCAATTTTAGACTCTCAGTGCACTAAAGCCCCAAACCTCAAAATAAACACAAACACTTGTCCCTAGGAATACGAATAGAAGATCTGTGCATTGTTTGAAGTACAGTATAAGTTGCATTTAAATGAAAGCACTGCTAGTCATTAATTTAACAGATCTATTCGTGCTTCTCAAAACATTCTTGCCTCCTCTACTTAATTCAAATAATAAATTCAAACATGCACATTATGTGCAAGTCTAAGTTTGTCATGGCCTAAGCAGTACAGGGTTTAAATAACATAGTGTCTGGAAGACTAAATATTGGACAAATTCAGATAATGCATACCGCATACAGAGTTCCAAGAGACAAACAGTTCACAAATTCAGCGATGAAAATGTAAATATCCACAAGGAGATTTTTCACCGTTACACTAGTTCAACATCTGGCGTGAAATACAAGAGAATCTTTGAGTTTTATCCCAAAATGCTCAATAACTGGCAACTCCATTCGAGAAAATAATTTACATCAAATATCCATCCTTATGCTTATTTACACAATTAGACAAATTCAAATATGTAATATGCCACAAACAGCAAACAAAATTACACTTGATATGCAAACTCAGTACAATTCTGGCAGCTTTCACATGAGGGCTCAACACCAACATGGTCAAGAAGTTCTCGTCCCAGTAAATTCTTATTAATGTCAAAATTAAATACAAACCTGTATACATGAGAGCTACTGCCATGATGTACACACTCAAGACAAGTTCCTTCCGACTGCAATCTGAATAATGACTGAGTATTTTCTCCAAATAGCTGACAGTCATCCTGTTCTACCCTTCTATTTCCCATCTAATTCAAGGCACATCCCATAAAGAAAAGGTCCATTGTAGTTATGCTGTCATTTGACTGATTGTTATGAAATTTCAACATCAAATGACACTCTATGTCTGCCTTGGGCAAAAGGCATTAAAGGGCAACTTGTAACCTTTTGATCCATATTCATCGAAATGCAGTCCCCGTCTCACACAGAAAGCCTGCCTTGTTGACAATGACCACAGTAAGAATGAGACATTTTTAGCAATCAGCATCCTAGCTTATTCCCCAAAATTTCATTTTGTTGCCACTTAAACATTCACAGTTCTACATGAACTGCAAAGACATACTAGATTACAATGAATCTGAGCCAAATGATGCGAGGAACTAGTCTTCCAACAGAGCTAGAATATTATCCCCGATCCATTAATCGAAAAGTGAATCTATCGGTGATAAAGGTTCAGGCAACAACAACTAGGATGACAGCAAAACTAAAGTTGTAAAATGACGGTTACAAAAGTGAACAGAGGAATGACAGAGAAAATAATACACCCTTAGTACTTAAAGCATTGAGACACATGCACTGGGTGCAGTTACCAGCTATGTTCAATTTACAGAAAACAATTAAACAGGACAATCACAAAGTAAAATAATCTTAGTCCTCCAACCTCAACTTCTCATCCCAAAAAGATGTATGTAAAATAATCCATGATTATAAAAATAACTGGAATAAGATGCCTAGGTGGAGGAGGAGGGGAGGTGGGGGGGGCGGGGGGGGGGGGTGATGCTGGCTGGTATTAGTAGAGAGACAGACAATCAAACAGACAAACATTCTATAAAACATAGTGCTTCCGGGGCTAATATGACCTTGAAAATTCTTGAAGGGAGCAGAGGGACCCGGGTGCATATGTGCACAGATCATTGAAGGTGGCAGGAAAGGTGGAGGGAACAGTTAATAAAGCATATAGAATTCTGGGCTTTATTAATAGGAGCATAGAGTACAAAAGTAAGGAGGTTATGCTGAACTTACACAAGACACTAGTTAGACCTCAGCTGGAATATTGTGTACAGTTCTGGGCACCACACTATAAGAAGGATGTCTGTTATGAGGATAGATGGGAGAGGTTGGGACTGTTCTCCTTGGGGAGAAGGCGGCAAAGGAGAGATTTGATAGAGATGTTCAAAATCACGAGGGGTCTGGACAGAGTAGAGAGGGAGAAAATGTTCCCACTCATAAAAGGATCAAGAACGAGAGGTCACAGATTTAAAGTGATTTTCAAAAGAAGAAAATGTGATGTGAGAAAAAAACATTTTCACACAACGAGTGGTTCAGGTCTGGAATACACTGTCAAGGAGTGTGGTGGAGGCAGGTTTAATCGAGGCATTCAATAGGGCATTAGGTGATTATTTGAATAGAAACAATGTGCAGGGGTACATGGAAAAAGCAGAGGAATGGCACTAAGTCATGGTACTCGTTTGGAGAGCAGTGCAGACACAGTGGATCAAATGGCTTCCTTCTGTGCCGTGACAATTCTGTGAAAATGCCATTGTTGAAGTGTAATTAGTGAGACAGGAAATTACAGACTGATAGAAAGTAATGATCTGTTGGTTACTTTGATTTTGGACCTCTTCAAATATCCTGTCAAAGCTGCAGACTGTGTTCTACAAAATGGTTAACGGAAGATCTGCACTTTCAAATAAGTGCAAACAGTTGGCCAATCGATCCTTGTTGCTGAGCAATACAAGTTGGTGCTTTCTTCTGAAAAGTACAATGTGGCACTTTATCAGGCAGTAATTGGCCATAAGACAGTGAGTTCACACAGCCTGAATATTCAAAAAAAAGTCTACAATATAGAAATATTAATAGCTTGATATTTCAGCAGATTCCATTGCTACTCAGCGTTGCAAGGATAAAATTAAATTTCTCATCATCATTCTTTCACAATGAGTAAGATTCACCTAGGTTAGGGTGAATAGCCCGAAGCAAGGGGATGCACAGTTCACCAGCTGTCAGAAGTATTTGGCAGTGACCACAACACCATTAGCTGCTTATATCTGCCCATGTCTTTTATTACTGCAGCAGCAGGGGATTCTTGGCAGAATGTGTGTGTGTGGAGCGGTACTTTGGTAATTGGTGGGAGGGAGGGGGGGCATCAGGAATCAGTGGACTCCTGCAATTCTACTCCTCTTGATTCCACAACAATGTTCCTTCCATTTAGAAACCTCACCTTTAGTTGCTCTGTTGTAAAAACAATGGATGAACGTCGAGCAAACCAGGCACAGCCCAAGATCTTTCAGGCCCCTTCCCCTCTGGGAAACGGGAGAAGCATTATTTTCCTCATGTACATATGCAAAGGGGCAAGTCTGTATCAGGTGGTGGCTTGTATCATCATACCTGCCATAAAGCATTCCCAAAACCTTTCCCGTCTGACACCCGGAAAACACAGCGGGAATAAAAAATGACATACTTGGCTCTTTAACAAACTCAATAGCTTTCAAAATGGTGGGTGAGCTTCCAATTAATGTGCCCGCTCACTTTCCGCAACATTGAAGATTGGCACGATAGCACAGTGTTGCCGATCTGATGCCACCACGCCATATTTCAGGTGCACATGGGGAGAGGTTGGGTGAGCAGCAGACTCGCTTTGCAACCATAAAACCCCAAAAATCCCATCTAGTTGCTCTGCTATACAGAAGGAAACTTTCAGAAGGATTCCTCATCAGTATCAATTCAAGAGTGAAAACTCATCAAGGATTCATTTGATGTACTGCAGAAAACCACTAAGATTTCTACTGTTTTAAAAGATGCCGACTTAAATCAAGCATTTTGATATGCTGTTTATTTCATTTTAATGGCGCTGCCTAATTAACATGGCTTCAGCCAGTCATCAGCCTGAATGTTAGTGGGGCATTTTGTATTGATTGATAAGCTTGGGAATTTGACCTATTGCCAATGCATTTCTTAACAATTAAAAACAAATCATTATTCTTTCTCTACCCATTTTCAAGAACACATTTAACCATATTCAGTTCAAAGAGAGTTAAAGGTTCCCTATGAAGGCGAACCTTTGCACAGTGCACACAAAGTTAGGTGGTGATTAGTTATTTTACTTGAGGTTCATTGTGCATCTTGCCAATTGCTCCACACAATAACTGAATTCCTAACAACACTTTAGTCTCTGGGTCTTGACCCATTTACAAATTATAGCACAGTTTCACAGCAAACAGCTGAAAAGACAGAACTTCTTCACTGATTTATCAAAGAGACCTTGCAGAAATTTTGCTCAGGATCCTAATGTAAGCTTGTTTTGGAATTCCAATTTTTATTTCAATTCCATTCTTACATATACAATGAATACAAACACAAGCTAAGAAGCAACCACAAAATAGAGAAGTACGAATATAGAAATAAATAGGATAACTTCACATTATGTACGAGTAAATTCAAGTCTAGGTTTGCCCTGCACAAATTGTGTCAGCCACACCTGCTGTACAATTCAGTAAGATCACGACAGATACATTTGTGTTTTGAATTCCAAATTCCTTCGATTAGCTTGCCTAAAAAGAATCCATCTACCTCCACCATGAAAATATTCACTGACCCCGCCTCCACTGCTTTAAAAGGCAGCGTGTTCCACAGTCACACATTTCTCAGAAAATACTCTCCTCATCTCTGTTCTAAAGTAGCGCCCCCACATTTTAAAATAGCGCCCCCTAGTTCTCGACTCACCCACAATGGGAAACATTCTTTCCACATCCACCTTGTCAAGACATTTCAGGATCTTATATTCTTCAATCACATCATACCCCACTCTTCTTAACTCCAGTGGAAAGAAGCCCAGCCTTTGCAATCTTTCCTCATAGGACAACCCGTTCATTCCAGGCACCAATCTAGCAAAGCTCCTCCGAATTGCCTCCAATGAATTTACATCCTTCCTTAAATAAGGAGGCCAAAACAGCACACAGTATTCGAAACGTGGTCTTATCAATGTCCTGAATATCTGATGTAGAGATGCCGGCATTGGACTGGGGTAAACACAGTAAGAGTTTTAACAACACCAGGTTAAAGTCCAACAGGTTTATTTGGTAGCAAATGCCATTAGCTTTCGGAGCGCTGCTCCTTCGTCAGGTGGAGTGGAAATTTGCTCACAAACAAGGCACACAGAGACACAAAATCAAGTTACTGAATACTGATTAGAATGAGAATCTTTACAGCTAATCAAGTCTTAAAGATACAGACAATGTGATTGGAGGGAGCATTAGGCACAGGTTAAAGAAATGTGTATTGTCTCCAGACAGGACAACCAGTGAGATTCTGCAAGTCCAGGAGGCAAGCTGTGGGGGTTACCGATAGTGTGACATGAACCCAAGATCACGGTTGAGGCCGTCCTCATGTGTGCGGAATTTGGTTATCAGTTTCTGCTCAGCGACTCTGCGCTGTCGTGTGTCACGAAGGCCGCCTTGGAGAACGCTTACCCGAAGATCAGACGCCGAATGCCCGTGACCGCTGAAGTGCTCCCCCACAGGAAGAGAACAGTCTTGCCTGGTGATAGTCGAGCAGTGTTCATTCATCCGTTGTCGCAGCGTCTGCATGGTTTCCCCAATGTACCATGCTTCAGGACACCCTTTCCTGCAACGTATCAGGTAGACAATGTTGGCAGAGTTGCAAGAGTAGGTACCGTGTACCTGGTAGATGGTGTTCTCACGTGAGATGATGGCATCAGTGTCGATGACCCGGCATGTCTTGCAGAGGTTACTGTGGCAGGGTTGTGTGGTGTTGCGATCACTGTTCTCCTGAAGATTGGGTAGTTTGCTGCGGACAATGGTCTGTTTGAGGTTGTGCGGTTGTTTGAAGGCAAGAAGTGGGGGTGTGGGATGGCCTTGGCGAGATGTTCGTCATCATCAATGACATGTTGAAGGCTCCAGAGGAGATGCCGTAGCTTCTCCGCTCCGGGGAAGTACTGGACGACGAAGGGTACTCTGTCCACCGTGTCCCGTGTTTGTCATCTGAGGAGGTCGGTGCGGTTTTTCGCTGTGGCGCGTCGGAACTGTTGATCGATGAGTCGAGCGCCATATCCTGTTCTTATGAGGGCATCTTTCAGAGTCTGGAGGTGTCTGTTGCGATCCTCCTCATCCGAGCAGATCCTGTGTATATGGAGGGCTTGTCCGTAGGGGATGGCTTCTTTACAAGCCCTCCGTATACTCAGGATCTGCTCGGATGAGGAGGATCGCAACAGACACCTCCAGACGCTGAAAGATGCCCTCATAAGAACAGGATATGGCACTCGACTCATCGATCGACAGTTCCGATGCGCCACAGCGAAAAACCGCACCGACCTCCTCAGAAGACAAACACGGGACACGGTGGACAGAGTACCCTTCGTCGTCCAGTACTTCCCCAAGCGGAGGAGCTACTGCATCTCCTCCGGAGCCTTCAACATGTCATTGATGAAGACGAACATCTCGCCAAGGCCATCCCACACCCCCACTTCTTGCCTTCAAACAACCGCACAACCTCAAACAGACCATTGTCCGCAGCAAACTACCCAGCCTTCAGGAGAACAGTGACCATGACACCACACAACCCTGCCACAGCAGGCTCTGCAAGACGTGCCGGATCATCGACACGGATACCATCATCTCACGTGAGAACACCATCCACCAGGTACACAGTACATACTCTTGCAACTCGGCCAACGTTGTCTACCTGATACGCTGCAGGAAAGGATGTCCCGAGGCATGGTACATTGGGGAAACTATGCGGATGCTGCGACACACGGATGAATGAACACCGCTCGACAATCACCAGGCAAGACTGTTCTCTTCCTGTGGGGGAGCACTTCAGCGGTCACGGGCATTCGGCCTCTGATCTTCGGGTAAGCGTTCTCCAAGGTGGCCTTCACGACACACGACAGCGCAGAGTCGCTGAGAAGAAACTGATAGCCAAATTCCGCAAACATGAGGACGGCCTAAACCGGGATCTTGGGTTCATGTCACACTATCAGTAACCCCCACAGCTTGCCTCCTGGACTGGCAGAATCTCACTGGCTGTCCTGTCTGGAGACAATACACATTTCTTTAACCTGTGCCTAATGCTCCCTCCAATCACATTGTCTGTATCTTTAAGACTTGATTAGCTGTAAAGATTCGCATTCTAATCAGTATTCTATAACTTGATTTTGTGTCTCTGTGTGCATTGTTTGTGAGCAGATATCTACTCCATCTGACAAAGGAGCAGGGCTCCGAAAGCTAATGGCATTTGCTACCAAATAAACCTGTTGGACTTTAACCTGGTGTTGTTAAAACTCTTACTGAATATCTGAAGCATAGCATCCTTATTTTTATGTTCAATTCCTCTCATAATAATGGATAGCATTCCATTAGCCTTCTTGATTGGTTGCTGTATCTACATACTAATGTTTTATGACTAAAACATCTAGATCCCTCTGCATCTTGAAATTCTTCAGTCATCCTCCATTTAAGTAATACTGTTCAAATCTTCCTGCCAAAGTGAACAACTTCACGTATTCCCAAATCATGCTCCACAATTGGAGCAGCGCCATCTTTGATCCTAGCCACTGCCGACTCCGTCACTTGCAATGCCGTAATAAAGTAAAACATCAGAGCAGCGCATGTGTGGCATTGATAACAAAAGCAGCCAAAAAATAATTCACTTGTGGGGTGTCCAAATCCAAAGGTCATAACTGTAAGATTATCACTAATTAATCAAATCGGGAATAGGAGAAACTTCTTTACCTCACGAATGGTAAGAATACAGAACAAAGTCCAACTGGTTGAGGGTTTTATCTCCAGATTGCCAGTAACCTAAGTTTTATGAGGGGTCTTTGACGCCACATTCAGTTAAATGCTGACTTGAGCACTCTCACCTCATGGACAGGAATTCAGCTCCCTGTCCATGTTTGCACCAAAGCCATAATGAATCTGGAGCCAAGTGACCCTGGCAGAATCCAAACTGAGCATCAGTAAGCAGGTTATGAACAAATGAATGAGGAGCAGGAGTAGACCATTCAGCACCTTGAGCCCCCTCCACAATTTAATAAAATCATGGCTCATCTAATAAGCTCAAATCTGCACTCCGCATACTCCTGAATACCTAACATCCCCTTCTTTACCTAGAATCTATCCACCTCTGCCTTAAAAATATTCAAAGAATCTGCTTCTATTGCCTTCTCAAGAACAGAGTTCCAAATACTCACGACCCTCACAAAGAAAATTGCCTCATCTCCATTTTAAATGGGCTTTAATTAATTAATTTTAAACAGTGATCATTAGTTCTAGATTCTTTCCTGTCAAGACCACTCAGGATCTAAATTGAAGTTTATTTATTAGTGTCAAAAGTAGACTGACTGCAATGAAGTTACTGTGAAAATCCCCTAGTCGCCACATTCCGGCGCCTGTTCGGGTACACTGAGGGAGAATTTAGCATGGTCAGTGCACCTAACCAGCATGTCTTTTGGACTGCGGGAGAAAACAGGAGCACCCGGAGGAAACCCACACAGGGAGAACATGCAGACTCCGCACAGACAGTGACCCAAGCCAGGAATCAAACCCAGGTCCCTGGCGCTGTGAGGCAGCAGTACTAACCACTGTGCCACCGTGTCGCCCCCAAGGATCGTGCCAAGGACCTTATATGTTTCAATCACCTTGCCCCTTATTCTCTTCTAAACCCCAGCAGATACAAGTCTAGCCTGCCCAATCTTTCCTAAAAAGGGTGACCAGCCATTCCATGTCTGGAAAAACTTCCCTGAACTGCTTCCAAAGCATTTATACCCTTCCTTAGTAAGATGACCAACACTGTACACAGTACTCCAAATGTGGCCTCATTAGTATCCTGTACAACTGAAGCGTAACCTCCCTACTTTTGTATTCAATTCAAAGAACAAAGAACAGTACAGCACAGGAAACAGGCCCTTCGGCCCTCCAAGCCTGTGCCGCTCCTTGGTCCAACTAGACCAATCGTTTGTATCCCTCCATTCCCAGGCTGCTCATGTGACTATCCAGGTAAGTCTTAAACGATGTCAGCGTGCCTGCCTCCACCACCCTACTTGGCAGCGCATTCCAGGCCCCCACCACCCTCTGTGTAAAAAACATCCCTCTGATATCCGAGTTATACTTCGCCCCTCTCACATTGAGCCCGTCACCTCCGACCTGGGAAAAAGCTTCCCACTGTTCACCCTATCTATACCCTTCATAATCTTGTACACCTCTATTAGATCTCCCCTCATTCTCCGTCTTTCCAAGGAGAACAACCCCAGTCTACCCAATCTCTCCTCATAGCTAAGACCCTCCATACCAGGCAACATCCTGGTAAACCTTCTCTGCACTCTCTCTAACGCCTCCACGTCCTTCTGGTAGTGCGGCGACCAGAACTGGACGCAGTACTCCAAATGTGGCCTAACCAGCGTTCTATACAGCTGCATCATCAGACTCCAGCTTTTATACTCTATACCCCGTCCTATAAAGGCAAGCATACCATATGCCTTCTTCACCACCTTCTCCACCTGTGTTGCCACCTTCAAGGATTTGTGGACTTGCACACCTAGGTCCCTCTGTGTTTCTATACTCCTGATGACTCTGCCATTTATTGTATAACTCCTCCCTACATTATTTCTTCCAAAATGCATCACTTCGCATTTATCCGGATTAAACTCCATCTGCCACCTCTCCGCCCAATTTTCCAGCCTATCTATATCCTGCTGTATTGCCCGACAATGCTCTTCGCTATCCGCAAGTCCAGCCATCTTCGTGTCATCCGCAAACTTGCTGATTACACCAGTTACACCTTCTTCCAAATCATTTATATATATCACAAATAGCAGAGGCCCCAGTACAGAGCCCTGCGGAACACCACTGGTCACAGACCTCCAGCCGGAAAAAGACCCTTCGACCACTACCCTCTGTCTCCTATGGCCTAGCCAGTTCTCCACCCATCTAGCCACTTCTCCTTGTATCCCATGAGCCTTAACCTTCTTAACCAACCTGCCATGTGGGACTTTGTCAAATGCCTTACTGAAATCCATATAGACGACATCCACGGCCCTTCCTTCATCAACCGTTTTTGTCACTTCCTCAAAAAACTCCACCAAATTTGTAAGGCACGACCTCCCTCTTACAAAACCATGCTGTCTGTCACTAATGAGATTGTTCCGTTCTAAATGCACATACATCCTGTCTCTATGAATCCTCTCCAACAACTTCCCTACCACGGACGTCAAGCTCACCGGCCTATAATTTCCTGGGTTATCCCTGCTACCCTTCTTAAACAACGGGACCACATTCGCTATCCTCCAATCCTCAGGGACCTCACCCGTGTCCAAAGAAGCGACAAAGATTTCCGTCAGAGGCCCAGCAATTTCATCTCTCGTCTCCCTGAGCAGTCGAGGATAGATGCCATCAGGCCCTGGGGCTTTGTCAGTTTTAATGTTCCCTAAAAAACCTAACACTTCCTCTCTTATAATACAATAAATGATAACATTCCATTAGCTTTCCTAATTACTTGCTGTACCTGCATACTTGCCTTTTGTGATTCATACAATAGGACACTCAGATCCCTCTGCACCTCAGAGTGCTGCAATCTATCACCATTTAGATATTATACTTCGTTTTTAGACTGCCAAAAGGACAATTTCACATGTTCTCACATTATATTCTACTTGCCACCTTAATAGTGGCTAAGTGCCACTTGATAGCACTGTCCATGAACTCTTGCATCATTTTGTTGATGGCAGAGAGCAGGCTGATGGAGTGCTAATTGCCAAGGTTGGATTTGTCATGCTTTTTGTGGATGCGATATACCTGGGCAATTTTCCACATTGTCAAAAAGATGCGAGTAATGTAGCTGCACTAAGTTTGTCTCGAAGAGCGATTGATTTTGGAGCACATCCAGTTAACCCAGCTAAATAATGCAGAGGTTGCAATGTCAGATCTGCTGACATGGCTAAACATAACACAGTACGTTTCACCAGTTGGATAAAATAAAATTATAAAGTAGCAGAAAGTAAATCAGGAAAGAGTATAGAACAGTAACGGACATATCACAGTTAAGATGACCTTGCACACAGTAACATTACAAAGGATACAACTTTTCAGAGAAACATTATCAAGCAATGGCTGAAGGAAGTATTTTAGCTGATTATTAGTGGACACCAGGCAGTTGTAGGAATCACACTATTTAATGTACAAAATTTCTCAACTATGGGAAAGGAAAGACGCCCTCACAAGATTACTAAGAGTGGCTAACATTATGGTCATTACATGAATTAAAATTAGCTCCATGAAATTATGCATTATGGATCTTTTCGCAAATTAAAAATGCAACCTACAGTATAATGGGTAGTTTGCAGTGATATGCAAGAGCCACAAAAATGACATTAACTATTGGGTAGATACATTATAATACAAAATGACAAGACATGTTCTCATGTATGAGATTAAAGGATAATTTTAGCTGTTTTCTTAGAAACCCTACAGCACAGAAAGAGGCCATTCGGCCCATCGAGTCTGCATCGACCACAATCCCACCCAGGCCCTACCCCCATATCCCTACATATTTATCCACTAATCCCTTTAACCTATGCATCTCAGAACACTAAGGGCAATTTTAGCATGGCCAATCAACCTAACCCGCACATCTTTGGACTGAGTTTTGTTCCATCTCATGATCAGAATGCCCATTGGTATATGATGCTTATGAAAAAAGTATTTTGTACAACACACATAGGTGAAGCAGTTGCATTCAGTTTAAACTCTAGTGCCAGGATGTACGGACTAAACTTCCAGATCTGTACAGGAAGCAATAACTTTTTTTTACTCTTTCACAGGATGTGCGCATCGCTGGCTGAGCAGCGTTTATTGCCCATCCCTAACTGAGACAGCATTTATGCTGTAGGTCTGGAGTAGGCCAGGTAAGGGTGTTAGATTTCCTTCCTTACGATATTAGTGAACTAGATGGGCTTCATCTAGTTCATTTGACAATGACAATGGTTTCATGGTCATTATTAGCCTTTTAATTCCAGATTTTTATTGAATTCAAACTTCATCATCTGCCAGGATAGGATTCGAACCTGGTTCCCTAGAGCATTACCCTGCATCTCTGGATTACTAGCTCAGTGACAATACCACTGTGCCACTGCCTCCCCTCCCTGAATCATTTAAGAAGCAATTTGATGTTACGATGTGAAGGCGAGGATCTCTCAGGATAGATAAATTTAGATAGGCCTGATTGCCTTCTCCATATTTAGTATTATAAAATCCCTACAGTGCAGACAAGGCCACTCAGTTATATCGAGCCCACACCAACTTCTCTACAGACCACCCCACCCAGGCGCCCTGCCCCCTCCCCACCCAGGTGTCACCCCTCCCCCACCCCTCCACCCTCATAACCCCACACCTCCACAGTCAATCCATCTAACCTACACATTTTGGGACACTAAGGGACAACTTAGCATGGCCAATCCAGCTAACCTGCACATCTTTGGACTGTGAGAGGAAACCGGAGCACCTGGAGAAAACCCACGCAGACATGGGGAAAAAGTGCAAACTCTTTACAGTCACCCAAAGCCAGAATTTAATGATCTTGTAATAAAGGAATTAAAGTTAATTCATAAACACATCACAATGGGTGGAAAAAATCTGTGGTACTTAAAGAATGTGAAAAATGCCCAACACTCGGGCATTCCTGAAATATGTGAAAATTCACCACCTCCATTTAGACCAAGTCTTATCTATTATGTCATTGGTTAGCAGAGGCACTGCAATCACCCCTGCAGATTTCATGATATTTTATTATTTTTTCACATGGTGCGACTTAAAAAACTGCCTAACTTTTACCTTCAGGAGGAGGGGGTGGGAATTCATCCTGATCCATGCTGCTAGGACCTCACTTAGGGTATGTTCTCATTGGAGTGTGCAGTGCATCCCTGGGTAGAATTTAGTCCCCTGTATGAACAAGGAATATCATTAGTTACCATGAAATTTCTTCTGAAAACATAAACAAAAACAGCTTGGTTGGAAATGACCAGAGTTTGATACTTCTGTAGTTAGCCTCTATCTTTATCTGGAGAAGATGCAAACTTGTACAGACATGGTGGCAAAAACCATTCAGCAGTAACAAAAATTGTAAAAGCAGGTTCACCACCAAGTCAGTTAGCAAACTACACCTATGTATGTGTTCACAATTTTCAATTACAACAGACATCCCTTGTTTAATGATTCACAAATGTAATGCACTTGCATCAAGCTGAACAAATTGTGACTTGATAAACAACCACTCTTAAGTTTACCACGTAGTTTGGCTTACATGTCCCATTGACGAGCCCAAATTGTTCATAAATCAGTTTAGCTCACAAATAGGCAGGGCCAAAGCCTTCACCACTAAATGGCTCTATTTTCTTCCCACCCCAACCCATACATTTTGAGCAGCCATCTTCACAAACCTCAATACCCACAGCTAAAACGATGTATTTAAATATATTAACAAACCATCGAGCAAAATAAAACTATTATCTGAACAGTCACCCATGGACCCAAAACAGTTCCTCCCCTGACATCTCACTGCCACGCCCTGCCTCCCAATTTTCTGAATAGTCCTGTAAAGATGCTCTTTCACAGACTTCATTAAATAACACACAAGGTACTTATAAATCAGAATTGTACAGCAACTTAGATAAAAGCAAATTACTGCCAATGCTGGAATCTGAAACCAAAAGAGAATATGCTGGAAAATCTCAGCAGGTCCGGCAGCATCTGTAAGGAGAGAAAAGAGCTGATGTTTTGAGTCCAGGTGACCCTTTGTCAAAGCTGAAAAGTTTTCATTTTGCTGTTTCTGGGAACAGCTGAATTACAACAATGGGCAGCGGAATTCTCACAAGCCCCCGCCAATGGGTTTGAAGGCAGGCGTGGGGAAAGAATATGGCGGGAGACCCAGAAATTGGTTTCATGCCAGCTTGAATTTACAGCGGATGCCTGCCTGCCAGGCCAGCATGAACCTTATTTGCACCCGGTTAATGGGATGCAGATAAAGGCCTGAAGCACTGCAACAAATTACAAAATATTAGCAAACTTGCATACTATAATTGGCAAATAAATTTCAATCAAGTTAAGTCAGAAATATCAAATTTCCACAAGAAAAATAGAGACATCACATATTACTTGGAACCTACAAATCTAAATGTGGCAGAGGAGCAAAGGGGTCTGCAAATACAGATACAACATTCACTGAAGGGCATAACAAAAATAAACAAGCACTAAGGTTTATTGCTAGATAGATGGAATCAAACAGTGCTTAAAATCACTAAATTTGGCACCACGCTCATCTCCTGTTGAATAAGGGCATTTACATTTCAAAGTAGCATCGTGTGAATGAGGCAAGGGATCAGCACCTGCAATTCATCAGCTCCGAAAGCTTGTGTGGCTTTTGCTACCAAATAAACCTGTTGGACTTTAACCTGGTGTTGTGAGACTTCTTACTGTATTCATCAGGCTGCCAGGTTCTCAGTCAGTCCCACTTTGAAAACATGGCCTGTCATAACCAACTCTAATTCAGAAGCACAAGGTAAACTTTTAGGCTAAGTAGTTGACTCTAAGGGTTCAGCCACAAAAAACTGAATGGTAAATAGTTAAACAAATTCAGAACCAATGGATATTATGTACTTCTAAAGAGTTTGTGGGTACAGTTCACAGGTAAAATGTTAGCCATTTGCAATCCAATCTCTGATTAAACAGCATTGTTATCTCATCAAGGAGAAATAAAAAAAGTGAGCAGAGTAAAGATAAAAAGTATTCAAAACCCTCAATGCATCCAACATGTAACAGCAGCTTTATTCAAAGAAATACTTTACACGATGACTCAAAGGATTTGAATCATAAATCTGGACCCACCTAAGTTAGATTTCGCATCGACGGGCAACACTGATTCATCATCTGCAATGTTGCCCAAAAGGCATGTTCAATTACAGGCATATGTCCATGATTAAAATGTTCCCAAGATTAGGTTGCGATAAGAGCAACCTGAGAAATGGACTTTCAGATAGGTTGGTTAATATTTCTGAATGCAGAACAGGAGGTATTATGTGGATGTTGCAATTGACCACTATTTGGGACCTGGTTTAAAAAACAGGAGGCTGCCACAAATAACCCTATTTGAGCAATTTTACTCCCCACTTTGTACACCAGTAATTATCAATTTGGTTGCAAAACAATGCATATGATGGGTTTCCCAGGAAAACTATTCCCCTTCCCCCAAACCACTGCATGCTTGTTAAAAACCTGTGACACTGATGGAATGCAACACAAATCAGGATCATAATTGATATCTGTGTATGAAAACACGATCTGCAAAATTTGTAAACACTTTTGAAAAGATAGTTTGATGCTTTAATAGGTACGGTCTTTAATAAGTGTCATTCCATAAACGCCTTCGACAGATTATCACACATACACGCCTTTCAATGGGAGGTGGCTTTTCTCTCTGGCATGTGAGTCACATTACAGTTTGGCAGCCAAGTCAAGAGAATGAGGCTATTCAGCATTTCATTTCATCTACCAAAAATAGATCATATTTAGATGTTAAAATTATAACAGCACTGTGGTTGCTGAGAATTTTTAGATTATTAAATGGAATTATTGTTTAAGGAATTTAAAAATCCCTTCTTGTGAAAGATCACCTTATGTCGAAGAAAACGGAGCTACAAAGCTGAATCACAATTATTGGCACCCTTCTTGTAGAGGGAGAAATCCAGCATCAACCTGCCCAAACCTGACTGGTGATAGTGGTTGGGGGGGGGGGGGGGGGGGGGGGGGGTGGTGGTGGTGACAATCCAGCAGCACTCCTACCTCCAACGGGAGCCTGATGGTACTGCAGCAGATATGTCACTGCAACACCAAAAAAAAACACAAGGGAATACAATTTATCAGAGAATCGTCTTCAGTGCAGACGAGGCCATTTGGCCTGTCGAGTATTATTTTTTAATTCATTTATGGGATATGGGCATCGCTGGCCAGCATTTATTACCCATCTCTAGTTGCCTGAGGGCAGTTGAGAGTCAACCATATTGTTGTGGCTCTGGAGTCCACATCATGACTCCATGTCACAGGTAGGCCAGACCAGGTAAGAACGGCAGATTTCCTTCCCTAAAGGGCATCGGTGAACCAGATGGGTTTTTCCAACAATCGATAATAATCGTGATAGGGCGGCACGATGGCTGAGTGGTTAGCACTGCCTCTTCACAGCTCCAGGGACCTGGGTTCGATTCCCGGCTTGGGTCACTGTCTGTGTGGAGTTTGCACGTTCTCCTCGTGTCCGCGTGGGTTTCCTCCGGGTGCTCCGGTTTCCTCCCACAGTCCAAAGATATGCGGGTTAGGTTGATTGGCCATGCTAAAATTGCCCCTTAATGTGTCCTGGGATGCGTAGATTAGAGGGATTAGCAGGTAAAATATGTAGGGATATGGGGGTAGGGCCTGGGTGGGATTATGGTCGGTGCAGACTTGATGGGCCGAATGGCCTCTTTCTGTACTGTAGGGTTTCTATGATTTCAATGATAAGGCTGGAATTGAACCTGGGTCCTTGGCACTGTATGGCAGCAGTGGTAATTACTGTGCCACCGTGCCGTCCGCCACGGTGAAATTTCCCCTGAAAGCTTGGCCAGTGACCAAAGGCTGCAGCACTCATGGCTGAATCCTGGGACTGATGGTTGCAACCATGAAGAGGGAGCCACCATGACTTGCCAGGGCTTCCCGTGCCACCTTCCACAATAAGGCATTCCCAAAGATGATGAGTGAGGCAGACAAGGACAGAACATACAGATCATAATCACTGCCACTGCCTGTGTGTAGTGGGCCAGAAAGCACCAGCCAGTGGCAATCCGAGCAGAGGGCCGCGACATCCAATTCAGGGTAGTGAGGTGGCAATAAGCCTCAGCAGCCAAATGTTCCTCCCGGTCTGCTGCAATCCTATTTAGTGGGAGGGTGAAGGAGAATTCCTCCCATTGTACTGAATAACTAAGTGTGGGTTCAATTCCATTGTTGTCAAAATGCCAGCACACAAGACAAAGGGTCACATTCTGTTCTTGGAGAAGTCCTGCTTTTACAGGCAAAAACACGGACTTATATGGTTCATAGGTAAAAGATAATCCATCGACATTTCATTAGTGATTTATCTTCCTAGATAGAGTGATGCTGCTCGAGGGAGGGGAGGAATTTTTTTGCAAAATATTCCTGGGTCACTTGGAGATTTAGTGAATACAAGGCTGAAATCACAGCCATAATAACCCATTACTGCCAGAGGGAAAACAACCTTCACGGTGGCTCAGTGGTTAGCACTGCTGCCTCACAGTACCAGGGACCTAGGTTCAATTCCGGCCTCGGGTGACTGTCTGTGGAGTTAGTACGTTCTCTCCTTGTCTATGTGGATTTCTTCCGGGTGCTCCGGTTTCCTCCCACAGTCCAAAGATGTGTGGGATAGGTTGATTGGCCATGCTAAATTGACCCTTAATCATAGAATCATAGAAACCCTACAGTACAGAAAGAGGCCATTCGGCCCGTCGAGTCTGCACCGACCACAATCCCACCCAGGCCCTACCCCCATATCCCTACATATTTTACCCACTAATCCCTCTAACCGTTGCATTTCAGGACACTAAGGGACAATTTTAGAATGGCCAATCAACCTAACCCACACATCTTTGGACTGTGGGAGGAAACCGGAGCACCCGGAGGAAACCCACGCAGGGGTATCAGCAGGTTAGGGGGTGTGTCGTTATGGGGATAGGGTCTGGGTGGGATTGTTGTCAGTGCAGGCCCGATGGAATGGAATAATTTCCAAATGACAGTGTTCCTTAAATACCAGTGACTTGTTTTATCTTGATTGGTTTGAGAAATCACATTTTGGTTTTCCTCAGTAACATATTAGGGTTGCTTCCCACATGCTTGTGAGATGAATCGACATTTTTTGGCTTGAATTGAACTGAAGCACATGAACGTCTAACGGATTTAGTGCAGGTTATCCTAAAGATCACCCACCCAAACTCCCTTCTTCCCAATGTGTTCATTTTTTGAGATGCAATTTAATTGTGCTCCTGGTTGCTATAGATACAGATCTAAGGATGTTAAATTTTGTAGCTACTATTAAGAAGCTATTCCATCTCTCATGGGGAGCAGCTTAGCGATAACAATTTGAAATAGCTGCACACTTAAGGATTATACACCACTTAGGAAGCGAATACTCCTTCAAAACTTCAATTATCACAGACACAGATTCGCTTTTCCCACAGGATTCAAGTCATTAACCAACAGAATGGATATGAAGATCTGAAAGAAAAACAGGCTGAAAGTGATATAATTAGTTACTAAAAGGGTACTTTATATGGAATAATTTTCAACTGACAGCTCCTATAAATATCACAGTAACTTGATAAATCACCATTAGTTTGAGGAATCACTATTTGTTTCCCCTCAGTAATTCATCAGGGCTGCTTCCCAACAGGAACTGGAGTGGCAGGAGGGAAGCTTGCTATTGGCTGAAGGATGGCAAAAAAAAAGTCAGGATGTAGATGATCTTAATTTCTTTGCTACAAAGTATTAAATTTGGATTTACACTGTAACTTCCCCAAGGTCCAAGAATTAATGGGACGTGGATATCGCTGGCAAGGCCAACAATTATTGCCCACTCAAATTCCCCTTGAGAAAGTGGCGGTGAGCTACCTCCTTGAACTGCTACAAGTCCATGCAATGAAGATTCTCTCAGGATACTGCTAGGCAGGGAGATCCAGGATTTTGACCCAGAATGATGCGTGACTTAGAGGTGGCAATGGAGGTAGCAGTGCCCTAATGTGCCTGTTGCCCTTCAGATGGCAGAGGACATGTGTTTGGGAAACGCTATTAAAGAAGCTTTTGCACTGTTTCTTGTAGGCATTGCACACTGCAGCCATGTTGTGTGGATAGCGGAGGGGGTGAATGTTAGGGTGGGAATGCTATTTAAGCAAGTTGTTTTGTCCGGGATGTTGCTGAGCTTCTTGACTGTTGCTGGAGCTGTACTCATCCAGGTAAGTGAATAGCTGAATGGTTTCCTTCCCTGCTGTACTTTCCAAGATTCCAATTGTTTATTCAAAGCTGTAACGGTAAGGCCATATGTCTTTAACCAGACTGGGCTTGAGATTCAACTGAAACATTGCAGATCTTCCAGAATATAATGAACTGGTCTTGCAAGAAAAATAGATCAAGCCATCTACAGTTTAGCAAGTTCCCACCACTTGATTTGGTTAAGTGGAAGTTTTGCTGGAACTGTGTTGCTTCTAAAGTTCAAAATGGAGCAAGAACAATGTGGTTTCTTAAGCAAAATAAAGTAATGTCAAGAAAACATTGTCATTTGGGAGCCCTGTAAAAGGTTTAACTGTATAATTCCCAAGGAGAGCGATATCATTTAAAAGATAAGACTATTGCTCAGATCCGTGCATTAAAGGGAATAATTTCTCAACAACACTGCTAAAGAAGCAATGGATTTAATGAATCTACAGATGACGATGGATTGTCTAAAGGTGCCAGATTGTAAGAGTGCATTCAGGGCCCCAGGAGAAATTGTTGATAGGGTGTGTAAACCCTGAACTCCATATGATTGGAAGTTGATGGCATCTAAACCATCTATTATGTCAAAATTACCCCCCAGCATAGCACAGATTCTTTGTCTCACATGCATAATCTTTGAGGTTAGGTTTAGAGATATCCTAAAAAAATTATTTTCAATCAAAGAAAAGCTGGTCAGTTGCTATTACAACTCTCAGGGTAGGGTAGGGCAGAATGTAAAAAACATCAGAAAACATGGACTTAACTGCCAAGTAAAGGAGACACACAATGCTGGCTGTTATATCAGCGTCTGGATCTCAATAAGTGCTGAGAAATGAAAAAGACCCTGACAACCGCTAATCATCGGAAAGTTACTGCAAGGTAACCAAATGCACTGATTGATAAGCAGTATCATCTTGGCAGACTCTTTGTGGTGAACCATAGATGGTTACCACTATGGGTACTTGTACATATGTTACTCTTGTTACTGTTGGGGTTAGGGTTGGGGTGTTCCACCTGTTGGTATTGTTCTGTGGTACACTCCGGTTGGCTCCGCCTACCTATAGGAGTATAAAGGTCACTGCGCTGCCTAGTGACCCTTTAGTCTGGGATTGTATTGTTAAGCAGTATGCTCCATTCTTGTTACTAATAAAAGCCTTTATTTCCCGGGTACGATCCAGCCTCCCGAGTGAATTAATCGCGCATCACTCTTTACACACAAAGGTTGGTTTTCAAAATGTCTATTCACTTAAACTCACTGTTAAGTGTCTTACGATCAGCCTCTCAGGGAATGGAATTTCTGTAACATGAAATGCCTTAAAAGATATTGGTGCAGTCTGGTACTAGCGATGATGTGGAGATATTCAATGATGAAGGATATTGGTGCAGTCTGGTACTAGCAATGATATGCATTTGAGCAACAGAAAGAAAGGCATGGGAAACTTAACACAATGTGATTTGTTTGTGACTGGTCTAATACCTGAAGGGCTACACATTACATTTTTAAAATATATTAGCTCATGTGATGTGGGCATTGCTGGCTAGACCATCATTGAACTGCTGCAGTCCATGTGGTGTAGAAACAGCCACAGGACTGTTTGGAAAGGAGTTCTAGGATTTTGACCCAGCAACAGTGAAGGAACGGCAATATGTTTCCAAGTCAGGATGGTGTGTGGTTTAGAGGGGAAACCTCCAGGTGATGCTTTCCTCATGTGTCTGCTGCCCTTGTCCTTCTAGGTGGTTGCGGGTTTGGAAAGTGCTGTCGAAGGAGCCTTGGTGAGTTTCTGCAGTGCATTTCGTAGATGGTACACACAGCTGCCACTGTGCATCAGTGGTGGAGGGAGTGAATATTTGTGGATGGGATGTAAATCAAGCAGGCTGTTTTGTCTGAATGGTGTTGAGATTCTTGAGTGAATTCACCCAGGCAAGTGGAGAGTATTCCATCACATTCCCGATTTGTGCCTTGTAGATGGTGGACAGGCTTTGAAGAGACAGGAGGTGAGTTACTCAAAACAGGATTCCTAGCTTTTGACCTGCTCTGGGAGCATAGTATTTATATGACTAGTCTAGTTCAGTTTCTGGTCGATAATGACACCCAGGATGTTAATAGTGGGGGATGGCAATTCAGTGAGAGCAATGCTATTGAATGTCAAGAGGCAATGGTTAGATTCTCTTTTGTTGGAGATGGTCATTGCCTGGCACTTGTGTGGCGAGAATGTTACTTGCCACTTGACAGCCCAAATACTGCCCAGGTCTTACAGGGCATAGACATGGACTACTTCACTATCTGAGGAGTGCTGAACATTCAACTGTGAATATCTCCACTTCTAACCTTATGATAGCGGAAATGTCATTGATAGCACAGCTAAAGATAGTTGGGCCTCAGTCACGAGCCTAAGCGACCCTTGATATCCTGGGACTGAGACAATTGACCTCCAACAACCACAACTATCTTCCTTTGTGTTAGGAACAATTCCAACCAACAGAGAGTTTTCCTCCCTGATTCTCAATGACTGCAGTTTTGCTAGGGCTTCTTAATGCCACATAGTCAAATGCTGCCTTGAAGTCACTCTTACCTCGCCTCTGACATTCAGCTCTTTCGTCCATATTTGGACCAAGGCTGTAATGAGGGACCCAACTGAGCATCAGTGAGCCAGATTATTGTTGAGTAAGTGCAACTTGATAACACCATCAGCACAGTGATGGAAATTGCTGTTGATAATCAAGAGTAGGTTGAAGGGATGGTAATTGACTGAGCTGGATTTATTCTGTTTCTTATGTACATACTTGGACAATTTTCCACATTGCAGGTAGATTTTTTTTATTTGTTCATGGAACATGGGTATCGTTAGCTGGACCAGCATTTGTTGCCCAACCCTGACAGCAATTGAGAGTCAACCATATTGTTGTGGGTCTGGAGTCCCATGTTGATCAGACCAGCTAAAGATAGCAGATTTCCTTTCCTAAATGACATTAGCAAACCAAAAGGTTTCTACAACAATCGTGTCACGGTCACCATTAGACGTTTAATTCCAGATTTCTACTGAATTCAAATTTCACCATCTGCCATGATGGGATTCGAACCTGGATTCCCAGAGGATTACCCTGCATATCTCTAGGTTACTAGTCCAATGACAATACAACTACACCACTGCCTCCCCAAATGTCAGGGTTGCAGCCATACTGGACCAGCTTGGCTAGGGGCACGGCTAGCTCTGGAGCACAATCTTTAGTACTATTGCTGGAATATTGTGAGGGTCCATAGTCTTTGCTGTATCCATGCCTTCAACTGTTTCTTGATATGATGTAGGGTCGCTTAGCTCAGTTGGCTGGATGGCTGGTTCATGATGAAAAGTGATACCAACAGCGTGGGTTTAATTTCTTTATTGGCTGAGGTTATTCATGAAGGCCCTGCCTTCTCAACCTTGCCCCACACCTGAGATGTGGTAATCCTCAGGTTAAATCACCACCAGTCAGCTCTCTCTCTCTCAAAAAGGGGGAGAATAGCCCATGATCCTCCGGCGACTTTCATTTCATTTTCTTTTGATATCAATTGGAGTGAATCAAATTGACTGAGGACTGGCATCTGTGATGGTGGGTACCTCAGGGGGAGCCCGAGGTGATCATCCAACCGGCACTTTTAGCTGCAAATATCTTGTCTTTTGCACTGATGTGCAGGGCTCTCACATTATTAAGGATGGCGATATTTGTGGCACCTCTACCTCCAGCTAGTTGTTTAATTGTCCACCACCATTCATGATTGGATGTGACAGGATGGATTGCAGAGCTTAGATCTGATCCATTGCTTGTGAGATTGCTTAGCTCTGTCTATCGCATGCTGCTTCCACTGTCTGGCACACAAGTTGTAACTTCAAATATGACAGTTCAGGGTAAAACAGCATCCAAACCCAGATCCGCCTGGCATCAACAGTAATCAGGTGATGTGAACCCAGCATTGGTTTCTGTAATACTATTCTAAGGCGCACAACCAATGTCAGTAATCTTCTGGGTACCTTCCACTTCATCACCAGTCTTACCCGACATTTTCTGTTCCTTCAGAACATCGTCTTCTCATGAAACAGTGTACCAAGGTTAGGAAATTGAAGAAATTGGAAGCTCCCTTTTACCATTTGAGACCCATATGCTCAGCATCAGTAAAATCAATATTTCTCAGCTGAATTTGTTGGAGCACTGTACCCATCTGGCACCCAGACTCTGCCTGGGTGAAAAGTTTCATACAACGCCCCCCGCGTGGAAGGACATTTCTCTCTTTACCAAGCTAAGAAGAAGGAGGTCTAAATGATAAACTAAGCACCTAATCCAAGGAGTATTCTAGAGTTGTGATTTTTTGCAATAACATCTTGCGCACAAGGGGAGCAGAGAGCAAGAACGTATGCATATCTAAGGAATCCTACACCCTTTCACTGGAATCAGGGGCTCTGAATGAAACCAAGGAACTCTGTTGAATGTAATTTTCAGAAGGGACCCCAGGACTTAATTAATCTGCTTTGATGAAAAATACATAGCAGTGGCTGAAAGATTTTCATTTATAATGCAAAACAATCTTTCTGGAGGTATCGTTTGGTTCAAGTAACACCTCACGACTTTGAGGATATCCTACGTTTCATTGCAGTGTGGAAGCAATGTGCTGAAAAGCATTAGAGCAAAGTACTGCGGTGCTTTGAGAAAAGTACAGTTTCTGCCAAGCAGCAAACTGGAGTTGAGAGTCCTAGAATGGGAATAAGGATGAGTCATCGGCTGCTGAGTGTGCACACCAAGAATCAACTAAAAAAGGAACAGACAGAACAAATTAATACGTTACTAAACAGTTGAAAACCAAACTTGTGCTTTCCTTTAAATATGACACTCATTAAATCCCACAGTACCTGCCTGTAGAAGTTACAGGGCACTTAGACAAAACACCTAAAACTGAAGGAGAATCGTCAGTCATCTAAATCCTGGGATTTAACACAGTGAGCGCAGCTGGCCATTTGGGGCTTGTCTGAATACAAAACAATGCGATATTTTGAAACCACACAAGGAAGAAGTTCTTGCAGTGTGTGAGGGATGAGTGACAAATAATCTTTATTTACTAACAAATACATAGCTCGGAAGATATCAAGTCAGTCTAGACATAAAGATTCTCTTTATAATTTTTTGATTTATTGTCACATGTATTAGTATACAGTGAAAAGTATTGTTTCTTGCACGCTATGGGGCATGGGACCCAGGCCGGCACTGCAAAGGTAGCAATGCCCAGGGGTCACCCCCCCCCCCCCCCCCCCCCCCCACCCGGTGCCTGACCCTCTGAGGGGCCCCGGTTGCCCCCCTTTCACTCCAGCAGGGTCAGGCCATCAGCTCCCTGAAAGTGAAGAGCTACTGTAAACCCCACTGGAGTGAAATACTCCTGGCGGGAGTGAGGGGGGAGATGTTAGCTGGCCTGGAGATTTCAGACCCAGGCCCGCTAATAGTATTTAAATTATATTTAAATTATTACTTGAATAATTTATGTGGCTCCCTGTCGATTTCTGGCACTGAGCTGATGCCACTGGAAATCCGGCACTGAGATATGCTATCCGCGCATCGGGCACCGCTTGAGTCTCCCAGCCTGCTACACTAAAAAAATATTTTTCATACCAACTATTCCAGGAACATTTTCTCTATTCGATTTGGTTACAATTTACAGTTTAAAACCATATCACGGAATGTTTTGGCTCTTGTAGTGAGATAACACCAATGGGAGTCTTAACTTTGACAGCTTCTGCAATCATCGAACCTTTACCTCACAATCCGAGTAAACATTTGGAGATATGCCTGAGGGAAGAGTCAAAATAAGAAATTCTACAATATTTCTTCCACAAACTTAAGGTAATTCACTAAAACTGCGAGTAATGCAGCTGATAATACCCCACTTTACTGAACCCTGAACTGCATGCCACAGATGAAGTGCTCAAGGTCCCAGGATCACAAGTATCAAGTTCCACAGACTATTTAATCAACTATGTCTGCAAACAATTTATTAGATTACAGCTAAAAGAAAAGTGTTGGTTTTGGTTGTTTCCTGGCATGGTTTATTAGTGAACCCAATTAGAAGAGTCTGAGGTCACGTACCAACCAACTCAAGAACAGCTTCTTCCCTGCTGCCATCAGACTTTTGAATGGCCCTCCCTGCATTAAGTTGATATTTCTCTACACCCTAGTTATGACTGTAACACTACATTCTGCACTCTCTCCTTTCCTTCCCTATGAATGGTATGCTTTGTCTACATAATGCACAAGAAACAATATTTTTCACTGTATACCAATACATGTGACAACAATAAATCAATCAAAAATGGATGGTGGAGTTGCCCCTCACAAATGCTGGCAGATATTGCATTGATGTAGTCTGGTCAAGACATAGACATAGATAAGGACTGGGCCAAAGTTATACCAAAGACAGAACGACACAAAGAAATACCAGTTTCATTTGGGGGTTGAGATTGAGTGAAGAGAGAAGTGCCTTATGTTTATGTTTCCCCCCAACAAGTAAAAATAAAGTGGTAGAACCCTCTCCAAATTATATGACATGCATGCCCAATTATAGGCGCTGCCCCTCCACCGCAGCTCACCTCCACCCTAGCTCACTGGCTTCTCAACGTTTTGCTTTCAAGAACTGAACTACCTTCTAGTTGGGATGAGTGAAGAAACCCTTACCCGTTTCAATGCCACTATTTAAAGACTTATACAAATATATCCTTGGATGGTGCACTCCTAACACAGCCAAACAGGTTGAGGATGAAATTATAAATCCTTCCAACATACGCCAAGGGCAGGCGGTAAGAGTGGGATAGATTGCTGGTTAGCCATATGATGGAATAAAGTTGGAGGCTCTACTGTCACTCTCTATAGCTCCAGACTACAACATGCATGTGAAAGTGCATGTATGTTGTCACAGCAACTCTGACTGCTAGTGAGGCTGGTTGGCTCAGCTGGCTGGACAGCCCTTGTGGATCAGATTGATGTCAACAGCAAGGAGTTCGATTCCAGTTCCAGTTGGGATGGACCTGTCTCCTTGCCCTAGCTGTGGTGGAGATCGTAGCACTGTGGGGCAGGGAGAGAACTCAAGAAGATAATACTTTAGTCAAGAACGGTTCCAGCTAGCTCTCCTAATATTCCTGCACTCCATTTAGAAAGCATTTCATGAAGCTGCTCGATAGATTCCAACAGTGCTACAACTGCGTCAACAATAGGGTGGCACCACATATTTGTGCAGGATGGGGGAGAACATAAGTAAACCTTCGCTCCTGGAAAGAAGGCATAAAGTTAATCTGCACCCACTCAGATTTTCTGGGCTGTTGCTGGCACACAACATTTTTTGGAAGAATAAATCCTTGAGTTTGGGAATGTTGTACAATTAGTATTTACATTTTTTTTCCACATTTGAAAATGCACAGTACCTTCAGAGGCTAGCAAAAGGGATTACTTTGACCATCACCAGATCCTCCCCACACCCAAAAGCAAACAAAAAATCCACTCCAAATTGTGAACTTTGTTTCGCAATCGCATACACTTCACACTGTGACCTAGAGCATCTCACATGAATGCAGAACACTGAAATTTTCATGGTCTGTCAACTCTAGTCAAAACATTGCCTTTTTCAATGTCACCAGCATTCCGCTCCATAACACATCATTTCATTTTAATTGTACCATTTTAGCAGTCGGCAGTTTTCACTAGAAGAAAGTGGCAAAACTGACATCTGCGTTCTAAAATACAAAATATTGGGAAGGCATCACATTAAATGTATGAATAACTCTTCCTTATGGCTTATCTAATGTTCATAATCCTCTTCAGCAAATTCTCAAAGGAATCAGTAAAAAGTGTGCGGAACACAGACTCCTATCTAAGAAACTTGATCTAAGAAAATTATCTTTAGAGCAATTATAGTTTCAATATCCCACAAATAGCCGAAACATTGTTGCTATGGTGAAATTGTAATTTTTGATAAGAGCTTTATCTGAGAAAAACTAAGGTATTCAAATCCAAATAAATCCTTCCTCAAATATATGCATGCTGATTTTGATCTCTTCAAAGCAGCCATTTAATTTACTTGATACACTGCAAACTAATCTCCTCCTCGTCAATTTTAAAAAATTCGTTCATGGGATATGGACGACGCTGGCTGGGCCAGGATTTATTGCCCATCCCAGAGGACTTTTAAGAGTCAATCATATTGCTGTGGGACTAGAGCCACATGTAGGCCAGACCAAGTAAGGATGGCAGATTTCCACCCCTAAAGGATATTATGGACCAAATGGGCTTTTATGATAATCGACAATGGTTTCATGGTTATTTGTCAGTTGGTTCGTTAAACTTTGAATTCCAGATTTTTATTGAATTCAAATTTCAACATTTGCTGTGGTGGGATTTGAATCCAGTTTCTCAGACCTGTACTTGGGTCTCTAGGTTACCAATCCAGTGACAATACCACTATGCCACCGCCTCCCCATGTTTGTGATCTTGAAATTACAAAGTTGTTTATTTAGTGCTTATTATTAACTAAAGATGCATCTGTTTATACTGCACAAATATGTAATGCAACATGAATTTTAGACCAGAACCAAACAGAGATTTTACACAGAATGTGCAGCATGAAATAGAATATGAAATCTAACTAATCCATATCAGTGTTTATGCTCCACACTGAGTATTTTCCTACCCCTCTTTTTTTAAACTGATCATACATAGCAGGTCTCATTGTATTAAAATACATGTTTCTACATTGCATGGGCATCCAAAAAAAGATACAATAATCAATGACTATAATTTCTTATTCACTAATGGAATAAGGGTGTCACTGGCTAGATCAGCATTGATTGCCAATCCCAAATTGCCCTTGAGAAGGAGCCTTGGTGAATTACTGCAGTGCATCATGGATTAGATAGGCAGCATCCTGGCACAGTGGTTAGCACTGCTGCCTCACAGTGCCAGGGACCCGGGTTCAATTCCTGGCTCAGGTCACTGTCTGTGGGAAGTTTGCACGTTCTCCCCGTGTCTGCGTGGGTTTCCTCCAGTTACTCTGTTTCCTCCCACAGTCCAAAAGATGTACTGGTCAGGTGCATTGGCCGTGCTAAATCCTCCCTCAGTATATCCGAACAGGTGTCCGAGGGTGGCGACTCGCGGATTTTCACAGTGACTTCATGTAAACCTACTTGTGACACTGATAAATAAACTTAAGATGGTACAAACTGCTGCCAGTGCATCAGTAGTGTTGAAACTGGTGGGTGAGGTGAAGCGGGTTGCTTTGTCCTAAATAGTGTCAAGCTTCTTGAGTGTTGTTGGAGTTGCACTCATCCAGGAAACTCACACTGCTGATTTGTGCTTTGTTGATGGTGGACAGGGTCTAGGGAGTCAGGAGGTGAGTTACTCATCACAGAATTTCCATCCTCTGTCATGTTCTTGCAGCCTCGGTATTTAAATGGCTGATTCAGTTCAGTTTCTGGTCAATGGTAATGAGATGTCGATAGTGGGGGATTCAGTGAAGCTAATATCATTGAATGTCATGGGGACATGGTATGGGTGACAAATGTGGAGCTTCAATGCAAGGTAAGAAACCACAGCGGTGACTGCTACTCATTGGAAAATACAGTCCATATTTTTTTAATGTATTGCAACGCCAAGTACTGTAACAGTTAGGAGCAGACAAATAACAGGTTTTCTCTTAAGTTTCAAAAGAAATATAAATGTTTTCACTCAACATCCAAATATATACACAACCCCACTCAATCACACAATCGTACAGACACACAAACTCAAGAAAAGATTATGATTACAAAAGGTTAGCATACATTTAGGTCTAAAAGGTGAAGAGTTCTTTTTCACACTTGCTTGTTCTTGGAATGACGTCTTGAGAGCAATGCAGGCCTGTAATACTGTTTGGTCCACTGAAGAAACATGGTTGGTGGTTTTAGGAAGACGGATTTGTTATTAGCCATCATTCACAGTAGTAGCCACCTCTTGTTCCAGTCAAGGTCTGATATCGAAGTCCTGTAGTGAAACTATGGTCCAATTCCACCGGAAAGAGGTTAAGGCCGGGTCTCTGCCCACTGACAGTTCTTAGGCAGGGTCTTGTCCTTTGCTGATCTAGATGTTTATCCCCTTTCTGCTCCCAAAATATGCCTTATTAAATTGCCTTATCAGAAATCTAGCTTCTGTCATGTGACTAGAGTATTTCTTCCCACTATTCTCACAGATGTTTTCTGATGACTGGGCCATTGTCAAATAATTAGGTCTGAATTTTGCTCACGCACATTATCATGATAGACAGGCTATTTTTCATACCCATTCTCTGGATTTCAACCCTGAAGTTGAAAACCCTGTGAACAGTATACTAAAAGCAGTTTCTTTAATTATGTGGAGAAAGGCAGCCAGGAAAGGTCTTTGCATTTTACGACTTCTCATCGATAAGAGATATGTCTGAAACGTCAATTGTATTTTAGTGACTTGTCCAGACAAAATTAGCTCAGGGATCTCGTAGTTCCATGTATATTTGGTGGGAAAGAGAAGGCCACCTGACTCTCAATAACACTTTATTTTAAGGTAGCGTTTATTTCAAATTTATATTCCACAAGTCTATATTGGTCAAGCGTGACATGTTATGAAGCCCCACTGGTGTCACATGCGAGAGCGTTCCAAACTGAAACACTGGTTCCCGGTGGTGTATTAGCAAGAAACATTTGCGGAAATATTGAAAACTCATATCACTCTTTTGTTAAACAACAAATAAGAGAGTATTTCTTAAAGTAGAAGTTAAATAAAACTCTATAAAGAACAATATTATACTTCGGCAAATTAACAGTAAATCCCCCAAAGACTGAAAACACAAAATAATCTGTTTCCCCCATAATCCTAAACTCTGCTGAGACCCTCGTTTCCCAAACAACAACCATTAACCTATTGGTCAAACCTAGCCAGTAATTGCCACACCACACAGCTTGGGTGACCAGTACTTGGGAATGGTCTTCAGCTCAGCGAAGAAAAGGATCCTTTAAACAAACTGGCTTTTGCTTTCAGCACTTCATCTCCAGCTGAGCTGTTTCCTGAGGATGGTGGTCCCTCTCCCCTACTCTTCTGCTGCCTTCAGCCCCTAATCTCTGGCTGAAGTAGTTCCTGGGGATGGCTGTCTCACTCTATTATTGCTGCTTCTTCAACACCTCATCTGTGTCTAAACTGCTTCCTGGCTCACAGCACTCTGACTACTAATTGTATCAATTGCAAATAACACCCTGTTCCTTATCATCCTTTCTCTTAGTTGCTGGCCAGACATGGTTTACAAAATATATGGCTGTCTGATTTTACTTGTGCAAAGAAACCATTCATTTCAATAGCATCCTACCATTTTGTGACAGACACCATCACTAGTCAGTTTGCAGAGGTGGATTCAGGGCTGGCAGGGTTAGTTGCCCTGATGAGAAGGGCAACAAAATAGACTCATTAAGAGCCATGTTAACTGTGATTAAAGGAGGCTGACTAGAATTTTCAGTGCAGCAATCCAGGCAGGCGCAGAAACCTCCCTTCCTGCCTGGAGGACAAGAGCAGTCACATATAGATAAAGGCCATCACACCCACCTCCACAATGGTGGGCTGGCTGCAAGGACCAGATTCTAATTTGAGTTGGTGAGATAGTGTCTCCTAGTTGAAGCACTCTCTTTGTTACTTATCTGCAATCCACTGCTCCTCTAAAGCTGGAAGGCCTCTGATTTGTCCTCCAGCTTAGAGATCCCACCTAATTGGGCAGAGAAACTGTCTCCATATAAATTAATGGGGTGCCTCCGTGAAGATAGAAATGAGTGGCTGTTTCCCCATGGGTTTGGAGGGATGGGGGGAGGGGGGGGATGGTGGAGTGGGGAGATGTGTTCAGGACTTGGAAGGGTCCCAACTTCTCTTTCCCATGCTAAAGGGGAATCCAATCTGTAAAGTCTGTAGCTGCAAAGAGAATAATGCCATAACTTTTGTAACTCAATTTGATCTCTTCCTGCATCATCAAATATGGATTTATATTTAAAACGGTAAGTTTATAGGAACACATCATAAGAAAAACATGCGGGCTACACAGGAAGAATCAAATCCTAGTATGGAAGCAAAAACATGAATGCAAATTTTACACTGAATGTGCGTTGATGCTCAAGTTCCTTCCAAAAATATTGATGGCATCTTTTAGCTTTCCCAAATGCATAACTGAGCAGTTTAATATACTACAGATTTAGGCAGCAATATTTCTTTTAAGACACATGGAGGATCATTTTCCATTTCAGACATGATACAAAAATTCAGTACATATGATAATGGCATGGTAAAATGACGAGGTCAAAGCAGCAATCCTCTATTATCCCTGAAAATCAATGATACCCTTGAATAGCATAATATATCGACAAAAGAGAATGCTGTCTCAGAAGTCTACTGCAGATTCAAGTTATTATAACCTCACAATTTTCATTCATCAATAAAACTCTCAGGAACATAGGTTATAGACACCACAAGAGAATTTGCATGACAAAAAAGGTATTCCTGCGAAGATACTCTCATCCAAAGGACAATGCAAATAAATGGTATGCAAGTCACTTGAACCCCTTGATGAATTTTTTTCTTAATCAATGTCATATTCTGAGCATTTTTTCTAGACTCTGCAGAAACACTTTCTAAAAAAAAATCTAGCATAAAATTAAACAAAAAAAACTTACATTAGCAAATAAAAAATGACAGTGACTCCGTATTGAAAAAGTGCAAAGGAAAGGTTAAAATTTGAGATAGTTTCTGCATGTTTCTACAGCAGCTGGAGACCAGATATCAAATTACCTTTACATCTCCAAGTAAATGTGATCTGTATCACTGAACATCTGCAAAAGTGATGCACAATGAAAAATCAAATTAATGGAGTTGATGGACTTGAACAGATGTTTAAATGCATTTCACACGGTGAGAACTCAATTGCTTCAAATTACATGCTCAACAGTTGCAGTTTATGACGGATCCAAAGAATGGATGATGGTCCTTTGTTATCCATTTTATTCTTGTTATAGTGGTGCCACCAGCTATGAGATTTCCCAAATTTTAGCTTTTTTTAAAGCTCACATGTCTGTAGATTAATTCTCACTGTTTAAATGAGAAGTCATAAAGATTTGTATGATAAGCAACGTGACTAAGCTTTAAAAATATTCAGAGAATTAAGTATTTTGATATTCTGATTCTTCATCCCTTACCTTTCCTTTCCCAAAGACTAATTGCTGCCAGAACATCAGCCAATGTGTGATATTTATGGTTTTATCCATGAGAGCTGTCAAAATACAATTTAATCTCGTCCTTACCCAATATTGCACATACCTGGTCACTAAATCATAAAAGGGATATTAACGTTGATCTTATCCCTGGAATTTTGACCAATTATCCACAGAAAGGTTCAAAAGCAAGTTATTTTAAAGTACAAGTTTTAAGTTAAAGCTCGCTTTAAAGGAACTATATTTCAAAGAGGATGTCAAGTATGTATTAAGTTTCAGATGGGTCACCTTGATCAAAGACGTTGGTTTCAGCAGGCATTACAGGAGGAGGGGGAAATGGAAGTCAGACTGATTTACAGAGGGAATTGAGGAGTGCCGATGGTGCAGTGTTGGGGGTGGAGGCACAAGAGACCAAAGTTATTGTTCAGGGGGAGTTCCAAGGTTGGAAGAGGTTTTTTTATATCCATTTGTGTACATGGGCGTCGCTAGCTGGTCAGCACTTATTGCCCATCCCTAGTTGCCTGAGGGCAGTTGAGAGTCAACCACATTACTGTGGCTCTGGAGTCACATGTAGGCCAGACTGGGTAAGGACAGCAGATTTCCTTCCCTAAATGACATTAGTGAACCAGATGGGTTTTTCCGACAATTGACAATGGTTTCATGGTCATCAGTAGATTTTTAATTTTTTATTGAATTCAGATTCCACCATTTGCTATGGCGGAGATTCGAACCTGGTCCCCAGAACATTAGCTGAGTTTCTGGATTAATAGTCTAGCGATAATACCACCAGGCCATCACCTCCCCTTATTGATATAAGAAAGGATAGGATAAGAAGGATTTGAATGAGAATCTTAAATTTGAGACATGGGGAACTGGGTGGCAATGTAGGTCAGTGAAGACGGGAGAAATAGAGGAAGAAGACTTGGTGTGGATACTTTTAGATGAATTGAAGCCAAGTGCTATCACAGAGTCTGGAAATGGCAAAGATTTGGATGACTCAGCAACCAATGGGATACAGATACAAAGGACAGAGAGAGGGAAGAAGGAAAATAATTTCTAAGTGTATAACACCTTTCACAGGAAATGTATCACAATAAATGAAGTACTTTTGAACAGTTCCTCACTGTCGTAATGGAAGCAAATAAGGCAGCAAGTGCTCACACACAGCAAGGAAGTTAAATTACCAGCTATTCTGATTTGCTGCTGCGGCCAGAGGAACAAATGTTGATTAGAACAGAGGGAACTTTTTTTTGTTCTTCTTCAAACAATGCCATGGCATCTTTTCAGTTGTAGTCATGATGTGGAGATGCCGGCGTTGGACTGGGGTAAACACAGTAAGAAGTTTAACAACACCAGGTTAAAGTCCAACAGGTTTAAACCTGTTGGACTTTAACCTGGTGTTGTTAAACTTCTTACTATCTTTTCGGATCCCATGACCTCAAATGAACATCTCATTTAAAGAGTGGCAATGACAGTGGAACTGTTAGAATTCATTGCCATTATTCCATTTCTGGAACTGACAGCCACTTCTCGAGGCAGAACTTGCACAGAATAATACAGAAATTTAGCTGTGAATCATCCCATGCTTCTCCGAAAGATGCACTAGTAAGGCATCCTAGACTGCAATCAATGGAAAAATTATGAACTGATGGGAACCTGCCTTTTACATTGCATATCTTTAAAAAATCGCTTTAAGAAGCCAAGACTTGCTAAATGAGCTGTAACCAGGTTTTTAGTGACATACTAACTTCATAATTACTGTAAAACATCCTCACTTGTCCTGAAAGGCAAAGTTTCTATTTTCTGAATGTCCAATTGTTCCATATGATAAAAGTTCCACATTTTTATGAAAGAAGTTTGTTTATATTTATTTTTTGCCACACAAATGCAATCATAACCATTTATATCACTATCAGCAAATTAAATTGAAAAAGTGAAGAATAATAACCTCTTTCAATATCCTGACTTTCTGACCTCATTGCTGCTCCAAGCAGAGGGCCCCAAGCCAGATTGAAATTGTTGTCGGGACAGGGAAACCAAGTCACTGATCTGCTGCATGCCAAGAGATGCCATTGACTTGATGCCAAATCTGAACAGCCATCAGAACTGGGCAATACCAGTGATCAAAAACCTCTCTAACCCAGTGTGGCTGATGGTACTGCACTGAAGTGACAGCCTAGATTATGCTTGGCTTAACCTTTTGGCTCAAAGGCAAGTACTCACTGCCACGGAGCTAAGAGGGCATCACACGACAAACCTCAATTAAAAACTGCAAAAGCTTCTGAAGATTTCTCAGAATATTTCAAGGTTGCAGCCAAATCTATGCCCGAACAGAAAACAAAACAGCCAATAATCAAGGCTGTTGGTAGCAAGAGAGAAAGAAAATGACGTTTGCAAGAAAAACATCAAAGCGAGTGAGAGAGTGTGCATCTGTGTGAGAGAGCAGTGTGTGTGAGAGAGCGTGGTGTGTGAGAGAGCGTGGTGTGTGAGAGAGCAGTGTGTGTGAGAGAGCGTGGTGTGTGAGAGAGCGTGGTGTGTGAGAGAGCGTGGTGTGTGAGAGAGCAGTGTGTGTGAGAGAGCGTGGTGTGTGAGAGAGCGTGGTGTGTGAGAGAGTGTGGTGTGTGAGAGAGCGTGGTGTGTGAGAGAGCAGTGTGTGTGAGAGAGCATGGTGTGTGAGAGAGCGTGGTGTGTGAGAGAGCGTGGTGTGTGAGAGAGCGTGGTGTGTGAGAGAGCGTGGTGTGTGAGAGAGCGAGGTGTGTGAGAGAGCGTGGTGTGTGAGAGAGCGTGGTGTGTGAGAGCGTGGTGTGTGAGAGAGCGTGGTGTGTGAGAGCGTGGTGTGTGAGAGAGCGTGGTGTGTGAGAGAGCGTGGTGTGTGAGAGAGCGTGGTGTGTGAGAGCGTGGTGTGTGAGAGAGCAGTGTGTGAGAGAGAGAGCGTTGTGTGTGAGAGAGCGTGGTGTGTGAGAGAGCAGTGTGTGAGAGAGAGAGCGTTGTGTGTGAGAGAGCGTGGTGTGTGAGAGAGCGTTGTGTGTGAGAGAGCGTGGTGTGTGAGAGAGCGTGGTGTGTGAGAGAGCGTGGTGTGTGAGAGAGCGTGGTGTGTGAGAGAGCGTGGTGTGTGAGAGAGCGTGGTGTGTGAGAAAGCATTCCCAAATTACCATTTTTTCTTCATCAGACGACAACTTATATTTCTTCAATGACATAAAAACACAGCTTAGAAACAGAACATTCAGCCCAACCAGTGCACACTGGCATTTACATCCTACACGAGTCTCTTTTTTTCACTCATTCATGGGATGTAGGTGTCATGAGCTGAGCCAGTATTTATTGCTCATTCCTGAGGGCATTTAAGAGCCAACCACATTGCTGTGGCTCTGGAATCACGTGTAGAATCATAGAATCATACAGCGCAGAAGAGGCCCTTCGACCCATGGAATCCGCACCAATACATTAGAAACACCTGGACTCTCACCTAATCCCATCTGCCAGCACTTGGCCCATAGCCCTGAATGTTATGATGTGCCAAGTGCTCATCCAGATACTTTTTAAAGGATGTGAGGCTACCCGCCTCCACCACCCTCCCAGGCAGCACATTTCAGATCATCACCACCCTCTGGGTAAAAGGATTTTTGCACTCATGCCCCCTAAACCTCCCAGCCCCTGGCCTTGAACCTATGCGTCCTCATGACTGACCCTTCAACTAAGAGGAATAGCTGCTCCATGTCCACTCTGTCTCCCATCATTTCTCATCTAACTCGGTCAGCATTACCCTCTACTCCCTTCTCCCTCATATGCTTATCCTGCTCCCCTTAAAATATGCCTATACCATTTGCTTCAACCATGCCCTGTGGGAGCAAGTTCCACATTCCTTTTGGATGAAGAAATTTATTCTGAATTCACAATTTTTGGTGACTATCTTCTAAGATGGCCTCTAGCTTTGCTAGACCTCTATCAGGACAGGACTCAGCCTTCTCTTTTCAGCAGTAAAGGGATCCAAGCTGTTCATTCTTTTACTGCAGTTCTGGTATCGTGAATCTTGATTGAATCACCACCCGTGTTTCTTTTTCCATTCTATAAAACTGTGCAAGGAACTGCAAAACCAATGCTTGAAACAAGTTTGTATCATGTCTTTGCCTTTCAGTTTGCTTATGTTATGGCCTCACTAACCTGCATTGCAACTTTCAGTGGCTGATGTATTTGTACTCACAAACTCCCTTTTTTCCTCTACCACATATCGATTCTTAATTCTTAATACACGACATCTTTATTTTCCTTACCAAAATGTAATGTCTCATACTTTTCTTTGTTGAACATCAAATTTGCGAGAGAGTGGTACAGTAGAGTAAACCAACGATATCTAAGTGTTAGTCAGCACTAACCCCTGGAAAAACAGAATATTCCAAAACAATATTTGTTGGAATTCTTGCAAGTGCAATCAATTTTCTCTTCCAATCACATAGACATTGAAAATCTTAACCATTGGATTAAAGGTCCGGCTTACCTCAAAAGAAAATGTTAGAGTTAATTACACACAACAGCAACACTTTCCATTAAGGTGCACCCTTTTCAGTTATTCCTATCTCATCAGGATAACTGCACATTTTTCGACCATTACAAGACTTAGATGAACAAACAAACACAAATGTGGCTTGCATCTGACTGAGGGAAAGTCATGGTTGGGAAACAGCCATTAAGGTTACTGAAGATCATTCATTCAACACAGTAACTCTCCCTTCAAGCCAATGAGGCTGATTGTGAATAATTTCAATGCTTTTATTGCAAACATTCAGCTCTGTTTGATAACAAGATTTGATGGCATCTATTTTAAACTTAATTTTGAATAATTTCCCTTGAGATTCTCTGGCCGTACTTTATTGGAATACATTGAAGTACTACACATGATATGTACAGAATGTTGAGATTTTAATAAGGAATTATTCCCCCCCGCCCCTCCCCGCCCCCCCTCCCCCACAAGGGCAGAACGCAGGAGAGAAGACAAAACCTCGTAATATGGAGTTCATCAAAAGTTGTGCTTCAGGTTTTTAAAAATGAATCAACGTGTTGCTTTCCTCTCAATATTTCCCAAAGAAATTGTAACATTATTTACACGTAATAGGCATAGGTTGACAACGAGTCAACTGTTTTGACATTATTGTAAAAGGTTTCCAGGAACATCATACTAAACAGTGGTATGAGTGCGATGTTTTATAAAATGGCTATGTTTTAAACATCTCCATTAATTCAAAGTAAAATGCAATATGGAGAGAGGTGTAATGTCACAATAATCGAGTCTGATGATAAGCCTTTGTGCACTTACTCAGACCCCACCTGACAGAGCGAAAGAATGTGTCCCAGCACGATAGAGAGAGAGCAGAAGATGGAGAGAGAGAGAGAGTGCCCGAGAGGGAAAGAGAGAGCACGCGAGAGAGCGCGCGAGAGATTGGGCGAGAGAGAGCGTGCGAGAGAGCGCGAAAGAGAGAGCGCGTGAGAGAGAGCATGCGCGAGAAAGAGGGAACACGTGCGCAAGAAAGAACGCGCGAGAGAGAGAACGCGCGCGCAAGAGGGAACGCGCGTGAGAGAGCACACGCGAGAGAGAGCGCGCGCGAGAGGGAGAGCATGCGTGAGAGAGTGCGCGCGAGAGAGAGCATGCGCGAGAGAGAGCACGCACGAGAGCGTGCGCGAGAGCGTGCACGCGCGAGAGAGCACGTGCGCGAGAGAGAGCGTGCGCAAGAGAGAGCGTGCGCAAGAGAGAGCGTGCACGAGAGAGAGCGTGCGCGTGAGAGAGAGCGCATGCGCGAGACAGCACGCGCGTGAGAGAGAGCACGCGCGTGAGAGAGAGAATAGAATAGAATAGAATAGAACATTACAGCGCAGTACAGGCCCTTCAGCCCTCGATGTTGCGCTGACCAGTGAAACCAATCTAAAGCTCCTCTAATCTACACTATTCCAATATCATCCATGTGTTTATCCAATAACCATTTGAATGCTCTTAATGTTGACAAGTCCACTACTGCTGCAGGCAGGGCATTCCACGCCCTTAGTACTCTCTGAGTAAAGAACCTACCTCTAACATCTGTCCTATATCTATCACCCCTCAATTTAAAGCTGTGTCCCCTTGTGTTAGCCATCACCATCCGAGGAAAAAGGCTCTCACTATCCACCCTATCTAATCCTCTGATAATCTTGTATGCCTCTATTAAGTCACCTCTTAACCTTCTTCTCTCTCACGAAAACAACCTCAAGTCTCTCGGCCTTTCCTCATGTGATCTTCCCACCATACCAGGCAACATCCTGGTAAATCTCCTCTGCACCATTTCCAACACTTCCACATCTTTCCTGAGAGGAAGTGTTAGGTTTTTTAGGGAACATTAAAACTGACAAAGCCCCAGGGCCTGATGGCATCTATCCTCGACTGCTCAGGGAGACGAGAGATGAAATTGTTGGGCCTCTGACGGAAATCTTTGTCGCTTCTTTGGACACCTGTGAGGTCCCTGAGGATTGGAGGATAGCGAATGTGGTCCCGTTGTTTAAGAAGGGTAGCAGGGATAGCCCAGGAAATTATAGGCCGGTGAGCTTGACGTCCGTGGTAGGGAAGTTGTTGGAGAGGATTCTTAGAGACAGGATGTATGCGCATTTAGAACGGAACAATCTCATTAGTGACAGACAGCATGGTTTTGTAAGAGGGAGGTCGTGCCTTACAAATTTGGTGGAGTTTTTTGAGGAAGTAACAAAAACGGTTGATGAAGGAAGGGCCGTGGATGTCGTCTATATGGATTTCAGTAAGGCATTTGACAAAGTCCCACATGGCAGGTTGGTTAAGAAGGTTAAGGCTCATGGGATACAAGGAGAAGTGGCTAGATGGGTGGAGAACTGGCTTGGCCATAGGAGATAGAGGGTAGTGGTCGAAGGGTCTTTTTCCAGCTGGAGGTCTGTGACCAGTGGTGTTCCACAGGGCTCTGTACTGGGGCCTCTGCTATTTGTGATATATATAAATGATTTGGAAGAAGGTGTAACTGGTGTAATCAGCAAGTTTGCGGATGACACGAAGATGACTGGACTTGCGGATAGCGAAGAGCATTGTCGGGCAATACAGCAGGATATAGATAGGCTGGAAAATTGGGCGGAGAGGTGGCAGATGGAGTTTAATCCGGATAAATGCAAAGTGATGCATTTTGGAAGAAATAATGTAGGGAGGAGTTATACAATAAATGGCAGAGTCATCAGGAGTATAGAAACACAGAGGGACCTAGGTGTGCAAGTCCACAAATCCTTGAAGGTGGCAACACAGGTGGAGAAGGTGGTGAAGAAGGCATGTGGTATGCTTGCCTTTATAGGACGGGGTATAGAGTATAAAAGCTGGAGTCTGATGATGCAGCTGTATAGAACGCTGGTTAGGCCACATTTGGAGAACTGCATCCAGTTCTGGTCGCCGCACTACCAGAAGGACGTGGAGGGGTTAGAGAGAGTGCAGAGAAGGTTTACCAGGATGTTGCCTGGTATGGAGGGTCTTAGCTATGAGGAGAGATTGGGTAAACTGGGGCTGTTCTCCCTGGAAAGACGGAGAATGAGGGGAGATCTAATAGAGGTGTACAAGATTTTGAAGGGGATAGATAGGGTGAACAATGGGAAGTTTTTTCCCAGGTCGGAGGTGACGATCATGAGGGGTCACGGGCTCAAGGTGAGAGAGGCGAAGTATAACTGAGATATCAGAGGGATGTTTTTTACACAGAGGGTGGTGAGGGCCTGGAATGCGCTGCCAAGTAGGGTGGTGGAGGCAGGCACGCTGACATCGTTTAAGACTTACCTGGATAGTCACATGAGCAGCCTGGGAATGGAGGGATACAAACGATTGGTCTAGTTGGACCAAGGAGCGGCACAGGCTTGGAGGGCCGAAGGGCCTGTTTCCTGTGCTGTACTGTTCTTTGTTCTTTAATGCGGTGACCAGAACTGTACGCAATACTCCAAGTGCGGCCGCACCAGAGTTTTGTACAGTTTCAGCATGACCTCCTGGCTCCGAAACTCAATCCCTCTACCAATAAAAGCTAACACACCGTATGCCTTCTTAACAACCCTATCAACTTGGGTGCCAACTTTCAGGGATCTATGCACATGGACACCCAGATCCCTCTGTTCATCCACACTACCAAGTATCTTACCATTAGCCCAGTACTCTGTATTCCTGTTACTCCTTCCAAAGTGAATCACCTCACACTTTTCCGCATTAAACTCCATTTGCCACCTCTCAGCCCAGCTCTGCAGCTTATCTATGTCCCTCTGTAACCTGCCACTTCCCTCCGCACTGTCTACCACTCCACCGACTTTAGTGTCATCCGCAAATTTACTAATCCATCCTTCTACGCCCTCATCCAGGTCATTAATAAAAATGACAAACAGCAGTAGCCCCAAAAAAGATCCTTACGGTACACCACTAGTAACTGAAATCCAGGATGAATATTTCCCATCAACCACCAACCTCTGTTTTCTTACAGCTAGCCAATTCCTGATCCAAACCACTAAATCACCCTCAATCCCATGTGTCCGTATTTTCTGCAAAAGCTTACCATGGGGAACCTTATCAAATGCTTTGCTGAAATCCATATACACCACATCAACTGTTTTACCCTCATCCACCTCCTTGGTCACCTTCTCAAAGAACTCAATAAGGTTTGTGAGGCACGACCTACCCTTCACAAAACCGTGCTGAATATCCTTAATCAAATTATTCCTTTCTAGGTGATTATAAATCCTATCTCTTATAATCCTTTCCAAAACTTTGCCCACAACAGAAGTAAGGCTCACCGGTCTATAATTACCAGGGTTGTCCCTACTCCCCTTCTTGAACAAGGGGACAACATTTGCTATCCTCCAGTCTTCTGGCACTGTTCCTGCAGACAATGACGACACAAAGATCAAAGCCAAAGGCTCTGCAATCTCCTCTCTAGCCTCCCAGAGAATCCTAGGATAATTCCCATCCGGCCCAGGGGACTTATCTATTTTTACCCTTTCCAGAATTGCTAACACCTCCTCCTTATGAACCTCAATCCCGTCCAGTCCAACAGTCTGCACCTCAGTACTCCGCTCGACAACACTGTCCCTCTCCTGTGTGAATACCGACGAAAAATATTCATTTAGTGCCTCTCCTATCTCTTCAGACTCCACACACAACTTCCCACTACTGTCCTTGACTGGCTCTAATCTTACCCTAGTCATTCTTTTACACCTGACATACCTATAGAAAGCTTTAGGGTTTTCCTTGATCCTACCTGCCAAAGACTTCTCATGTCCCCTCCTGGCTCTTCTTAACTCTCTCTTTAGGTCCTTCCTGGCTAACTTGTAACTCTCAAGTGCCCTAACTGAGCCTTCACATCTCATCTTAACATAAGTCTCCTTCTTCCTCTTCACAAGAGATTCAACCTCCTTAGTAAACCACGGTTGCCTTACACGACTGCTTCCTCCCTGCCTGACAGGTACATATTTAATCAAGGATGCGTAGTAGCTGTTCCTTGAACAAGCTCCACATTACAATTGTGCCCATCCCCTGCAGTTTCCTTCCCCAACCTATGCCACCTAAATCTCACCTAATCGCATCATAATTTCCTTTCCTCCAGCTATAACTCTTGCCCTTTGGTATATACCTATCCCTTTCCATTGCTAAGGTAAACATAATCGAATTGTGGTCACTGTCACCAAAGTGCTCACCTACCTCCAAATCTAACACCTGGCTTGAGAGGGAGTGCGCGCGAGAGGGAGAGCACGCGAGAGGGAGAGAGAGCACGCAAGAGGGAAAGAGAGGGAGAGAGAGGGAGAAGAGAACGCACGAGAGGGAGAAGAGAGCGCGAGAGGGAGAGAGAGCACGAGAGATTGCGAGAGATTGGGCGGGAGAGAGCGCAGGAGAGAGAGAGCATGAGAGAGAGAGCAAGAGAGAGAGAGCGCGAGAGAGATAGAGCGCGAGAGAGATAGAGCGCGAGAGAGATAGAGCGCGAGAGAGATAGAGCGCGAGAGAGATAGAGCGCGAGAGAGATAGAGCGCGAGAGAGATAGAGCGCGAGAGAGATAGAGCGCGAGAGAGATAGAGCGCGAGAGAGGGAGACCGCGAGAGAGAGGGAGACCGCGAGAGAGAGGGAGACCGCGAGAGAGAGGGAGACCGCGAGAGAGAGAATGCGAGAGAGAGCACGGGGAGAGAGAGAGCGAGAGCGAGAGAAATCACGAGAGAGAAAGCGCGAGAGAGAGAATGTGGGAGAGAATGTGCAAGGGAGAGAGAGAGAGAGTGCAAGAGAGAACATTATATATTGGGAGAATGAGAAAAAGGTTATAATCGTTCAGCCCAAACAGGCAGAATGCAGGTGGGATCGCATTCCCTGATCAAAGAGACAGAAAGAAAATTTAAGGACACTGGAAGATTCACCCCAGGAGGAGGAATCAGAGTGCACCTTGCTGCTGAAGTGTTTCAATGGACACTGTATGTTATGACTTGGTGAATCATAGAGATGGAAGCCTATTGGAAGCTGGATATAACTTCCAACAGGTAAAACCACAATTCTGCAGAGCGTGCAGTGCAATGTATAGATGCGGCATGGGCTTTTCAGTCATGCTGGGAAGTTAAGGCGGGACATCCTTTCCACGATCTGGTGTTTTAGTTGTCTCCGAAGTAATATTTTGTTGATGTTGATTTTAGTTTGTTTGTTTGTTTGTAAAAATCTTGAAACATCAAACCTTGTTCTGTGATCACTCAAGTCAGTCAGTGTGAATTCAAATCTTTTTTTAAAAGTTATCGGTTATCGTAACATGTAACAAATTATCAGGTTATCAGAGATTTCAAGATACTCCTCACAATATAAGTTGCTTCAGAAGTGTGGTACATTTATGATCTTTTAAAGTTTGTAAACAAAGAACTGGCATAAGAAATTTATAACTGCCTTTTCGCGTACCTGATTGGAATCAAATTCAATTCAATAAGTTTGTAAATGACACAAAGAAGGGCAGCAATCTCAGTAATCAGAGGTTTGACATGAAATGAATTGAAGCTATTGAAGCTGGACAGCACGGTGGCACGGTGGTTAGCACTGATGCCTTACAACTCTAGGGACCTGTGTTCGATTCCTGGCTTGGGTCACTGTCTGTGTGGAGTTTGCACATTCTCCCCGTGTCTGCATGGGTTTCCTCCAGGTGCTCCGTTTTCTTCCCACAGTCTAAAGATGTGCGGGTTAGGTGCATTGGCCATGCTAAATTGTCCCCTAGTGTCCTAGGGATGCGTAGGTTAGAGGGATTAGCGGGGTAAATGTGTGGGCTTACAGGGAAAGGGCCTAGATGGGATTGTTGTTGGTGCAGACTCAATGGGCTGAATGACCTCCTTCTGTACTGTAGGGATTCTAATCAGTTGCTCAGGCAAAATTCTTCTGCAAAATGGGAATCCATAATCATTATGAAGTCATAGCTTCATTGTACTAACCTGCTGATAATAATTAGCATTGCTGGCACCACAGCAACAAACCTAGACTTACTACAGTGGCTTGCTCCAAAGTTCACATACTAATGGCACCCAAATAGTAAAACTAAACTAAATTATCCTGTCCTAGGGATGGATCTGTTCACTTCAGGTTTACTCCCATGGCAAGCTGAGCTACCAAGGCAGATTGGGCAATGTCTTTTCCTCTTAACAATGGATTTGAGAACTTTGGAGACAACCTGCATCCACTACAAAAGATATTTGACAATATCAGTTTTGAAGGCATTCAATAAAATCCCTCATAAGTAACTGTTAGCCGAAGTTAAAGATGATGGAATTGAAGATACATCATTGACCTGGTAGAAGAGGCAGTGGGCCACAATGTGGAGGTACTCTAATTGGCAGGACATGATTAGTGGTGTCCTGGCGTATGTGTTCACACCTCAGATAATGAAACAAAAGCCACGTAGCAAAGTTTGCAGATTACACAAAGATAGGCAGTATTGTGAGCAATATAGCTGGAAGCATAAGATTACATAGAGTTTCTGACAGATCAGGCTGATGGACAAAACTATAACAATTGGATTTCAATGCACCCATACGCAAGGTTATCTATTTTGGACCCAAAATATATAAAATACTTTCTAAATTCTGAAGATACAGAAACTGTGGAGGGTCAAAGAGACTTGGGGGAGCCCAAGGATAGATTAAAATGTGGTGGACAGGTACAATAAATGATCACAAGGTTAAACAAATTATATCTGGAAAAATGGAATACAATGCATTAGAAGTCATCTTGTAGCTATGCAAAGATCTGTTTTGACCACACTTGGAGGGTGTGAGCTGTTCTAGCACCACATTGTAGAAAAGATTGGCCTCAAAGGGAATTCAACCTAAATGTACCCAGTTAAAAGACTTGCATTTATATTGTGCTCTTCATGTCCATTGGACATCTCACCGTAGAGCCAATGAAGTACATTTTGATGTGGAATTACTGTTCTAATGTAGAAAAAACAGCAGCTAATTTACGCTCAGCAAACTCCCACAAAAAACAGCAATACAATAATGCCTGAATAATTTGTTTTCTGCAATACTATTGGAGGAATAAATATTGGCCAGTGCACTGGAGATTCAATGACAACACTTACAGTCAATGTGTTCCTAATTCCATCACAATAATGATTATACAACATAAGCACATAATTGTCTGTAAAGTGCTTTGGGATCATCCCAAAGTCATGAAAGGTGCTGCATAAATGCAAGCCTTTTCTTCTTTCAGTCACCCTCTGAAATTGTAACATGTCTAATGCTGGTAGCTTTATATCAAATTGTTACATAGAGTCATAGAGGTTTTCAGCATGGAAACAGGCCCTTTGGCCCAACTTGTCCATGCCACCCTTTTTTTTAAAAAAACCCTAAGCTAATCCCAATTGCCCACATTTGCCCATATCCCTCTATACCCATCGTACCCATGTAACTATCTAAATGCTTTTTAAAAGATAAAATTGTACCCACCTCTACTACTACCTCTGGCAGCTTGTTCCAGACACTCACCACCCTCTGTGTGAAAAAATTGCCCCTCTGGACACTTTTGTATCTCTCCCCTCTCACCTTAAAACTATGCCCTCTCGTTTTAGACTCTCCTACCTTTGGGAAAAGATATTGACTATCTAGCTGATCTATGCCCCTCATTATTTTACAGGCCTCTATAAGATCACCCCTCAGCCTCCTACGCTCCAGAGAAAAAAGTCCCAGTCTATTCAGCCTCTCCTTATAACTCAATCCATCAAGTCCCGGTAGTATCTTAGTAAATCTTTTCTGCACTCTTTCTAGTTTAATAATATCCTTTCTATAATAGGGTGACCAGAATTGCACACAATATTCCAAGTGTGGCCTTACCAATGTCTTGTACAACTTCAACAAGACGCCCAACTCCTGTATTCAATGTTCTGACCAATGAAACCAAGCATGCTGAATGCCTTCTTCACCACTCTGTCCACCTGTGACTCCACTTTCAAGGAGCTATGAACATTTACCCCTAGATCTCTTTGTTCTGTAACTCTCCCCATTAACTGAGTAAGTCCTGCCCTGGTTCAATCTACCAAAATGCATTACCTCGCATTTGTCGAAATTAAACTCCATCTGCCATTCGTCAGCCCACTGGCCCAATTGATCAAGATCCTGCTGCAATTGGAGTTAACCTTCCTCACTGTCCACCATGCCACCAACCTTGGTGTCATCTGCAAACTTACTAACCCCACGCCCCCTATATTCTCATCCAAATCATTAATATAAATGACAAATATAGTGGGCCCAGCACTGATCCCTGAGGCACACCGCTGGTCACAGGCCTCCAGTTTGAAAAACAACTATCTACAACCACCCTCTGGCTTCTGTCAAGAAGCCAATTTTGTATCCATTTAGATACCTCATCCTGGATCCTGTGAGATTTAACTAGCCGAGGCAGCAATGCTGCTTTAACTAGCCGCTGAGGCAGCAATGCTAACCACAGTGCCACCATGCTGCCCTATTTTATCCCACAGAGATAGCCCACAGATGCTCTCAAACACATAAATAGATTATATATTTTATTGCCTTAAAAGGTATAAATCAATGCATCTCCTTCAGAAAGCAGAGTTTGCTGTGAAAAGCCCATCTTTCCGGATTTCCAAAATAAACATGTAAATTTTGCTCTAGTTACTGGCAATGAAATTTATTTAATTGTGACACTTATCAGGAAGTCAAACAATACATGATTCTAAGGTGTACTGTTTCAACTTTAAGACAATAAAACAATAAAGCAAAGTTCTAGGCCAACCCATTATTTTGTTAAACCACAGCAGCCATGGAGAGGTTTTAAATTACAATACTCCAAATTTAAATTAACACATTCTCGGCATCTTAAGTTTTAAAAGTTAAAGTTTATTTATTAGTGTCACAAGCAGGCTTACATTAACACTGAAATGAAGCTACTATGAAAATCCCCTAGTCGCCACAGTTCGGCGCCTGTTCAGGTACACTGAGGGAGAATTTAGCATGGCCAATGCACCTAACCAGCACGTCTTTCGGACTGTGGGAGGAAACCTGAGCACCCGGAGGAAACCCACGCAGACACGGGAAGAATGTGCAGACTCTGCACAGACAGTGACCCAAGCTGGGAATCGAACCTGCGTCTCTGGCGCTGAGGCAGCAATGCTAACCACAGTGCCACCTTGCTGCCCTAATTTATCCCACAGAGATAGCCCACAGATGCTCTCAAACACATAAATAGATTATATATTTTATTGCCTTAAAAGTATAAATCAATGCATCTCCTTCAGAAAGTAGAGTTTGCTGTGAAAAGCCCATCTTGCCGGATTTCCAAAATAAACATGTAAATCTTGCTCTAGATAAGAGAGATTTAAGGTGGGATTCTCCAGTCTCGTCTGTGGCTACCCTGTTACAAGTGAGAATGGAGAATTTGGAGTTATAGCCAAAACTCCATTCACTTCAGCAGCACCCGAGAATCCCAGCCACAACCAAGCCAGAGGTTTTCGGCCTTGGGAGGAATTCTCCCAAGGCCCCGCTGGCGGTGTGTTTGATGGTGGGCGTGAGGGGAAGGGGTGCGGAGAATATGGAGAGAGGCCCATATTCAACCAGCGTGTATTTACAGCGGGATCTTCTGCTAGTGTTAGAAAACCCATCAGAAGCTGGCATGAACCTCATTTGCATCCCATTAATGGGATGCAGATGAAGGCCTGCCCCCTCTCATGCCAGATTCTCCACATGCTGGTGGGAAAACATGTTCAGAACAACATGATGTGCATCTGCTTTCTAAAGGAGATGCATTGACTTATACTTTTTAAGACAATAAAATAATCTATTTATGAATTTGAGTGCCTCTGTGGGATAGAATAGGGCAGCATGGCGGCAGACGCAGGGATTCTTCTGAACAATACCTTCTTCATACTTGACTTGAAATATTAGCCCTGTTTTTCTCTCTTCACTGATGCTGCCTGACCTGCTGAGTATTTCCAGCACTTTGCATCTGTATTGCAGAGTAGCAGTCTGCGCAACAGAAGTATGCATGTTAAGAACTCCCACCCTCATAGCCGTGAGACATGTTGTGATAGATCAAATTTTGCACCGCAAAGTTATAGATAAATAAAAGAAACTCAGATGAAGTGGAGATCACAGAATACACAACAAAATCACATCAGGCCAGGATTTTTCATCAGTGATTTGCAGATGCTGATCCAGAGGAATTCCTGGCATCTTTGTGAAATGTGACATCTTTTACTAAACTCTAGCTGCCTCAATTGTCAGATATGAGGTATCCCCCCATTACTAACAATATGGATTTTCGTTTAAATCAGTAAACTGCAGTTATATGGCAGATGACTCAGCTGCTGCCTATGAAATGGTTTCTTTCCTTTGTCCCCCCTAATGGAGCTGAGAATAATTAAAAATAAATAATAACACTCAAACATACAAAACCAACTGTCATCTTTGAAATCAAGATTGATTTTGTCAAATTTATAAAATAATTGTAGATCTTAAAAATGTTACGAACTTTCAATGAATAGTTTTATGCCATTTTCAATATGAATGCTAATTTATTTTGTAGGGCATCAGTATTGATACTCAAGTATTTTATTTGTAGGATTCATGTGGCAAAAAACTCTACTGCGGGATTAAAATCCTTAAAGTATATCCCTGTATTCTCACAGTGTCATATTCAACTATACATTGTCACAGTGATCATAGAATCATAGAAACCCTACAGTACAGAAAGAGGCCATTCAGCCCATTGAGTCTGCACCAACCACAATCCCACCCACACCCTACCCCCATATCCCTACATATTTAACCGCTAATCCCTCTAACCTACGCATCTCAGGACACTAAGGCCAATTTTCAGCCTAACCCGCACATCTTTGGACTGCGGGAGGAAACCGGAGCACCCGGAGGAAACCCACACAGACACGAGAAGAATGTGCAAACTCCACACAGACAGTGACCCAAGCCGGGAATCGAACCCAGGTCCCTGGAGCTGTGAAGCAGCAGTGCTAACCACTGTGCTACCGTGCCGCCCATACAATGATGTGACTTGTGTGCGAGTGATGTCAAAGTAATTTCATCGGCTGATCAAACATACATTACATTGTTTAAAGCTAACTTTTTAAAAGCAAGAAAATACACCAATTTAAGATGGCTGCCACAAGTCATTTGCTGTCTGGTATTGGAAGTTGATGGGTTTACAATTCAGACATCCCATAACATCCTTCTATGGAATTTCACATCTGCTGATGCCAAGTACTACTTCGTAGGTTTTACGAAAACTGTACTGGACCTCATATTTGCATTTCTATGAGGCTACCTCTCAAGCAGAGACAGAGGACGGGATTTTCCGTCCGCGCTCACCCCAAAACTGGAAAATCCCACCTGATGTCAATGATCTTTGCATGGTCCGCCTCTCGCCCACTATGATTCCCATGGCGGGCAGGACAGGAGAAATCCCCCCCAGAAAGTTTACTTAGACTATAACTACATGGAAAGGTGTTCTTCCTATCTCATTGAGATGAATAATGAAGCTAATGGCTGAGACGTTTATAGGCTATATGTAACCCCCTGCTGACAACTATATGCTCTGACCAGTTGAGTTAAGTAAAGCTGTACCTGTGACATGCTTGATGTTATAAGGGGCTACTATGTAAATGTTCAATTAACAGGATCCTGAGTTCTTAGCGGTTGGTGTTGAGCTGGGCTAAATTTCCTATTTACCAATAAATGTCAGTACAAGCGTGAATGAAAAGGATTTGTGTATGCAGTTGAAATCTAGAGTAATAACCTATTAATAATAGTGCGGTGCCTCCTAAAATGGTAAGTATGTAAACCTTATAATAAGAAAAGGTTCAGGACAACCATGCAAAAGGAATAACAAAAATAAATTTATTTTCTTGCATTGTTGCGTCTCATAAAACAGGTAAAGAGTCCCAAACTAAAGATTTTTCAATTAAACAGTTTCAACCCTGAGAAATGTTCAAATTATTACCAAGCGCTTGGATTTATAAACGTTGGGGCCCATACGTTGGTGCACATATGAAGAAAACACGCCCTCAGCAACATACTGCTGATACCGTTCAGTGTCTGATAGTATAGTCTCCAGTTACTCACGCAACCACGACACACACAGTCCAGAAGGGTCTGCGAGCGGGAAGATGATGCAGCAGGAAAGAGATTGCAGCAAGTTGTCCGTGTAGTGACGCAGGTCCAGTGCGCTGAAGTCTGTCCTCCTCGGCAGTGCTACTTAGCAAGTTAGCTTCAGCTAATCCTCGTTCTCTCCGTCTTCTCAGTGAAAACTACGTCCGGCGTTTATAGCTGACTGTCCCTCACCGGCAGTTTCTAGCAGAAATGTCCACACTTGAGAGTACAAGACGATGCGCTTTACACTTTTTCTCAACAGTAATGAAAATAACAAACAGGACTAAACCTTGCTGCCTTTCACTTCAAACTGGAAAAAACGAGTTACTAAACTGCGACAACCACGAGTTTTAACTGCACAGTAATATTTGTCCCCATACTGTGAAGTATGTTAGTCTACAAATATTATTTGCCTCGACGTTAAAACTGGGTTTTTACCGCATGGAAACAGCTCCTCTTCCCCACGTGTGTCTCCCCACTGCCGCTTCCCGCCGTTTTTCTTTTTCCCTCCCCCTAAGTAATCTGATTGGCTTAAAGTGCAGCTCTCTAGAAAACGGATTGGTTTAGCTTACATCACTCAAACAAACAGTATCTGTTCACGGTATTTGGCCCAGTAAACTGGATATTGAAACTCACAAGAAAACAAAGAACAATGGGAAATGTCTTTTTCATTAAATTTACCCATATTTCAAGAAAACACACTCTTTCCATTTTTCTTTCATTTATCCTTATTTTATCAGGCCCCTACATATAGAACAATAACCACAGTCAGTTCAACTAAGCAAGTACCTTTTGAAATTATTATGGGGAGAGAAGTCGCGTGACTGGAGTAACCATTTCTGAAATGTCTTTTAATACAGCACACAAGCTCTAGTAATCTGGAAAAACCTGCTAATGAAATAGTAACAAGCTCCTTTCTCTCCTTTCCAAAGTTCAGGACTTCATCAGTATTAAAGTTACAAACCTAGAACAATGATAGTGAATCACCATCGAAAGGAACCACAGGTGCAAAAATCATCAACCTATGGAAAAGATGTATTATTCAAAAGAAATTATCTCTGGCAATTGTAGTTCTACATGTGCTTCCATTCCTGGAATGTCAAGATCAACGTGGATAAAAACCTGCCGCAGCCACAGGCTACAGTAAGTGACTCATAACCTTTTAGTATTGAACTTTAACTTGCCTAAGAAAACAACTCCTTACTGTATGTCTGGTAATTCTGCATGCGTGTGTGTGTGTGTGTGTGTGTGTGTGAAGATCAGGCGTGGGTTCATCTTTTTAAATCTTTTTATATATCTTTACCTGGGTAAGTTTTTAACTCAGTAAAAACTAACCCCTTTTGTTTTAAACTCAAGAAAGCTTGCCAGACGAGTTTCTTTACAATCAGCACATAAATAAATAGTAAAGCACAGACATTGAGAGTAAAACCTTCATCCTTATAAATTCACAAAAAGCCTATGATGATCAGACTTGAAGTGAAAAGGGAGTCTTTTTTTCCCTCCTCACATGGTCATGACAACACGAGTTATACATATGCTGCACATTTTTGTCTACTATGTAACAAAATATCAGTGACTCAGGCCAAAAAAACACTTGTGCCGAATAATTCCATGTCAAGGATGAATACTTTGATAATGCTTCTTTATGTGCTGTGAAGGAAGGGATGATTCAGCATTGACAGCAACACCCACATCCCATAAACTAAAAAATAACATGATTTATACGAAGTAGATGGTTTTTCAAAGCATACCATTCTAGTTTTCATAACAGTTATTGATAGCCACTATCATCATCACAATAACATTTTAGTAAACACATCAGCCATTGCTCATAGAAACAGGCCAGAGGAATTTCCAGGCAATTAAAGCCATGTTTTTAGGTTAAAACAATGAATGGTTTTCCATGTTTGGCAACAACAACAGCTTGCATATATACTGAAATAGTGTTTTCTATATAGTAAAATGTTCCAAGGTTCGTCACAGGAACATAACTACGTAAACAAAAACTGACACCAAGCCCAAACGATATTCATGCAAATGACCAAAAGTTTGATAGAAAAAAAAATCAGCTTTTAAGGAATGTGTTAAAAGAGGATCAGTGAAGTGGCAGAGGGGGTTGGACACTGCTGTTCTTATGATCCAAACAGTACCTTTCTCTTCCAACTACTTATTCAAATATGTGATACACACAGGGAGCACCATGGAGAAGCCTGATGCTGTACTTAAGTTTTGAGAATAAATCAAATGCTTTGACATTAATTCACCTTTCACTGAAACTAGATCAAATGTACACTTATATCAAGTTGAGACACAAAGCTTTCCACCAACACTAGATATTACTCAATTTCTCCCCACCAAAGAGACATTTACTGCAAGCTCAAGTGAACCACTTTCACACTACACCGACGCTAACTCTAAAACTGAACGTTCTTATAGCTCTTGGCTGCAAGGTTCAATCACTGACTGATCAGCATTACCTCTGAATAGTTAGCTGCTCACCTGGGGTAAGCTTCCACACAGGAATTAAAGCTAAACATTATACAGAGACAAAGATAAGATGGGGTTGCACCACTCTAAATTCACTCATTGCAACAGTCATTCATAGGTTATAACAGTTTGGAATGCTTAACTGAAGGAAGAGACTTTGAGGAGCTTCCATGAGCCATGCTCAACAAATTTAAGCAAGGGGTGCATTAAAGAATGTTTAAGGAATAATGTAGGCAACATTTAATAGCTTCATAAGATGTTTGGAATGACACATAGTGACCCTTGAAGAATGAATTAAAAGTCCCACCAATTATCCTGCAAACCATACGTTCAAACCTTAACCAAAACCTAGCACCTAAACTGTCTTACTTGAGTTAGTGGCTTGCTGTTAAAAACTACATGTTTTGTGTGGCCCTGTGAGTTAACTCTAATGATGTTTCTAATGATGCAAAGCATTTGTAAATTAATATAGAGAATAGACTTCATCACATTCAATGGTCCAGATTTCACAGTTAGCGACCAAGAGACAGTGTTGTCACTGACCTCAAAGAAAGCTGCCCACAAAGATGAAATCATCTCTGTGGCATGCATTTCCCTTTTCCTGACATCAGGTTGAATCTCCTGTCAAGTCAAGGAGGTCTTCAGGCATCCAGCAGCAGCAATGTCATCAAGGAGTCAATCATGGTGAAGTATTCTCACAGACAGCAAACCAGGAAGTAAAATGCACTGAATGTAAAACTTAATCAAAACTGAATTACCGAGAGCAAAATAAATGATTGGGAAATGCACGTAAAAGTAAAAGCTGAAATATCAACCTTGAGGTACATTTAAAAAATTAATCACAAAGATAAAATTAGCTTCCCAGGACCATAGTGGGTTTTCAGCAATATTTATGAACTTAGTCTGCAGCTACAAACTAAGTTATAACCCATGCAACAAAGTGCAACTTTTTCAAGGGTTTTTACAGCTAGACTAATAGCATAAGAGGGTAAGTTCAGAGACATATAGAATCACTGACATCAACTTCTGAAAAAGTCTGCACATATGTGGGGCTTGATTTTCAAATTTGGATCGGGAACCAGACTCTCACATCACTTCCAGTCCTGGTCTCATACCACATCTGTGTTGGTTCTGTGTGTGAGGAACACAATCCCCAAATACTAATAATGCCTTAATGGGGCTGGAGGCAAGCTGAGCACCCAGCTCTGGGGAGAGCTCAGAAATGCCAGTTGAAGCAAGAGCAGCTGGCATCCAATACAGACCCTGTCACTGCCATGCACAAGAAATTAGGCAGGCATTCAGCCTTATTGCTCAGCGAACCAGCCAAATCACCAGTGTGCCTGACCTCACAGCAAAATCTCCGGCAGCAAAATATTTTCTGATATTAAGAAAAATTTTTTCAGCTGCCTTCCTTGAAGCCAAAAGCTGTGCCCTAACACAGAACTCCCACTTACCTGACGAAGGAGCAGCGCTCTGAAAGCTAGTGGCTTTTGCTACCAAATAAACCTGTTGGACTTTAACCTGGTGTTGTGAGACTTCTTACTGCACTAACACACACACACACCAGCCTGTCCGGCTTTGGCAATTTCCCATTTGAAAAACAGCTTCCCCACCCATTTAGGGTGGCATGATGGCACAGTGGTTAACACTGCTGCCTCACAGTGCCAGGGACCCAGGTTCAATTCTGACCTCGGGTCACTGTCTGTGTGGAGTTTGCACATTCTCCCCGTGTGCGCTCTGGTTTCCTCCGGGTGCTCCGGTTTCCCCCCACTGTCCAATGATGTGCAGATTAGGTTGATTGGCTACGTTAAATTAACCCTGTCAGTGGGATTAACAGGGTAAATAAATGGGGTTACGGGACTAGGGCCTGGTGGGATTGTGGTTGGTGCAGACTCGATGGGCTGAATGGCCTCCTTCTGTACTGTAGGATTCTAATAAGCTCCTTGAATTAAATTAAAGTTAATTAAAGCCATTCAGATTCCTGGCTCTCCCCCTCTTGCCTGGCCTTTGAAAATTACACTGCGCTAAGGTGACTTCAAGATCCAGTGACACCTTCCGGCAGCACTATTTTCAACGCATGGCTGTACCACTGCTCCTTCCTGAAAATTCAGCCCAACAGGAGTCAGTTTCAGAGTGATAAAAGCGTACGTTGACAGTTTTATGGTCATTAGAACCGTTGAATTCGGGCTTATATTTCATGTATTGTGATGAAAATTCATTGTTTTTGCTTCACTGCAGTTGGTGGTGGTCCTTTCAAATCCAGTTGCACAATAGTCACAGTTAATAAAAAATATCAGTAGCCCACATTCTTGAACTGAACTTATTTTGAAATAATCTTGTCAGTTTCGACAATTATTGGTTGAATAGAGGAATAAATAATCAAATCCAAACTTAATACTCTGTGATTAGTTCTGCAGTGGTTCCAGAGGTGTGTCACCATCACCTTCTCATGGGTAATTAAGGACGGGCAATGAATGCTGGCCTAGCCAATGAAGCTCACATCCCTTGAATGAATAGAATAAATAAATCTACTGTGCTCGGGAAGTAATATTCAAAGTCTAGGAAGTCACAGTAGCTTTTTTTTCCAGCAAACTTTTTTTTATTTTTCTAGTAAATCAGATGACAATTAGAAAATCTCACGAGAGGAGGCACTTACTTGCAATAATCTATTCACTGTTGCTCAGTTTGGGTTCTGCCAGGGCCACTTGGCTACAGGTCTAGTTACAGCCTTGGTGCAAACATGGACAAAAGGGCTGAAATCCAGAGGTGAGTGGACAGTCACTGCCCTCGACATCAAGGCAACATCCGATCAAGTGTGGAATAAGGAATCTGGCAAAATTAAGTCAATGGGAATTGGGGTAAAACTCTAACGGGTTGGAGTCATACCTAGCACAAAGGAAGATAGTTGTCGGAAGCCAATCATCACAGTCCCAGGACATCACTGCTGGATTCCCTCAGTTTAGTGTTTTAGGCTCAGCCATCTTCAGCTGCTTTATCAATGACCTTCTTCAAGGTCAGAAGTGGAGATATTCACTGATGTTCGCACAGAGTTCAGCTCCATTTATAGTTATCCAGATAATGAAGCAGTTGGCAACATGCAGCAAGACCTGGACAACTGCGAGGCAGAGGCTGTTGAGTGGCGAGTAATATTCGCACCACACAAGGGTCAGGCAATGAACAACTTCAAGACAGAATCTAACCATCTCCCTTTAATATTCATTAGCTTTACCATTGCTAAAACCCTCACCATCAACATTCTGAGGGTCACTCACCATTGGCCAAACATACAAATATTGTGGTTACTAGACCTAGAGCAATTGGATGTTAGTGCCAAGTGACCCACCTCCCAATTCACCAGTGTGTCCACCATCTGCAAGGCACAAGTCAGGAGTGTGATGGAGACACTCCACTTTTCTGAATGAGTGCAGCCCCAAAAGAAGTTCAACACCCTCCAGGACAAAGTGTTCTTCATAGACACCCAGTCAACCATTTTTAAACATTCACTCCTTCTACCCTCAGTACAGTGCGTGCAATATGTCCCACCTGTAAGATACCCTGCAGCAACTCACCTTCAAAAGCGCCTTTCAAACCTGCAACTTCTACAACTTAGAACGACAAGGGCATGTGGGAATGCTAACACTTACAAATTCCCATCCAGGTCACACACCAACCTGAATTGGCAATAGATCACCATTGCTTCATCATTATTGGGCCTATCTAAAAGCAATGTTAGAGTAACTTCACCACACACCCTCCAATGGTTCAAGGTGGCAGTTCACCACCATCTTTCAATAGCAATTGGGAATTGGCATTAAAGTGCTGGTCTTGCCAATTATTGCACACATTCTGTGCATTAATTAAGAGAAACAACCAGTCAGATTGACATTGTTTAATGTGAGCCTTGGCTAATTGCTTCAGACCCAGAAGGTTCAAGTACTATGCTAGAATCACAAGTACATAACCCAGGCTGACATTCCAATGCTGTACATATGGAGCACTGCACTGTCAGGGGTACCTTCTGAGGCCTGGTCATGCCATTTAAGTGAACATAAAAAAGCTCATGGTACTATTGCAAATAAGAAGGGGCAGTTCACAAGTGTCTTGGCTAATAGTTATGCCTCAGCCAACTGTACTAAAACTGATTATCTGGTCCTTATCACAATGCTGACTCTGGAAGCTTGTTGTGCTCAAATTTGTTACCACACTTTTCAAATGACAACAGTGACTATACTTCAAAAATACATAACATATGAACTCAGAGCAGGAGTAGGCCACTCGACCCTTTAAGCCGGTTCCACTATTCAATAAGATCATGGCTAATCAGACTATAACCTCCCATCTACCCTTGTTAACCTTTCACCCTCTTGATTATCAAGAATCTATCTACTGCTGCCTTGAAAATATTCGAAGACTCTGCTTCCACTGCCTTTAGAAGAAGGGAGTTCCAAAGACTCATAACCCTCTGTGAGAAAAAAATTATCTTCATCTCTGTCTTAAATAAGCAACCCCTTATTATTAAACAGTGATCCCTAGTTCTAGTTCTCTCACAAGAGAAAACATCCAACTTTAATTGACCATAAAGCATTTTGGGATGTCCAAAGATCTTGGAAATCATTCATCTTTCTATTGCTGAAGCGTGCGTATTTAAAAATATATTCAAAGTAATCTGTTTCTTTCTTACAAAGTTGAACACTTCTTATTTGGTCCAATCAAGGAGTTTGATGGCAGTCTGACTATTTGTTTTATGAAGGTACAAACTTAAAACAATTAACAGATAAAGTTCCATTTTCATTCACTGGGCATTTTATCAAAAGTTTACTTGGATCTCAAAGCAAGGACAGGCATCCTTGAATCCATGAAGAGAAGGAAACTAATCAAAGCCAATATAATCAAGAGTATGAAGACTAGTTGTTACAATCCATGCAGAGACCAATATTTTTCAGAAAGAGATTTGAACTTCCATTTGATAGCTGAAAGAATGACCCAACGAGATTTCTCATTTAAAACCTTTTACTGTAACAAATAGCTAAAAGCACTACTGACTATACACTATCTACGTTTTGTAGGCTACTCGTAAACTACTCATCACACTCCCCACGGAATTATAGTCCTTATAGCAAATAGTCAACACTTGCTCACAGCTTCCAATGAATTCCTATATTGCTGCTTCACTGAGTAGTGACTGCCTTCAGAGGCATTCTTCAGTTTTCCAAAAGCTTCTTAAATCCATGATCAGCAATAAACTCTGTTCTGGTGATCCGTCTTCCCAAATTGTAATAATCTTACAAACCTCTTAATTGCAACATAGTGAAGGTTTTTAAAAAAACTTCTGCATTTCAAATGCATTACACATAAAATGTACCTTTATGTACTTAATTGTTTCCCAGTAAGCTACGACCAATCACAAATCTCTCTACCACTATCTATTGAGTTCACTATCATCATCATATCCATTAACTCACAAAAGGACAGGAGTTCCAATGTTATAATAATAATTTCCATCTTTAAAAAAGAGATTTAAAAAAATCTTTAACTGTCCCTTCAGCCATGATGGCAGACAGAGTTGAGGGGAAAGGTACATTTTTTTAAAAAGTAAAGTAGCAGCAGCATAGTGGGGACATATCATTTCTTGACCTGACTGGGCTCACCGTACCAGAAGAGAAGGGGAGCTGTAAGCACTGATGATGACAATGACAATCTATATTGACATGGCACCTTTAACACAGCAAAACACCCTAAGGAATTTCACATGGTGCCTCACCCTTCTGACACTGAACCATATCAGGAGCTATTAGGTCAGATTAACAATAGCTTGGTTCAGAAGCATCCAGGAGCAAAGAGAGATTTAGGAAAATAATTCCAAAATAACTGTCAATGATGGAGTGAATAAAATTAGGAATGCTCAAAAAGCCGAAATTGAAGGAGCGCAGGTACCGCAGAGTGTTGAAGGAGATTAGACATTAAAAGTGGAGGCCATGGTGGGATTTGAAAATGACCTTTTTGTACTGTGCTATTAACATAATAAAATGTTCCAAGGCACTTCTAACAAGTGTTACAGAAGAAAATTAGACACAAGCCGCATAAGGAGACATCAGGCCAGGTGTTCAAAAGCTTGGTCAAAGAGATAGATTTTAAGGGGTATTGTAAAGGAAGAAAGCAAGGTAGCTAGGTTTATGAAAGGAATTCCAGAACTTGGGGCCAGGATAATTGAAGGCAGGGTGCAGCAATTAAAATAGGGATGCTCACGCAGCCAGAATTTGATGAGCGCAGGTACCTCAGAGGGTTGTTGGCTAGAAGAGATTACAGGAATAAAGAGAGAGCATGGAGGGACAAGAGAATTTTAATATCAAAGTACTGCTTGACTGTGAGGTAATGCAGGTCAGCAAGCAAGATGGTAAACGGAACTTGGTGCAAATTAGGATACAGGTGTTTCTTCAGAAGGAACTCTTCAAAATGCAGCTAATGAAAATACAACAAAACTTACTCCAACTTATAAATCAAAGAAAGGGTTTAATAAAGAAACATCATTACTCCAAACTTGGGGCCTCGCCCTGGGCCACTCCAAGTTCCCCTCAATTCTACATAGTACCTTATTTATAGTGAATCAGCTGGTCAGCTGACTATTACATCACTCTGTGATTGGTTCCATGTTTTACTGGGTCAGCTGACCTTACATCTTGTTCCCATTGGTCACATTGCATCCAATCAAAGTTGTCACCGGTTACATTCTAACAGCAGGTAGCAGAGCTTTGGCTAATCTATAGTTTAGAGGATAGAATGTGGGAGACCAGTCAGGAGCTCATTAGAATATTTAAATAGCGGTAACAGAAGCATGAATTAGGGTTTTAGCAGAAAGTGAACTTAGGCAGGGCAAAGACAGGCAATGTTGCAGAGATGGAAATAGGCAGTCTTGATGATGGCATGGATGTGGTGGGAAGCTCAGCTCTGCTTCAAATATGGCACCATGTTTTCAAATGGTCTGGTTTAGCTTTCGACTGTTGTCAGGGAGAAGAATGGAGTCTTAAGGAACAGAGTTTAGAGTGGAGAACAAAGGGAATGACTTCAATCTTCCCAATAATTAATTAGAGGAAATTTCTCAGATAAACGTGATGATGATTTAGCAACAGTAGAAGAATGGAGAGAGGTTGTGGTAAAGTAGAGCTGGATGTCATGAGGGACAGATGAAAACTAACGCTGCATTTTCAGGTGATGTTGCTGATGGGCAGCACAAAGAGAAGGAACAAGAGGGGAGCCTGGCATCGATCCTTCATGGATATCAGAGGTAACAGTGCAGGAGAAGCCAATGGTAAGTGATACTCTGGCTATAATCTGAATGATAAGAATAGAAAGCTCGGCACAATGGAGACATGATGTGGTCAATCATGTCAAAGGCTGCAGAGAGCATGACAATTTTAAAATCAATACATGGCTCGAATGGAGGTCAATGTAGGTCCATGAACATAGGAGATAATGGGTGAATGGGACAAATACTGCCAGTTAGGAATTGGCTAACATAGTTATGAATGATCTCAAATTTACAGACGATGGAAAATGAGAAGACAGCAAGAGCCCAGCATTAATCCCATGATAGGTTATTTGAAGGGACAACTTTTAAGACAAAGCTAGATAGATTTTTGGCTAAGACTAATCAAAGAGTATAGGGGGTAAGCAGGACAATGGCTTTGAAGACACAATCAGATCATCCATGATCCTACAAAATGGGAGAGCATGCTTGAGAGGGGCCAAATGGCCTGCTCCTGTTTTCGTGCATAGGTAACTGCCAACTTGTCCCTACATCAAGCACCTTCTCAGAGGTGGTTCCAGAGCAGTAGCTTGGGAGAAAGCTATCTGTCTACTCTTGTACAGAAAACATAAAATAGCATACAAAATGATTTTAAACAATCATCCAAAACACAAGCTGAAAATTAATTTTTAAAAACTGTATTCTTCATTTTTGACTTCACACATTTCATCAATCACACTTCAATTGAGAGGGCAGATGGAAGAGCTCCTCTGAAGGCATCAGCAGTCCATAACCTCCGATTAGGAGATGTGCCAATGTGACCCAATGCTAAACCATTCAGGTTTCCTTTCCTCTCCTACTAAGGGATTGCTTGGCTTATACTTGGCAACTCATCAGCAGAATGGCATGGTGCCATGCCAAGCACAAGCATTCCACATTCTACAAGAACGCATTCAAGCTCCTAATTCACTGTGGCACATAGGGTTTGAGAGATCAAAGTTGTGGCTCAAGCAAAAGCAATTCTGATAATTATTGTGAATATGGCAGTGTATGACAAAAGGCGCTGATTTCGGTAATTCAGTATCTCAGAGACTACTTTATCATCATATACATCCATTGGAACACAATATTACAAAACAACTTGTATCTACTGTTATTACAGAGGAATTAAGAGTGGTTTCCAATAGAATAATATTATTGGTGTAACCTAACTTGTTTCTTGGTGGATACACTGGTCCAACTTGGTGTAAGGCTAGCAGGTGAATGAAGGAACACGATCCTTAAACATTAGCCCAGAAAGTTCAAACCCAAACGTACCCAGCATTTGAAATTTTAAATCACTTTACAATGGACAGTTAAAATACCAAGAAAACTCATTGTGAAGACAGAAGCTGCAATGGGAGTACTTCCAAATATGGAAGAATTTGTACCTCGACATGACTGTGTCCTACATATATCCAAAATAAAGTTTAGTCCATTATCTCTTATATGTAATGGCCTTGAAAGTATCAGAACGGCTTATTTTACAGGATACTTGCCCTGTACATAATCTGCAGCATAGGCTAAGAAAGCTTTGCTGATTGTTTTGATTTAAAAACACAAGAGAGAGCTCTACGTTGTACATTTAAAAAATAAATCGCAGCAATGATGCCACCTTGAACAACCGAATTAAACGAAACTGCATCGTTTAGCTGAAGGCTATTCACTTGCAGGCCCAGTTTTGCTCTTGCAGTTTGAAATACTCAGGGAGTTTCAGATAGCAGAAACTTCCATTGCATTAAAAAAAAAGCAAATACAGTACAAGAAGCTAGGAAAGTTGCAAAGAAAAACTGTTGGATGCTACCAGTTCTTTTGGTAACTGCTGTAAGCAACACAATGGAAAAGTTCCGTTTTTAAATCGCTCCCATACATTTGGAGGTCCCGGTGTTCACCAGCACTGGAAAGAAGAGTGAATAAAGGAATGATGCAGAATTAAGACTCGTCCTTCCTACTGCACTGACAAGCCGCTTCCCCTGGGTAAATGCCAACTTCTAATGTACCCGAACCATAGCAACGCTTTGACTTTCCAAAGCCGAACAATAGAGACAGTTTGAACACTATTGTGATTTGTCTCTCTTGCAATCCCACCTCAGCAAACTCCGCATTCAAGCCGCCCTTCCTTTCCCACATGGACTCTCATCTACAGAAAGCTCCCCAGAATGTCGACAAAATCTCAGCCGATTTTTTTTAGGGGTGGGTTTGTTTAATTAATTTTCCAGAAAACCTTTATATGCAAGAGAAAGGGGGGAGGGAAACGTCGCTGGGTGCTGCTTTTTTCTTTTTCTTTGCTGCTGATGTTGTTTGCTCTCCTTCAATTTCTGGGCAGACTTACCATCTCTGTCTCAAGTCCAAGTTTGCCACGATTTCAGCCACTCAGTTCCAGCTCCTTCCACTGTCAGTCCCGTAGCTTTTGGCTGCCACTTCTCGGGTAAAGCACTGCTCCCACCTCCTTCAGCGCTCTCTCACTGGCCGCTGCTCCTGCTTCCCGCAACCCCTTACTGGCTCCAGCGCCTGTCATTCATTCAGCCAAGCCACAGGCTGAGTGGGTCTCAGTTGTTGGTTTTGGCTGGATTTGTGGATTTCTCTCTACAGATACAAAAGGCAGGAGAGGAAGAGGAAAATCAGCCAGGCGGCCGCGGTAGTTGTAGTTGAACACACTGGCCAGATGTTACTTCCTCCTGGCTGTAACTGTGCAGGGAGCACAGGGGCAACGCCTTTTGTTACATTCTTCAGTCACTGGCACAGGGTGAATGGGACAGTGAGTTGACAGCTCTGAGAATTGTGCTCACAAATCAGCCAACGCAGTTACCCAGCCCCTCCCCTGTTTAGGCTATTTTAAAAGAACATTGCTTGTTTCCTTTAATAATTTATTATTAATTTACGTGTAATTTGCTTTAAATCATTAAATTCTTTAAAACCATATATTACGCATCCCCATGTAAATCATACAACGTTCTGTAATATTCAGCAATGAGAAGCGCCACAAAACAATTGCCATTAATGCTCAATGATATTTTTAACACAGAAGCTGGATATCATAGAATCATGCAATGATACAGGGCAGAAGGAGGTCATTCTGGCATGGGCAAAATGGGCCAAGACTATTCTATGATTCCATGATTCTATTTGTCTCTATGCCTGTGCCAACTCCTGATGAAGCTATCCAATTCATTCCACTCCCCTGCTCTTTCCCCACAACCTTGTAATTTCCCCTCCTTGAAGTATATGTCCAATTATGTATGTTACTATTGAGTCTGTTTGGATCACTTTCAGGCTGTGCATTTCAGATTAAAACTTGCAGCATTCAAAAATAAATTCTACAGGTTGCCCTGGCTCTTTTGGCAATTATCTTAAATCTGTGTTGCCTACCTCTCAGCCACAGCCACTAGAAGCAGTTTCTCCTTATTTACGCTGTCAAACGATTCCTGATTGTTAACATTCATCAATGTTTTTCTTCAGTCGAGCAAGTCTGGCAGCATCCGTGGAGAGAGAAACACAGTTAATGTTTCAAGTCCATGTGACCCTTCTACAGAAACATACGCATGTTCTGTCCAAGAGTGATCCAGACTCCACCGATGTTGTCAGACCTGCTGAGATTTTCCAGCATTTTCTGTTTTTGTTTCAGATTCCAGCATCCACAGGATTTTGCTTTTATTTTTCTTAACTTCTTTACTAAGGAAGACAACCCCAGCTTCAGTCTGCAGGTGCAACAGGTGATCAAGAAGGCAAATGGGATGTTGGCCTATATCGCAAGGGGGATAGAATATAAAAGCAGAGATGTCTTGCTGCATCTGTACAGGGCATTGGTGAGGCCGCAGCTGGAATACTGTGTGCAGTATTGGTCCCCTTATTTGCGGAAGGATATATTGGCCTTGGAGGGAGTGCAGAGAAGGTTCACCAGGTTGATACCAGAGATGAGGGGTGTTGATTATGAGGAGAGACTGAGCAGATTGGGTTTGTATTCGTTGGAATTTAGAAGGCTGAGGGGTGATCTTATAGAGACCTATAAGATAATGAAGGGGCTGGATAGGGGAGAGATGGAGAGATTCTTTCCACTTAGAAAGGAAAATAGAACTAGAGGGCACAGCCTCAAAATAAAGGGGGGTCAGTTTAGGACAGAGTTGAGGAGGAACTTCTTCTCTCAGAGGGTGGTGAATCTCTGGAATTCTCTGCCCACTGAAGTGGTGGAGGCTACCTCGTTGAATATGTTTAAATCACGGATAGATGGATTCCTGATCGGTAAGGGAATTAGGGGTTATAGGGATCAGGCGGATAAGTGGAACTGATCCACTTCAGATCAGCCATGATCTTATTGAATGGCGGGGCAGGCTCGAGGGGCTAGATGGCCTACTCCTGCTCCTATTGCTTATGTTCTTACGTTCTCCAATCTTTCCGTTATGCTGAAAATTTCAGAAAGTTAAAGGCTGAAGATTATGAAAATGGAAATTGAAGATGCAAACTGAAGAATACACAGCGAAACGGTCAAAGGCAGCAAAATGGTTTGAGTGCAATTTGTTTCCTTACACCTGAAACATTAGGGGAAAACTAGGGGAATTTCACAGGAACTTCATTTTCACGTAAGCCTTACTTGTGATTAAAAAATAAACTTTAATTTTGTTAATCCAATTTGTCCCTGATGCTGTTAGATCTACTATGCAGTTCCAGCACGGCTTCACTTTTATCTTTCAGCATTTTTAGATGAAAGAAAATTGTTTTCTCACGGTGCTTATGAAGTTGGCTCCATTCTTTCATTTAAAAAAAAGTAGTTTATTTAAGGAACTTCAATATGTAAATAACTGTAATATTCTCGACTAAATTCGGAACTTGTAATTGAGACTTGTGGAAGCTGTCCAACTCTGCCCATCGACAGTTTAGATGAATTGCAAAATCCTGTTTATTGTAGCCGATTGTACAGAAACATGGCCAAATGTACCAGCATCGTTTGCAAAGCCAAAAGAGACGTTTCAAAGTAAAGAAACCTGCTAAAAGCTGCAGGCGCTTTTTTTACAGATAAACAAGAACTGCTCGGCTTGAGGTGGGAAACAACATATTCAAGGTCTATTATTAAAGGAAGAATGCTGAGCACAACAGACGAACGCACTTTGAAGCTGTGTAAAGTCAGAATGTGCTTGTCAGAGTAGAAAGTAGTGGAGGGTGTGGAGCTTTTGATTTGATTACAATAGACTGTTAAGATCAGAGAACATTTTACTGGATAACTATTATGAGCACCTTGGAGCATAAGTGACTGATTATGAATGGGGAAGCTCTGTAAGTCAGTTTACAAATCAAAGACAAGATGGAAATGATGATGTAACAGCATGGTTGATCAAAGCTCTAGAAGCTTGTGGAGATGATGGATAATGTCAAGCTGGGCTTTAACTCCATGGTTCAAACAAAGAACTCGATGCTCCATTGGATCATTTATATTGCAACTGGGCAATGAAGTCTTGTCAGTGCAACATTCTGCCTGCATTAACCTCATTACTGCAATCAGAAGGAAGTGGTTTGGTAATCTATGAGAACCTATGATCAACAAGGACTGATCGTCCATTGGTGGTCGTATTGTAAGGTTTAGGGTTTTGATGTATTAAACCCTTCTAATTAAGTACTCTAAGGTCAGAATTTTTAATTTCTAACGCAAGGGTCCTCAGTTGTGCTTGACCTACAAGGTACGAATAAATAGTATATGTATGAGGGGCATACCATTTTATCCCCTTACCAATCGAGAACCTATCCATCTCTGTTTTAAATATATTCAATGACCTGGCCTCCACAGCCTTCTGTGACGATGAATTCCATAGATCCATGACTGCAGAAATTCCTCCTCATCTCGGTTCTAAAGGGTTGACCCTTTATTCTGAGGGTGTGCACTTGGAGTCTAGTCTCGCCAACTAATGGAAACATCTTTCTCTCCACTCTACCCAGGCCTTTCAGTATTCTTTAACTTTCAATGAGATTCCCCTCATCCTTCTAAACTCTAATGAGTACAGACCCAGAGTCCTCAAATGTTCCTCATACGTCATTGTGGCCATTAAGACAGTATACAGTAGCTTCAACTCAAGATAAAACAATTTTGTTTCTTCACAAACAGCTGATTTCCTGTTCCCCAACTACCTTGACTGTTAATTGTCTAACATAAAATTAAACTGGTAATTTTTAAAAGTGGTTAAAGAATAAATTCAAAATCTGTTTCAGATTCTAAAAAATAGAATTATCAAAATCTTACAGTATGTAAGGCTATCTCTTGTACCATTATTGATGTACTGCTTGCATTGTCATGTTTTATAATTAAGTTAGATTACATGATAATGTTGGTTTTGAATCAGTCATAGAGGTTCAATAATAGAACTTTTGTGGCCTGTGTAATTTCTCATAAATCGCAATAAAAGAATCATAAATTTGTAGACTCCATGGGGCAGGATTTTACAGCCTCGCTGAGGCGAGACCGGAAATTCCTGTCCAAGGTCAATGGAGATTTTCGTTGTTGGACCCTCGCCTGTGCCAATTCCGTGGTGGGCGAAGTAGTAAAGTTCCAGCCCAAGAGTGAGGCCTTACATTTATATATCACAAATATGATAGCCTGAGTAATTTGGTTAAATCGCACAGTAGTGCTCAACACCCTTTAAAACAGTAAATATATAGATTTGGCACACAAGCAGCAGTTGTGAAAATGTCACTTTACAGCCCACATTTGCTATGAGTGTAAACCATGGGTGGCACTGCCAGGGGACAGTGCCAGGAGTGGGCCCTCCAGGGAGCTCCATTGGAGGGGTTCCCCTTATTTGAGGGAGATGCTTGTTGGGAGGTGTTACCCTGGTCCTTGTGGGAAGGGTAAGGGGTGTTGCCCTAGTGCTTGTGGGTTGGGATGTGTTGCTCCAGTGCTTGTGTGGGAGGGGTTGGGGGGGGCGAAGAAGGGGTGTTGCCCTGGTGCCTGTGCGTTCCGGGGGGGGGGGGGGGGGGGGGCGGGAGTGGTTCTCCAGTGCTTGTGTGGGATGGTTGGGGGGGGTGGTTGCCCGGTGCTTGTTGGGGCGGCTCCCCATTTCCATGGGAGGCTGTGGTTGCGGAACTGTTGTTTCAATGCAGATAAGGGCGCCCTGGTCTCCGTGGACTCGGCATTGCCGGCTCTATCAGACCCCATCCCATCAACGTGACGGTGAAAACCACACCCCCAGATTTTCCGTGCAGAGTGCCAGAGAATCTGGAAAGAAAAGTTGGCTGCGCAGCTGGAGAATTTCACGCTGGCTTTCATTTCCGCCCAAAGGATGAAACACATAAATTCAGACAATTTTGCTTCTCTTTGATTTTGTATGTTTTTTTTACTGATTTTTGTTCACATCCTGATGTACAACTGGAGAGTTTAACGATTCACTATTTTGCAGCAGTCTTAATATCATGGACTCTTATATTAGGTACAGAAAATTAGATGTCGGGGAAAAAACCTTTCTCCACTGTGTACCTGAAAGTTTTTCCATGGCAGCTATGTGTTGACAACATCACAAACATAGGGGGAGGATTTCTTATGTTTGCTATTTCCTGTGAAAACATAAAAACATTCTAAAATAGCATGTTTATGATGTTACTAAAAATAGTAATCAGAGAAAAGTACTATGGTATAATTACAACATTATTAACCCATAACAACTAAAATAAATAATCAGTTATCAATCTAACTGCATCCTTAGGAGAAAGCCTTACTGCACTATTATCTATTTTGTTCGTTTTTAATGTTAAACATGCTCAGTCCCTCAAGCCTGCTCCACCATTCAAGAAGATCATGGCTGATCTAATTATAAACCCAACCCCACATTCTACCCCTTTCACCCCCATGTTAATCAAGAATTTTATGTTGGCCATCTTGTGGGTTAGAAAGACTGAATATAGCATACTGCCCAAAATACTTCATACCCAAGGTATTGATTTTAAAATGTAATGGCCATTATGCATAGGCAATCTTTATTTTTAGATAGTGCCAGAAAATGTTCGTCTTGAAAACTCAGTGCTCTTTTACAAATAGTACTGTGAAAATGTTTCCATCTGATTTTATAGTTAGGGGCGAAGAGTTTCCACCCTGGACTTTATTAATAATCAAGTGACCTTGCTCAAAATTGTGCCAATTTTGCAAAGTGCATTTTTTACTCAAATTTCCACATTTATTAGCACATCACGGAACTTAACGGGCACAATTTTACCACCTTGCCATGCCCAAGCAATTAGCCTGGCGAGCTGGGAAAATAGCGTGCAAAGCTAAAAATCTGATTCGCACCTGGCGCGAAACAGTTTGCGATCTTCTGGGCTCCTTTCAAATGGAAATATACATAGCCCTGTCGAATCCCAGCATACGAAATCCTCTGGCCTTTGGGCAAATGGTAAGATTTGCAGACCTGGTGCGATGGGCTTGCTGGGGGGCTTGGAGGCCATTAAAGCCCCCCCCCCTGGTGGTCGGGGGCATGGCCTGTGCTGGCAATGCCTACCAGCCAACCTAGCAGTGCCTACCATCTACCCCTGCAGTAGCCACCAGGCACTCCAGTGGCAATAATTGAGCACTGCCAGTGTGCCAGGAGCATACCAGGAGGGTGGGACCTGGGTGGGGCCATGATGGGAGGCTATGAGAAGGGGGGTCGTGCAGGGCTGGATCATGGAGGGGCTAAGATGGGTGACATGTTGGGGGCAATTTTTTCAGGGGGGGTTGCATGCCGCCGGCTCCCAAAGTTTGTGGGGTGGGAGAGAATGTCCCAGTGCACTGTGAGAACGGGGCACCCTACAAAATGGTGCCCAAGCTCTCCACAGCCAGCTCACCAGCGTGTTTAGGCTCCGCGCCCTAAGCACTGACACATAACTCACCACTGACTGAGTGTCAAAAGCTTGTGATGCGGAAAGCACTCAAGAGAGTGGCACGGTTCACCCCATTTTTCTCACCATCATAACACTTAGAAGTTTTTGGGGAAAATTCTGCCAAATATCTTTCATAAACCATTGTAATGGGCAACATTTTCATCCCATTGATTTTGTGGCACCCGACTTACAACCTGCCAATTTAAAATGCTGAGTTTTTCCCTACTCTCTGCTTTCCATCCATTAATTAAACCTCTATACATGCTAAAACATTACCCCCAATGTCTTGACGCTTATCTAATAATCTTTCATATGGCACCTTATCAAATGCCTTGGAAACCCAGATATACCACATCCATTGTTTTCCCTTTGTTTACTGTTTGTTACAGCCTCAAAACTTGTGCAAATGTCAAACAACATTTTCTATTTCATAAAATAGTGTTGACTCTGCCTAAACAAATGATTTTTAAAGTGCCTTGTTAACAGCTCTTTAATAACATATTCCAGCACTTTTTTTGACAACTGATCAAGGGAAGCTGTAGTTCCCGGTTTTCTATCTTGCTCCTTTCTTGAATAGTGGTGTTACATTTGTTACCTTCCAATCCACTGGGATTTTCCAGTATCTAGATGATTTTGAAAGATCACAACCAGCGTATCCATTATTTTGACAGCCATCACTTCTAGAATCCTGGAATATAGACAATCAGCACAAGGGATTTACTAACTTTTAGTTCCAATAGTTTCTCTAGTGTTCTTCCTTTACTGATATTAATTAATTTAGTTTCCTCATTTTCATTCATCTATTGGTCCCCCACTATTTACGGTCTGCTTTTTTGTCTTCTACTTAATGCAAAACATTTGTTTAACATCTCTGCCATTTTGTTATTCCCCATTATAATCCCTCCTGTCAAATCCTTCACAGGCCAATGTCTATTAGCTTCCTCTTTACATACTTGTGGAAGATCTGTTTTTATAATTCTTGCTGGTTTATTCTCATTCATTTTTTACTCTTTTTTTTCCAAATCACTTTTTGCTCATCCTTTATTTGTTTCAAAAACACTTCCAATCCTCTGGTTCACTATTATTCGTCAAGACATTATAAGCCTTTCCTTTTAACTTAATACCATCCCTAACTTCTTTAGCCAACCACCAAATAATCACTTTTCATGTGAAGTTTCTATTTCTAATGGAATGTATTTTCAAGGAGAATTTTCAATTCATTCTTCAAATGACTGCATCCTCACCTTTCCATCCAATTTCCCAATCGACCTTACCCGACTCATACCTATGTAATTGGCTTTAGTTAAGGCTCTTCTTTCAGATTTAAGCATGTCAATCTCAAAATTAATTTGAAATTCTATCATATTTTAATTACTGTACCATTGTATTCTTTACTCTGATATTTCTAATTATTCCTATCTCAATACACAATGCAAATCTAAAATAACTTTATCCTTCGTTGGTTCCAGGATAGATTGTTCAAGGGAACTGTCTCAAATGTATTTGATGAACCTGTGCACCAGATTATTTGAACTTGCGAAGGCATTTCTTATTTGTTACCACTATGTAGGTGAGAATGGATTTGTCCACAGCTGGTGGTAGAAGGGAAGTCTGCATCTGGTGCTAACTGATCCCCACGGCATTGCTTTTATTTTCTTTATCCTGACCTACAAATTCCTATGAGAAAGGAAGACCAAAAATAAATCTTGTATCCGAGCAGCAACTGAGATAAATGAGCAATGCAGCTTTCAACCAATCCCTTCATAACAGATACTTCAGCCTCTTTATACCCATTTCAAATTCACAAACATTATAGGAATGGGACGAGAAAACTGAATTTTTGGTTATTTATATCAGATTTGGTTTTGTATTAACGGTATGCTGGAATCTACACTATTGGCAGACAGCCAGGTTTGGCAGTGCGTGGAACTGGCTTGAAGCCAGGAAATTCCTTGTCCGCTTCAGTAATTAATTGCCAGTGGAAACAGGCATTTCTTGGTCATAAACTCAATCAATGTTGCTGATCCTATGTATAACAGAAACTGATTTTGTTGTTCAACAGAGTTTTGTGCAGGTGACATCAGGCAGGCCTTACATATGGTCCACCCATTGCCAGTCTAGTGCACGTCAAAAATAAATATTAACACTGAGCTGTTTGATAATGATGGTAATGATGAAGTGGAAGCTTAATTGGCTATCTTTTGAAGTGTAAAAAGACTGCTTTAGCAGAACGGAAAATCAATCACTTCTTGAAACACACTGCTATACACCTAATATTTATATTTCAGAGCAGTATTTTCTTTGATGTCTTTCATGGTGGTTCTGGCGGTTTATAAAGTGTGCCTGCATATATGTATTTTGTTTCTTTCCATCAGGGCTTCCTGAGTCAATAGCCATCCCTCTGCTCCTCACAGAATAATTTCTTTTCTATCTCCCCTTCAACAGAGTCCTACCCCCATCCCCAAACAGGTTATTTTTCTCTATCTGCACAAGTGAATCTCTCTAGCTGTTCATTGCCATCTCTCATTACTAATGTTTGAACTACCCAAATGGGAAGATTGTGGAACTGGGATATGGAATGAATGGCAGACACAGCCCCGAGGACAGGAAAAAGCGGTTTAGGCAGCTGACATACTACAGAAGGTAGGAGTGAATAGGTCAGAGAAAATGAAGAAGCATTTTTTTTATTCATTCGTGGGACACGGGCGTCACTGGCTGGCCAGCATTTATTGCCCATCACTAGTTGCCCGAGGGCAGTTGAGAGTCAACCACATTGCTGTGGCTCTGGAGTCACATGTAGGCCAGACCAGGTAAAGACAGCAGATTTCCTTCTCTAAAGGACATTAGTGACCCAGATGGGTTTTTCTGACAATCGACAGTGGTTTCATGGTCATCATTAGGGTTTTAATTCCAGATTTTTTTTATTGAATTCAAATTCCACCATCTGCAGTGAGTCATAGAGTCACAGAGGTTTACAGCATGGAAACAGGCCCTTCGGCCCAACTTGTCCATGCCGCCCTTTCTTTTTTAAAACCCCTAAGCTAGTCCCAATTGCCTGCATTTGGCCCATATCCCTCTATACCCATCATACCCATGTAACTATCTAAATGCTTTTTAAAAGACAAAATTGTACCCGCCTCTACTACTACCTCTGGCAGCTTGTTCCAGACACTCACCACCCTCTGTGAGAAAAAATTGCCCCTCTGGACACTTTTGTATCTCTCCCCTCTCATCTTAAACCTATGCCCTCTAGTTTTAGACTCCCCTACCTTTGGGAAAAGATATTGACTATCTAGCTGATCTGTGCCCCTCATTATTTTATAGACCTCTATAAGATCACCCCTCAGCCTCCTACGCTCCAGAGAAAAAAGTCACAGTCTATCCAGCCTCTCCTTATAACTCAATCCATCAAGTCCCAGTAGCATCCGAGTAAATCTTTTCTGCATTCTTTCTAGTTTAATAATATCCTTTCTATAATAGGGTGACCAGAACTGTACACAGTATTCCAAGTGTGGCCTTACCAATGTCTTGTACAACTTCAACAAGACGTCCCAACTCCTGTATTCAGTGTTCTGACCAATGAAACCAAACATGCCGAATGCCTTCTTCACCACTCTGTCCACCTGTGACTCCACTTTCAAGGAGCTATGAACATGTATCCCTAGATCTCTTTGTTCTGTAACTCTCCCTAACGCCCTACCATTAACTGAGTAAGTCCTGCCCTGGTTCAATCTACTAAAATGCACCACCTTGCATTTGTCTAAATTAAACTCTATCCGCCATTCGTCAGCCCATTGGCCCAATTGATCAAGATCCCGTTGCAATTGGAGATAACTTTCTTCACTGTCCACTATGCCACCAATCTTAGTGTCATCTGCAAACTTACTAACCATGCTGCCTATATTCTCATCCAAATCATTAATATAAATGACAAATAACAGTTGACCCAGCACTGATCCCTGAGGCACACCACTGGTCACAGGCCTCCAGTTTGAAAAACAACCCTCTGCAACCACCCTCTGGCTTCTGTCAAGAAGCCAATTTTGTATCCATTTCGATACCTCACCCTGGATCCCGTGAGATTTAACCTTATGCAACAACCTACCATGCGGTACCTTGTCAAAGGCCTTGCTAAAGTCCATGTAGACAACATCAACTGCACTGCCTTCATCTACTTTCTTGGTTACCCCTTCAAAAAACTTAATCAAATTTGTGAGACATGATTTTCCACTCACAAAGCCATGTTGACTGTCCCTAATCAGTCCTTGCGTCTCTAAATGCCTGTAGATCCTGTCTCTCAAAATACCTTCCAACAATTTACCCACCACAGAGGTGAGGCTTGCTGGCCTGTAGTTCCCAGGCTTTTCCCTGCAGCCCTTTTTCAACAAAGACACAACATTTGCCACTCTCCAAGAGTCACTATGACTCTTTTTTTTAATTGAATTCAAATTCCACCATCTGCAGTGACGGGATTCAAACCTGGGTCCCAAGAACAGTAGCTGAGTTTCTGGATTAATAGTCTGGTGGTAATACCACTAGGCCATGGCCTCTCCACAGGAGGCATATTGGAGTTGCTACTGTAGCACTTAAACTAGCATAGATCACAAGGACTGTTTCATGATGAAAGGAGTGGGGCCCTTTGCACATTATTGTAGCCCCAGCCATTTGTGAACATTGAGTAGGAAGGGGAAATTGCTGATCACTATTTGCAGATAAATATTTATTCTGAAGAGTGTGGCGGGGTGGGCGAGGGACTGTCAGGCAGCTGGATCTCAGATAATATTATTTCCCTGGAAAACAATAAGGTAGAATGTTTTGGGGAGAATAACAAAAGGAGGAAATTGTAGCAGGGAAAAGATTTTGCATAATCAACATCAGCAAAATAGATTATCTGGTCATTGTCACAGAGTGCAAAATGGACTGTGATGTTCCCTACTTTACAACAGTCACCAGTACACTTCAAAAACACATTTGTTGCTGTAAAGTGCATTAGGACACCCCAAAGTCATGAAAGGAGCTTTATAAAATGCATGTGGGCGGCACGGTGTCACAGTGGTTAGCACTGCTGCCTCACAGTGCCAGGGACCCGGGTTCAATTCCGGTCTCGGATCAGTGTGTGTGTGGAGTTTGCACATTCTCCGTGTCTGCGTGTGTTTCCTCTGGGTGCTCCGGTTTTCTCTCAGTCCAAAGACGTGCGAGTTAGGTTGATTGGCTCTGCTAAATTAACCCTAGTGTCAGAGGGATTAGCAGGGTAAATATGTGGGATTACGGGAATAGAGTCTGGGTGGGATTGTGGTCAGTGCAGACTCAATGGGCCGAATGGCCTCCTTGGATTCTATGTCTTTCTCTCTTTATAATACGGCGAATAATGTAAGTAGAAAGCCTACAAGTTAATAATAAGAAAAACAGAGATTGAGGGAATGAGGAAGAAGGCACTTAAGAAATGATAAATGAAACTAACAAGTGACAAACTTGACTACACACAGACTGAATAAATGTTATAATAGAGTCTATCATGCTTTGGAAAATTAACTTTAAAATGTTTTTTTTATTCAAAGATAAAATCAGTGTCCAGACATAGATAGGATGCAAAGCTGGGCTGAAAAATGGCAAATGGAGTTTAACCCTGATAAATGTGAGGTGATTCATTTTGGTAGGACTAATTTAAATGTGGATTACAGGGTCAATGGTAGGGTTCTGAAGACTGTGGAGGAACAGAGAGATCTTGGGGTCCATATCCACAGATCTCTAAAGGTTGCCACTCAAGTGGATAGAGCTGTGAAGAAGGCCTATAGTGTGTTAGCTTTTATTAACAGGGGGTTGGAGTTTAAGAGCCATGGGGCGGCACGGTAGCACAGTGGTTAGCACTGCTGCTTCACAGCTCCAGGGACCTGGGTTCGATTCCCGGCGTGGGTCACTGTCTGTGTGGAGTTTGCACATTCTCCTCGTGTTTGCGTGGGTTTCCTCCGGGTGCTCCGGTTTCCTCCCACAATCCAAAAATGTGCGGGTTAGGTTGATTGGCCATGCTAAAAATTGCCCTTAGTGTCCTGAGAGGCGTAGGTTAGCAGGATTAGTGGGTAAATATGTAAGGATATGGGGGTAGGGCCCGGGTGGGATTGTGGTCGGTGCAGACTCGATGGGCCGAATGGCCTCTTTCTGTACTGTATGGTTTCTATGTTTGTTTCTAGGGTTATGCTGCAACTGTACAGGACCTTGGTGAGACCACATTTGGAATATTGTGTGCAGTTCTGGTCACCTCACTATAAGAAGGATGTGGAAGTGCTGGAAAGAGTGCAGAGGAGATTTACCAGGATGCTGCCTGGTTTGGAGGGTAGGTCTTATGAGGAAAGGTTGAGGGAGCTAGGTTCTTTACGCAGAGAATGGTTGGGATGTGGAATGGACTGCCTGCAGTGATAGTGGAGTCAGACACTTTAGGAACATTTAAGCGGTTATTGGATAGGCACATGGAGCACACCAGGATGATAGGGAGTGGGATAGCTTGATCTTGGTTTCAGATAAAGCTCGGCACAACATCGTGGGCCGAAGGGCCTGTTCTGTGCTGTACTGTTCTATGATCTCTGACTCCCGAAAACCTTTGAGGTGTCTGCCAAATAAGAATCTTTCAAGAACATTTTTTTAAAAAATCTAAGATAAAAACAAAATACTGCAGATGCTGGAATCTAAAACAAAATAGAAAATGCTGGAAAATCTCAGTCGGTCTGACAGCATTGGTGGAGAATGAATAGAGCCAACGTGTCGAGTCAAAATGATCCTTCCTGACTCAAAACATGGCTCTGTTCTCTCGCCGCAGATGCTGTCAGACCTGCTGAGATTTTCCAACATTTTCTGTTTTGGTTAAAAGAAACTCTATTCTGCAACCAGCACAATTTATTACTAAGAATGAGAAGATAAAGTTAGCTATATTCTTCTACCCACCACCTAAAACAAAAGAGTCTAATTCAGTTCATGGACATGGGGTTGGGCTGGTGTGCCACTGCCACCACCACTGGTGCTGGGGAAAGTGGAGCCCCCACGCCCTCTCCTCCGACAGCCCATCAGTTAAACACCAACTTGCTGAGGTTCTACCTGTCTCCGGTTTTGTGAAGGAGGGGTCTGGCCATACTGCTGCAGAACGCTCCGAGTAGTTGGAGTGTGCTATAACATCTATCCCTCACAGAAAGGTTTATGCACAGAAACACCATTGAGCGCAAGTTCATCAGGCAGTGATCTGCATGTAATGTTCTAGAGGCCCTTTTGAAAGAGGGTGTCATTGTCTGGTGATTCCTTGAGCAGACTGTCAAAGTCATTTGGCAGAATGCCTCAACACCAGAACTTTCAAACAAGCACCAAGGTGAAGCTTGGCTGGTGTAAAGGTCTTCATCATTACATACTTCATACATGCCCAGAGCCTCACCCATAAGGTGGCTGGGGTGGGGAAAGAGATCATCGTCCACCTCCTTGAGGAATGTTCCTTTGAAAAGGTCTGGAGAGATGCAATGGTTTTTGTTGAGGTTCATCCGGAGCAGCTCCGTGGCTCTGCTCTACGTGCTGTTCCCAGGGACGCACATCGAAACAAAGATCAGATGCAGCTGGAGGATCATCAGCTCAGTGGAAGGCATTCTTTGGTCTGCCTGAAACTTGTTGGTCTTGATCCAGTGCAAGGAGTTGTCCTCGAACAAATGTTATGGATTTGCACATTCCAAAGTCCAGGACAACATGCTGAGGGATGCACTGAAGCTTCAGGCAGCTTCCACAGAGGCGTAACAGGAAAAGTAAGAACTCTCACAACACCAGGTTAAAGTCCAACAGGTTCATAAATAAATCTGTTGGACTTTAACCTGGTGCTGTGAGACTTCTTACTGTGTCCACCCCATTCCAACGCCAGCATCTCCACGTAATGGGGAAAGGTAATTGTCTAAGGCTTTTCAGCCACACTGTACCAGGGGCTGGAAATAGTAAGAACCCCTTGGGCTGTATGACTCATATTGAATGTATACAGTGAACATTACATGTATCACAACTGAAGCACCTCAAAGTAAAACATGATTTATGTAGAAAATTTGAATATCATTGTACTTTCTGTAATGCCCATTTTGAAATGTTTTGCAACGTTGTTTCAGATATATGAATAAAGTATATTTTTTGCAAAAAGTGACAATTGAAGGTAAAGTCTATTCCTGGACACCACTCTCTGCACTCCCACCATCACCCTTAAATCTGACAAGTGAAACAAGAAGTTCATGGGGTTTGATGTCAGTTTTTTGGGGTAAATGGCCCAAGAATTGATCAAAGAGTTTGGTGGACTTCACTTTTCCCTTTTTATCCAGTTTGTTATTGGTCGTTGTTTACAGCTGGGCCAAGTAGTGCATGGGTGACTGATCAAACTGAGTGCTGCTGCCAGGAGCAGACCATGTACACTTGCGAGGTGTGAGTGGCCTTTAAAGTTGACCATTTATATTGGGAGGCCTCTTGGAGCTCAGGTGCACATCATTTATGGTTATCCATCTGATTTTCTGATGTGTCAACTTTTTGTGCACAAATTTCCAGCTGGCTTTTACCACATGGCAGGATCTGCTTGTAGAAAATAAAGGCTGGCAAAATTTATAATATGCTGGAACCAAAAAGTCTTAATTTTTGGATCAGGAAGTTTTAATGCCATTGGTAACCCATTTTTGTCAGCGTTAAAATAATGCTGATTGGCAAATAGCCTCACATGCTCAGCATCAAAAACATCACAACATCATATTATCAGGCTTTTCAACAGTGGAATACAAGAAAATTAATGTCCCAAAGAGTCATAGTGGACATGAAACATTAACTCTGTTTCTCTCTTCACCGATGCTCCCAGCCTGCTGAATTTTGCCCGCACTTTGTTTCAGATTTCCAGTATTCAAAGTATTTTGCTTTTATATATTTTTTTATTCTTCCATGGGATGTGAACATCGCTGGCCAGGCCAACATTTATTGCTCATCTCTAACTGCGCTCAAGAAGGTGGTGGTGGGTCACCTTCTTGAACGGCTACAGTCTGTGTGGTGTAGGTAAACTCTCAGTGCAGAGTTCCAGGATTTTGACCCAGTGATAGTGAAGAAATGGCAATTCATTTCCAAGTCAGGATGGTGAGTGACTTGCAGATACCAGTGTTCCAATGCATCCGCTATCCTTGCTCTTCAATGTAGTTTCTAACCACGTAATAAGAGCCACTCTTAAAAAGTGTTATCTTTTAGCATTCTCTTCTTGAAGGAGAACAACCTCGGCATTTTCAGTTCATCTCCACAGGTGAAGTTCCTCAGCCTTGAGACCATTATGGTAAATTATATCATTAGTGAATCGATTTTACATCCTCTTCAAGGGCTTAACATCTGTCCTAAAAGTCTGGTGTCCAGATCCTAGCTGAGGCCTATCCAGTGTTTGATAAAATAGTATTACTACCTCACTTTTGCACCTTATTAATAAGGGTAAGGATCCCATATTTGTTTTTAAACAGCCTTCCCAACGTGTCCTGCTGCCTTTAAAGGTTTGCGCACATTCCACCCCCAGGTCTCTCTCCGTCTCTCCATAGAACCCTTTTTAAAATTGTACTGCGTGCTTCATATTGGCTCTCTTCATTCTTCCAGCAAAATGTAGCATCTCACACCTGTGCTAAATGCCACCTGCCCCATGCATCTGCCTGATTCACCAATGTACATCCTCCTGAAGTCTATTACCATCCTCATTTTTTACTACATTTTCCAATTTTGGGATATCTGTAAACTTTGAAATTATATCTTGCATACCCAGGTCCAGGCCATAAAAATACTGCAAAAACTGTGGTGTTAGCATCAAGCCCTGGGAAACAATGTCATACCTCCCTCTGAGAAATAGCATTCACTTTCCGCTGTCTGACCATAGCCAAATTTGTACTCATGCTGCCTCTGCCCCTTTAATCACTTGGGCTTTAATTTTACAAATAAGACTATTATAAATGTGCATTTATCTATAATCTAATGAATCTTGTTAGGGTCCTTGACCTGAACAAATTAGGAACATCTTTTATAGCAAAATAAACTTTATTTAGTAACACAGTTTAACTATAACTATCAAATTAAACAGTTTAACTATTATCCATTAGCGATATTTAAACATGAAAAGAAACAATTTCTAACGTATCACAATTTCAATTCCAAATAAGCAACATTCTTCTTATAGACTCAAAAGCCATTTTAAAAGTTAGCAACTATAACTATACTTGCTAGAAGGGGTGTAGTCAGTCTTGAAGCTTTCAGAGATATGGTAGAAAGAACAGCTTGCAGACCTCTGTCTTTAAACAAACCCCAGCCAGAACTAAACTGAAAGCTGTTTTTTCTCTGCTACAAATCTAGCTCCTCCATTAACCACATTATCACGTAACCCTGTCAATCTAAACCCACCTTCCATTCCTTTAATCAAAAACCCCACGGGACCTTTTCTTTTAATAACTAAAAGTCCATCAATTATTTCCGAAGTAAACACCACATGACTAAAATGAGTAATTACCCTGCTTCCTCAGAATCTAAGGTTCATTCCCTCCAAAAGTAATGACTGGAATTTTCCCGTCCCACTTGCCACGGGAATCGTAGCAGGCAGGGGGCGGACCATGCAAAGGTCCGTTGACCTCGGGCAGGATTTTCCAATTTGGGGATGAGTGTGGCCAGAAAATCCTACCCAATGATGACATGTACAAAAAAACCCTTAAAAAGTCCCCTTAAACATTAAAAAATATATATCTTTAGCAATAGCACACTGTCATCACACTCTTGATACATTAAAATGAGATAGGCAAATACTTTATTCAAGCTTTTTATATAGTATTTTATAACATTTTATACTTCAGAAATATTTTATAAAAAATGTAATGAATTGTGATAGTTCTTCAATTGTGCTTTATAACACTCTGAATGAGAATCTGACTCTGACCCATATCCAGCAAAGCTACTAATCGAACAAAGTTATGCACAATTGCAGTTAAACACAATAAATATACGCCACGTTTGGAGTAGCAATTGTATTTGGATGTTTCTTGAATGCCACCTGGTGGAAAAAATTATATTTAACTCATTAATCTATTTTTTGTCACAAACTTTGTCATCCTATGTTTTTGCCACAATATTATAGTCAATGCTTCTGATACATTTTCCCTTTTACACTGAAAATATTCATTGGAATGCTGTTGGAACAGTTCTGCTGTGAGGACACCCCTAGTAAAAATTCTAGATGACGTTGGCGCATCAGTAGATGTGACAGAACATATTACACAAATTTTAATTACATCAATGGAATCGCACCCCCCTCAAAAAACCCAGAACTCGGCCCCTAGTTTTTGCCCACTGCAAATAATTTCACTTTCAGTTATATTCCTGAAACAAGTCAGAACCAGCTCACTTCATAGTGGCAAAGTGCAATGACACTTTGATTAGGCCTTATTTCCCTTCGTTGAAAGCCTGGTTTCTCTGTCATAGCGTTCAATTTTGCATTCAAGAAAAACATTCAGTTATAAATAGTACAAGAGCATTTGAATGCTGATCCCATAATAGCATTTAATTTCAGAAAGTGCACTCTAAGTCAGCAAAGTGAGGTTGATTGGTGGTTGCAAAAGAAAACATTAATTGCAGAATAATTGCCAAAATTAGAGCTAATCCCGATTTAGATCAGATATTTGTTTGGAATTAGAATACAGGAAACAAAGATTCATTCTCTGGTTAGTTGTGAGCAGCACAACTGCGGCACGGTAGCACAGTGGTTAGCACTGCTGCTTCACAGCTCCAGGGACCTGGGTTCGATTCCTGGCTTAGGTCACTGTCGATGTGGAGTTTGCACATTCTCCTCGTGTCTGCGTGGGTTTCCTCCGGGTGCTCCGGTTTCCTCCCACATTCCAAATATGTGCGGGTTAGGTTGATTGACTATGCTTAAATTGCCCCTTAGTGTCCTGAGATGTGTAGGTTAGAGGGATTAGTGGGTAAAATATGTAGGGATATGGGGGTAGGGCCTGGGTGGGATTGTGGTCGGTGCAGACTCGATGGGCCGAATGGCCTCTTTCTGTACTGTAGGGTTTCTATAATTCTACATAGTAATACAGACCATAAGACCATAAGACCATAAGACATAGGAGCGGAAGTAAGGCCATTCGGCCCATCGAGTCCACTCCACCATTCAATCATGGTTGATTTCAACTCCATTTACCCGCTCTCTCCCCATAGCCCTTAATTCCTCGAGAAATCAAGAATTTATCAATTTCTGTCTTGAAGACGCTCAACGTCTCGGCCTCCACAGCCCTCTGTGGCAATGAATTCCACAGACCCACCACTCTCTGGCTGAAGAAATTTCTCCTCATCTCTGTTCTAAAGTGACTCCCTTTTATTCTAAGGCTGTGCCCCCGCGTCCTAGTCTCCCCTGTTAATGGAAACAACTTCCCTACGTCCATCCTATCTAAGCCGTTCATTATCTTGTAAGTTTCTATCAGATCTCCCCTCAACCTCCTAAACTCCAATGAATATAATCCCACGATCCTCAGACGTTCATCGTATGTCAGGCCTACCATTCCTGGGATCATCCGTGTGAATCTCCGCTGGACCCGCTCCAGTGCCAGTATGTCCTTCCTGAGGTGTGGGGCCCAAAATTGCTCACAGTACTCCAAATGGGGCCTAACCAGTGCTTTATAAAGCCTCAGAAGTACATCCCTGCTTTTGTATTCCAAGCCTCTTGAGATAAATGACAACATTACATTTGCTTTCTTAATTACGGACTCAACCTGCAAGTTTACCTTTAGAGAATCCTGGACTAGGACTCCCAAGTCCCTTTGCACTTTAGCATTATGAATTTTGTCACCGTTTAGAAAATAGTCCATGCCTCTATTCTTTTTTCCAAAGTGTACGACCTCGCACTTGCCCACGTTGAATTTCATCAGAATTTCATCAGACCTGTTCTGTGACCTTAGATTTTCACAAATAATGCAAAAAGGAATAAAGTGTTGGATATCCAATTTTACAGATGACACTAAATTATTGTCCATCCCCAATTATGCTCGAAAAGATGGTGGTGGTGAGCTTCCTTCTTGAATCACAGTAGCGTGTGCTGAAGATACTGCCACAGTACGATTAGGTTCCTGGATTTTAACCCATTGAAGAGTCAATGGTGATATATTTCCAAGCCAGGATGTTATGTAACTGTAACAGGTGTTCTTATGTGCCTACTGCTCTTGCTGTTCTAAATGGTAGAGGTTGTGTGTTTGGCTGTCAATGAAGCCTTGGAGAGTTGCTAGAGTGCATCGTGTAGATAGTATACACTACAGCTGTGGTGTGCTAATGGGAGTGAATGTGTAAGGTAGTGGATGAGGTGCCAATAAAGCAGGTTGGAAGCAACCAATTGTGAGTCTTCATGCAAAACCTAAGTTGCTGTAAAGACTTCAATGTTTGACCTACTTCAATTAAAGCTGATCTGTAGTATATTTTGATTGAAATTTGGAAACATTTGGCATTCCACTGAGTCATGAAATATTAGAGGTCAAATACAAGCAAGAAAAACCTCACTAAGGTGTCAGGTGGCATCAGTCAAGGCTACTATTCTGTTACATGTTTGAACTTGGAAAATGGAATAGCTGTGAGGAACAATGTTGCCATACTATACAGCACTGAGTGGACGGTTATTGATAACAGACAATGTGATGACAATGAATGGACAGCCAGAATAGTAAATTTCTCCTGTGATGCTATTTATGTACAGTTTAGAGTTGACAGACAATTCAGCCTTCCACATAGACTGGCACTTGCTAACTCAATTTTTGCCACACCATACCAGTGGAAGCTTCAATGGCATTAGTTGCTAGTCCAAAATTGGAACTTCAGGCTGAATCTTTACTCTGCTGTTGACTTTTTTAAAGTTTATTTATTAGTCACAAGTAAGGCTTACATTAACACTGCAATGAAGTTACTGTGAAATTCCCTTAGTTGCCACAGTCTGGCGCCTGTTCGGGTCAATGTACCTAATCAGCTCATCTGATCAGATGATTAGGGGATACATGCAAACTCCACACAGACAGTGACCAAGTTGGGAATCCCTGGTGCTGTGAAGCAGCAGTGCTAACCACTGTGCTACCATGCTGCCCCACTATCTCCTGTCTGAGAATCAACCTTCAGAAATCAGATTGTTCATGACTGACTCACCAAAGAATCTTCCATGCCATGCCTAACTCTTTGCTACAGGTCCACATGATCGAATGTTTCCTCCAAGTCTATATATTGTTTATTCAATCTCCAGATCCCTCTCTACAATTACTAACAAGCCTAACTTCTTGCACTACTGGATTCCAGGACACCTTGTGCTGCCAGCCTCATGACTCCCAGTGAACTGAACCCCTATTTCAGTCCTGTTAACCTCAGTTCACTATGCATGTGTCTCCTGTGCTCCTAACTCTATGTTCTCACTACATTTTACTTACTGCTCGATGCACCTAAATACCAGCACACTGCCTCCTTGCTGAACTACAGACCGTGACCACCCACCACCACCACAGTGCAAATTTCCAGAATCCCCGATATACTTATCTACAATCTTAAGCTTTCAGAAAAAAATAAAAATCCAAATATTCAATAAAGTTGTAAAATAATTATGAATGCGCATTATAGAAAGGATGTGGAAGTATTGGAAAGGGTGCAGAGGAGATTTACCAGGATGTTGCCTGGTATGGTGGGAAGGTCTTATGAGGAAAGGCTGAGGGGCTTGAGGTTGTTTTCGTTAGAGAGAAGAAGGTTAAGAGGTGACTTAATAGAGGCATACAAGATGATCAGAGGATTAGATAGGGTGGACAGTGAGAGCCTTTTTCCTCGGATGGTGATGGCTAGCACGAAGGGACATAGCTTTAAATTGAGGGGTGATAGGTATAGGACAGATGTCAGAGGTAGGTTCTTTACTCAGAGAGTAGCAAGGGCGTGGAATGCCCTGCCTGCAACAGTAGTGGACTCGCCAACATTAAGGGCATTTAGATGGTCATTGGATAAACATATGGATGATATTGGAATAGTGCAAGTTAGATGGGCTTTAGATTGGTTTCACAGGTCAGCGCAACATCGAGGGCTGAAGGGCCTGTACTGTTCTATGTTTATGCTGCATATGAAATCATAGAAACCCTACAGTGCAGAAGGAGGCCATTCGGCCCATCGAGTCTGCACCGACCACAATCGCACCCAGGCCCTACCCCCACATATTTTACCCACTAATCCCTCTAACCTACACATCCCAGGACTCTAAGGGGCAATTTTTTAACCTGGCCAATCAACCTAACCCGCACATCTTTGGACTGTGGGAGGAAACCGGAGCACCCGGAGGAAACCCACGCAGACACGAGGAGAATGTGCAAACTCCACACAGACAGTGACCCGAGCTGGGAATCGAACCCGGGACCCTGGAGCTGTGAAGCAGCAGTGCTAACCACTGTGCTACCGTGCCGCCTGGTATATCTTAAAAAAACACAAAAAAATGGATATTAATCAAGAAAATACTGGTAAAATTCAGAGAATGTCATCTATAGGTCCAATGTTTAAAATCTGACACCCTTGAAACAGACTGCGCTAGATTTCGGATTTTCCCAGATTTTGTCATGTCTGACTAGGAGAATGAGAACAAGAGTAGCTCACCACTGTAAACAACACGGCAAAGTTGACGGAGAACGAGTGCCAAGTCCAATTTCATTTAACTGGGATATTTTCAAAAGCGTCCAGTTTTCAGGGCTGGATTTTGGATGTCCAACCTATTGTGACAACATGTTCAAACAGCAATAATGAATCAATGGTCCTAATGCACTATAACTTCAGTCAGCAGTGCTTAGGACCAAATCATTCTGGATTTTGGAGCTCTCTGGATTGACATTAGAATGACATTAGAATGCCTAACCTCAAGTGAATGAACCAGAAAATATCATAGGTATAAATGATTATGCGAAGCATAAAACAGCTTTACTGATCCAAATAGTTTGTCTCCCATGTTTCTGCTCCCAAAGTACTGTATTAAAATGTTGCTAAGAATTGCTTCGTCTGCTCTCGTGTTTTCTGGACAACTGGTGCTTCTGAACAAGAGTGTGTTTTGGACTGAAGAGGTTGCAGTACATTACACTGTATGTTACATAGCATAATTCTTGATTATAAAACATTGTCTTCCAACTCACCATTAGCAATGTTTTGAGATCTCTAACAACATATATTACAAAACCTGTGAAGGCCAATTATAGGTTTCTTGTTATAGCTCTGCGTGACACAATCATATTTCGGCTGAACAATTTTGAAATGTATTCAAATAACTTACATTTGTTTGGATAATGTACAAACTTATATGTGATTGGAATTACAATCATATGTAAATTTCTTAGCAACAAGCAACACAATCATATGCACCTTTTCAACTGTGATTTTCACACACTTCCTCCTCAGCAATAAATTAGACATTTGAAATAATATTTCTAATATTCATATTTACATATTTCACTTTAATTTGATGAACTTAACCTTGATGTTACGCTTTGCAGCTCTGAATGCCTTCACTAATGTTTGCACATTATCTTTCCTCTTAAAGAATTTGCCCAGCATCTAATGATATTCTATCCTAGAAATGTCTGAACTGGCTATTAAGTCTTCATACGGACTTTATAGAAGCTTCACCAACTTTTGGTAGGGAGACAGATTAATACACAAGTGAAATGAGACCAGATATGAATAGTTAAGCTGCTTTATTTTAATAAGTTATCAGACAGTGTAATAGTTACAGCCAATCTCATTGCAATCCAACTTAATTTTAGTACCTGCTCATAAGTAAAAGAATACATCACAAATAGCAAGCTAGAGAAAGAAAATCACTTTTTTGGACAGTTTTATTTTCTGCTGGAATAAGACCAACTATCAAAGCTTAGGCCAGCATTCTTCTTTAAGGATGCTTGCACCTCTCCCATCTCACTCATTAGCTCACCACTCTACTCCCCACCCACCCCTAAATTGACCTACAATATTTTTCTCAGTTTACAGCATAGCATGAGAGGATGCTCTTCCTCAAAACCTCATCCCCATTCAGGGATTAGTCAGAGGGAGCTGCTAATTACACCAGCTACTGTACCCCTCAACAGTGGATTCAAATCAGATTACAACTTGGGAGTATTGTGTACAGTTCTGGTCACCGCATTATAGGAAGGATGTGGAAGCATTGGAAAGGGTGCAGAGGAGATTTACCAGGATGTTGCCTGGTATGGTGGGAAGGTCTTATGAGGAAAGGCTGAGGGACTTGAGGTTGTTTTCATTAGAGAGAAAAAGGTTAAGAGGTGACTTAATAGAGGCATACAAGATGATCAGAGGATTAGATAGGGTGGACAGTGAGAGCCTTTTTCCTCGGATGGTGATAGCTAGCACGAAGGGACATAGCTTTAAATTGAGGGGTGATAGGTATAGGACAGATGTCAGAGGTAGGTTCTTTACTCAGAGTAGTAAGGGCGTGGAATGCCCTGCCTGCAGCAGTAGTGGACTCGCCAACATTAAGGGCATTTAAATGGTCATTGGATAAACATATGGATGATATTGGAATAGTATAGGTTAGATGGGCTTTAGATTGGTTTCACTGGTCGGCGCAACATCGAGGGCTGAAGGGCCTGTACTGCGCTGTAATGTTCTATGTTCTATGTACAAGACTTCAGCTTTTCCCGTCTTTGGGTGTGAATGACTTAAATTGTTTTTAATCTCAATCCTTAAAGTTATAAAGTCAATGCTCAGAGTGGACCGGGCAAACCCAAATCCATTCCTTGCTCGCCCAACTGAATTCAATTCAAGGTCCTCACAAAAGTCTAAAATGGAAGTGTCCTTGTACCAAAAAGCAGTCCCAACCACCATCACCCGAATGTCTGTCCATCGCTACAGACTTCATAACCCAGATGTCAAATTGTCATAGTTTTGTTACAAATAAAAAAGCTTTAGAAATGTCATTGTATAATGGCTTCTTTCGACCTGGAGCTAAAAGCTTAAAAGCAATTGCAACCATCACAGATTACTTACTTAGGTAGTGGCCTTAAAAGGGATAAAGCCAAGTTACCAGCTTAAAATCAATAAACATTTTAGACCACCCATGTACAATATCAGAGAGAAGATGCATCACTGAAATACAAATCAAGCAATGTTTTCTATAACAGATCTACAAGATCAAACTGAAGAACTCAGGAATTATATTCCATAGAACCTGCAAGCCAAAAGATCCTGGATCCATTCTTTTTTTCCTGGGATGAGAGCGTTGCTGGCCAGGCCAGCACTTGTTCCTCATTCCCAATTGCCTTGAAGATAGTGGCAAGCTGTCTTCTTAAACCGCTGCAGTCCGACTTTTTGAAAGGTCCTGCACTCAAATTGTAAGGCAAATTAAAGATCCAAGATGGCAACAGAATTGAATGAGCAAGCTGAAGTGCTTTTTTGGGAAAAGGCCAAGTTTTTACCTATCTATGTAGACACAAAGATGAGACACGAGGGTAACGTCTCTGATCTAAACTGTCAGTAGTTTAGTAAAATTGGTTGATTTGCATTCCACTGCCAAATCTTGTGCAATTCTGATGGATTTTCCACCCAGTAATATATAAAAGTGGAGTACATAAGGATCAATGCATCACAAAAAGTCAATTATTTACACAAATTTATAATTTTAACAGATGTATGACACGATTAAGTTACAGACCGAATACTGTATTAAAATGAATAAGAGACTTGCTTTTATGCAAGCTCATTTCATGCCCCTGGGACGTCCCAATATGCTTTGCAGCCAATCAAGTGTAGTCACTGTTATAATATAGGAAACACAGTTGTCAATTTATGCACAGCAAGGTTCCACAACAGCACTTTTACAATGTCCAGATAATCAGTTTTGTGATATAAATTGAGGGGTGAATTCTGGCCAGACCCCCATGAATACCTCCTGCCCTTCTGCAAAATAATGCCATAGGATCTTTTGAGGAGGTAGATGAAACATCAGTTTAACATCTCAATTGAAAAATGGGATCTCCAAACGTGCAACATTCCCTCAGTATTGAACTGGAGTGGCAGCCTTAGATTTTTGTGCTCAAGTCCTAGAATGAGACTTGAACCCAGAGCTTTTTAACTCAAGAGTAAACAGTGCTATCAGCAGTGGCTTGGTTAGCAGCAACTTTAAGAAGGTAAACTAAGTTCAATTGTCCCAGTGGCATCAAGCCAATGAAATACTCCAACGTAAAAGCTATGTTGAAGTCCAATAGAATTATTACATGATTAGAGCAAATTACTGTTGACCCAATCTTTGTGCAGTGGGTACAAATATATGATTGAGAGTCATATAATGTAATACTTTCTCACGTAGAAAGTAAATAGCTAGTAGGTTTGAAAGGTTCCAGTGGAAAACAAAAGTATCCATTGCCCCCAAACCCACTGACATTTAGATATTTACTCAGTTATGGAGATTTATTACAACCATACAACTTTGTTTTAAATATGGGACTTTCAAAAAGACCACTTACTTTGATGCTAAAAATCTATTGTTAACTAAATTCTCAAGAGTGAGATGTCAGAGGAGTGCACCAAATTCAGCATGTGAAGATTCATGCTGTCACTTAAATTTGCTGACATTCTTTCTCGACCCATCTTTGGTTGGTACACCACTTATTGCACAATCTTGCCTGTATAAAAAGATCAATTTTTGATGGGAAATAATAAACATTTTAGATGTCAAGCTCAATATCCAGGGATATAGGGCAACTAACCTTGATGAGTAGATTTGTGCAGCTTACGTTAAGAGCATAATTTTGCATGTTTGGGGTTTAATACTTTCACCAAATGATATTTCAAGTCAAGTTGTTTTCTTTAAAATCTCATTTGCTTCACCATTCACCCTCCCACTGGTCTCCTTTGCAAAGTTCCAGTCAACTGGATTAAAAAGTTGCAATGTTTTCTTACGTGTCCAATGAGGGTTGATTATGAAGGTCAGGAGGAAAAGTCCAGAAAATAATAACACTCCCTGCGGGACTGGTATATGCAGTCTTATTTTGTCGAAATGCTGCCAGCACACCCACCAAATATAATAGGTGAGGATCATACGACAGTGAAACAAGTGGATCATGAGCCACTGGTTTAATTTCCAGAGCTGAATATGGGCAAAACCAGCCTAGGAACAGAAAGATTAAAAGAAACAATTAACAGTGTGGGCAAACTCACATACCTCCTCAAACTGTACTTTAGACACAGTTGAAATACAGCACTCCTTTCCTCAGTTAAAGCTCAAATTTGACAGAAATGTCAAATGCTCTTAAACTCCAAGTCCACAACAAATTAATCTAAGCTTTTCTCTATAACAGTTACTGTGAACAAGAACATTTTTGAATGAGTTTGAATGGCCATTTTAACATGTCATTTTTGTACAAATTGAAAATTAAGAAAAATACTGAATTTAAATGCAAAAATAATCTAGCTTTAAAAGAGCAAAATACATTTTGAATCATTAGGTGTAAACAACATTATTTTCCTGAAGATAATGGCACTCCTTAAATGTGAAGCCAAACAGAAGTATGCATGTATGTGTGCACTTCAAATACAGCTGCAGAGCCACTTTATTCCTGCTGTTGGAATTACTGAGATATTGGGAATGTGTCTTGAACTCATCATCAGAAAAACTCAGTGCTACTGAAGCACTAACTATATGACATGACAGACTGCATTATGAATCAGAATGCAAATTTAATTGGAGCTAACGCCTGACTTTAGAATCAATTTCCAGTTCCAAAGAATAAGCCATCAAAGTCACAAACAAATTTGTTTAAGGCCAAAGAGTCTTTGACAAAGGGTCCTCTGGACTCGAAACATCAGCTCTTTTCTCTTCTTACAGATGCTGCCAGACCTACTGAGATTTTCTAGCATTTTCTCTTTTGTTTAGGGCTATCTTTCTAAACGCAGCCCTCTGGTTTTATTATTTATTTATTCCATTTTTACAAATAAATAGAGCAACATTAATGTTCTTACCTTCAACAGGATCCAAGAAATGCAAGTGAATGGAGTGCTCATCTCTAACAAGAGTATCATCATGGGCAAATAGTGGCCTGCATTATCCCATATCAAATTGGTGGCAAAACCAGAAAGGGCAAAAAAGTGATGGACAGCTAGGCTCACATCAAATGTTTTGAAAACTACATTGGACCCGTGAAGAGCTGCATTTTCCAACATAAAAAAGCCAAATGCTGTTAAGATGTTGAACCAAGACCAGTTCTGTTGACCTAGAATTTTATCAGCATGCAATTCGGAATCTTTCAGGAGAGCCCAAAGACCTGCAGCCATGCCCTGGATTCCAAAAGCACCGCGAGTGACAGCGAGATCCCAGAAGACCTTCTCCTTTGCTGGCAAAGAACAGTAGGTCACAGACAACGCAAGGCATAGCCCATGTGAAACAATGAATATTAAAAAATAGAATAGAAAACCAGCAGCAATCACAGCGCAACGGACATTCCAGGAAGAATAATCCATGTCAAAAAGGCTTTCTGAAGAGTCAACCTTGTGGAAGGAATTCATTTTGTCAACTGAAGCAATCATATTTAGTTGAAGTCTGTGCTACAACCAATTGTTTGGTTGTCTGGTTAAGAAAATTCAACCAGCAAAAACAAAATTTGTCTTCACACCCAAAGTGCCTGGTGAAAAGTCCATCCAGGTTTACAGTCTCACAGAGGCACTGGACAATTACAAGTCACCTAGAGGAAAAAAGGGCACAGAATTAACAAGTGTAAAAGGTCAGCCAACCGCTGCATATTTGTGTTTTACAGGCCTAAGTTGAAAACTAAATTTTCTTCAATTTAATTCCTGCTCCTCCTCTCTTCCCCCTACCCCAGCACTGCCCTCACAAATAGTGGTTCTTGTTTACCTATAGTAGTGGGCAGCTCTCCAGTTCCTAACCTGTATGGGTCAGAATTCACGTTTAAGACAACATAGTTGAGTATCAGCAAGTTAATGGGTGCGTATCGGGTCATAATACCAATCCTTATCCCGCCTACACCAGACATAACATTTGCAGCAGGGGTCACTACATCTCGCACGGCCAATCCATCTAAGCTGCATCTTTGGAATGAAATAAGAGCACCTGGAGGAAACCCATGACATGGGGAGAATGTGCAAACCCCACAGAGACAGTCACCAAGCCAAAATCAAGCCCGGGTCGCTGGCACTGTGAGGCAGCAATGCTAACCATTGTGCCACCCTGCAACCTTTTGTGCTAGTTTAAGAAGCATCCTGCTAAAAGTTGTATATGCCCCAAGAAATAATTAATCATTGTGAGTTTCTACAAATTGTGCATGTTTGCAAGATTTTGAGACAGCTCTGAAAATTAAGCTGCTTCTCATGGATGCAAGGCGACTAATATGAACTTTAAAAATGTTTGAATGTAATTTTTAAAAATTAACAAAATGACTAACATAACTCAAATAATTATATATAGTTTTTAAATTTTCAGCAATTTAAAATCAAGTTACTCTCGGGTAGTGGATTATGATTGAGTTTTTTAAATAAACATCTTCAGTTATTCATAAAACTGAACAAAGTTACCACTTTTAAATATATCAAGGATAAATTTTAGGGCAATTTTTAAAAAAAAGTTTTAAAATTCTGTCCCTTGCTGGTTCGTCCCACATTTTGCATTCAGTGATGTGAATGAGTTTGAGTGAAGAGCGAGGGCAATAGATAGTCTGGGCTGAGAAAAGATAGCACGAAGGGGTCAATGTGAAAGACATGTGGATCACTAACTGTGCTTCAAACATAAACTATACTAACATACATCTTTTTGCATTCAGATTTTAATGATCTTCTGAGTATTGAGCAATACCAAACTATATTTGCATAAAATTTGCTTAGGGAAGAATCAAAGGGATCTTTTCCCCAATCCTTTTCCCTTCTACCCCAAGTGCCAGTCTGCACCTTGATCTCATGTCTTGCTTTCAGGAAATGCTGACTCTTGTTCTGCTATCTGACCTCCATGCCATTATTGATGCCTAGTTTAGCTTTTAACACTGTCATTACTGCCTCCGTTGTTGTGTATCCATGACATCTTTGTTATCTTATTTCATTTGACTTCCAACCTCCCCGACCTGCTATTGCACACCACCTCTCCCCCTCCTCCCACTTCTGTCAGTATAAAACTCACCACATTTCTATCTCTCGAGCACTGAAGAGGAATCATACGATCTTAAAACGTTAACTCTATTTCCACGGATGCTACCCAACCTGCTGCACTTTTCCAGCATTTTCTGTTATTAGTTTACATTTGCACAACAGATTCTAGATACTCAGACTTGTCATTCCACCATCCACTTTATGCATCTCTTCTCATGTCTTTCACATGGAGGTAAGAGGGAAAGGAGACATCTCCCTCACAAATGTTCCTTCACTTATTTGTTAAATTTGCATCAATTCTAAATGATAACTATGTGTCATTGCTGAGCGCGAGTATTGCTGAAAAAAGACCAGTCTACTTGCCAACCATTCAGCACTCTTTTCTCATTGCCCTGACACGATGAATGCAAGATGAAAAGCTTTAATAAAATGTCTTTTTCAGCAATACTCAAGTTCTCGCCTACTAAACAACTATTGTTGAGTATACTGGAAATAGGTGGACAGATACCATTTGAGGCTGTGCATACCGATTGGTGCCTCTGTCGAACCATGAGTGGTGAGAGTAGTGAGTGTTACTATCGAGGATCAGTTGCTGCTATGATGTATTGTGGCTTCCAATACAATTGCCTGGTGCACCTGGGAACCAGTGGGCCATTTGAATGAGTGCTGCCACCCATACAGGACAAGCTTTGGGAGCAGTACAGGAGCACCTGGGCAGATCCAAAAAGGAGAGTGGAATTGAGGTCAAGTCCCAGAAGTAAAGTTTATGCTGAGTGGAGTTGGAAAAGTGTCCAACTGGAAAAAAGAGGGGAAGAACAGACAAAACCTGATACACTGACGTGAACTCCCTCAATAGCCAGAATGTAGAAACTTTATTTTCCTGATGATTGGTCTACGTTGTCAAATAGTTCTTCCAATTTGCTGAAGGTTAATGGCTTCAAAAATTAATATTAGATACAAGTTTAATTACTGATATAAATATATTTGGTATATGTCAATGCTGTTTAGTTGCAGTACCTGAATACTACCAGTAGATGCTACGAACATACTGCATAAACATACTGTAAATATGGCATGCCAGTAAGAAGTCTCACAACACCAGGTTAAAGTCCAACAGGTTTATTTGGTAGCACAAGCCACAAGCTTTCAGAGCGCTGCTCCTTCATCAGGTGAGTGGGAGTTCTATTCACAAACAGGGCATATAAAGACACAAACTCAATTTACAAAATAATGGCTGGAATGTGAGTCTTTACAGATAATCAAGTCTTAAAGGTACAGACAACGTGAGTGGAGAGAGGGTTAAGCACAGGTTAAAGAGATGTGTATTGTCTCCAGCCGGGACAGTTAGTGAGATTTTGCAAGCCCAGGCAAGTCGTGGGGGTTACAGATAGTGTGACATGAACCCAAGATCCCGGCTGAGGCCTTCCTCATGTGTGCGGAACTTGGCTATCAGTCTCTGCTCAGCAACTCTGCGTTGTTATGTGTCGTGAAGGCCACCTTGGAGAATGCTTACCCGAAGATCAGAGGCCGAATGCTGAAGTGTTCCCCAACAGGAAGAGAACATTCTTGCCTGGTGATTGTCAAGCAGTGTTCATTCATCCATTGTCGTAGCATCTGCATGGTCTCCCCAATGTACCATGCCTCGGGACATCCTTTCCTGCAGCGTATCAGGTAGACAACGTTGGCCGAGTTGCAAGTGTATTACCGTGTACCTGGTGGATGGTGTTCTCACGCGAGATGATGGCATCCGTGTCGATGATCCAGCACATCTTGCAGAAGTTGCTGCGGCAGGGTTGTATGGTGTCGTGGTCACTGTTCTCCTGAAGGCTGGGTAGTTTGCTGCGGACAATGGTCTGTTTGAGGTTGTGCGGTTGTTTGAAGGCAAGAAGTCGGGGAGTGGGGATGGCCTTGGTGAGATGTTCGTCTTCATCGATGACATGTTGAAGGCTCCGGAGAAGATGTCATAGCTTCTCCGCTCCGGGGAAGTACTGGACGACGAAGGATACTCTGTCCACCGGTGTCCCGTGTTTGTCTTGAGGAGGTCGGTGCGGTTTTTCGCTGTGGTGTGTCGGAACTGTCGATCGATGAGTCGAGCGCCATATCCTGTTCTTATGAGGGCATCTTTCAGCATCTGGAGGTGTCTGTTGCAATCCCCCTCATCTGTTGTACTATTGTATCTAATGTACATTGGGGAGACCATGCAGACGCTACGACAACGGATGAATGAACACCGCTCAACAATCACCAGGCAAGAGTGTTCTCTTCCGGTTGGGGAACACTTCAGTGGTCACGGGCAGATCCTGTGTATACGGAGGGCTTGTCCGTCGGGGATACCTTCTTTAATGTGTTTAGGGTGGAAGTTGGAGAAGTGGAACATTGTGAGCTTATCTGTGGGCTTGAGGTACAGTGAAGTGAGGTGACTGTTCTTGATGGAGATGCGTGTGTCCAAGAATGCAACCGATTCTGGAGTGTAGTCCATGGTGAGTCTGATGGTGGGATGGAACTTGTTGCTGTCATCATATAGTTGTTTCAGTGATTGCTCACCATGACTCCAAAGGAAGAAAATGTCATCGATGTATCTAGTGTATAGCAACGGTTGAAGGTCCTGTGCAGTGAAGAGGTCTTGTTCGAACCTGTGCATGAAGATGTTGGCATATTGAGGTGCAAATTTGGTCCCCATGGCTGTTCCGTGTATCTGGATGAAGAACTGGTCGTTGAAGGTGAAGACATTGTGGTCCAGGATGAAGCGGATAAGTTGTAAAATTGCATCTGGAGATTGGCAGTTATTGGCGTTGAGTACTGAGGCAGTTGCAGCAATGCCATCATCGTGGGGGATGCTGGTGTAGAGTGCCGAGACATCCATTGTGACCAGGAGTGCTCCTGGTTCAACTGTTCCATGTGCGTTGAGTTTCTGTCGGAAGTCTGTAGTGTCGCGACAAAAGCTGGGGGTTCTTTGTACAATGGGTTTCAAGATGCCCTCGACATAGCCGGAGAGGTTCTCGCACAGGGTCCCATTGCCCGGTACGATGGGACGGCCGGGCGTGTTGGCCTTGTGTGTCTTCGGGAGGCAGTAGAGATCTCCAACGTGGGGAGTATGTGGGATGAGAGCACGGAGGATGCTCTGAAGGTCCGGATCAAAGCTCTTGATCAGTCTGTTGAGTTGACGGGTGTGTTCTTTGGTTGGATCTGCGGGTAACTGTCTGTAGTGTTACTCGTTGTTCAGTTATCAGTACACTTCTTTGCAGTAATCCATTCTGTTCAGTATGACGATGGCCCCTCCTTTGTCTGCTGGTTTGATGACAATGTTGCAGTTGGTCTTGAGAGCGCGGACGGCGTTTCATTGTGCTTGGGTGATGTTCGGGGCTGTCTTGTGAGTGTGGCTGATGAGTCTGGCATTGATGCACCTCCTGACGGCTTGGGCATACATGTTCAGTCGAGGGCAGCGGCCTTCCGGAGGAGTCTAATTCGACTCTTTCCTCTTCGGTTGCTGCACCTTGGAGCTCTCTGTCGGCGGTTCCGGTTCATTGGCTGTCTCATTGTGTTCGCTGTTGGCCTCTTGGGGTTTGTGGAAGAACTCCCGCAGCCTCATTCGCTTGATGAATTCCTCGGTGTCTGCTATGAGACTGATGGGGTATATTTTGGTGGTGGGGCAGAAATTGAGCCCTCAGCTGAGAACTTTGATTTCATCTGGTTGAAGTGTGTAGTCTGACAGGTTGACAATGGTACTAACTGTCCTGACTGGAGACAAAACACATCTCTTTAACCTGTGCTTAACCCTCTCTCCACTCACATTGTCTGTACCTTTAAGACTTGATTATCTGTAAAGACTCGCATTCCAACCATTATTTTGTAAATTGAGTTTGTGTCTTTATAAGCCCTGTTTGTGAACAGAACTCCCACTCACCTGATGAAGGGGCAGTGCTCCGAAAGCTTGTGGCTTGCGCTACCAAATAAACCTGTTGGACTTTAACCTGGTGTTGAGAGACTTCTTACTGTGCCACTCCAGTCCAACGCCAGCATCTCCACATCATGGATGCCATATTTAAGCAGCCAGTACAAATCCAGCTGCCAGTTCTGTAAGAGCTTTATACTTTAAAGTATTTTAGATAAAATAATCTCATGGCAGGTCCCAGAATACAGTCATATCGAATTATTAACTCCTTGAATCACAATTGTGAACAAGATAAATGGGGTTCTACATGAACCTAATTAACCCAGGAGCCAATTTTAAGATAATAGATGCAGAAGCTATTTTAACAAATTGCAATACACATACAAGACAGGGCTGTGAATACAAATCAGAAGTGGGAGAAATAGGATAGGAGGAATATAAAACTGAAGTTTCTGTGTGTTTCATATTGGAAACCTACACTGAGGGCTTCATGGTGTTAGAAATCACCAGGGCCAGCGCTGCCCATGAGGGCACAATGATTGCAGTAAGGAGGAGGCATATTATTGGCTAACAGGCAATGGATTGAATGTTGTCAGCCTCAGGTGGTCCACATCCATTGTAAGGTGACAAGATTTTAAAGGTCACTTTCTCAATCCCATTACTCAGGGATGAAGGTGACAGGGAGGAATGACTCATGTGTACATGGATTGAAAGCTGTCAAACCTTCACCCGTAAGTTGCACCATCGATGTAACTCTGAATGCGTAATTGCATTGCTGGACATGGATCACTTTGTGGAGCATTGTCCGATTGAAGGCTACCCACGAGGAGGCCACTAATGATGGTGGATCAGCTCCTGCCGCAAATGGAATGCTGCACCTTCGGACCTTTACTGGTAAGATGCCCTCCTCCAGACAGGCACTCACATCAGCAACAAAGCTTCATCAATTTTCAGAGGGTAATGCCAAGAGGAGTCTATTGGGAAACTACAGACTCTTGTTTTGAAGTGCAGAATTGAGGCAATAAGAATCACATTGCTCCACATTGTGCACATGCAGTTGCTGCGTTCAGAGGTGTAGGACCAAAATAAAGCCTACATGGTTTTATTTTATACCTAAAAAAATTAAATTATCAACTAAGAAGTTAAAATTGGGCCCATTGCATCTCTCCCCCAACACATTGGCCCAAATTTTGTGGCAAAAATAATAGCCAGTCTAATCAGTACACGGCATTATTGAACATCACAGAGGCTTCAGCTTTCTGAGTATGGAAGCTGCAGAATTTGGACGTTTGATTCACCTGACTTTTCCACAAATGTCACCAGCACATCAGTATGTCACCAAGGGATTCAATACTGAAATACATAATGCTCCATGAAGTTATCACTAGATACCCACTAAAATTACTCGACAGCATGTTAAGTTGCCAACAATCTCTCTGACTCAGGATGTTTACTTCCATAAATGTAAGTCTCATTGCTTTCAATTTTAGTTATTGTTGGTGATATCAAAATAACTTTTAAAATCTCATCTCTGTTCGGTTTGCTTTTTCCCTTTCTCATAGGATAGAGACTGAATTACATGTTTTAATTTACACTTCTTGGTTTGACTCTCTATACCATAAAGATTCTTCTACCTGATTGGTTAAGGTGAAAGCTATTGCTTGTCCTGTTTGCACTTTCCAGTAGTAGAAAGCTGTGGCTTTCTACTACTGCAAGTTGCTCTGTGAAAGCACACAAAAATTCCATAGGAAATTTTAAGTGTTATTAATGGCAAACACTGTTCGTTCACCACCAATAGCATCATCTAGGCCAGCGGTCTCCAAACTCTTCAGTACGAGGGCCACATCGTATATTCTACACATCTTCGCGGGCCAAAGAAAAAACTCAGTTCTATAAATGAATGAATAAAATTTATTGTATCCGGGCCGGATGTGACCCGCCGTGGGCCAGATGTGACCCGCCGCGGGCCAGATGTGACCCGCCGTGGGCCGTAGTTTGGAGACCCCTGATCTAGGCATTATCTGCCAAGAAGGCTTAGTTTAGACTGGTGCATATCAGGGGTGACATTTTCCGGCTGCGCTCGCCCCAAGGTCGGAAAATCCCACCCAAGGTCAACAGACCTTTCCATGGTCCATGTCCCGCCTGCTACAATTCCTGTGGCGGGCGGGACAGGAAAATTCTACTCCAGGCCTTGAATTGGATGTTGGGTCTAAAGATCACACTGGAGCGAATACAATTTTGTTAGTGCTCAGCGAAGGCAATTGGGGTTGCCGGACAATCAGCCGCTCTAAAATGTTTACTGTCCCATGTTTATGCTACTGCAGGCAGAAATTCTCTGTAAAGGTTGTAGTGTAAAACGCAGTTTAAATTAATTCTTATTAGTCTTCCTCATTTTTCCTTTCTGGTTTCTCTTCCCCACAAAGCTTTCGGATCGAAACAATGGTCTGCACAAATATAGAAATTTCAATGAACCACAACAGTGAGGTGCATGCTGCACATTCTTAACTGACAAAACAGTTAACCTTCATATTTCTAAACAAACAGGGACTGGTGGCTTGGCACTTGACAGAAATGCGGGATCCAGGCCAAAGGACCTTTACATTATTGATTGGAGACATCCCTTTTCCATTGCTGAAATAACCAATAAGGATCCAATCACTATTGCAAGCACAATAATCTCGTACGTCTCCCTTTGGAGTTCATATGCAAGAAACTAGAAAATAGGCACTTTTTAAATAAAAAAGACAAATGCGAGGTTGTGAAAGGTATTACTAGCATTAGGGATTGAAACTGATATCATGCCAACATTTAAGAATAGACTAGACAAGTTGCTGAAGGAAAAGGGAACAGAGAAATATTGAAGCAGAGGCAGAAAACCAGTGAAGACTACAGTGGATGTGGAGGATTCATGCCAACATGGGCTGAATAGTTGGATTTCTACGTTATAATTTCTATGGAAGTCTGCAAGAGTTGAAAGGTTATATGTACCTGAATGTGTGTGCTTGCATATCATGCACAGGGCAGAATATATTCCTGTTTTTTTTCTGAATTGGAGCGTGACCTAAAAGTGTGTAAATCTTACTATGTGAAGAGATCAAATACTGTCCACTGCAGGCAAATCATAACTCAATGGGAATTCTTCCAAATCACCATCTACCTGTGGTTTGTGAGGGGTACACCAAGATATAACCTTCGAGATTTGCTCTAGGGATGAAAAAAAGTGCAGTAGATGATTTTTATTTTCATTCCAAATGAAAGCCACATTTGTGGGAAGATTGAGGAGAAGAGAACATGCTCAGTGCCTGTTTATTGCATTACTGAATTCCCTGAGAAAAACTAATGATCACCTTTCAAGGGTTATGCAAGTTAACTTTGTGCTCGTGACACTTTTTGTTGTGCAGTTTATGTAGTACTTTGCAAGTAAAATTTATGGTGAATAGGAAGTCAAAAGAAAGGCTGGTTAGGACATGGCTTCATGTAGCACTCCAGGATTTGAGTATACAAGTTGAAACGCATCTATAGATGCGTGAAGAGAAAGAGGTTGGTGAAGACAAATGTAGATCCCCTACAGACAGAAATGGGGGAATGCATAATAGGGGACATAGAAATGGCCAAGCAACTGAATGCATATTTTAGTTCTGTCTTCACAAAAGAGGATACAAATCAAATGCCAGAAATGTTGGAGAATGCAAGGTTTGAGAGGGAAGAACTGAGGGAGATCAATAATCGTGGAGAAATGGTGCTGGGAAAAATGATGGCATTGAAGGCATCCCCAGGGTCTGATAATCTGCATCCTGGAGTACTTAAGGACGTGGCTCTAGAAATAGTGGATGCATTGGTGGTCGTTTTCCAGGATTCTATACACTCTGGAACAATCCCTGCAGATTGGAGGGTAGTTAATGTCACTCCAATATTCAAAAAAGGGAAATAGAGAGAAAACAGGGAATTATAGCTTAACATCAGTTGTGGGGAAAATTCTCAAATCCATTATCAAGGACTTTACAGCAGAGCATTTAGAAAGCAGTGGCAGGATCAGACAGAGTCAGCATGGATTTCTGAAAGGGAAATCACGCTTAACAAATCTGTTGGAATTCTTTGAAGATGTAACTAGTAGAGTTACAAGGGGGAGCCAATCGATGTGGTATATTTGGACTTTCAGAAAGTGCTTGACAAAGTTCCGCATAAGGGATTATCATGCAAGATTAAAGCGTATGGGATTGGGGAAGTGTATTGAGATGGATAGAAAACCGTTTGGCAGAGAGGAAACAAAGAGTAGTAATTAATGGGCGCTTTTCAAATTGGCAAGCAGTAACTAGTGGGTTGCCACAGGGATCGGTGCTGGGATCCCAGCTATTCACAATATATATTAATGATTTGGATGAGGGAACAAAATGTAACATGTCAAAGTTTGCAGATGATATCAAGTTGGGTGGGAGGGTGAACTGTGAAGAGGATCCTTCAGAATGATCTGGACAGTTTGGGTGAGTGGACAAATTAATGGCAGATGCAGTATAATTTGGATAAATGTGAGATTATTCACTTTGGAAGCAAAAACAAGGCGGCAGATTACTACCTGAATGACTGTAAATTGTGAGAGGGGGGTGTGCAGCGGGACCTGGATGTCCTTGTGCACCAGTCGCTGAAGGTAAACATGTAGGTGCAGCAGGCGGTAAAAAGGCAAATGGCATGTTGGCTCTCATTACGAGGTTTCGGGTACAGGAGCAGGGATGTGCTGTTGCAATTATACAGGACTTTGGTGAGGCCACATCTAGAGTATTGTCTGCAGATTTGGTCTCCTTTTCTGAGGAAGGATGTTCTTGCTCTTGAGAGAGTGCGGTGAAGGTTTACCAGGCTGATTCCGGGGATGGTGGGACTGATGTAGGAGCAGAGATTGACTAGGTCAGGATTGTTTTCGCTGGAGTTCAAACGAATGAGAGGGGCGGGATTTCATAAAGACTTTAAAAGTCTAACAAGACAAGACAGGGTAGATGCAGGGAGGATATTCCCAATGGTGGGGAGTCCAGAACCAGGGGTCACAGTCTGAGGATTCAGAGTAGACCACTTAGGACAGAGGTGAGGAGACATTTCTTCACCCAAAGAGTGGTGAGCCTGTGGAATTCATTACCACAGGAAGTAGTTAATGCCAAAACATTGAATGCATTCAAGAGGCGGCTGGATATATTACTTGGGCTGAATGGGATCAAAGGTTATTGGGAAAAAGCAGGATTAGGCTATTGAGTTGATCAGCCATGATCGTAATGAATGGCGGAGCAAGTGTGAAGGGCCAAATGGCCTCCTCCTGCCCCTATCTTCTATGTTTTTATGAGGTTGGGCTGTACAGTTAGAGATGTTTGGGGGCGATTCTCCCAGCACACTGCGCTGCTCGAGCAGTGCAATGGGCTGGGAGACATCAGTGGAGGCTGTTTAGCAGGCTCCCCGCTACGGCCTCCACGCGTCTCCAGCTCCAGGTTTCTTGGAGTCATCAGCTCCACGCCGATTTCCATACTTAAATTTCCAGCTGATTAGTGGGCCCAGGACTGAAGTCTCCAGGCCCACTAGCACCTACTCCTGCCAGGAGTGGTTCGCTCCAGCGGTTTACAACAGCTCCCCACTAACAGGGAACTGGCACCCAACCCCGCTGGAGGGAATAGAGGCCAAGAGGTTGGGTGTAAAGGGGGGTGCCTCCTGGCCTTTCCCAAGGGGCAAACTGGCAATGGCCACCAGGCAGTGCCATGGGTGGGGGGGGGGGAACATCGTGGGCTTGCCCAGAGAGGTCTGCGAGGCCAGTGATTGGGGGTGGGGGAGCAGCGATGTGGAGTCGCGGGGCTGGCCAGCGATTGAGCTGGCTAGAGATTGGGAGAATGGCCATGCAGGGTCACTGCGCATGCGCTAATTTCCACTCTGATACATCAGTGACTTGCTCAGTGCTATGCTGCCGGCCTCTCCAGCAGGAATAGACCCTGCCCCCAGATTTTCAATGTGAATCCTACTGGGGCACTCTGCAGTGCTCAGTGTGAGATTCACACTGTGAAAATCCCACTAAAAAAAATTGGCAGGAGTTACTCCAGTTTTCACATGAATTCAACATTTTTCAGATGTGTTGAAAACTGTAATCCCCTTGCTTTCTCAGAAGCACGTAAAAATCGTACAGAAATATGGGTGGGGGAGTTATCTCAATAGCCCACCCAAATACGTCCCTCAATTAAGTTGTACGTCTTCAATGCCGCTCCAGTCAGTCGACTTGTTATACTTTCTTAGCCAAAATATGTGAACACAAATCCCATGACTACAATAAACGGGGTTTAAAATTGTGAACTTCCGCTTGCAAGACTGTGCATCTTTGTGAATTTTTTTTTTAAAAACAGAAAAATTCTATTGCTATTTAATATTAAAAAAAAGTCTCAAATACAGGGATTGCTGATCCAGCATAGAAATCTGTTACTAGCATTGTAGTAGCCTTAATGATAAATAAACTCATTTTAAATTCTCTGCTGGGTCATTCATTTGCCAATGTCGAGGCGTTCAAAGCTGTGGTGATTCTTTATGGGAGATTTTGATTCTGTAACTGTGCAAAGTTACTAAATCCATGGAAAGTGAGCCTCGGCCTCAGTTTGTCTCATCTGTAAATACTGCACCTAAATGCAAGTTTAAATTAAGTGCTTAAGTACTGAACTGAGACTTGAACCCATGACATTCTGGCTCAGAGGCTGGAAGTTAGAAAAGTTAACGACACAAATTAAAGCATGACTTCCAATTTGAAAATTAAGCTATTTTAAAGTTGCTTCCTTCATTGAACGCTTTCCTGTAAAATACAATAAATAATGGATAGCTAAAAGCAAGCTACAAGCGTGGAATCTATTCCCAGTATTTCACTGAGATAAGACGACTCAAACTGAACTTCTCAGCCAGATTACAAACTATAACGCACTTTTAGGTATCAGATAATTAAATAGCGGTCAACTTTGTTGAGTTGCGACAACCACATTAACCAGCTATCGAGAAGAATGATATTAAATTTTACTGGAACAATTATTTGGGTCTAACAGAGTTAGATTACATTAAAAAGCTTTTTATTAGTCACAAGTAGGCTTACATTAACGCAATAAAATTGCTGTGAAAATTCCCTAGTCGCCACATTCCGGCACCTGTTAGGGTACACTGAGGGAGAATTTAGCATGGCCAATCAACTTGACCAGCACATCTTTGGAGCGTGGGAGGAAACCGGAGCATCTGGAGGAAACACACGCAGGCACAGGGAGAAATGGGCAAACTCCACACAGACAGTGACCCAAGCCGGGAATCGAACCTAGGTCCCTGGCGTTGTGAGGCAGCAGTGGTAACCACTGTGTTATCATGACGCCCCCATATGGGCAATAAATTAAACAAAGGGCTTAGTTGAATCATGTCCCCAAAGCTTTAACCACAATTTGAACACGTCAATTAAATCAACCTTCAAATCATTCCCCAGTATCTATAAAAAATGGGGTTGTTGCACTGATCAATGCAAAAAATGTCAATACTGAGGAACGGAAAGCGTTCTAAAATTTTCATCTTTCCAGTAGCCATTTGTATTGCAGATTCCAACTGAGCCTCCCATAACTAATGCTAAATTACAATCAGTTTTACATTATGGATTTACATACATTGGAGGTAGGATTGTCCCTGTGAGCTGTAGTAAGAATTTTTGTTTCATTCTGTCACATGATGTGGGTGTCATTGGCTCGGCCAGCATTTATTGCCCTGGAGAAGGTAGTGGTGAGCCACCTTCGTGAACCACTGCAGTCTACCCAATGTAGGGACATTCAATCCTGTTGGAAAGGGAGTTACAGCAACAGTGAAGAAACGGTGTTACAGTTCCAAGTCAGGATGGTGCATGACTTGTAGGCAAACTTGCAGGTGGTGATGTTCCCATCCATCTACTGTCCTTGTCCTTATAGGTCAGAGTGGTTGTGGGTTTGGATGGTGCTGTTGAAGGAGTCTTATTGAGTTGCTGCAGTATATTTTGCACTGTGTGTAGGTGGTGGAGGTATTGAATGTTTAAGGTATCCAACGGGCTGCTTTGTCCTGAATGGTGTCGAACCTTTGGAGTGTTTTTGGAGCTGCACACATCTGGACAAGTGGAGAGTATTCCGTCACATCACGTGACTAGTGGCTTGTAGTTGGTGGACAAGCTTTAGGGAGTCAGGGATGAGTTACTTCTGCAGAATCTCCAGTATCTGACCTGCTCTTGTAGCCACAGTATTTATATGGCTAGCTCACTTCAAGAGTAACTCCCTCTTCCTCCTTCACCCACCCCATCCCCACCCCAACCAAAATATTGATGGTGGGGGATTCAGTAGTGTTAGGAAGTTGGAATAAAAAGTAAAGAATTGGATAAAAAATAAACTAATTGGATTTAGCATCACTGAGAATCATAGAATCCCCACAGTGCAGAAGGAAGCCATTTGGCCCATCAAGCTTGCACCGACAATGATCCCACCCAGGCCCCATCCCTGCAACCCCATATATTTACCCTCAAATCCCCCGACACTAACGAACAATTTATCATGGCCAATTCACCTAACTCGCACATCTTTGGACTGTGGGAGGAAACCGGAGCACCCGGAGGAAACCCATCAGACATGTGGAAAATGTGCAAACTCCACACACAGTGACCCAAGTTGTGAGGCAGCAGTGCCACTGTGCTGTCTGAGAGAGCTTATGAGTTCTACTCAAAACAAATGATAAGTGGAGTTGCCTTTTGGTATTATTGGAATTTTGCAGTTCAACAACTATAAAAGGAGTGTTACCTAGTGTTTACTTATGTGTCTAAACAAGTAAGGTTCTTTTGAGGAATATTTTGTGAAGCAAATTTAACTGTGAGACTGTAATCTTCTGTGTTAATGTTTTCTTTTGTTAAATGTTTTAATTTAATGTTTAAAATCCCAAAAGTGTGACTGGAATTTGTGGCTTCTGAATTCAGTAAACTTTTTCCCCTCACAGTCAGAATACAAAATGAAGGTTGTGACATGTGGGTCAAGTTCCCCATGATAAACTCTCTGACAGACACTTGAGATATTAAACCAGATTTACATACGTTAAACATTTAATTTTCATACCAGTAAAACTTGTCTCAAGTCTAGGCATAAGGATGGATTTCCCGGCCCAAAGAAATGCAGAGTCAGAAGCAGCCGATGTGCTTTTAGATCAAGCTATTGATAAATCCTTATTAGCAGGATTTCTGTTTAATATAGTGTCCACACTTACTATCCATAGGGACACATTCAAGCACAGAAACTATACAGTTTGACAACACAGAATTCTATTGTGCAAGTGTATTATGGGAGTTAAACTGACTAAAACTGAAATTTACCAGCACAAGATAAGTCAGTAAGCTTCCCAGTGTTTATCCAACCCAGGATCATGCCAAACTATCAAATTGCACCTACCTGACATTTACAACATTTTTTGATGTTCAATAAATCAATGAAAGATCAAAAGGCAATGAGGATTACTTGTATAAAACAACTTGAATATTAGAGCTGCAATCTCCTCGATATACTCAGCTAGTTTTAATTAAAGGTCATTGATCTAAATTGTTAACTCTGTTTCTCTCTCCACCGATGCTGCCTGACTATTTGCAACATTTTCTCTTTTCACTTCAGATTTCCAGCAATCTCTGATCACCACTTTTATCCATTTGGGGCCAACTTGACATTAAATTGTCTTGGTTAACCCAATCTCCACTTCCAAGCTTCAAGGAAAATGAGCTACCTTGAGTTTGAGTTGATGTTTAATAATGCTGTAAAATCCTAAAATGTTCAACAGATGCAAGCCACTTTGCAATAGCTTTAGAATATAAAGATTCCTACATATAATAAAACATAATTAAAAGAGAGCACATTCCATCCATCATGTCATAGATGGTTCAATAATGTCCTTTAGGGAAGGAAATCTGTCGTCCTTACCTGGTCTGGCCTACACGTGACTCCAGAGCCACAGCAATGTGGTTGACTCTCAACTGTTTCGGGCAACTAGGGAAGGGCAATAAATGCTGGCCAGCCAATGACCCCCATGTTCCACAAATGAATAAAATAAAAGAAAGCATTAACAACTCAGGTGTCCACTGCCTCTTGAACTGCTCCAGAATCTTTTGTTTCTACTCTCCTACCAAATATTGATCATGCTTTCCTTGAGGACATACTTCCTGACAACAATTTTGACAAAGAGATCATAGATTTATTCAAGTTGTTTCACATAACAGATCTGTACAAAATGTGAAACATATTGACAAAGAGACAAGTATAAGCAAATCAGAAACTACCTCAAGGCCAATATTCTATTGACTATGTGATTGAAATTCTGTTTCTTTTTATTATGTGGGACTGTTCTGAACATTTTTCTCCGAAGAAAACTAAAGACAGCCTTGGATATAGTAATTACCAAGGGCTTATAAAAAACGTCATGCTGGGGCGGATGGACCAGAAAGTTCTTGGCATCGATTAGTGAACATTCAAGCAGGTTAGTGGGGATCCACTCAAACTTAGCAGTCAAAGAAAGAGGAAGGGAGAGAAATCAGACAGAAGATCTTGGCAATCCCAACTACCACGAGTATCACACTGACTTACATTGCTCCTAAATCCATCTTCACCCACAGCTGTTACTGTAACTGACATCTATAGTTGTGATTACAGTCCCATGCACAGTAAAAAAATTGAACTTCATTGTAAATGAATAAATATTCAGGCATAATTGGAACAGGAATGATCATTTATTGGGACCAGTTGCATAACAAGCAGAATGAGCTCTGTTTTTGTGGCACAGGAGGGGAACCCAAATAAGTGGGGAAAGATTAGCCTTAGATTAACATGGACTCCATACAATGGTGGTGAGGACTCAAAACAAGGAAGGCAAAGAAAGCCAATAGCTTTCCAACAATAAATGGAAAAGGTCAATTGCTCAGTTTTCCACATATACCCACTCATCGTTCACACTTGCAATTGATTAGAAATGCATCTGATACTTAAACTAGATATCTGAATATGTTTGATTTGATATATTTGATCTTCATCTGACCCAAGCATGAATATTTGCTTAACCTTTAGGTGTGATATATACTTGTGACAAGGTAGAAGTTAGAACACAAGTTTTTAGCAGCAGAGATAATTATTTAGTTCCCCTCCTCCACGTCTGAACATTTGCTTTTTGCTAATCTGTTTCTTCTGCAACCATATTGGGTATTGCTGTGCAGCTTTGTCTAACCGGAATGAAGCAGAAGTATCTTTACAAGAATGTTACTGATTACAACTTTACAGGAACAATAAACACAACCTTCCTGTGCAGAACTACGAACCCCAAAATACGAAGTGAAACTTAGAAATATCTTCAAAATCTAGTAAATTAAAGATTTCAGCAACCTCGCTGTGCATTTCCTGAAATTGTTCAACTGAAGTTAATGACTTTAGTTCCTCTTCGGTTTCTGTCCAAATTGTGAAAATGATAAATGCCAGTGATCTGCGGGACTGATGCAATTTAAATCAATAGTGCAAGGAACTGAACTAATCTTTACAAACAATTGAAGCGATGCTGTCATAAAAATATCAAAAGTATTGAATGATAATATATCATTAATAGTTAAAGTGCATGTGTGAGGACATGATCATGACTGCCCACAGCCACAGAGTAAGGAATCACATGAAGACCAACTTGAACAAGGTATAAGATACCAAAAGACAGTTGCAGTGTCAATGACTTAATAGTAGGCGGGAAAAGAGAAGAGAACATTTTGGAAAAAGATTAAGAGGTGGCTAACTTGTGGGAAGCAGGTTCGTCACAACAATTCATAAATTAGAGTTCCAAGTCTCGTATGTGCCAACACATTTTCTCGCTATTGTTCAATTTGACTGGTGGTTCCAAAGTTAATCACTTCAAAATGAAGTTTGACTTAGAAGTACTAATCACGTGAAAGTTTTAAAAACCTTTTTGCTGTAGGAAATCCATTTCAAGTCTTCCCTTTCAGTTGGGAGCTATTCTCTGAATAAACAACGCATTCGTCAGGATTTCCTTTAGAAATACATATTGGAAAAAAAAAATCAGTACCAGTAGAATGAGGCTCAGTGTGCAGCTGACACACCTTCGGGTTTACAGCCCAGAGATGGAAATCCATATGAGCCCAATGTTTACATGTTAGAAGCTGGCATCAGTGGAATCTGGAATAGGTAGGTCTCTATAATCCCCAAAAAGTATAACATAAAACATATTTTATAATTCCCCTGCACATCCCTGCTGCTTTAAGGCATGAAACATTTGCCTGGCATATGTTAAAATAAGTTGACCGAAAGGACGATGTGATGTGCTTCCCAGACTACCTCTGGCGACAAGCAAAAAAGGTTAATGCAGCAGTTTTTTGAAATAAAGAATTATTCTAGATTTCACTCAAGGCAATGTGAAGTGGGGTAGGGATGGAGGAGGTGGTGGGAAAGCCCAATAGATTCCAGTTACTTTGATGCAATTGATGTTAAACTGCCAGGTCTGCCCTAACCTGGTTTCTTCCACCTTTAAGTATTGGAGTGACATTTGAAATTTTCCAAGCCAAAGACAGAATTCCAGAATGTACAGTGTGTCAGAAAATGACCAATCTCTTTATCTTTAACACCCTTGGGTGGAACCACTTGGCCTCCATGATTTGTCAATTATGTTTTTTTGTCCATTACCATTTTTGAAACTTGTTTTAAAATCTACTAAATTCTTCTTCCTATATCTGAAAGTTTCTTTGTGCCATTGGTATGTTATCTTTCTCCATTATGAAATTTAACACATCTACCACTTTCTTATTATCCATTATCATCCCACATGCATCAAACTTTAATTTGCCCATATTCCTCTTTCCCACTCTTATTTAAAAATACATTTATGAACACATTTGCTACTATTTTTGATATTGCTAACAATTTTCTTTACATGTTTTTTTGCCATTTTCTTTGTATCTCTTGCTGGTTTTCTTTTATAGCTTTCTCAGGTCTGCTAGATTTCTGCAACGTCATATACTGATACTATCTCACCCCTCATTTGTTAACAACTGCTTTAATTTCCGGACATAATCTAAGCATACCAGAAAATATTCAGAATATGTGAGCCTGAAATCCAACGTGATGCAGTTAGATAAATGCCTCATCTTTTATCTCTGGATGGATTGAAATCTAACTCTGACTAATGGATGCAAGTCTTCTAACAGCAAGATACTTAATGAAACAAAATTTGGGAAGTCTCAACCCAGCTCTGCAAGTCATGGACTGAGCTGACATAACACAAGTACCTCATGTACTGCATTCATTTGCAACATCATTCTGAAAACATCAACTTGATGCAGTAGACCATGCACTTTGTTAGGGCAGAGTGCAAAGAGCTTTAATTTGCATCTAACCATATTAACCTTGAACAAAATCACCAACCATCAGTATTACCTATTCTGAACAAGCTGCAACTGAAGCTTTAACTTGTCTGTGCTCTACACAGATGCTGAATGACTGGATCAATGCATTTTCTGTTTGAACTTCAGGAAGTGTACTGGAATACGCTCCACTTGCCTGAATGAGTGCAGCTCCATCATTATTCAAGAAGCTCGACACAATCCAGGAAAAAGCAACCCGCTTAGTTGGCACCCCATTCACCACACCTACCACATGACCCCTACCACCTAGAGGAGCAGATGCATGGGAACACTTACCAACTGCAAGTTTCCCTCTAACCACACACCATCCCGACTTGGAAATATAATGATGTTCCTTGACTGTCTCTGGGTTAAAATCCTGGAACTCACTCTCGAACAGCGCTGGAGGTGAAACTATACCTCAGAGATTGCAGTGGGGGCAGCTCACTACCACCTTCTCAAGGACAATTAGGGATCAGCAATAAATTCTGGCCTAGCTAGCGATGCCCACATTTTATGGAACAACCTTTAAAAACTAAATCATTAGTATCAATCACAGATATAAGAGCACCCAAAACTGATCAACATTATATTTTTGTTGCAAGACTGACCCTGGGTGGACAGAAACACAACACAAGGAATCACTCCTTGTCAAATGGTCAGAATATTAGCACTCATCATTTTTATCTATGGTTCAAGGGTTTGTTTTGGAATTCTCCTGCCTGACCATCACCAGCTCTAACCAAGGACCGAATATCAACTTTTTTTGCTGTGCTGGCTATTAATTTGCTGTTTTATTTCAGACTTCCAGAATTTATGCTTAATTTTTATATCTTTGACGAACCATCATGACTGCTTGTGGGATCTAGGTGTGGACACATCGGCTGCTACATCATCACAGTGGTTCTACGCTTCAAAAGCAATTAATTGCCCACAAAACGCTTTGGGATATTCTGAGGAAATGACATGCAAGTTTTATTTCTTTACTTTAAACAAAGATCTGATTATTTTAAAAAGCTATCCGATCAACCTGGGGTTTAGTCATGGAATCTAGCAGACTGTTTCAGAATTCTTCCCAAAAAGATCCACAAAATCTTTTAAGTCAATTGCTGAGCATCGGACTGCTACCAGCTGAACAAGCAGAAGTTTACTATTGTTCGGTGCTACTAATTGACTATTTTGCTAAACTCTAGCAAGTATTCTCAACCCAAGAACACTTGAATCCTTCAAAAGCAATAAATGTTTTTGCCTTGGTTAAATGAAGCAATGAAGAAATTCGGGTGGCACCTAACAGGCAAACAGAAAGTGCTGATTTCTCAGCAGTCTGGCTTGGTGACTTTTGATGTGGAGATGCCGGCGTTGGACTGGGGTAAGCACAGCAAGAAGTTTAACAACACCAGCTTAAAGTCCAACAGGTTTATTTGGTAGCAAATGCCACTAGCTTTCGGAGCGCTGCCCCTTCGTCAGGTCGAGTGGAGATCTGCTCACAAACAGGGCATACAGAGACACAAACTCAATTTACAGAATAATGATTGGAATGCAATCTTTACAGATAATCAAGTCTTAAAGGTACAAACAATGTGAGTGGAGAGAGCATTAAGCACAGGTTAAAGAGATGTGTATTGTCTCCAGACAGGACAGCCAATGAGATTCTGCAAGTCCAGGCAAGCGGTGGCGGTTACAGATAGTGTGACATGAATCCAAGATCCCGGTTGAGGCCATCCTCATGTGTGCGGAACTTGGCTATCAGTTTCTGCGCTGTTGTGTGTCGTAAAGGCCGCCTTGGAAAGCGCTTACGCGAAGATCAGAGGCCGAATGCCCGTGACCGCTGAAGTACTCCCCAACAAGAAGAGAACAGTCTTGCCTGGTGATTGTCGAGCGGTGTTCATTCATCCGTTGTCGTAGCGTCTGCATGGTTTCCCCAATGTACCATGCCTCGGGACATCCTTTCCTGCAGCGTATCAGGAAGACAACGTTGGCCGAGTTGCAAGTGTATGTACCGTGTACCTGGTGGATGGTGTTCTCACGTGAGATGATGGCATCCGTGTCGATGATCCGGCACGTCTTGCAGAAGTTGCTGTGGCAGGGTTGTGTGGTGTCGTGGTCACTGTTCTCCTGAAGGCTGGGTAGTTTGCTGCGGACAATGGTCTGTTTGAGGTTGTGCGGTTGTTTGAAGGCAAGACGTGAGGGTGTGGGGATGGCCTTGGCGAGATGTTTGTCTGGAGACAATACACATCTCTTTAACCTGTGCTTAATGCTCTCTCCACTCACATTGTTTGTACCTTTAAGACTTGATTATCTGTAAAGACTGCATTCCAATCATTATTCTGTAAATTGAGTTTGTGTCTCTGCATGCCCTGTTTGTGAGCAGATCCCCACTTGACCTGACGAAGGGGCAGCACTCCGAAAGCTAGTGGCATTTGCTACCAAATAAACCTGGTGTTGTTAAACTTCTTACTTGGTGACTTTTGGCAGAGATGTGTTTCCTATCTGGTATTCAACAAAACACAAAAATATTGTCACCACTTTAGGATGTCCTCAAAACACATTACAACTTATTACTTTTGAAGTTCAATTACTTGTCAAATAGAACCATCTACTGTTCAGAATCAATACAGCCAGTTTACCCCCACACTGACCACCACCCCAAGTTTACCTCACATTGACCATCACCCCAGGTTTATCCCCCACATTGACCATCACCCCAGGTTTATCCCCCACATTGACCATCATCCTAGGTTTATCCCCCTCACATTGACCATCACCCCAGGTTTACCCCACAAATTGACCATCACCCCAGGTTTACCCCACAAATTGACCATCACCCCAGGTTTACCCCACAAATTGACCATCATCCCAGGTTTATCCCCCTCACATTGACCATCACCCCAGGTTTACCCCACAAATTGACCATCATCCCAGGTTTACCCCACAAATTGACCATCATCCCAGGTTTACCCCACAAATTGACCATCATCCCAGGTTTACCCCACAAATTGACCATCATCCCAGGTTTATCCCCCTCACATTGAACATCACCCCAGGTTTACCCCACAAATTGACCATCACCCCAGGTTTACCCCACAAATTGACCATCATCCCAGGTTTATCCCCCTCACATTGACCATCACCCCAGGTTTACCCCACAAATTGACCATCACCCCAGGTTTACCCCACAAATTGACCATCATCCCAGGTTTACCCCACAAATTGACCATCATCCCAGGTTTATCCCCCTCACATTGAACATCACCCCAGGTTTACCCCACAAATTGACCATCACCCCTGGTTTATCCCACAAATTGACCATCACCCCTGGTTTACCCTCGCATTGACCAGATTAAAGACTGTATTTACCACATGTTGATAATTATCTGGGATTCAAAGCTAGATTTAACTCACATTGCCTTTTACCCCTAGTTTAAAACACACCGACCACGTCCCGGCGTTGCAAGGCCAGTTTGGCCAGGCCCGGGTTAATCCCGTACCACCCGGCACACACTCACCCTCACTGTCTACGCCGCCGATTTGATGGAATGGGTTCGTTGCTCACGTGACCTCGTCTGACGCGCAGAGGAAGCCCCGCCCCCGTCTGATTGACGGCAGCGCACGCGCACCAACAGCTACTGCTTTCCCATTGGCTGAAACCGACGTCAATCCAATGATTTCAGCCAATAGACGAGCAGTTGGGTGTTTGAGCGTGACAGGAATGTTGCCGTGGGAAGCCCAGCCCAGCCCGGCCCAGCCATCAGCTGCAGTTTGATTTAACTCTGCATCAATGTGTCCTGTATGGCCTGAATCAGACAGTGCAATTAGGGAGACACCGACCAGTATGCATCTCAGTTAAATTAACGTATCCGCCTTACACATGATCAGTTGTACAGATAGGTTGGAGCTGTGCAAATCGACTATCTTTACCCATCCAAGCAAAGTTTTATCAAAAAAATGTTAAAAAGTGCCCTGCACCCAATTGACCTTTTAACCTGCAAGCCCCTTAATCCTTTCTCTCTTTAAAAACCCATCCAGTATTCTCCTGAATCAATTTCAAGCTGCTGCAAATTTGTATACTTCTTTGTTTGGTGAATTTCTGCACCCATTGCGAATCCTGGAGGTGAGCATAGTTTTTCCCTATTTTCCTTATTTTATGGTTTTTCCTTGCTAGTTTGGAATCTGGAGTCATGGAGTAAGGTAGCCCTGATATCACTGTGTACATAGTTACTTACCTGAATAAACCGTTCATTTGTTAATGTACTTGGTGGCTGCCCGTCTTCAAAAAATATTACATTTGGCAATGAGGGTCAATTGGAATACCTTCCTAGTGCTACTGAAATTGGGAGAGTAAGCCTCATATAGAAGCCTTTTTGAAGCAAACTTGTTCAGCAGTCCATGCATCAAAATGCCTCTTTTTGGGAAACTAGTCCCACTCAACCCTAACATGGAGGGAGCAGTGAATGCCTGTGTTTTTTTTTAAGTAGAGTAAGAAGTCTCACAACACCAGGTTAAAGTCCAACAGATTTATTTGGTAGCACAAACCACTAGCTTTTTGAGCGCTACTCCTTCATCAGGTGAGTGGGAGTTCTGTTCACAAACAGGGCATATAAAGACACAAACTCAATTTACAAAATAATGGTTGGAATGTGAGTCTTTACAGGTAATCAAGGCTTAAAGATACAGACAATGTGAGTGGTGAGAGGGTTAAGCACAAGTTAAAGAGATATGTATTGTCTCCAGCCAGGACAGTTAGTGAGATTTTTTTAAGGCCAATGAAATCGGGGGGGGCGGCAATCCTATTAACCTGCAGGGCTCCAACCTATACCCTGATAAGGAGTCTGACTTCTCCAGATGCCCCTGACTCCAAAACGTACAAGGAGCTTGTGGAATTAGTCAAGGTATATGATGTCTTTGGTGATAATGCAATGATATAAATTTAATTGACCCCGGGGGAGTCAATAACGGCATTTGTGGTGTGCCTAAGAAAATTGGCTGAACAGTGCGAGTTTGGATCTGCTTTCAACAACATGTTGAGAGACAGGCTAGTCTGTGATGTTAGGCTACAGTAAATATGAAAAGGGAGGGGGCAGACGATGGAGTTGCAAGCGAGTTTGGCGAGGACAGCCTACAGATCCATTGTAAAATTGTGGAGAAGTTAAGGCAGGTGAGAGCACCATCTGAAGAATTGTACATCCAACACCTACCTGCAAGTGGGGAATGCAAAATTCTGCCCATTGAGTTCTGTTTACACTGCACAGCTTGTAAGAACTTTGGAAGAATGAAATAAATTTTCCTCTGCACATCAAGGTTATGTCAACTTAAGAGATAATTTAACAAACGTATCACAACAGAAGTCTGAAGGTCACAGTGGTACTTAGTATGAGAAAATACTATAGCCTGAGCATGTATGGGATTACAGTGAATGTATGGCAGAGAGTGTCCCTATTTGAAATGGAAGGGTCAGAGGTTCTCCTCTGCTTCTGAGCCCAGGTCCGTAGCATGGTCAATGGGTGTGTTCACTCTGGCTGCCTGTTTTTCTTCTGTTGCTCTATCTGTGCACAGGTATCCCTGAAGAGTTTGCACTGGTATGCTAGAAGCTTTTGGCGACTGGCAGGCATCATGAATAAAGGGAACAAAATTATAATTTGCTGAGTTTGTATTTAAGGTATTTTTGTTATAATTTAAAAAGGTCAAAGAAAATCCCCACTGACAGCCATATGGTGGCACAGTGGCTAACACGTCTGCCTCACAGTGCCAGGGACCCTGGTTTGATTCCAGCCTTGGGTGACTGTCTCTGTGGAGTTTGTATGTTCTCCCCGTGTCTGCGTGTGTTTCCTCCAGGTGCTCCGGTTTCCTCCCACAGTCCAAATATGTGCAAGTTAGGTAGATTGGCTATGCTAAATTTCCCCTTGGTGTCTCAAGATGTGTAGGTTAGGGGGATTAATGGGTAAAAGTGTGGGGTTAGGAGATGGAGCAGGGGCCTGGGTAAGATGCACTGTCAGAGTCAGTGCAGATTTGATGGGATGAAAGGCCTCTTTCTGCACTGTAGGGATTCCATGGTATTCTTTCCTTGTGGCAAGTGCTGCTTGGCTGCTACATCTAATTTTATAGTTTTAAAACTGTTACATCTATTGTTTAGAGAGAAATTACAACTGACATTGAATCCCCTCAGGATCTTAAATGTTTCAATAAGATCTCCTCTCATTCTTCTAAACTCCAATGAATACAGGGCCAACCTGCCCAACTTTCTTTATAAAGTGAGCCCCCATCCCTGGAGTTGTGAACTTTTTCTCAACTGCTTTTAATGCAATTATGGCCTTTCTTGAAATGAACTGTACACGGTACTCCATCTCACTGCTCTGTACAGCTGCAGCAAAATGTCCCTACATATATTCCATTTCCCATGCAATAAAAACCAACCAATTCCATTTGCTATACCTTCATACTAACCTTTTATGATCCACGTACCGGGACATCCAGATCCATCTGTACCTCACTCAGAGTTCTGCAATCTCTCTCCATTTAAATAATATGCTGTTTTGCTACTCTTCCTGCCAAAGTAGACAAATTCTCATTTTCACACATTATACTCCATCTGCAAAATTTTTGCCCACTCACTTAACCTATCTATATTTCTATAGAGACTTTGTCCTCTTCACAAATGATTAATCTACCTATCTTGTGTCATCAGCAAATTTAGCAACCATTCATTCAATCCCTTCACCCAAGTCATTGATTGTAAAATAGTTGAGGCCCAGGAACTCCATTTGTTACATCCTACCAATCCAAAAATGACCCATTTATACCTACTCTTTGGTACCTGTTAGCTCATCAATCCACTACACATGCAAATAAGTTACCCCCTACACTATTACCAGGACCTGGAGACTTGTCAGCTTTTAGTTTTAATAATGTGCTCAGTAGCCTTTCCTGCTGATGGGAATTATTTTAAGTTTCTTCCTCCATTTCACCTCTGGAATGTTATTTGTATCCCATAAAGTGAAGACTCACATAAAATAACTGTTCAATTCAACCGTCACTACTTCTTTTCCATTCTAACTTCTCTGGACTCATTCTTTAGAAGACCAAAGCTCACTTCACTTATTTTCCTTTTTAAATACCTGTAGAAACTCCTGTTATCTGTTTTTATATTTCTAGCTGGCTTTCTCTCGTACTCTATTTCCCCCTCTTTATTATTCTTTGAGTTAATGTTTGCTATTCTTTATCTTCTGATCTGCCACTGACCTTCGTGGAATTGTATGCTTTTTCTTTCAATTTGACATGATCTTTAGCTTCAGTAGTTCACTACGGATGATGTGTGGTGGTACTCCTAGAAATTTTTTTCACTGAAATGTATCTTTGTTGAATGTTATGAAATATCTCCTTAAATGTTCATCATTGCATCTCCATTGACCTAACCTTAACCTAGTTTTCTAGCTCACTTTAGCAAGCTTGGTCTTCGTACGCTCATAATTGTCCTTATTTAAGACATTAGTCTCAAACACACTCTTCTCTCCCTCAAACTGAATGCAAAATGCAATCATGTTATGATTATTGCTACCTAGAGGTATCTTTACTATGAGGTCATTGACTAATCTTGCTTTCTTATACATTACCATATCAGTAACAGCGTGTTCTCTGGCTGGTACTGGAACATTCTGCTGTAAGAAACCATCCCAAAAACACTATGAACTCACCTTGGGGTCCTTGGTTACGGGTATGCGTGATCTATCTTCTCTAGATAGACTGGTCTTACTCTGGTACTTGCTTTCAATTAGTTTATTAACACTAATTGGAAGAATTTTATGAGAATGATTCTGTGTCCAGCTACCGTGTAAATGAGAGAGTTCTTGATCCAATTTTTAGGAGAGTTTTCATGGCCCATCTTATGGATTTAGACATTGAGAATATGGGCTAGACTATTCCTAGCTGCTGGAGGCAGTGGGCTGGGCTCAATTCGCCCGCCAGCCAGCCTGCAGAGGGAGCTATTGAGCATGTGCAGATCTCGATGTCTGTACATGCGCAATAGCTACTGTAGAGGAAGCTATTGCGTGAGTGCAGTCCTGAGTCTGCATATGTGCAATTCCAACAGCAGGGGTCTGACAGACAGAGATATAGCTGTGAGGCCCCTGCTGCTTCACCCCCCACCCCGCAATCGCGGGGACCCACAGCCGATTGCGAGCCCTGCACCTGGAAATACAGCCCCCCCCCCTGCTGCTCAGACCAATCACTATGCAGAGTGTGCAGTTCCTCTCCCTCCCCCTCCCCCGCATCTGTACCCCCTTTAATCGGGCCCCCCTTCAGGCTCTGCCCCCTGTAAGACCCACTCCATAGGCCCTGCCCCAGCATTGCTTGGTGGGCAGTGCCAAGGTGCCTGGTGGACATTTCCAAGGTGCCAGGCTGGTACTGTCCAAGAGGCCCTCGGCCTCCCAAGGGGGCCTCAATGGCCTCCGGTTCCACTAGCAAGGCCAATACAACTGTTTGCCATTCATGGGAGCAGATGTTTTCCTTGCCGGAGAGAGCCTCTCTCAGCGAGGCCATAAAGGAAAGCGAGCCCGGACGATTCCGCACTGGGCTCGCTCATGCCATGTAAAGTAGCATTACAGTAAACTAACAGAATTTATTCAGCCTCTCACCCATTTCCGGCAATAGACTGAATAAATTAACAATTTATTCAGCTTCTCACCCGGCAAGAAACTGACCTTGTCGGAAATCCGCCTCAAGATTGCGTGAGCCGAGAAATCGGGCATGATCCTTGTGTGATTTTTACTGGCTCGTTCCACCTATCAATGGGCAGGGTGACCCGGTAATATCCTGGCCTAATATGTAGACAGGTCACAGAGGAGGTATTTTGCTCCTGAGTACAGTGTGTTTTATCATCTGTCGAGTGAGTCCAGCACATGACTACTTGATGTCAGGAGACATCATCATCTTCATCACTCCTTATCATTTCTGGGTGATGGCTTACTGATATTGTCACTAGACTAGCAATCCAGATAACTAGGGTAATGCTCCGGAGGCCCAGGTTTGAATCCCACCACGGCAGATGTTGAAATTTGAATTCAATTTTTAAAAAAATTGGAATTAAAGTCTAATAATGACTGTGCAACTATTGTCGATTGTTGTAAAAACCTATCTGGTTCAACAATGCCCTTTAGAGAAGGAAATACTCTGCTATCCTTACCTGGTCTAGCCTACATGTGACTTCAGACCCATAGTAATGTGGGTGACCCTCAAATGGCCTAGCATGCCACTCAGTTCAAGGGCAATTAGGGATAGGTAATAAATGCTGGGCCAGCCAGTGATCCCCAAATCTGGTAAATTAATAAAAAGCAAGCATCTCAAAATGGCTGTGGAGTTTTCTAACATTTTCTCTTTTTGTGGACTTTTGTGTGGTTGAGCCTGTTGCCTATGGGTCTATCCAGTTAACTGAGTCGTCTAGAGCCTTGGAATCGCTCGGTTTATTTCTCTGAGCTCAGCCTGCCTCGTGTACTGGACCAGCTGATCTAAAGTAAGATCATTTTTGGTCTGCAGAAAGTTGGAGAGCTTTTCATCCCAGTGCCACACCTATATGATTTATAAATTAGCTCATTGTTGATTAGCTTGGTGACATAGGTTGGTGAGACTGACTCCACAGGTAATAGCGACCTTTAGTTAAGATGCATTCACTCTCTGATTAAGTTTCACTTTGGGCTAAAGAACGTGTGCAGGGCCTTGAACGGTGTCAAAGTCTGCAGTGGACTCCTCCACCCCCGGCTGAAAGAGAACATAATCTACTACTGGACCCAAAGCAGAAAGAGATAAACTGACTTGATACTTTTACTCCTTAGCAGAAAGGCCTGAAGCTGGTCAATATTGGAGAAAGTGCCTTTTCCATAACTTCCACTTGTGGCCTCTCTGCGGCCTCTTGAGACATTCAAACAGGTGGGATAGGGGCAATGTCTACTCAGAGCCTGGACATTATTACCTCGCTTCATTTTGCGTCCTTTTTCCATTGTGTTGTAAGTACAAGCTGCCACCAATTCTTTCTTCATTCTCTTGCTGTGATTCCATTGATGGCACCAATCGCTGGCTACATTGGTATCACCACCACCACTACCATTCTTTTTACTGCCACCATGATCTGTGGACTCTTGGCATGGTTCATGGTTACAGGTGTGCATGGCCTATCTTCCCGAGACAGAGCGTTGACTTACTCTAGATATGAACAGGTTATAGAGTAGGTATGTTGCTCCTGAATACGGTATGTTCCATCCTCTCTCTCATCTAACACATGACTATTTGACATCACTGGTACATCATCATCTAGATCACTCATTAGCATATCTATTCTATTAACCCATTACACTACACTCTTCCATGCTAATTTTGCCAATCTGATTTGTCCAATCTATATGTAGATTAAAATACCTATGATTATCAATGTACCTTTGTCACAGGCTCTCATTATTTCTTCCTCCCTTAGTGGTTACTGTTTAGAGGCCTATAAGCTACTACCACAAATGATTTCCTTTACTATCTCTTATCTTTACCCAAACTGATGCTACATCTTTAGAACTAAGGTCATTTCTCTCTATTATATCAATGCCCTCCTTAATTAACAGAGCTACCTCACCACCTTTTCCTAGCTTCCTGTCCTTCCGAAATGTCCCCTTGCATATTCAGGTGCCAACCTTTGACATCATGCAGCCATGTTTCTGCAATGACTATCAGATGACTTTTTTTCTATTTGACTTGTCAATTCGTCTGTTTTGCTATAAATACGACATGCATTCAGATATAGAGCCACTAATTTTGTCTTTTTACCATTTTTGCAAGCTCCAGCCTTACCTACTGGTGCACTTGAAGTTTGTCCGTTCTGCCCCTTCCTGTCACACTCATTTCCCTTATTCCTACCCTGTTGTTTTTGCCTTGTCCTCTCTCTCTAATTTGCCACAATTTCCCTGACTTCACTCCCACTATTTAAAGCCCTCTCTACTGCCCTAGTTATGTGACTTGCCAGAATACATGTACCAGCATGGTTCAGGTGAAGATTGTCCCAGTGGTACAGCTCCCTCCTTCCCCAGTACTAGTGGCAGTGCCTCATGAATTGAAACCCATTCCTCCCACGCCAATCTTCAAGTCAAGCATTTAATCCCTTATTCTTATTTGCCTGGCATCAATTTGCTCATGACTCGGGTAATAATCCAGAGATTGTTATCTTTGAGGTTTTGGTTTTTAATTTAGTTCCTGGCTGCTCATACTCCCAAACAGAAACTCACCCTAGTCCTGTCTACGTCATTGGTATCTACTTGGCACAAACACCAGATCCACCCTTTCCCTCTGCAAATCCCTCTCCAGTCCCAAGGAGATGTCCCAACCCCTGATGCTAGACAGACAACACAGCATTCTGGATTTTTGTTCTTGACTGTAGAGAACTGTCAGTCCCCAGGCTAGACTTTCCCCTATTACCATTATATTTCCATACTTCCAACTTGAATGGCTTCCTGTATCAGTGTCGTGGTCAGTTCGTTCATCCACCCTTCAGCTCCCACACGCTGCAGGATTCTTGAATCTGTTGGACAACTACACTTCTTCCTTCTCAATCCTCTTACCTGTCCCTGACCACTGACCTGAATCAGAATACTGTTTCCTGAGGGCTGTGACTGCCTCCTGGAACAGAGCTACAGATTCTTAGCCTTAGTGAAACAGTACGTTCCCCTTCACTGGACTGAAGTCCTTCTCTCACCAAATTCCCAGCCTCACGCTCTGACTAGCTGCATTCAGTGATCAGCTGCTGTCTACTGCAGATTGTCTTGATTTGGATTCCTGATTCAGAATTGAGGCTACGGTTTTTGTCATAACTTACATAAACACCTTTGGACATTTGTTTGCCATTTTTAATCTTTGTTTTGGTGCTAAAATGTCTGGACTACTGCTGTTTCAAGGAACACATCCCAATGATATCTGGAGAGCTCCATCTGCTAAATTATCCATTTTATGGATTTTGGAGCCTTAACAGCCTTTTCCCAACTGGATCATGTTTTGAACATCTGTTATCAAAATGTTTTCTCAGGAACAGTTGTTAAACTTGGATGCTCTCGTGTAATAACGCAGTCAATAAATACAGGACAGTTAGCAATTTGATCTATTTATAACCTTGGCCTTTCTGTCTTTTATTGTGAAAAACCACAGAATCACTTGTGATTGAGGTTTCCCAGGTATCTGACAAAATGAATTGTAACTGTATACAATCTTAAATAACACTTTTTTTTACATATGGAGGGCTGAGACAGGCAGAGAGCGAGAGATAGAAAGAAAGACTAGGAAGGAGAGTGAAGAGTTAAGAATAGATCAGCTAAGTCAGAAGGACAGATGGACTGAAAAGTGCAGTCAGAACAGAAAACAGCATTAAGATAACAAATAAAAGAAAAATACTGTGGATGCTGAAAATCTGAAATAAAATCAAGCTGTTAAATAAACTCAACAAGCCTGGCAGCATCTGTGGAGGTAGAAACAGAGGGTGGAGTTTTCCCATCCCACCCACCATGGGAATTGTAGCGGATGAGACAGAACATTTGGTGGACCATTTAAAGGACCGTTGACCGTGGGCAGGAATTTCCGGTCTTGGGGTGCACGTGGCTGGAAAATCTTGGAAAAGGGTTCATATGATCCTTCTACAGACATGAAAAGAGGTAGAACCATAGAACCATAGAAAATTACAGCTCAGAAACAGGCCTTTTGGCCCTTCTTGTCTGTGCCGAACCATTTTTTGCCTAGTCCCACTGACCTATAGAACCAATGTGATGTGATGAATTATACACTTGGAGGTAGGGGTGGGTGGGGGGGAGGGAAGGGAGTGGGAGGTAGGGGTGGGTGGGGGGGAGGGAAGGGAGTGGGAGGGGGTGGGGGGGCGGCTGCAGAATGGTAAATCAATGATAGGTTGGAGTTCAGGAGAGATTGACAAAGATGTCATGGACATGATACAAATGTTCTGTTAATGGTGCCATTAGGGACAGAGGAGTGTTAATAGTGGAAAAGGTAGGATAGCAGGATGTGTTATAGGAGAACAGAGGTCAGTGCTCAGTGGGAGCAGAACTGAACAACAAGGGACAGCGGCCACATGGGGGAAGGGTGGGATTGTGTTGGGACAAGCCAGGGAATAGAATAACAGAAAACAAAAGGAGCAGTCAAGATGGAGGAGAATGTGCATAGTCTAAAGTTGTTGAACTCCATATTCAGTTCAGAAGGCTGTAACGTGCAGAGACAAACCTGGTAATTATAGACCAGTGAGCCTTACTTCTGTTGTGGGAAATGTTTTGGAAAGGATTATAAGAGATAGGATTTATTATCATCTAGAAAAGAATAATTTGATTAGGGATAGTCAACACGGTTTTGTGAAGGGTAGGTCGTGCCTCACAAACCTTATTGAGTTCTTTGAGAAGGTGACCAAAGAGGTGGATGAGGGTAAAGCAGTTAATGTGGTGTATATGGATTTCAGTAAAACGTTTGATAAGGTTCCCCATGATAAGCTATTGCAGAAGATACGGAGGCATGGGATTGAGGGTGATTTGGCGGTTTGGATCAGGAATTGGCTAGCTGTAAGAAGACAGAGGGTGGTGGTTGATGGGAAATGTTCATCCTGGAGTTCAGTTACTAGTGGTGTACTGCAAGGATCTGTTTTGGGGCCACTGCTGTTTTGTCATTTTTATAAATGACCTGGATGAGGACGTAGAAGGATGGGTTAGTAAATTTGTGGATGACACTAAAGTCGGTGGAGTTGTGGACAGTGCGGAAGGTTGTTGCAGATTACAGAGGGACATAGATAAGCTGCAGAGCTGGGCTGAGAGTTGGCAAATCGAGTTCAATGTGGAAAAGTGTGAGGTGATTCACTTTGGATGGAGTAACAGGATTACAGAGTACTGGGCTAATGGTAAGATACTTGGTAGTGTGGATGAGCAGAGAGATCTCGGTGTCCATGTGCATAGATCCCTGAAAGTTGGCACCCAGGTTGATAGGGTTGTTAAGAAGGCGTACGGAGTGTTGGCTTTTATTGGTAGAGGGATTGAGTTTCGGAGCCAGGAGGTCATGCTGCAACTGTACAAAACTCTGGTGCAGCCGCATTTGGAGTATTGCGTACAGTTCTGGTCGCCGTATTATAGGAAAGATGTGGAAGTGTTGGAAAGGGTGCAGAGGAGATTTACGAGAATGTTGCCTGGTATGGTGGGAAAATCGTATGAGGAAAGGCTGAGGAGCTTGAGGTTGTTTTCGTTAGAGAGAAGAAGGTTAAGAGGTGACTTAATAGAGGCATACAAGATGATCAGAGGATTAGATAGGGTGGATAGTGAGAACCTTTTTCCTCGGATGGTGATGGCTAGCATGAGGGGACATAGCTTTAAATTGAGGGGTGAGAGATATAGGACAGATGTTAGAGGTAGGTTCTTTACTCAGAGTAGTAAGGGCGTGGAATGCCCTGCCTGCAGCAGTAGTGGACTCGTCAACATTAAGAGCATTCAAATGGTTATTGGATAAACATATGGATGATATTGGAATAGTGTAGATTAGAGGGGCTTTAGATTGGTTCCGCTGGTCGGCGCAACATCGAGGGCCAAAGGGCCTGTACTGCGCTGTTATGTTCTATGCTCTTTTTGGCTCATGAACAAATTTCTGGCTCTGTCTCCTGGTCCCAACAGGTTCTGCCAAATGGGGAAGCTACCACAGCTCAGAGCTAAAATAGCAGATCAGATCCCAGAGGGCAGCATGGTGGCACAGTGGTTAGCACTGCTACCTCACAGTGCCAGGGACCCAAGTTCGATTCTCGGCTTGGGTCATTGTCTGTGTGGAGGCTGCACGTTCTCCACCCCGTGTCTGCATGGGTTTCCTCCGGGTGCTTTGGTTTCATCCCACAGTCCGAAAGACGTGCTGGTTAGATGCATTGGCCATGCTAAATTCTCCCTCAGTGGGTGGGTACATGGGACTCAGTGGGCAAACCCTCAGTAATATCCCCCCTCAGTACTGCCATGATGTTTTCCCCAATCAAAAGGGCTACTCTCCCTCCTCTCTCACCTCCTGCTTTATCTTTCCTATAGCATCTGTATCCTGGAACATTGAGCCACCAGTCCTGTCCTTCCCTTAACCATGTTTCAGTAATAGCTATAATATCCCTGTCCCATGTACCCATCCATGCCCTGAGCCAGATTTTGGTGACTAGGGGATTTTCATAGTAACTTGACTGCAGTGTTAATGTAAGCCTACTTGTGACAATTAATAAACTTAAACTTAAGTTATGTTGTCAGAACGCAATCTTTCTATTTAAAGAAAATCCCGCCAGTTTGAGGTGGGTGTCTTTGGAGACTAGAGTCAGTGGAGGGAAGGGTGGGGAAGCTACAGAATGGGGGAGGATCAGAACAAGAGCCAAAGAATTAGCTTTAGATTCAGCCAAGTGAAATACTTGTCAATGTGATTGCTGGCTTAAGCCAGAATGGATCAAAGAGAATAGAGTGCAACAAAAGCAAGATAGATAAAATAAGACTGAGCAAGAGGAATAGGGAAAGATTGGTATTGCAGTAGCACTTCACAATGAACAAGAATAGGAGGATTAAAGGCCAAGAGAAAGGGACCAAACAGGAAGGATAGAAGGAGAAACAAAGGAATGAGACTCTCAATGTTGGAGGGAGTGAAATTAACACTCAACAAGAATAACCCCCAAGCCCAAAACACCAGATGAGTTCCAACATCATATGTAATTCTCAATTGATTAGATAAGGGGGTACAAGGGGATGAAACTCGGTCCATAGTCGAGGCTATATTTCTGACAGTCAGAAATGTGACAACCAGCAGGGATGAATGACAAACTGGTATGTGGACGGAGATAGGATTGGAAGGAGAAACAGGGAAAGAAGAAAGTGAAATGGAGGAGGGATTGTGGGATCGGCTAACATCCAGCAATCGTCAGAGCTTTTGGTCCTTGCTACCGAGAAGAAAATAAAAATAAACTTGTTAAAGTGACAGTACGATGTCAAACTTAAGACCATTGCAGTTGTGATATAGGTTTAATGAACACCTGCTGGAGAGAGGTCTAGAGAATGTGTGTAATAATGTATGTGAGAGAAGAATTGCACAAATGACAGGAGAGGTGCACAGAGAAGCTTTAATAAAATAATGTATAATATTGGGGGTTAAGGAGGAAGGTTGGAATGCATGGAGAATGCAGGAGATGGCAGGTAATGGAGGGGAAAACAATTGGAGGACTGTGGGCAAAGAGCAGGGAGTGGAATTAAATGGATTCTACTGAAGAGGTAGCACAGGAACAGTGGGTCAAGTAGGCTCCTGTGCTGTATCATTCTCTCTTTAAGGTGCCATGCTGTGAAAGGGTGTTGGAAACTATGGACTTCTGTGTTGGCCTGTGGTTATGCTGAGAAAGATGTTGCAGTGGTTCGCCATTCTGCAGATGACTGACAAGGAAACTATCCCACTCTTGGCACCTCCCATAAGCACATTGGTGGGATGTGCGGGTGGATAATCAACCTATTTTGACATGTTATGAATGTGGCCATCAAGTCCTGGTGTGGGACTCTCACCCGAGTTTCTGGCTCAGAGGTAGGGATGCTACATACTGCACCACGAGACCTCCAGCTGTGTCACTCTGTGATCACATAATTCTATGAGAAAAGGAATCTGATGGTGAAGATGGCTTTTGACAATTATAAACTCAGACATGAAAGGAAAAACTTAACAGTACCAAAGAACAGGAGAAGCTATGAAAAGCATTAATTTTAAGGCAGAGGTAGATCGATCCTTGATAAGTAAGGAGATGAGTGGTTACAGGGGGTAGGTGGGAATGTGAAGAAATCAGATAAGCTGTGATCTTATTGAACGGTGGAGCAGGCTTGAGGGGCCAAATGACCTACTCTTGCTCAAAATATTAAGGGATCTGGACAGAGTAGATGGGCAAAAACTGTTCCCTTCATTAAAAAGGGAATCAAGAATGAGAGGGCACAGATTTAAAGTGATTTTCAAAAAAAGCATATGTGATGTGAGGGAAAAAAAGGATTTTCACATAATGAGTGGTTTGGGTCTGGAATGCACTGCCTGGAACTGTGGTGGAGGCAGATTCAATCGAGACATTCAAGAGGGTATTAGATGATTATTTGAACAATGTGCAGGGGTATGGGGAAGAGGCAGGAGAATGGCACTCAGTCATGATGCTCGTTTGGAGAGCTAGTGCAGACACAGTGGGCCAAATGGCCTCCTGCCCTGCAACAAAAGGAGCAAAACTTATTTCAAAGCTGGTGTTTCTGGAAGAAAAATTACAGTGATTCAAAAAAAACTGCTCATGTAGAAATCCGCAGTAAAGCTGCTGCAATTTTACAGTAAGTCTGTCAGCGCCTGAATAAAGTTCTGCCTGTGACATTTTCAATCAGTTCAACTTCTGAAGTACACACACAGCACTTCTCAAATATGCCACTAGATGGAGCATTGTGCTCAGTTTTTTCCCCACTTTTATAGCTTCCAACTATGTAGCCAAGTTGCATCATTATCTTTCTGATCGAGTTTTCTTACTTGATTACATCTGTCAAATTAGTTTTTTTGACAACTGACCTTTCAGTGCGATGTTTGTTTTAATTGTTGGCATTTTATTTTACTCAAGATATACGCTGTTTATGAACAAACAAGTGGGCCACGAACTTAAGAAGCAAAAAATCAGGTTTGTATCTGGTTCCCCCCCCCCCCCCCCCCCCCTCCCCCTCCACCACACACACACAATCTTACTGGCACTGTTTTGCTGGTGAAATCGGCTTGGCGCCCAGAAAGTGCGCAAAGGCGATTTTAATATTAATGACATAATTTGAATGTCATTAACAAGTCCCTGATGCCATTGTCTGGGCTCTCTAACCTCTACCACCTCACCAGCTGACGATCTCCCAAACGAGAATCATGTATAGTATCCACCAAAGGGGGCCAAGTGTGATGTCCTCACTGTAGGGATCAGAGGCCATTGAAGCCCCCGGATGGTCGGGGGCAGGGCTGGGCCATACCCATGGGGCAGTACCATCGTGGCAGCACCCACCAGGCCCCCTTGCACTGCCCACCGGGCACCATAACTGTGCTGGGGCAGAGCAAGAGTGGGGGTGGGTGCATGGGTAGGAGGGAGAGAACTCTGCCAGGGTGGAAGGGAAGAGGGGGGACCTCTGCCGGGGGGAGAGGGTAGAGAAATCTTCAGGAGGGGGTGTTTGGCATGGTAGGGTCCTGATGTCCATGGGGGGGGGGGGGGGGGATGCAGGGGATCTCCCAGTACTGGGAGTTCAGAGCACTTGGACAATGGCGCCCTCGAGTTCAGTAAGAAGTCTCACACCAGGTTAAAGTCCAACACTGGTGTTGTGAGACTTCTTGCTGCGTTTACCCCAGTCCAATGCCAGCATCTCCACATCATGGCCCTCGAGTTCAGCAGCCAGCTTCTCCAGTGAGCTGAGGCTCCGCCCCACCCCCCTTGCCAGCGAGAATTGCATCCTGACGCTGCTTTCGCACTGAATGCAATAAGATTGCATTTTCAAACTCGCCCAAAAACGAGTCTGAAACTCTCCTGTTTTCTCGCTTTTTATTTTTTTTCATAAAATTCCGCCCGGGGTCTCCATTTCACAACTGATCGCTCACTTAATCCACATAGACAACAACATCAATCTCTAATTAGCTAAATGCTAGCCAGCTACCTAACTCTTCAAATTGTTGTTTCAAAAAATAGATTTAAAACTATGGGGTGAAATATCTTGTGGGGAGCAATCCGGATGGTACACCTTAAAATTACTGTTTGCTGATATCTTGCCAATTCCATTAACAGGCACAAAATGGGTGTAAAAAAGCAAATTACTGCTGGTGCTGGAATCTGAAACCAAAAGAGAAAATGCTGGAAAATCTCAGCAGGTCTGGCAGCATCTGTAAGGACCGAAAAGAGCTGACGTTTCGAGTCCAGACGACCCTTTGTCAAAGCTAAAAGGCATAGAAAGCGGGAGATATTTATACCAGCGGGGTGAAGGAATGAAAGATGAGTCATAGCCACAGAAACCAGGGGAAAAGACTGCTAATGGCAGTTCATAGAGAGGAAAAAATGGTGTGAGTGGCCAAACAGCAGAGAAGCTAAAATCGGAGTGTAAACTGTGATGGATGAAGATAAGGGAGGAGGGAATGGATGGGGGAAGAGATAAAATTGAGAAAAGGGGAGAAAAGGTGAGGATAGGGGGAAAGAGTGGAGGGGGGGGAAGAAAAACGAAGAAAGATGATAAAGAAATGAAAGGTAGAGAACAGTAAAAAAAAAAAATTAAATAAAATGAAAACAAAGGGGTAGAGCTAATCATCTGACGTTGTTGAATTCGATGTCGAGACCGGAAGGCTGTAAAGTGTCTAGCCAGAAGATGAGATGCTGTTCCTCCAGTTTGTGTTGAGCTTCATTAGAACATTGCAGCAGGCCAAGGACAGACATGTGGGCATGGGAGCAGGATCGTGTGTTAAAATGGCAAGGAACCGGAAGGTCAGGGTCCTGATTGCGCACAGACCGAAGGTGCTCAGCAAAGTGATCACCCAGTCTACGCTTGGTCTCTCTGATATAGAGGAGACCACATTGGGAGCAGCAAATGCAATCGACCAAATTGAAAGAGATGCAAGTGAAACGCTGCTTAACCTGGAATGAGTGTTTTGGGCTATGGATGGTGAGCATAGAAGAGGTAAAAGGGCAGGTGTTACAGCTTCTGCGATTGCATAGGAAGGTGCCATGAGTGATGGGAGAGGTGTTGGGTACAGTGGAGGAATGGACTAGGTTATCCCGGAGGGAACGGTCTCTGTGAAATGCTGACAGGGGGAGCGAAGGGAAGATGTGTTTAGTGGTGGCATCACGCTAGAGTTGGCGAAAATGGCAGAGGATTATGCTTTGCATGTGAAGGCTGGTGGGGTGAAATGTGAAAACAAGGGGGACTCTATCCTTGTTCTGGGAGGGAGTGGAAGGGGTGAGGGTCATGGCGCAGGAGATGGACTGTATGCTGTTGAGGGCCCACATATTAGAAGCATCACTTTGGCAAGTGGCATCATCGGAACAAATGCGATGGAGGCGAAGGACCTGAGAGAAAGGAATGGAGTCCTTACAGGATGTAGGGTGCGAAGAGCTGAAGTCCAGATAGCTGTGGGAATCAGTGGGCTTGTAATGGATATTGGTAGATAGTCTATTGCCAGAAATGGAGACAGAAGGGTCAAGAAAGGGAAGGGAAGTTGTCTGAGATGGACCAGGTGAAGGCGATGGAGGGGTGGAAATTGGAAGCGAAGTTGATGAATTTTTGGAGGTCTGGACGAGAGCATAAAGCGGCACCAAAATAGTCATCGATATACCAGTAAAGGAGTTGTGGGAGGGGACCTGGGTAGGCCTGGAACAAGGAGAGTTCCACATACCTAATAAAAAGACAATCTTAGCTAGGACCCATGTGGGTACCCATTGTTACTCCTTTGATTTGGAGAAAGTGAGATGAGTTGAAGGAGAAGTTGTTGAGAGAGTTGTTGAGTTCAGCCAGGCGAAGGAGAGTGGTGGTGGATGGGAATTGTTCAGACTTCTTTTCAAGAAAGAAGCGAAGAACTCTCAGGCCATCCTGGTGTGGGATGCAGGTGTAGAGAGATTGCACGTCCATGGTGAATAGGAGGCAGTTAGGGCCTGTGAAGTGGAAGCTGTCAATTAGGGCCTGTGAACTGGAAGCTGTCAATACGATGCAGGGCATCAGAGGAATTCTGGAAGGAATGGACCAGTGGAGTGAGGATGGAGTCAAGATAAGAGCAAATAAGTTCAGTAGGGCAGGAGCATGCTGACACAATGGGCCTACAAAATGGGTGTATATGTGCAGGAATCCAAATAAGTAATTGGGGTCAGAGAAAAGCACCAAATTCACATCATCCATTCCATTTGAAGTATGATTAAAGTTTCAAGCCAGCTAACTTACAAGCGCAGTAGGTACAGACAAGAAGGCAGATTACGACCTGAATGGCTGTAAATTGGGAGAAGGGAGTGTGCAGCGGGACCTGGGTGTCCTTGTGCACCAGTCGCTGAAGGGAAGCATGCAGGTGCAGCAGGTGGTAAAAAAGGCAAATGGTAGGTTGGCCTTCATTGTGAGAGGTGTTGTTACAATTATACAGGGCCTTGGTGAGGCCACACCTAGAGTATTGTGTGCAGTTTTGGTCTCCTTTTCTGAGGAAGGATGTTCTTGCTCTCAAGGGAGTGCAGTGAAGGTTTACCAGGCTGATTCCGGGGACTGATGTATGAGGAGAGCTTGACTAGGTTAGGATTGTTTTTGCTGGAGTTCAGACAAATGAGGCGGGGCGGGGGGGGGGGGTTCTCATAGAGACTTATAACATTCTAACAGGACTAGACAGGGTAGATGCAGGGAGGATGTTCTTGATGGTTGGGGAGTCCAGAAGCAGGAGCTCAGTCTGAGGATTCAGGGTAGACCATTTAGGATGGAGGTGAGGAGACATTTCTTCACCCGAAGAGTGGTGAGCCTGTGGAATTCATTACCACAGGAAGTAGTTGATGCCAAAACATTGAATGTATTCAAGAGGCAGCTGGATATAGCACTTGGGGGCGAACGGGATCAAAATTTATAGGGAGAAAGCAGGATTAGGCTATTGAGTTGGACAATCAGGCATGATCGTGGTGAATGGTGGAGCAGGCTCGAAGGGCTGAATGGCTTCCTCCTGCTCCTATCTTCTATGTTTCTATGAAAAAAGGAGTGTCTCTTATCCACTTGCCTTTATTATCCACCCTCCCAAGATGTTATCTTGACAGGACTTGAAAGGGTGTTTTTAAACTCCAAACTATCAGTAGTATGAGGAGATCTTTATCTGAAACCGTGGAGGCAAAGCCTGCCCTCCCATTCAGCTCCTGATCGCTAGTTTCAGACCAGCGATCTGGAGGCCCCAGCTTTGCTTCCCAGATCCTCCGGTCTCCCCCCCCCCCCCCCAAAACCATTAATCTGTCTTCGGAACGTCCCGTACTCGATGCGGCTCCTCCTTACTGAAAAGGGGAAGTGACGGCCCAGTGACATTATCGCTAGACTATTAATACAGAAACTCAGCTAATGTTCTTGGGGAACCGGGTTCGAATCCCGCCACGGCAGATGGTGGAATTTGAATTCAATAAAAAATAACTGGAATTAAGAATCTACTGATGACCCATTGTCAATTGTTGGAAAAACCCATCTGGTTCCCTTTAGGGAAGGAAATCTGCTGTCCTTACCTGTTCTGGCCTACATGTGACTCCAGAGTCACAGCAATGTGGTAGAGTCTCAACCGCCTTCCAAGGGCAATAGGGATGGACAATGAATGCTGTCCCAGCCAGTGGTGCCCATGTCCCACAAATGAATAAATAAGCAGCTTGCAGCAGTTGAGCTTGTTCGCCTAAAAATATTATCAAACCTGCTGTCGTAGAAGATCCGCCTGCCATCTTTCCCTCTGTGGTAGTAGAGGGGTAATAAATATTGGATAACCGGTTTGGTGGGTGCCTGGAACTGCCGGGGGAAGTAGTGGAAGCAGATACGATAGTGACTTTTTAAGGGGCGTCTTGACAAATACATGAATAGCATGGGAATAGAGGGATATGGTTCCTGGAAGGATAGGGGGTTTTAGTTCAGTCGGGCAGCATAGCCAGTGCAGGCTTGGAGGGCTGAAGGGCCTGTTCCTGTGCTGTAATTTTCTTTGTTCTTGTTCTCAGCAGCCTGACATTTCGAATGGGAACAAGTCAGTTCCACCTGAAATTTATTCCCATTCACATGTCCATTCTGTTAATGTCAAACTGCACTCAAATTTCCTGTTAATCTCATTCGCATATGCAAGGGCACGAAAAGAAAAGGTGTAAATCATTCCAGGCCCAATAAAAGCATCAAACTCATACCATTTATTTCCTCAAGATTCAACTCATGTAACCATCATTCATACATTGCAGACACAGCCTTTTTCAGAATCCACAATCGGGGAAGCGTTTCAATTTTTAACGTGGCTTCTGCTCATGTCATAAAACAGGAGACAAAGGTTCAAAGCATGGCAACAAAATGGCAGACAAATGACTCTGTTTCCTGCTGCACTACACCCATTATTAATCAGTGCAACTGGCAGAAATTTTAGATGCTTGCAGTAAAAGTCTTAACATATGAACAAGGAGCAGAAGTAGGCCATTCAGCCCTCGAGCCTGTTCTGTCATTTAATAAGGTCACAGCTGATCTGATAGTAACCTCAAATCTGCATCCTGCTACTCCCTGATAACCTATCACCCCCTTGATTACTAAGAATTGTCCACCTCTGCCTTCAAAAAAATTCAAAGACTCTGCTTCCACTGTCTTTTCAGGTTTTCAAGAAAACTGTTCCAAAGACTCGCTATCCTCAGAAAAAAATTCCCCTCAGTTCTGTTTTTAATGGAGAGCCCATTAAAATGTAGAAACTAGTTGTGTTGGACACTGATTACCTTCTAAAGGTAATCAGTCCCTCGGGGATCATAAAAATATAAATTATGTTACTGTATGTGGATGTAGCTAAAGTAAATTATTAACTATACAAAGTCCTAAATAACACCAATGTGAATTAAAGATTGAGTGACAACTCTTACTATGTACAATCTGGTAGTAAGACTGTTGGCTGAATGGGTTTGGGCATTTTTACGCCTGAACAATTTTGGTGTGACGCACAGGGAAAATATTTGTGCTTCAGTGGTTTAGTTACAAAGTACATCCAGTAGCAAATGTTTGTCAGAGGTGGGACTACCGTTGATGGATTGGGTGCAAACCATCATCACCTCTAATCGCACTTGACATTCCCCATCTTTGTCCTTTTTCACATTGCATTCACCAGTCTCACTTGAATGTGACCTGTTGCCAGCAAGGCAAAAAAATAATTAGGTGAAAGATTGAGAGGGACATTTATAGACTAATCTTGTCACCACGTCATGAATGTTGTGATTTTAAACTAAACAAAACTGAATAAACTAAGCATTAATATAGATGGAGCAATTTTGGTACATTTCCAAATTTCTTCTAGATAATTAGAAACAAGAAACAGGAGTAGGCTATTTGGCCCTTCAAACCTGCTCTGCCATTCACTTTGATTATGGCTGATCATCGAAATCAATATTCTGATCCTTTCCTTTCCCCTATATCCCTTGATCCCTTTCGTTCCAAGAACTATATCTAATTTCTTCTTGAAATCAAGCAATGTTATAGAAATTGTAGATGGAATTTTTGATTGGAGCATGATGGTGTATATCACAAGTTCAAAATCATGTATACTGTCCTGGCTGAGAGCAGAATACAAGTGGTAGCTAAGCATTTTGATATCTGAAATGTTAAAAATCCCCAGTATGGAGTAAGTTGAAATAAAAATGGAAAGTGCTGGAAAAACTGAGCAGGTCTAGCAGCATCTGTGGAGAAGAAGAGTCATATTAGACTGAAAATGTTAACTCTGTTTCCCTCTCCATAGATGCTGCCTTTTTCCAGCACTTTCTACCTTTATTTCAGCAATCCAGCATCTGCAGTATTTTGCTTTCATTGAATCATAGAATTGCTACAATGCAAAAGGAGGCCATTTGGCCCATTGAGCCTGCATCAACGACAATTCAACCCAGGCCCTATACCCGTAACCCTGCACATTTAATGTAGCTAATCCCCCTAACCAACACACCTTGGTACAATTAAGGGCAATTTAGCATTGCCAATCAACCTAACCCTCACATCTTTGAAGTGTTGGAGGAAACCAAAGCACCTGGAGGAAATCCATGCAGACATGGGGAGAATGTGCAAGCTCCACACAGTCGCCCAAGGCTGGAATTGAACCCGGGTCCCTGCCTAACCACTGTGCCACCATGCTGCCCCTTGGCAGAGTGAGTTGAGCTCAATTCTCCTCATCTTGTTCAGTCTGAAAATTGGGTTGATCATTGATCAAATGACAAGGACATGAGTAATCCCAAACTATCCTTCTATTGGATCATTGGACTGGGCATCCCACATGTTTAATATTGCGCAATGTAGCAGTACTTTCCACATCCTTTCAAATCTCTCAATTTTTCCATTAGTTAGAGACCAACAGATTATTTTTGTCATGTGTGGATGTCAGCTGCACAAGTTCCATCACTCAAGAATCATAGAACGTTTACAGCACAGAAGGAGGTCACCATCATTTCTGTGCTGGCCGCAAAGAACAAATGAATCCAGCTTCATTCCACTTTCTAGCATTTGGTCCGTTGTCCTTCAGGTACCTGGAATGAAATGAGGTTTTCTGCCTCTAATTCTCTTTCAGACAGCAAGGTCCAGACCCTGTGCACACTTTGGGTGAAGAAGTTTATCCTCATCTAATCCTTCTACCAATTACTATAAATCTATCAGAGAGCAATTGTTCTCTTATCAAAAGTGACATTGTCTGTTTAATGCTGACACATCATCTATAGATTGGTTAACTCTCCATTCGAAAGACGGGCAACAACTGAGGTAATTTAGGCAGATAGACGCTGTCTGGGACAATGGGTGATTAAGTGTGCATCATCATCGGGGCCAACAACAAATCTGAACTGTGATCTCATTCAATTTCCCTTCTATTGTATAGGGGTTGAGAGCTCTCGACATTTACAAATGCCTTGGCAAAATAAATTATGTTCCCTCCTAGGTCAAAAAAGTGGTGATAGGCTGGAAATCCTCAAAATAATAGACTCCATTTATCACTATTATCAGTTTTAGTCTTCTATAGTTTATAAATTTGTCAAACTTATCAGAGTTGTATTAGGCTGTGAAAATTCTGTTGCCCCTCAGATCCCTTGAATTATTTTTCCCAGGCCTACTGTGCTCAGCAATTACGAAAGCTGAGTTTATAAGACATCGATCCTCAGAGGGTTATTTTTTGGCTCCATTCTGTTTAATGATAATTTCTCTTTGCAATTTACTTTGAACGCATTCACTTTGTCAACAGTACGACACTCCAGGGTTATATTGATCTCATTAGACAATGATGCCAACATGAGCTGAGAAACCTGATCAAGTAAATTCCCCCCAAATTCTTCCAGTCTCAGCAATTTGACATTTTCAACTGAGGATGCTGGGAAGTTAAATCGCTTTTTAAAGGTGATCAGTCCCTACAGGGATCATAATTTATATTTTTATGTTACCGTATTCTATGTGGATGTAGTTAAAGTAAATTATTAATGATACGAAGTGTATTTTGTTAAGAGCTAAATAACACCAATGTGAATTAAAAATTGAGTGACAACTCGAGATGAAAACAGCCAAGGGATGCTTAAGATAAATATGTACGTCATTCTTCACTATTGCGGAATCAATATCCACAGACTTCCTAGCTGTCACCTCTCTGAGAGCCACATCACCACAGGCTGCAGTGGTTCTGGGAGGTTTTGGATTCCACCATGGGGATTCAGTGGTCCAGTCAAAAGTCCATTAGCATTCAGGGGGACCGGAAGATCCGAGTGATACTGGGGTGGGGGCTTGGAAAATCCCATCTAAAGGTTCGCCAACATATGTTAGAAAGCAAATGCTGCTCTTGCTGCCAATAGCAATATCTCCAGACAACTTTTAAAAATTAATGCTGCGTGACAGAGACAACATTTTTTTCATAGTCTAAAGCATTGCAGAATTATGTAATGATTTAGCTTGTAATTGAACAGCTCGATACAAGAAAGGGATAGCAAATTTGATGAACTAATGGAGCTGCTGTTGGATATTCATATAAGAAATAGGAGCAGGAGTAGGCCATCCAGCCCCTCGAGCCTGCCCCGCCATTCAATAAGATCATGGCTGATCTGAAGTGAATCAGTTCCACTTACCCGCCTGCTCCCCATAACCCTTAATTCCCCTACCAATCAGAAATCCATCTATCTGTGACTTAAACATATTCAACGAGGTAGCCTCCACCACTTCAGTGGGCAGAGAATTCCAGAGATTCACCACCCTCTGAGAGAAGAAGTTCCTCTTCAACTCTGTCCTAAACTGACCCCCCTTTATTTTGAGGCTGTGCCCTCTAGTTCTGGTTTCCTTTCTAAGTGGAAAGAGTCTCTCCACCTCTACCCTATCCAGCCCCTTCATTATCTTATATGCCTCTATAAGATCACCCCTCAGCCTTCTAAACGCTAACGAGTACAAACCTAATCTGCTCAATCTCTCCTCATAATCTACACCCCATAACTTGCATCGCTAGGTGGGATCCCACACAGCGCCAGTACCCGGGTTCGATTCCCGGCTTGGGTCACTGTCTGTGTGGAGTTTGCACATTCTCCCCGTGTCTGCATGGGTTTCCTACAGTTTCCTTCCACAGTCCAAATATATGTGGGTTAGGTGCGTTGGCTATGTTAAATTCCCCCTTAATGTCAGGGGAACTAGCTAGGGTAAATGCATGGGATTATGGGGATAGGGTCGAGGTGGGATGTGGTCGGTGCAGACTCATTGGGCTGAATAGCCTCTTGTAGGAATTCAATGAAAAGTTCTTGATTGACTCGTGTAAAAATATAGATATACTTTTACATTATACTAATACAGAGTAAAGACATTAAATAACAGAATAGGTTTAACCTATATTCTTATGAATTTTGTCTTTTTGCTTCAATTATGTTGATAATATCAGAGGACAATGAATTTTAAGGCTGGAGACTGAAATGATGGGTACATATAGATTATTAAATAAAGAAACTAGTTGCATAACAATGAGATAAAAGGATTGTTAAAAGGTGAGAGATTAACAACTTCAGGATTCAGTGAGATTGCAAGTCCTTGTACATGTATCACAGAAAATTGACATGCAGGTACAGAAAGCACTAAGAAGATAAAGGCTATGTTGGCTTTTATTCATTTTTATTTATATCACAATTAGGCTTACATTAACACTGCAATGAAGTTACTGTGAAAATCTCCTAGTCTCCACACTCTGGTGCCTGTTCGGGTACACTGAGGGAGAATTTAGCATAGCCAATGCATCTAACAAGCATGTCCTTCAGATTGTGGGAGGAAACTGGAGCACCCGGAGGAAACCCATGTAGACACGGGGAGAATGTGCAGACTCCGCACAGACCCAAGTCGGAAATCGAACCCAGGTCCCTGGCGCTGTGAGGCAGCAGTACTAACCACTGCGCCACCCTATTACAATATGTTTGGAGTGCAAAACTATGCAAGTCTTGCTGCAATCATTATAGGGTTTTGTTATGACCACACCTGGAGTAGTTTGATCTTCTTATCTAGAGAAGGATATACTTGCCTTAAAGGGGTTAGAATTAAGGTTCACCGGATTGTTCCCTGGGATATGAGAGTTGTCCTAGGAGGAGAGATTGCGATAGATGGGCGCATATTCTTCGGCATTTCTGAGAAAGATAATATAATATTCATGGAGTCTTGTTGTGCTAACACAGAATATTTACAGTGTGCGGAGGTCGGGAAAGCATTAACTTTATTAAGAAACAACTTACTGTGGCTTCACCTCATCATGAAGTTGCAACAAGAGAGCAAGATAACATGATGTTGCATCACTTCCGGTGATGATGTATACAGTCTTATTAGCATTTCACAGTTAGAATTGACCTGTTATACTACAACTCCCCCAATCTCTGACTTCATTTACTTTTTAAAAGGACAAGGTCTGTAACGGTTTTCATTAGTCTACCTGAATAGACCTCGGCTTAAGTGACCTCTCAGAATCTGTATCAGGTTTTTGTGCATCTCTGATTTCATTCAGTTGCTGAGTTGTTGCTGGTAGGGTTGTGTTTTGTTGTTGATGCAACAATCTCTTCAACAAGGATTATATCAGTTTGTTTAGGCCTTGCCGCTGGGATACAGGAAAAAGCATCTGCTATGGTCTGCTGCTTTCCCAGAACATACTCAGTCTTTAGATCAAACCTCATCATCCTTAGCTTGAATCCTTGTGCTCAAGGAGGCATTGCAGCTGACTCCTAATTTAAGAGTGTCACTGAAGGTTTGTAGTTAATCTTGAAGTGGAGACCAAGAACACAATCTGAGAGTTCTCTCAAGTCATTTACCCACTAATGCTTTTTTCTCTATCAATGCAGATCTCTGTTCAGTCTTTGTTAATGAATGGGATGTATAGTAAACTGGTCTATGCTTTTCACCTATCTGTATCGAAAGAGTACAGCTCCCAGTCCTGGAGAAGGTGCACCATTAGCAATGACAGTGGGTAGCTCACGGCTATAGTGAGCTAAAATATCATCTCTTTGATTTTCTCAAAGGCTCTGTTGTTCTTCCCAGCACCATGTATTGTCTTGTCCCTGATATAGTCGCACACTGACAACCGCCAGGTTGGGCAAGAAGTTTCCGACTTGCTTTACCACATCCATGAATCTCTGGAGCTCAGACTCGTTGTGAAGAGCTGGAAATTCCTTGATTGCTCCGGTCTTCTCTGGATCAATTCTGAATGCATCCACAATATGCCCAAGGAACTGGACAGTCAGCTATGAGTTAACATTTGTCGTTGAGTATATGTACTGCTTCCAGTAGGTGTTGCAATACAGCTTGGACTCTGGTGTCATTCTGTTTGAGAGGATCCATGGATCAGGACATCATCCATGTAACACACAGTTCTACCCAATCCTTCCAGAATACTTGAGATTGTCCTCTGGAAGATTTCCAGTGCTGCTGTGATGCCAACAGGTACTCTTTTGAAACAAGGGAGTGATTTTCTGACCTCACCGTGTCTGATGCGGATCGCACTGATCCTGGGAAATAGCGTACAGGCGTAATAATTGGTTTAACATCTGGCACCAAACGATTTTCAATCACCCCAGTTCCTTGATGGGGGGGGCTATGCCGGGGAGTGGGGGGGGGGGTGGTGGTTGTGTAGGGGTGGAGCACAAAGGGGGCATGTTGGGGATCATGAAGGGGAACCATTGGAAATTCAGCTCTGAGGTTTTTAGGCTGATTTTCATATCTTCCAGTTCTTGCACTCTGCAAATCAGATATAAGTCAATACAGGCTTTCCAGCTGAAGAGTGAACAATCCTGTCTCAGTATCACATGTAAGACATTACTGATTTGTCTCACTCTACATTGAAGGGTTGTATTTGGTGTTCATTGAACCTTGAGTTCCATGCATCCTGACCCATGTTTTTTGCACGATGGCTGATGCGAACCAGCTGCAATCATGGTTCAACATCAGAAAAAACTCAAACTTGCATCGATATCTAACTTAAATCGTGTCTTGTTTCCCTCGACTAGGTTATCAGCACTCCGGTAGCTTCCACTTGGTTCCTGGATCTCCTCAAAGAAAGGCATTTCAAAATAATTTGTATCTTTTTCATGGATGTTGTCACCTTTTTAAAGGTTTCTTTTTTTTTGCTTATTCCTCAAGTTTCTTCCTGCAACACCCAGATTGCAAGTGAATCTTTATTCTGCATAAATGGCATTCAGCCTCTTTTGCAGGACAATTTTTCAACAACATTGAAAACCGTTAACAGTTGATGGACTCCTGCCTGCCCTGCTTTCATATGGCCCCTCCCTGCCTTTTAATTTAACCTAGTCTATCAGTTTTGAGATATGCTTCTCTGTCAGCCCAAATCACTGATTGGTTTTGCTTCCTGACCTCTACTTGTCTGCTCAGTTGAATTGCCTTTGTTGAACTTAAACCATCTACCAACTGCAAGTGAATAGACAATGCTTCATCCAAGACTCCAATAACAGTTCCGTCCCTGATTAGTTCATCTTTTAAGATGCCATATTCATAGTTCTCTGCAAGTCTTTATAGATTATTTTTAAATGCATCAATACTTTCCCCTTTTTAGTAGGCATGTTTGTTAAATTTAGCCCACTCAACAATGGGATTCTTTCTCAGATTGAAATTGGCAGCAAGTATTTTGTTACCTGTGCATGGGTTTTATTTTGTTGATCCCTGATTAAGGTATCATCTGCATAGTCACCCATTGCATATAATAATATACTGACCTGCTCGCCACTCTGCTTTGCCTTGGAGTCCAATGCGGTGTGATATCTGGCAAATCATTCACACTGATTCAGCCACTCTCCTGCCTGGTTTAGACTTGAGACTTGTTGAAACTTTCTGGTAATGACAGAGACTTTTCCATACATGTTCTTTCACTTGCTGCCACTATATCATATTTTTGGTCTCACTGTGCTGACATAGAATATTTACAGTGTTTGCTGAGATAGGAAAGACATTAACTTTATTAAGAAACAGCTTACCGTGGCTTCATAGTGCCATGAGATTCAACATGAAAGAGAAAGATCATGTGATATTGCATCATTTCTGTGATGATGTACACTGTGTCCTATTAGCAAATCATATTTGGAGTTGGGACGTCTTATTGAAGTTGTACATCGGCCTTTTGGCTAAGATCAAGTGTAGGATGGAGAGGATGCTGCACTTGGTTGAGGTCATTAGGTTACATTGAAGCTTCATATGTTTCATATGAAGCAATTTTTAAAAGCGGCATCTCGGCCTTTTGGCTAAGATGCAAATGAGCCCAAGTGGAGGTCAGTGACCAGTGGAGTGCCCCAGGGATCTGTTCTGGGACCCTTGCTGTTTGTCATTTTCATAAATGACCTGGATGAGGAAGTGGAGGGATGGGTTGGTAAGTTTGCTGATGACACCAAGGTAGGTGGTGTTGTGGATAGTTTGGAGGGATGTCAGAAGTTGCAGCGAGACATAGATAGGATGCAAGACTGGGCGGAGAAGTGGCAGATGGACTTCAACCCGGATAAGTGTGTGGTGATCCATTTTGGCAGATCCAATGGGATGAAGCAGCAGTATAATATGAAGGGTACCATTCTTAGCAGTGTAGAGGATCAGAAGGACCTTGGGGTCCGGGTCCATAGGACTCTTAAATCGGCCTCGCAGGTGGAGGATGCGGTCAAGAAGGCGTACGGCGTACTGGCCTTCATTAATCGAGGGATTGAGTTTAGGAGTCGGGAGATAATGCTGCAGCTTTATAGGACCCTGGTTAGACCCCACTTGGAGTACTGCGCGCAGTTCTGGTCACCTCATTACAGGAAAGATGTTGAAGCCATTGAAAGGGTGCAGAGGAGATTTACAAGGATGTTGCCTGGATTGGGGGGCATGCCTTATGAGGATAGGTTGAGGGAGCTTGGTCTCTTCTCCCTGGAGAGACGAAGGATGAGAGGTGACCTGATAGAGGTTTACAAGATGTTGAGAGGTCTGGATAGGGTAGACTCTCAGAGGCTATTTCCAAGGGCTGAAATGGTTGCTACGAGAGGACACAGGTTTAAGGTGCTGGGGGGTAGGTACAGAGGAGATGTCAGGGGTAAGTTTTTCACTCAGAGGGTGGTGGGTGAGTGGAATCGGCTGACGTCGGTGGTGGTGGAGGCAAACTCGTTGGGGTCTTTTAAGAGACTTCTGGATGAGTACATGGGATTTAATGGGATTGAGGGCTATAGATAGGCCTAGAGGTGGGGATGTGATCGGCGCAACTTGTGGGCCGAAGGGCCTGTTTGTGCTGTGGCTTTCTATGTTCTATGTTCTAAGTCTTGGAGGAGGAACCTCCCCCTTCTCCAATCAGCTTGGCTCATGTAGATCGGGCCCAGGACAGGGTGGTTTGGTCGCTTGCCCTGTCTTGTCAGCCTGGATCGGAAATGTCTCAACTTGTTGAGACTCTGAATTGGATTTGATTTGATTGAATTGGAAAAGTATTTTAAAAAAAGACATTGGTAAGGCCACACTTGGAATACTGTGTACAGTTCTGGACACCCTATTATAGAAAGGATATTATTAAATTAGAAAGTGCAGAAAGGATTTACTAGGATGCTACCGGGACTTGATGATTTGAGTTATAAGGAGAGGCTAGATAGACTGGGACTTTTTTCTCTGTAGAATGATGAGGGGTGATCTTATAGAGGTCTATAAAATAATGAGGTGCATAGATCAGCTAGACAGTCAATATCTTTTCCCAAAGGTAGGGAGGTCTAAAACTAGAGGGCCTAGATTTAAGAGGAGAGATACAAAATAGTCCAGAGTGGCAATTTTTTCATACACGGTGGTAAGTGAAACAAGCTGCCAGAGGTAGTAGTAGAGGCGGGTACAATTTTCTCTTTTAAAAAGCATTTAGACAGTTACATGGGTAAGATGGGTATAGAGAGATATGGGCCAAATGCAGGCAATTGGACTAGCTTGGGAGTTTTTTTTTAAAAAAAGGGCGGCATGGACAAGTTGGGCTGAAGGGCCTGTGTCCATGCTGTAAACCCCTATGACGCTATATTAGTAAATTAACCCCTTATATTACAGTGATCTAATTGAAACATATAATATTCTTTAAGGGCTTGACAGTTTGGATCCTGAGAGGCCACTTCTCTTCGCGGATAAGCCTAGAACATAGCGTCAGGATAAGAGATCAGCTTTTTAGGACTGAGGTGAGGGATGAATTCTTCATTCAGAGGCTTGTAAATATTTGGAATTCTTTATCCAAGAATGCTGTGGATGTTAATCACTAAGTAAATTCAAGATAGGTTTTTGGAGGTTAGAGAAAGTAAGAGATATGGGGATACTGTGGGAAAGTTGAGTTCTTGTAGAAGTTTTGCCATAATCCTATGGAATTGGGGAGCGGGCCTGTGGCCTACGCTAATTAATAGGCAGATTGTTGTGTTACATATAGGCCAGACCAAATAAGTATAGCAAATTTCCTTTCCCAAACGAAATTAGTGAAACATTAGTTTTTATGACAATCCAATAATTTCATGGCAACCTGTCTGATACTAGTTTTTGGTTTAATTTATTTTAAGTGACTTTAAACTTACTTGCAAGTTGCCATGGGAGGATTTGAATTCACATCTCTGAGATGACTAGTCCAGCATCTCTAGGTTACTCATCCAGTAATATAACCACTGTGCTACCATTACCCAAATGAGTACATGTCACCAAATTACTCATTCAGGTTGTAGTTATCTCCATTGTACAACACTAATGACATGCCATGACAGATAGTGACAAAAAATTAGTTCTGCAAATTTTCCAGTCAATGGGTTCTCTTACAAGAGATTTATTTTTATCTGAGTTGACTTTAAGTGGGCTCCAATGTAAATTTGTACATCCTGTAAGTATAATTTCCATTATTACAGTATTTATGTTTTAATGAATGGTTATAAAATAATGCTGTCATATTGATTGCTGCTTGTACTCATCTTACTTGGCTAGGACTTGTAATCTCACCAGGTGCAGAACTCCAGAGGTCTCTCACACAGACAATATGAGATATATATAGATATTTAATTATTTTATATTCCCTCCCATTTGGAAATGATTTGGTGTGCCATTTAGGTTCTCTTTTTAAAAATCACATACCATGTACTAAATCACAATGCAAAAAGACCAAGTATGCTTGACCCTTTCAAATTGATCAATTTCAGGCTTCAGTTTGTAATGAAAACCAATGGCTTTGTAGAACCAATGTTCCAGAGAGACAGTAATGGAATTTAACCATCAATTTCCTCTACTGCTCTGCAAGAGGGAGCCTTACCTTCAGCGACCACTGATTAACACAATTGTGTCTTTACCTACACAAGGAATAATATTCTGTGCAATACCACGTTTAGAATGAGAATGGATTGTCATGTTTGTAAAGGGGCAGCACGGTGGCACAGTGGGTTAGCACTGCTGCCTCACAGCGCCAGGGACCCGGGTTCGATTACTAGCTTGGGTCACTGTCTATGCAGAGTTTGTACGTTCTGCGTGGGTTTCCTCCGGGTGCTCCGGTATTCTCCACAGTCTGAAAGACGTGCTGGTTAGGTGCATTGACCTGAACAGGCACCATAGTGTGGTGACTAGGGGAATTTCATAGTCACTTCATTGCAGTGTTAATGTAAGCCTTACTTGTGACTAATAAATAAGTAACTAAATTCCATCATAGCTGAAAAAAAGTTCTGACTACTGCAACCAAATTCTTAAAAATGCAAAACAAGTAAAAATACTTTAACAAAGTCAATTTAAATGGACCTTATAACATTAGAGCTGGGTAAGAATAGTAATTATTGATGTTTCATAGACAGCATGATGCATATTACTGTAGCTAAAGGATTTGGGTCATATTTATTCCTATCTGTTCCCTATCTATCAGACTTCATTCCTCAGATGCTGAGGGACATAATTTCCCCTTTTGAGGCAGGATTCCCAAGTCAGGCCAATTTCCAACATCGCCATCCTACCTTTGTGCCCAAGTAAATGGTGAGAACAAGCTGGAATTGGAGGCCATTACCTTGCATAACAGGCCTGAGGCAGGAAGACACAGATCGTAATGGAGAAAAGTGAATATCATTGTGGGCAGATATAGAAGGCCCACCTCCGTTCACATGGACATTGGCTCAGTTCTGATCATGACCCTTAGGGGCCGCAAACCTTCAACTCCCACCCATTCTCCATGCCATGTCCATATACAGTAAGAAGTCTCACAACACCAGGTTAAAGTCCAACAGGTTTATTTGACAGCACAAGCTTTCGGAGCGCTGCTCCTTCATCAGGTGAGTGAGGACTTATGTCCACAAACAGGGCATATACAGACACACACTCCATTTAAAAGATAATGATTGGAATGCGAAGCTTTACAAGTAATCAAGTCTTAAAGGTACAGACAATGTGAGTGGTGAGAGGGCCAAGTCCAGGTTAAAGAGATGTGTATTGTCTTCAGCCAGGACAGTTCGTGAGATTTAGTGAGCTGCAGGAAAGGATGTCCCGAGGCATGGTACATTGGGGAGACCATGCAGACGCTATGACAACGAATGAATGAACACCGCTTGACAATCACTAGGCAGGAGTGTTCCCTTCCAGTCGGGGAACACTTCAACAGTCACGGACATTCAGCCTCTGATCTTCGGGTAAGCATTCTCCAAGGCGGCCTTCACGACACACGACAATGCAGAATCGCTGAGCAGAAACTGATAGCCAAGTTCTGCACACATGAGGACAGCCTCAACCAGGATCTTGGGTTCATGTCACACTATCTGTAACCCCTACAACTTGCCTGAGCTTGCAAAATCTCACTAACTGTCCTGTCTGGAGACAATACACACCTCTTTAACCTGTGCTTGGCCCTTTCTCCACTCACATTGTCTGTACCTTTAAGACTTGATTACTTGTAAAGATTCGCATTCCAACCATTATCTTGTAAATAGAGTTTGTGTCTGTATATGCTCTGTTTGTGAACACAAGTCCTCACTCACCTGATGAAGGAGCAGCACTCCGAAAGCTTGTGCTGCCAAATAAACCTGTTGGACTTTAACCTGGTGTTGTGAGACTTCTTACTGTGCTTACCCCAGTCCAACACCGGCATCTCCACATCATGTCCATACACCCCATGTCTCCTCCATACCTGATGTGCCTATCATACCCCCCGCCCTCCTCATGTGAACTCAGCCAGTATCCAATGTGGGCAGTGCAGAATTGACATATGACACCTCACAAAGTAACGTGTGTGTTAATGGCACCCTGACAAACTGTCATCAGGCTCAGTCAACAAATTAGCAAGTTATCACCTGTGTGCCTCCTGAATTCAAAACTGTGTTTAAGAATTCACAAAGTTACGAGTTACTTTGCTGATTTTTTGAAAAGTGCTTTGAGAGGCTGGTGACTGAGTTCTTGTTGCAGATTTTACCCTTTTTTCAGGTGGTAGTTTCCAAGGGAGAGGGAATATGGCACTGATCCCATGCTGCCTTGCACTCTAATGAACACTTCTGGAAAGGCAATTGCCTGGGAACAAAGTCAAGTTGGCACAGGGAAAAAATAGGAGACATTTGCTTCTGATGCAGTTCCAAACAGGTGTTTTAAGGGTGAAAAGACACAAAGGCAAGATCACAGAGAATCCCCAATGTAGAAAGGAAATTCCTTGTGTTATGGGCTGATTATTTGAATCCAGATAAAAACTGAACTCATTTGCGAAAGAATGTGATCCAAGAGGTTTTATTTGAGCAATTCAATCAAAATCAGCCAAACCAGTGGAAAAGATCATGACATTATAAGCAAACATTAGGCCCCATCAATAGTATTTCAGCAAATTTTTGCCCTGGTTTAAGAAACATTTTGCTCCGCCCACACCCTCAAATCCAAGTGAGTTAAGGTGTGTTAATTGCACCAGTTTCCTGACTTCGTGGCTCTTAAATGAAGCTGATTCTTTTGGGCTCAAGGTCACTCACTCATGGACATACTTCAAAAGCTTTTTATAGCTGTTTTAATAAAACTGCACCACCAGGTTACCATTCTTTACAATTATCGGAGTATCGTTTTTAAAGTAAATTATTGAAAAAGAATTACATGCCAATGTGCTGCCCATTTGCTGATTCATAGCAGATTTTAATATTTGGCAATATGCAAATAAGTCTGAGCAGAAACCTCTCAAAATTAACGCAATTTTGTGCAAAGTTGTCTCCCAGATTGCCAACTGCGTGTGAAGTGGAAATGCTGCTTGGTTATATTTAAGTCACCGTGGATCGCAGCATATAAATCAACCTGCCATATAGACAAACCCATTTTCTGGCCCCAAAAATCACACTTTTGCATATACTTGGCATATAAACTGACTCCCCTTTTCAGTCATAACCTATTGTACTTGTATTAATAGTCAGCGTCAGTTTTTCACCCACAAATGGATGTTCTATTTATTGGTGCTTGGCAACTGGGTGCAAGGAATCAAGCAGGACTGTGTTGCAAAGATGCACAGGAGTTTAAGACATGCCCATACAGAGCAGACCCTACATATCAGTGGGTGACCATATCCAGGCCGACGGCGGTTCACTTTTATATTTGGCATATATGTCAACCCTTATTTTATGAGGGAATTTTTCGAGGCCAACTCCTACACCAACTAAAATGCAAATAAAACAGCGTCAAATTAACTGTGGGTTTCCCCAATAAAAATAAAGGTCACAAAACACATTTTGCACGACATGCTTAGACTTATGAAATGCTTTGGTACCAAGCAGACTGTTCCAAAGAGCAATGGCACTAGACTGTTTCAGAAGCTAAAACATGGATCATGGTATGGTGATATCTTTTGTGGCATAGGTTCTTCTCTCAATTTTCAGTGAGATGTTCTCATAGCTTTACAGTCCTTTGAAACATGTGAGGGTAGCATAGATCTCATTAAAACCCAATCAATATATAAATGAGGAATATGTGATGTGCTTCTGTTACGACACATTTTATTACTCCATTTCCTCCAACCATCCAGCTTAAATGTATTGGTAACATGGATGAGAGGATATATCAGTGAAATGTCAAGTGTTGTTGCTGCCCTTTATTCACTGGTCTATTATTAGAATGCACACAATATCTATGTTTTTGTGTTGACATTTTAACAGTTAAGTTCACCATACTTTAAATAATTATTTTACGTGACAGTGTCAGTCATCACTCCTGCTTACAGAATGCACACACAATAAATTGTAGCTGAGGCATTTCTGCTTGAATTTGAATTTAGAAAAATAATTGATTGCTTATCATGTTTTTGGAAAACAGACAAAGCAAAAACGAATCTGATTCCGTCATGCGACATGTTTACTTCAAGCCATTTGTGCTAAATTATGATATAATATGAGAGCTGCACAATACCAATTTACATTTCACTGATTTTAGTGTTTAGGACAAATGTAGAGAATACATCAAAAAATATAAATCAGCCCTTTATCTCCTTTCCTTTTGTTAGGTCGACAGACAGAGATGGAAAATAGAATGGCAAACTATACAGTGATGACCGCAACACTAGTTGCATTTATAAGCCTGATGACCTGACAATTAAAAAAAAGTTATGTCAGCATTGACTTAGTAACTTTGGCAGTAGGAAGAGAGGTGTTCATATAATGGGCACTTGTTGCATGTCCGTGATTGTTGTAACCAGTTAAATTCTGACGTGAGCTTTCTCCTTCTTTGATTTTATTGTTCCGTCTGTTATTCTGTACATTGGTTTACAAATGAACACCATTGTTTTTAAAAAAAAAATAGAAACACTATTTGGGTTAATATTGGCCCCATTTCTTCTCGTCAGATTTCAAAGAGATTTACATTGTGTGCTATCAGCATCTTGCAGGTTCTTCAATCTGAGTCAACCGTCAGCTATGTTTGGAACCCACATAGATCCCCTTCCTTCCTAAGAGGGCATTGGTGAACAGGGAGTTCCATTGGATTGGTCTATGATTGTGCTTGGCAAAGTATTGCAGTAGTTTGCCATTGCCTTCTGCAGTACGGCTGACCAGGAAACCCTCAAGCTCTTTTACCATCAGGCATATTGGTAGGATTTAGAGCAGATATGCGTGCGTGCATGTGTGTGTTCCACCATTCAATAAGATCATGGCTGATCTGCTTGCACCCTCAATCCCATTCATGCTGACTCTGCCTGATTGTCTTGAATTTTTCTAAGTGCCCTACTATATTGCTGGAATTTTCCAGCCGTTCACGCCCCGCAGCTACTGCAAGTGAGGATGAAGCATTTGACGCACAGCCAAATATAGATTCCTGTGATAAAAAAGGAATGTAAGAAAAGGGATAACCAGCCATGGATAACGAAGGAAATAAAGGAGAGTATTAAATTAAAAACTGATGTGTACAGAGTGGCCAAAACTAGTGGGGAATTAGAAGATTGGGAAAGCTTTAAAAAACAATAAAGAACTACTAAGAAAGCGATAAAGAAAGGAAAGATAGATTATGAAACTCAACTAACACAAAATATAAAAACTGATAGTAAAAGTTTTTACAAATATATAAAAAGGAAAAGAGTAGCTGAAGTAAATGTTGGACCCTTAGAAGACGAGAAGGGGGATTTAATCATGAGAAAAGAGGACATGGCCGAGGCCTTAAACAAGTTTTTTTGTGTCGGTCTTCACGGTAGAGGACACAAATAGCTCACCGAAAATTGACGGTCGTGGGACTGTATGGGGTGAGGTCCTTAAAACGATTACTATTACTAAAGAGGTAGTGCTTGGTAGGCAATGGGACTAAAGGTAGACAAGTCCCCGGGCCGGGATGGAATGCAACCCAGGGTACTGAAAGAAATGGCAGAAGTAATAGCGGATGCGTTGGTTGTAATTTATCAAAATTCGCTGGACTCTGGGGAAGTGCCGGCTGATTGGAAAACAGCTAATGTGACACCACTGTTTAAAAAAGGAGGTAGACAAAAGGCGGGTAACTACAGGCTGGTTAGCTTAACGTCCGTAGTTGGGAAATTGCTGGAATCCATCATTAAAGAAGAAATAGCAGGACACCTGGAAAAAAAATGGTTCGATCAAGCAGACGCAGCATGGATTCATGAAGGGAAAGTTGTGTTTGACGTATTTACTGGATTTTTATGAAGATGTAACGAGTGCAGTTGACAGAGGGGAACCGGTGGATGTGGTGTTTTTGGATTTCCAGAAGGCGTTCGATAAGGTGCCTCACAAAAGGTTGCTGCAGAAGATTAGGGTACACGGAGTTGGGGGTAAAGTGTTTGCGTGGATTGAGGATTGGCTATCTAACAGGAAGTAGAGAGTTGGAATAAATGGGTGCTTTTCTGGTTGGCAGTTGGTGACTAGTGGCGTGCCGCAGGGATCAGTGCTGGGGCCTCAACTGTTGACCATATACATAGACAATCTGGAGGAGGGGACCGAGTGTAGGGTAACAAAGTTTGCGGATGATACAAAGATGAGTGGGAAAGCGAATTGCGTGGAGGATGCGGAAAGTCTGCAGAGAGATTTGGATAGGCTAAGTGAGTGGGCGAGGATCTGGCAGATGGAGTATAACGTTGACAAGTGTGAGGTTATCCACTTTGGAAGGAATAATAGTAAAATGGACTATTATTTAAATGGTGAAAAATTACAACATGCTACTGTGCAGAGGGACCTGGGGGTCCTTGTGCATGAATCACAAAAACTCAGTTTGCAGGTGCAGCAGGTGATCAAGAAGGCAAATGGAATGTTGGCCTTTATCGCAAAGGGGATGGAGTATAAAAGCAGGGAGGTCTTGCTGCAATTGTACAAGGTACTGGTGAGGCCGTAACTAGAGTACTGTGTGCAATTTTGATCCCCTTATTTGCGGAAGGATGTATTGGCCTTGGAGGGAGTACAGAGAAGGTTCACCAGGTTGATACCGGAGATGAGGGGGTTGGCTTATGAGGAGAGATCGAGTAGATTGGGCCTGTACTTGAAGTTTAGAAAGCTGAGGGGAGATCTTATAGAGACATATTAGATAATGAAGGGGCTAGACAGGGTAGAGGCAGAGAGATTCTTTCCACTTAGAAAGGAAACAAGAACTAGAGGACACAGCCTCAAAATAAGGGGGAGTCAGTTTAGGACAGAGCTGAGGAGGAACTTCTTCTCTGAGGGTAGTGGCTGGGTCGTTTGCTGCGGACAATGGTCTGTTTGATGTTGTGCGGTTGTTTGAAGGCAAGAAGTGGGGGTGTGGGGATGGCCTTGGCGAGATGTTCATCTTCATCAATGACATTTTGAAGGCTCCGGAGGAGATGCCGTAGCTTCTCCGCTCCTACCCAGCCTTCAGGAGAACAGTGACCACGACACCACACAACCCTGCCACAGCAACCTCTGCAAGACGTGCCGCATCATCGACACGGATGCCATCATCTCACGTGAGAACACCATCTACCAGGTACACGGTACCTACTCTTGCAACTCGGCCAACGTTGTCGACCTGATTCGCTGCAGGAAAGGATCTCCCGAGGCATGGTACATTGGGGAAACCATGCAGACGCTACGACAACGGATGAATGAACACCGCTCGACAGTCACCAGGCAAGACTGTTCTCTTCCTGTGGGGGAGCACTTCAGCGGCCATGGGCATTCAGCCTCTGATCTTCGGGTAAGCGTTCTCCAAGGCGGCCTTCACGACACACAACAGCGCAGAGTCGCTGAGCAGAAACTGATCGCCAAGTTCCGCACACATGAGGACGGCCTAAACCGGGATCTTGGGTTTATGTCACACTATCAGTAACCCCCACAGCTTGCCTCCTGGACTTGCAGAATCTCACTGGCTGTCCTGTCTGGAGACAATACACATCTCTTTAACCTGTGCTTAATGCTCCCTCCACTCGCATTCAAGGGGTAGGGGGTTACAAATCAGATGGGCAGCCTGGTTGCTGCAGGCTTGGAGGACCGAAAGGCCTGTTCCTGTGATGTAATTTTCTTGGTGCTTTGTTCTATGCTCGGTGGAGAAATGTGAATCATGTGCTTGGCATCCCAGATTCCTCTCCCTCCTTTGCACTTAACCTTGTGTCCTGTGGTGCAGGGACACATCCGGACGCCTCGGGGCCTTCTGGACTCCAGGCCCGTACTGCAACTCCTGTCCATTCTCGTCCAGACAGCTTGGACGAGTCCTTGGAGGATCTGGACAAAGGGACTTCCGAGCGTGGCACTGTTTTGGCGTCAGCTTCCACCTCACAACTCACCATCCCGGATACTGACACGCGGTGGGCCCAGTTAGTGGTGAGGCTTCTGGGTCACTCTCTGGTGAGCACGACACGTCTGATAATGTACATCAGGTGGAGGACGGAATGTCCGAGGCCTCTGGCCCATGGGGGCCTGTCGGAGATGAGGACTCAGCTGGCCCCAGGCTACATGCTGGGCCTCTGAGATCACTTCTCCCTCAGCTGCTGGAGATGCAGCAACAGAGCCAGGGAATGCAGGAGGGGCTGACGGCCACACTGGACCGACCGCGAGGCTGTTGGGAGGAGTCCCAAAGCTTTCAGATGGACCAGCTATAGCCTGTCTTGGTGCTTCCCAGGCCAACACTGCAAAGGTGGCGTCTGCAGTGGAAAGCTTGGGGCAGGGGATCCTCACCATGAGTGGTAGGCTCCAAGCGATGGTCAAGCCACAGCAGAGTCCCAGAGGGCCGTGGCTGAGTCACATCGGGTCACAGCTGAGGGACTGAACAGGGTTCTCGAGGTTCTGCAGCCCATGGCCACATGCTCCTCACAATCACAACTCCTCCCCAATTCCCCCAGCCACATGTTCCCCACAAACACAGCTCCTTGCAAAGTTGTGAGGCTGCAGTGCAATTTGCAAGGCTTTGTGCACATCCTTCAGCTGGAAGTGAGCTGAGTGCACTAGGACCCAGCAGCAGCACAAGACCCGAAGTCAGTGCTGAGACCCAGGTCCGTGCTGTAAATCGGGGTATCGGAGCAGAGCAACAAGCCCCCCCACCCTTCACACACTCGCAGAGCTGCCACCGACCCGAGAAAGAAAATGGCCGCAATGAAAGGATGAAAGTTGGATGCTACACACATACCTCCTCACTGATGGAGCACTTGATTCGGACTTTTATGGAGCATGTCTGTTTTGCCCTGATGCAGGATCGGCAAACGCAGTGGTAAATGGGAAAGTGCTGGTAAAGTTAGCCGTCGTGCCCGATTTGGGTGAGGTCCCGATTGCATCTATTTTCGGGCCTTGGTAAAGGGGGAACCGGTGTGGAGGTGGGCGTGGATTGCGCCACTCACCTCACGCCTGACTTTACCAATTTTTTCCTCCCGAAAACTTGATGGTAAAATCAGGCCCAATATAGTTCCAAGTCAGGATAATGTGTGCATTAGATGGGACTTTACAGTTTGTGGTCTTCCCATGCAACTGCTAGCCTTGTCCTTCTGGGTCGCAGAGGTTGTGTATTTAGAAGGTGCTGTCGAAGAACGTTGGTGCGTTGCTGCAGTGAATTTTGTTGATGGTACACACACTGCTATCTCTGTGCGTCAGTGGTGGAGGAAACAAATGTTGAAGATGATGGGTAGAATGCCAATTAATCGGGTGCTTTGTCCTGGATGGTGTCAAGCTTCTTAAATGTTCTTGGAGTTGCACCCGTACAGGCAAGTAGGGAGTATTCAATCACACTCCCAACTTGTGCCTTGTAGATAGTGGACAGGCTTTGAGGGGTTCAGAAGGTGAGTTACTGTCTGTAGAATGCCTAGTCTCTGACCAGCAAAGTATTGTCACCACAGTATTTATATGGTTGGTCCAGTTCAGTTTCTGGTCAAAGGTAACCCCAGGATGTCGATAGTAGGGGATTCAGCAATGGTAATGCTGTTGAATGTCTCGGAGGATGATTATATTCTTTCTTATTAGAGATGGTCATTGCCTGGCAGTTGTGTGGCACAAATGTTATTTGCCACTTCTTAATCCAACCCTGAGTCTAGCTCCTTACGCATATGGACAAAGACTGCTTCATAGAAAATAGGAGTAGGCCATTTGGTCCTTCGTGCCTACTCCGCAATTCATTATGATCATGGCTAATTATCCAACTCAGTAACCTTTTCCCACTTTCCCCCATTTTCTTTGGCCCCAAGAGCTAGATCCAACTCCTTCCTGAAAACATGCAATGTTTTGACCTCAACTGCTTTCTGCAGTAGAGAATTCCCCAGGCTCACCATTCTTTGGGTGAAGAAATTTCTCATCTCAGTCCTAAATGGTTTACTCTGTACCCTTCCACTGTGATCCCGGTTCTGGACTCCTTGCCATCGGGAATGTCCTTCCTGCATTTAGCCTATCTAGTCCTGTTAGAATTCTATTGGTTTGTATGAGATCCCCCCTCATCCTTCCAAACTTCAATGAATATAATCCTCACCAACTCAATCAAAGGATATGGGGGGGGGAAGCGTGCGTCCTCATCACAGTTCACCCTCCCACCCAGCTTTGTAGCAGCTGCAAATTTGGAGATATTACATTTAGTTCCCTCATTAATATACATTGCAAATACCTGGAGTCCTAGCACTGATTCCTGAGATACCCCACTAGTCACTGCCTGCCTACTCTTTGTTTTCTGTTGGCCAATCGGTTTTCTATCCATCTCAATATATTACCCCTAATCTCATGTGTTTTAATTTTACATGCTCATCTCTTAGAGACTTTGTTGAAAGCCTTCTGAAAGTCCAAATAAACCATATCCATTGGTTCCCACTTATCAACTCTACCAGTTACATCCTCAAAGAATAGATTTGTCAAGCATGATTTCCCTTTCTTAAATTTCTACTTGTGTATCTAATTTGTGTATCCAATTTCTACTTGTGTACCCCAATAGTTTAATAATAAGTGTTTTATGTTATTTATTGATTAGTTTCTCAGAAATCGCTTCAAAGAGTGCTTATTTGGGTTCGACTCCTGGCTTGGGTCACTGTGTGGAGTTTGCACGTTCTCCCCGTGTCTGCATGGGTTTCCTCTTGATGCTCCGGTTTCCTTCCACAATCCGAAAAAGATGTGCAGGTTAAGTGCATTGCCATGCTAAATTCTCCCTCAGTGTACCCGAACAGGTGCTGGAGTGTGGCGACTACAGGATTTTCACAGTAACTTCATTGCAATGTTAATGTAAGCCTACTTGTGACTAATAAATATCCCACCAGCCGCATTACAGCAAGCAAAACATCTTTAGCAAAATATATTATACATAGTGAATGCTGGAAACACTCAGCGGGTCAGTTAGCATCTGTGGAGAAAGAAACACAGAGATAATGCTCTGAAAATGAACCCACAATCTAAGATGAGGAATCTCCTGGGGGTGGCACTGTTTTTAAAAAAAACTGCACCCACACACAATATAGGGGGTAACCAACTATTCTGATAAGAAGTGAGATGCTTTTGAACCTATTTATGGTGTGCTCCTTCTGTGCAGTAGTTAATCCAATTTCAAATTAACCATGGATCAGGAAACCCAATAGTAAAAGGGAAGTGGGAAGTTCGGGCTCCCCAAAGTAAGTGGCTCCTTTTGCACTCTGTGTCATACAGGGGGAGCACAGGTGCTCCCCATTGTCCTCAAAGAAGCAGCCTTGGACTTCCCTCAGCTTGATCTCCAGCCTCCCCTCCCCCATTCTGATTGTTGACCAGAGTTTCCTCTGGAAGTGCACAACCCATCCAATTGGTTCGGGTTGCTCAAAGCATGTCCAAGCTGCAGACCTAAATCTGGCTTTTGACTCATTCAGTGTGAAAATCAGGTGGGTGGGGACTGGGCGACTTTTGCCAAATTGGATCATGAATGACCAGAGAAGGCACTGTGCATGCTCACTTTAATACTGCTGGCCAGCCAACACTCAATCCCCCTGCTGATCGCCCCCCCCCCCCCCCCCCCCTGCCAGCCCTCACTTTCCCCTGTGGCTGGAGTATGATTTCTCTGGGGCTACGAGTGGTGACGAGAGCTTCCTTGTACTGACATGAGAGTAAACCAATTTCTAGGCCTACATTGTTTCAGCTCATTAGGAAACATCACTATGAGCTTTTACAAAACATAGATCTTAGCAAATATCTCCTTTGATACATTGTAAACGTGGATAGTAACAGCATTATAACAAAAGCAATTCCTTTCCACCTGCATTGTGGATAAGACCACGTTATTCTGCTTGCAAACCCCACCAGCCACAAAAAGCTGACTGCTTCGAAAATGTGTTTTTTTTAATGTTAAAAGTAAATCCAATGAGCCAGCAGGGAGACTTAGAGAAGATCTAGCCTCACAATAATACAACACACAAGGCCATCATTTTGAAACAACTCATAAGTTTATCAAACATTCAGCTCATATTTCACTGGAAGTATGTCACGACTGGATTTTTTTAAAAGTTTCCTTTACAGAGTAATCCATGTTAAAATATTATTTCTTTCGTTAATGTGGGAAATAAACATATGTGAGGAGGGCAGTGTTCCTTCTGTACAATCAGAAGCAAAATCAATCCACTTCAGGGTTCAGTTCTGTCACTGGTATAACAGCTTTTCCAGTGGACAAAAGCATCAGAGACTTCCCCCCAAACAAAAGTTTTAAGTGCAGAAGTATTTACAATTGGTAAATGGGCATCAGCGATACACAGTGTGAGAGAACTCTGTCAAAAGAGCAGTGGAATGACACTCTAATAAACACATCTTGCGATCGTCATCTACAAATTTAAGCAATCATCAACTCAAAAGGTAGTGCAAATAAAATGTCAAACATGTCCTCCAAAAAGTAACAAATTACTAAATTGCTAAAGAAGGCATTAGCAAGTACCAAGGAATCACGTTCAGCAAAAGAGCGCACTTTACATTCAATATTAATACCTGTATCCTGCATGCTGATAAATAGTGCATATCAAAAGAAACATGAAAGGCAAAATAGATAGAATTATGGACAATCATTTGTTGACTTAGAAGAACTTTACTGTGCAAAAAATCGTAATTGGCACTCGATTCTGTTTTTCTACAGATGTGATTATTTTTCTGTTTGTTTAGTTAACAATATTTTAAATTAAATAATTATATTCCTAGTTACACCTGAAATATCTGTTATTTGCTTAGCCTCTGTGAAGAATTGCAGTTCTATCCAGTTTGCATATCACTAGCAGGGAAATATGGGCCCAGAACTTCCTGGAATGGGACATCACATGACATAACCCATTAGTGTTGGTGCTGAGTGTGTGATCTAGTAATGGTACAGTGAGGGAAATGGGACACCTGAAATCTTGGTGAATGACAGGGTCAATATCTCCTTAAGCAATGAGATTTATGAAATGAGAAAATAAAGGAGGAACAACATAGAATTGGAGCCAAATCATATACAGAAAGAGAAATAAAAAGAGGGAATGATTTAATTGAGATAGAAAGGAAAGTAAGAAAAAACATTTAAAATTATTTTTAAAAAATCTCTAACTACAATTTGTTACCTGTAGTATTGAGACTGTAAATTTTAAATTGTTTCCTTTCTGGGCTGAAGAAGCTGAGCGACGCTGCAGGAAGATAAATCGTTTCATTAAAAAGTTACTGTCAAATCTCAGCCCCAATTTTCTGCAGGAAGTTTTACTGGCAATTAATGTGCAACTGCAGCAATTTCTTGCAGTTTTTAAAGAGGATGGTGGTGAGCTGACCTTTATGTGAGGCTAATGAAGCAGCAGTATAAATTGTCCAACAACTTGTAGCAATTCAGAGACCATCTCTTCCTCGCTGCAAATTGTTGAATGACTTACACACTAATAATGATGTATGCATTAAAGCTGGTGTTATTTTTCCAGCAAATTCTGGCCCATGTTTCTTTTCTATTGGATAGAACTAATTGATACTTGTTCTTCATAATGAGACCATGTATTAAAAAAACACCTGCCAACATCTTCCCCCCCCGCCACAACCCAACCCTGCCACAAAAAAAGGAAAAAAAAACTTCAACACACTTCTGAGTAAATATTATGTTCAATTTATAAAGCATGTTTAGTTAAAATGACAGCATGGATTTTACATTAAATGCAACTAATGTTGCTTCATTTAACGTGCAGTTAAAGTTAATGGTACTTAAGAGAACATCCAGACTTCTTTGCATTAGTTTCCGATTTGCTATCAAATACAAGCTCAGTCTGTAATGAGAAGTATACATGTACAAAATAGCATTGATATTTACTTGGCCTAATAGAGAAATGTGGAGAGTTTAAAAAAAAAACAAATATTGCCTTTTGTTCAGTTGCCCTGACGTTACCATTAACACCAACGATATACATGGTATATTGCACTTATAAGTATAGGTGTTTTAACTTAACAGTAAAGGTAACGTTTTACCAACAAGAACAAAACCAATACCTTTATGTAGGATACGACACTGATTGGCATTTGGGTGGTGATAACAAAAGCATCAAAACTACAATTTTGTCTCGTTAAGATATCTGTAAATTGATATGTTTTGCTTTATACTTGATCTATTTACTAAATCTGTTTCGTGTATAAAAAGATAATCATTGTCACTTTTAAGTTAGTTGTCTGCCTAGCATGTGTCGAATCAATGCATTGGTACTGAATAGCAGGGAAGGGGGAAGAACACAGAAATACCTCTGAATTTGGGAAAGTCAGTAATAATTGCTGATAGAGTTCATGTTCTAAAGTTATGAAGTTGTACCTGTATGCTGTGTTAGGGAAGTGAATATTGCTGGATGAAGCTGTGATAAGTCAGTCCAGCACCAACCAGTTGAGAAATAGTTCAGCACTTTGTATGTTAAATAAAGCAAGCCAAATAATACACTAAAAAAACAAGTCAGCTCTCTATAGAAAGCACAAATAACAGAAGGTTTTGATTTGAAAAAAAAAACCTGCTTTTATTGAAAAGAAAACTGGGTCTTGATGAAACAGAATTTAAAGGGAGATTCGTCCTTTAATAAGAATAAGAGCAAAATGCTGAGGACTCTGGAAATCTGAAATAAAAACAGGATGTGTTGGAAAAAGTCAGCAGATTTGGCAGCACCTGTGGAGATAGAAACAGAGTTAATGGGTTTGTTGTGGGGGGCCCTCCACGGCCGCGGGGCGGGTGGGTGGGAGTGAGGTTATTCGTTTTGCAGATTGGGGTGACAATTTTAAAGGCTCTGTGGTATTGGCCTTGCTGGCTCTATCAGGCTCAGCCCCGTCAGAGCGCTGGAGGGGACAACGCCCCCGATTTTCTTTTTTGAAAGAGTGTCAGAAGATCTGGTCAGAAAACTTAGCTGTGTTTCTAGAGAGAAACATACCAGTTTTCAGCCTGAAACTGTCATTTTGCCATTTTCTTTGGAAAGTTCCACCCAACGTTTTGAGTCCGTATGACTCTCCTTCAGTTCTGAAGAAGTCATATGTGACTTGAAACATTGGCCCTGATTTGACTGGCAAGGCCGCCCCACAGTTGGGGTGGGCGACGCTCACAGAACGGCATTCCCCATTGGCCTCCGGTGCGATCTTACGAGCCTTGGGCGGCCGTGCTGGTAAAATCAGGGCCATTAACTCCGATTCTCTCTCCATTGATGCTGCCAGACTGCTGGTGTTTTGTAGGATTTTTTGCCAAGAGTTCTCTAATAAACTTGTTTTAGAAACTTGGGCTATGGATACTAACATTTCACATTTTTTCTACAGAGCTGAGTGAACAAGAGGTTTCTTTTAAACATTTCTCAGATGGCCATTGAATATTGTTTCATGTTGTCTAAACATGTTGCAAATCACTTCTTAACTTTAGGTCGTATTTATTTACAACACAAGCAATTTCTTGGGTTTCTTTTTGCAAATTTGGGGGCTGTACATTCATCCACGTTTTTGCTTCCAAATTTAGTTTAAGGCTGTTTGGTAACAATATGAATGAAACATGAGGTGCAAGTGTATATGGGGTGGTGCTGTAGGGCGTCCTACTGCAGAGGGTGCTGCATTCTGAATTATGTTTGAAACGGCCGATTTAACTGGACTAATTTAATGCTTCCACAAACATCACTGGATTTAAACAGTCACTTTTCCTTCACAATAACCAAAAAAAGTAACTTTTTTTTAAATGAAAGAAAAACACCTTTCAGGTAAAATAACCTCTATACATGTCCAAACAGTTTAACTGAAATCTTAGTGCTCACATTCAAGAAATCTTTTGTTGGTTACATTGACATGACACACACACTGTTCAGGAGCACTCAGTCCAATCACATACAAAAGCTTAAAGATAATTCTTACCAAAAGGAATCAGTAAATAATAGTTAACATATTCACTGTAAGCGTGTATTATTTATAAATGTTCTCACTCATAGCTAGCATATTTAGTACAGTTTTTTGAAAATAAAAATTGAAACAGCATGCCAATTCAAAAGAGTTACCGCAACTGTGTATAAATAAAAAAGTTTCTTTAAAGGAGCATAATAAATATTAGTTGAAGGGGATATTGGAGTGATTACTATCAGGAGATTACTTCTGAATTTCCTTTGCTGAAAGATCTAACTATCAGTATCTGGCTATAGTAAGGCAAGCGTTCGTGGGGAAGTTACATTCAGTCTCTCTCTTTCGACTCCACTCTCTGCATTGGCACGATTGTAATTGCACACATTTAATATGAGGCTGATTACTATTGCACATATTTGCCACCCGTACAAGGTGAGCACTCTGCCCCCCCTCCCCCCACCCATTTTACTTAAAAGATACATAACACTGCGCCGAAAACCATTTCAGCACACTCGCAAAGAAGAAAACTTTTTTTTCCTCTTTCAAGTCTTAAAACATTTTGGCAAATACTTCAGACGCTGAGGGGTTTCAGTACTTTGTCTCAGCAGATGAAAATTACTTGGTGTCCCAATAGATTCTGCAGATTGATATCCTGTAAGAGTTATTTTGGAGAAATAATTCTTACCTTTTTACCTATACTTTCCCCAAAGCATACTGGAGTTCAGTCCCTGAATAGTTTTGAGTGAGGAACAGTTCTGCTGAGCACAGGGCATAGCCCCTTTTTGTTCCCTTCATAGGAGCTAGGCTCAATTATAATGCTAAGAGATAAGAAATTGTGTTGGCACATTATTCATTCCCCCTATTTTCTTCCGTTGAAACCACAGCACCTTCTGGTTTCATTAGTTCACAGCTCCAATGCTCTCCAGAGAGCACTATTTAGCCATTCCCTCAAACCCATTGAGCAAACCAATTCATAGAAAATAGTGTGGTTAGCTGAATTTGTGTTCTTTCTCTAGAGGTCCTCCACTTTAATAGTTTCTGAGGGAGAGAGCTTGATGGATAAGTGGAATATTTAGTGTGACCTCCTTGGATTGATTCCTCTCACAGAATATGAGAATTCTTGCAACGAGTTCAAAAACCCAGAATTTATAATCATTCCACTGTGATATATGGCACAATGAACACAACAGCAAGAGCATACACAGTGGAGGCTGGGACAAGAATTACCATGGAAATCCCAACACTAATTCCACCGGGCTTGGTTCGTGAAATGTACATGACAAATATTGAGAGCCGATGGCAAACAGAAATTAAAAAGGACACTAGGCAAGAAACTGTCTTTAGAGCCTGGTTTGTGCCTCTGGGATGTAAATCTCAATGCTATCTGCACGTTCTGCGGCCGAGTTCTGTCGAAAGGAAGCCGCTCGCTTGGCAGCCATTAGCCGTTTCCTCGCCTCCTGTCGTTGCCTATCAGGAAGGTCAAGGGACTTCTCTCGCACGATAGGGATTTTTCCTTTTGGTGGCTTCTTTGGTACTGGAGGCGGAATCTTCTTTTCCTCCTGAGAAATGATGAAATAATTGTCATTAATGTTAAATAGAAAAAATCCAAAAATAAAATGACAGCCACTTTTTAAAAAGAAATTCTGAGCTCCCCAGTAAACTCCCCTGAAAGCTGTGCGCTTATTACTGGCCTTTGAATATAAAAGGTTCACAGTCTCAGAACATTTGGGCTAATCTGATTCATGAAGCCAATCTTATTAAGTTGTGCCACTAAGGTACGCAAATCTGAAATTAGAGCCACAGACATTGGCAGCAAACAGAGCCTGGCAATGAGCAGTCTGATATACCTGCTCTCATTTGGACATGAAATGAATACTCCTCAATTTCGTATTAACTGCAGGTGGGGAACAGTTTGATTCCCCTGAAAATAAAATCCTAATGTGGAGAGACAATAAGTGTTCTCATCTAAAATGCTTAACAGGTGGAACTAATGTTAACCATTCAACACAGGATTGTAAAAAAAAAGTTTATTTCAAGGACTGAAGAGCAGAAGTTACACACATTCATATACACTATGAATTGTGACCTCTAATTCCTAGAAGGACAGCAGAAGTTGTATGGGAATACCATTACCTGCAAGGTCCAGTCCAAACTACATACCACCCTGATGTAGACATTAATCACCCCCCTTCCGTCGTTGTTAGGTTGAAATCCTATAGCTCTTTATCTAACAGTTATGTGGAAGTACCTAAACCACATGGACTGCGGTGGCTCCAGGCTCACCACCACCTTCTCATGGATAAATCAGAATGAACAACAATCAACGTCTTTACCAGTGATTTCCACACTCCATGAACAATTTTTTAAAAATGAAAAAACAGACCAGGTGAGTCACACTCGTGCCAAACAATGACTATACCTGACGAGAGATTGCCAAATCATCGCTCTGAGACTTTATACTATGTAGTTCTGTGGGGGTGACTCACATGCTAAACCCCCCAATGCCACCTCCACCATCTATGAGCACAGGTCAGAAGAGTGATGGAATATGCTCCATTTGCCTGGACGAAGCTGCATTCATATTGAAGAACCTCAATACCATCCAAGACAAAGCAATCTTGTCTTGGATTGTCAATCCAGCTGGATTGACAAGTTTAAACACTGGAGTACCATGACTACCGTGTGTACTATCTGGATGATGCACTGAAGAAACTTCAGCTTAAAGCTTCTGTGATAGCACCTCCCAAACATGCAACCCCTACCAACCAGGCAGTGTCCATCTTTATTGCTGACTCAGTTAACCTGCTGCTGAAATCTTCAGTCATGCCTTTGTCAACTCTAAACATGACTGTAAATGCTCTTTTGACCAATCCCCCTATCTTCCAACTTATATAAACTGGTGAATATATTTGAGTTCTCATCAAGTTACGTTCACACATCACCCTGTGCTTTCTAACCTGCAGTGTCGCTTGGCCTGGCAACTCCTCTATTTTAACATTGTCTTTCTTCTTTCCAAACTGCTCAGTGGAAAAAGGGGGATAAAGATGTCAGGGGACTGGGAGCAGGAGGAGTTGAGATGTAGATGGAGATAACTGAGGAGAAGGAGTTACCTGGTTGGAGGCTAAATGAGGAAGGTAGTGAATCAACCATATTATTAATCATCATCATCCATCTGAAATTTGTTGCTGCTTCAGAATATAACACGGTGTGTGATATGTGCAAAGCTATGAAGCTCTTATTAGATTTTGTAAATATGAAACATCATTGCGGTCAACATTTATGCCATGTATTCTTTGCTTGTAGAATGTGCAAAAATAAAATTTAAAGCATGAATAATTGGTATTTTTAATTTTAGGAGTTGTTAAATCTGTGCATAATCAATGTTACACACGTAGTGCAATGTTTTATAAAATGGAGCTAGCCTCTTTAGTGGAAGCCATTTAACAGAACTGAAGACTTATTTTCTCATCGTTTCTCATTGAAATCTTCTCATTGCTAACTTTTCTTCTTGCTTCTCCTTTCTGAAGGTGTGGACTTATTAGTTCCAAAGGTGTCTCATCCTTCATATATCTCCCCATACATGCGAAATGCGCACTAATTTTATTGGTTGCCTACATAACCACACTTCTCTTTCTTGCTGATGGGAGGACGGTATTTTTTTTCAATAGGTTGAAGCATGATGGCAAGTTTGTCCACTGTCAGTAGAGTTGGGATTGGATAATTCAGTGCATTTTGGGGGTCAAAACAGATATTTTCTTGATTTGTATATTCAGTACAACACTGGACTGCTGTGGGAATAAAGTTCAGACACAAAGGCTAAAATTTCTATTAGGCCTGTTAACAGGTGCAGAGATCATCACATGTGATTACCCTGTGCTCTATCAATGCAAACTCCATGCCTGCTTGTGTGGCTAGTTTGACTTACATTACTGAAAGAAAGCTGTGCCTCTTAAAGGGGAGGTGAACTCAGGCCTCTGAAACTGTGTAATAAAATGTTTGAGTGAAGGAAGAAGATTGCAAATGGATCTATACTCCAGAAGGAGAATTTCCAGGTTATTTGATGCGCTGCTGAAAACCTTAGTCCAGGTGATCCAGAGGAGAAGAGAGATTATGCTTCACAATGGGCCAAGAGGCATACAATGCACATGCTCCAAAGCAAACAGGAGCCAGTTGTTATAGGAACATTGGAATTAGGAGCAGAAGTAGGCAAATTCAGGCCTGCTCCGCCATTCAATCAGATCATGGCTGCTCTCTCCCTGGTCTCAAATCGACTTCCCCACCTGTTACCCATATCCCTCTTTCCCTTTTTTAAAAATTGGAAATATGTCTACCTCCCTCTTGAAACCATTCAACGATTCAGACTCACCGTGCTATGATCATAAGACATAGGAGCAGAATTAGGCCCCTCGGCCCATCGAGTCTGCTCCATCATTCAATCATGGCTGATATTTTCTCATCTCCATTCTCTGGCCTTTTCACCATAACCCCTGACTCCCTTATTAATCAAGAACCTATCTATCTCTGTCTTAAAGACACTCAATGACCTGGCCTCCACAGCCCTCTGCGGCAAAGAGTTCCACAGATTCACCACTCTCTGGCTGAAGAAATTCCTCCTCATTTCTGTTTTAAAGGATTGTCCTTTTAGCCTGAGGTTATGCCCTCTGGTTCTAGTTTTTCCGACTAGTGGAAACATCTTCTCCACGTCCACTCTATCCAGGCCTCGCAGTATCCTGTAAGTTTCAATAAGATCTCCCCTCATCCTTCTAAACTCCAACAAGTCCAGACCCAGAATCCTCAACCATTTCTCATACGACAAGCTCTTCATTTCAGGGATCATTCTTGTGAACCTCCTCTGGACCCTTTCCAAGGCCAGCAGATCCTTCCTGAGATATCATCAGAGAAATCATAGAAACCCTACAGTGCAGAAGGAGGCCATTCGGCCCATCGAGTCTGCACCGACCACAATCCCACCCAGGCCCTACCCCCACATATTTACCCGCTAATCCCTCTAACCTACGCATCCCAGGACTCTAAGGGGCAATTTTTAACCTGGCCAATCAACCTAACCCGCACATCTTTGGACTGTGGGAGGAAACCGGAGCAACCGGAGGAAACCCACGCAGACACGAGGAGAATGTGCAAACTCCACACAGACAGTGACCCGAGCCAGGAATCGAACCCGGGACCCTGGAGCTGTGAAGCAGCAGTGCTAACCACTGCGCTACCGTGCCGTCAAATATGGGGCCCAAAACTGCTCAGAATACTCCAAATGGGGTCTAACCAGACTATGGGGCAGTGAGTTCCACAAATTCATCATCCTCTGCGAGAAGTAGTTTCTCCTTATCTCAGTTTTAAATCTACCGATTCTCAACCTATACCTATGACCTCTTGTTTCAGATATAACGAGAAACATTTGCCACATAACAAGAAACATTTGGTCTACATTTACTTTATCAATCCCTTTTAAAATTTTATATACCTCGGTCAGATCCCCTCTCACCCTTCTAAACTCCAGCGAGTACAGGCCCAAACTATTTAATCTCTCCTCATACGTCAACACCTTCATCTCCGGAATCAATTTAGTGGAGATTAATTCCTGGAATCTGGCCCATGTAAATCTGGCTGCAGTGCTGGAAAACGTTCAAAGACCTCACACAATTGGTCAAGGTCAGTGAATGTATCTTCATCCCACTGCACCGACAATCTCGTGCACTACATCCCATCAACCAGCCATCAGGAATCAGACTCATGCTAAACATTCAGATGCCCCATCCATCCCTCAACACTTACCAGTGCTGCAGCCTCGCACCCACCTCTCGCTGTTTCTCCAGCTTCCAGCTATTTAGCTATGCCAGGCACATCACCCCAAACACAGTGCCAAGGCTCACTTACATTCTTCCCTCTCCCTTTTAGGATTAGGTGACACACAACAGGAGGGAGCAGCACAACCACATCTCCTCAACCCTTTGGCGGTGACGGTACTCCACATTATAGGGCCAGCAGTGATTGAGGTTGCTGCATTCAGTGTTGCCAAGAACCTTCAAGATGATGATATATGTTCCTGCCTTAAGCAATTCCAATTCCCACTTCACTCTTATCCTGCTGTCTGGTATGAACGGCAGGCTGCAGATGGTGTGACCAGGGATAGTTTGATTTCCAGCTCACTCCAACCTTGCGCTTTGGCATTTTTGCTTTCAGATACCCAAGAGCTGCTGCTTGGACAACCAGTAAAGCCTCACTCTGAGGCACGTGAGCCACAGCATACATCTGCACACACCGTGTTCTCACGGCTAACTGTGTCCCATTTCTATGTCATGCTGCAGCCCAAGAAGGAATGAATTAGAGACAGTAGGCTGCTGACGGGCCGAGAATCCCCTCTCACCTTCTTATCCAAGTCCAGTGTCACTCCCCTCTGAATTCAAAGATATTTTTCCAAACTGCTCCAACAACATACTACATGGCACTTCCACTCACCCTTGATGGGAAATAATCTCACTTGGAAGTCTCCCATGGTGATCCCATTAAGTACATTGTACCACTGTATTCCGCTGAGTTAAAGGTTAAGGGGTGATCTGGGATATGTAGAATGATAAAGGGATTTTACATTGATACATTGTTGTTAAGCAAGGGTATTAAGGGAAATGGAACAATGGCATGTAGGTAGAATTGGGGTGCAGATCAATCCTGAACTACTTGAATGGCAAAATATGTTATTGGCAGGTGTTGATAACCTATGGCACAAAGGTGTAGGACAGTTGTGCCTGGATACCAATGGGCGTCCTCGTAGTCCTGATGCCACTGTTGGAGTTACTCATCAATTCTGCCCAATACTTTTATTCAGAGGGTTGTGAATCTTTGGAATTCTCTACCCAAAAGGCCTTTGGAAGCTCAGTCATTGAGTATGTTTAAGAAAGGATTGACACATTTCTAATTACCAATCACATAATGGGATTTGGGGATTGTGGGAAAAAGGGCACTGAAGTGGATGATCAGCAACGATCGTATTGAATGGCAGAGCAGGCTCAATGGGCTGAATGGCCTACTCCTGTTTCTACTGGCCAGCGGCATGGAGAGTCAACGCTCTGTCCTCAACTGGTTGATGAGTGTGGTGGGGTCTCTTGATTGGCCATCGCTAGGAAGATTGCCAATGGAATCCTGCTGCCTACCTTTGCAGACTTGGTCCTGACTTCAAGGCCTGAAGGGAATTGTGGCCTTTCTGGAGAAAGGCAATATTAGCTGTTTTTAATTTTATTGGCTGCATTTTATTTCACTGAACCACTTTACTTCACCTGTTTTTCAAATGGCTCAATAGGTTTCCAATCATTTGCCTTCAGCTGATGCAGCTCATCAAACTTCATGCTGACATCTTCAATGGAAAGCTGCAGGAGGTCCCAAAATCCTGCTAGATCCTGGGACGTAGGCCTTGGCATCGCACTGGGATCCTAGCAGAAACCAAGTCAACTCATTAACATACATTTGAAAAAAAATTACACCTCTGAAATTGCAGATTTCACAATTTACGGATATTAAAATACTTTTGCTGTTTACCTTATTGCATATTCATGAGCCAAGACTCGTTCTACATGTGCCAAAATACTGGAAAGTTTTTTGGCTTGACATTAATATTAGAAATAAGAGAGCAAAGAAATGCCAGGCAATCTAAACAGACATAGCAAAGATTTTAACTTCACTAACTGTAAAATGTACCTTTTGTTCAATAATATTTCGCCCTTTCCACTGCACAATAACTCAAATACTTTTTATCTATGAGTGCTCGACAGTTTTCCCTTTGAATACTTACCATGGAGAACTGAACCATTACAGTATCATTTTCATCTCTATACAGCAGAGTATCCCATGAGGGAGCAAAATAATTAAGCAGGAAAATAAGCTGCAATGTTTTAAACTGCATTTCATTCTGAACAATTATCTTTGCTATTGATCTTGGTCTTCTGAAGATAAATGGTGATGATTCACTAAATGATGCTAAAGTGTTCGTGTGGCACCGTTTTTCTGAAAACGATGTTTAATCTTCTCATAAAATCTTATCATAGTCTTGAATTTTTGTGGTGTTTCGAAATATGAATCAGGGAGGCAGAATGAGCATTGGATTTTTTTAAAAATGAGTGGCTATGTCTCTCTGACATAATTAAAATACAGGCAATTGCAAGGCAATGTGCCAGAAATGAAATTACTAAGTCAATTAGTCAGGCAAGATGTTCTGGAACATCAGCTGTTGGTGTTAAATATTAAATGTGGGGACCCTGAAATTCTTCATAAGTTTTACCTGTTTTCTATTGCAGAACCTAACATGGTAAAATATGACACAAACATATCTAAATTTATCATTAGTGTTGACGTCTTCAACCTTGAGCTTTTTTGGAAGCTGTGGCACAACTACAAATTAAAGCATATCCTTCAATAATAAGTGGGAATCCTGTCTGCAGGAGGGCACAAAGAAATGTATTGCTGAAGACAATTTTCTGGAACATTGTTGCCTTGTGCAAATCACAAGGTTCTCCAAAGCGAGACCTTTCCAATTATTGAAGACTTCAAATTAAGAAAAGCCACTCAGATATCTTCTCCTCAGAAAACAGTGTGTGAAATACTCCAAAGTACAGGATGTTTTAAGGGCAAGAAATTATTACAAAATTTGCACCCAGGAAAGCATGTGCGTTAGTAAGGCAGTGACAAGATCCCACATGGCAGACTGATCAGTAAAGTAAGGTCACATGGGATACAGGGGAGAGAGGTAGGTTGTTTCCCATCACTGGATCCAAAATCAATGGATGTTTTTGAAAATGGAAAGTAGTTTCCAGTGGTGATCCACATGGGTTCAGCGTTGGGGAAATTGCTGTTTGTTGTATATATCAATGATTTAGATTTAAATGTGGATGGCATGGTTGAGAAATTTGCACGTCACAAAAAATGGTCATGTAGTTGATAGCGAAGAGAATAATTGTCGACTCCAGAATGATTCAAATGATTTGGTTGAGCGAGCAGAGAATTGTCAAATGGAATTCAATTTGGAAAAGTGTGGTAAAGCAATTGGGGAGGGCAAATAAAACAAGGAAATAGTCAATAAATGGGACAATATTGTGAAGGGTTGAGGAAGTGAGAGACCTTGGAGTGCATGCCCACAGATCCCTAAAGTTGGTGAGATAGGTAGAAAGGGTGGTCAAGAAAGCATATGGAATGCTTTCCTTTATTGGGTGGGGTATTGAATACCAAAGCAGGGAGGTAACATTTCTGGTCATCACATCACAGGAAGCATATAATTGCTCTGGAAATAGTGCAGAGAAGATTTACAGACATGTTGCTGGGGCTTGAAAATTGCAGCTGGGAGGAATGATTGGATAGGCTAGGGTTGTTTTCCTTTGAATAGAGGAGGTAAAGGGTAACCTAACTGAGGTGTACAATATTATGAGGGGATGAGAGGTCAGTTACCACGGGGCAGAAATTTAAGGTGATTGGTAGAAGGATGAGAGGGGATGTGAGGAAAGTCTTTTTCACCCAAATCTGGAATTCACTGCCCAAGTTGGTGGTTGAGGCTGAAATGTACAATTCATTTAAAAGGTACCCAAATTTGCATCTGAAGTGTTGTTACCTGGAAGTCTACAGAGTAGGTGCTGGAAAATGGGATTAAAATGAGCAGCTAGTTTCTTTTTGCTCAGTTTTGGTTGGACATGATGGACTTAATGGCCTCTTTCTGCTCTGCAACTTTTCTATAGTTCTATCAGGTGCCATCATAGCTGACCCAAAGAAGAAGCACTGCTTATTTTAATGATGCTTGACATGCTAATCTATCTGATGGGCATTCTAGTGCATTTGGCTTCATTATATTTCTTATGAAAATGGGAATTGTAGTCTTTTATATATCCATACAAGAGCCAAATGCTTGACAGTTTCTGTGATCATGTTCCTTAAGCTTTATAAATAAGGCGAGAGTAAAGGTAAAGGAATTCAGGAAGTTCCACAGAAAAATGTGGCCTCTACGTATTCGGAGAACAAAATCTCATAGTATGCAAAACAAAGACAAAATATTGAAGGGATATCTAACCTGGGGATACTTACTTGGTTAAAGAATGTTTCAATTTGGTCGCAGAACAAATGTCAGACCTGTGAAATCCTGTTACTCAATACTTGCCCTAATTTGAAAGTATTTGGTTTAGTGTATATGGTGTATAATCAGCTAGCTTGTTTTGGCAATATCAGAATATTTAGTCTGAGATTCACAAACCACCCTTCCTCCGAGTGTTCTCCGAAAAACGAAGCAGACTCTAATTCATTGTGTATGTAATATTCCTGTCGGCTCTCAGAGTAAGAAATCTTTTATCATTTGCCATGAAGTACTAAAAGCTTTGCAAATTAAACAAAAAAGGGTACATGTGCTCCAATTTCATCATTTAATCACTGTAAGTTACAGTGGTCATTACAAATTCATATCATCATGCAAATGCATACATCCATTTTAAAAAGTGTCAGTTTTCTTATTGGTGTGAAATGAATTTTGGCATTTCTAAATATATGTCCATCTGCTTTGTCCCTGTTGTTTCAAATGTGAAAGTTGTTTTATTACATTCTTTTCCTAATAATTAATCTCACTTCAAGGGCTTTTATGTGAGAGTTAAGGCGCATTGCAAGTTACATTCAATTAATATGGCATGGCAGCTGGGATCAAGTGAATCCTTTGAAGAGTATAGGGGGTGTAGGAGTAGAGTTAAGAGAGAAATCAGGAGGGCAAAAAGGGGACACGAGATTGTTTCGGCAGATAAGGCAAAGGAAAATCCAAAGTGCTTCTACAAATACATAAAGGGCAAAAGAGTAACAAAGAAGAGAATAGGGCCTCTTAAGGCTCAACAAGGTCATCTATGTGCGGATCCACAAGAGATGGGTGAGATTCTAAATGAATATTTCTCATCACTATTTCCTGTTGAGAAAAGCATGGATGTTAGGGAACTTGGCGAAATAAATAGTGATGTCTTGAGGAGTGTACATATTACAGAGGAGGAGGTGCTGGAAGTCTTAAAGCGCATCAAGGTAGATAAATCCCCGGGACCTGATGAAGTGTATCCCAGGACATTGTGGGAGGCGAGGGAGGAAATTGCAGGTCCCCTAGCCGAGATATTTGAATCATCGATAGTCACGGCGAGGTGTCTGAAGATTGGAGAGTGGCAAATGTTGTGCCTTTGTTTAAAAAGGGCTGCAGGGAAAAGCCTGGGAACTACAGGCCAGTGAGCCTCACATCTGCGGTGGGTAAATTGTTGGAAGGTATTTTGAGAGACAGGATCTACAGGCATTTAGAGAACTAAGTACTGATTAGGGACAGTCAGCATGGCTTTGTGAGTGGAAAATCACGTCTCACAAATTTGATTGAGTTTTTTGAAGGAGTAACCAAGAAGGTAGATGAGGGCAGTGCAGTTGGTGTTGTCTACATGGACTTTAGCAAGGCCTTTGACAAGGTACCGCATGGTAGGTTGTTGCATGAGGTTAAATCTCACGGGATCCAGGGTGAGGTATCTAAATGGATACAAAACTGGCTTCTTGGCAGAAACCAGAGGGTGGTTGTAGAGAATTGTTTTTCAAACTGGAGGCCTATGACCAGTGGTGTGCCTCAGGGATCAGTGCTAGGCCCACTGTTATTTGTCATTTATATTAATGATTTGGATGAGAATATAGGAGGCATGGTTAGTAAGTTTGCAGATGACACTAAGATTGGTGGCATAGTGGACAGTGAAGAAAGTTATCTCCAATTGCAACGGGATCTTGATCAATTGGGCCAGTGGGCTGACGAATGGCAGATGGAGTTTAATTTAGACAAATGCGAGGTGATGCATTTTGGTAAATTGAACCAGGGCAGGACTTACTCAGTTAATGGTAGGGCGTTGGGGAGTGTTACAGAACAAAGAGATCTAGGGGTACATGTTCATAGCTCCTTGAAAGTGGAGTCACAGCTGGACAGAGTGGTGAAGAAGGCATTTGGCATGCTTGGTTTCATCGGTCAGAATATTGAATGCAGGAGTTGGAATGTCTTGTTGAAGTTGTACAAGACATTGGTAAGGCCACACTTGGAATACTGTGTGCAGTTCTGGTCACCCTATTATAGAAAGGATATTATAAACTAGAAAGAGTGCAGAAAAGATTTACTAGGATGCTACCGGGACTTGATGGATTGAGTTATAAGGAGAGGCTGGATAGACTGGGACTTTTTTTCTCTGGAGCGTAGGAGGCTGAGGGGTGATCTTAAAGAGGTCTATAAAATAATGAGGGGCACAGATCAGCGAGATAGTCAATATCTTTTCCCAAAGGTAGGGGAGTCTAAAACTAGAGGGCATAGGTTTAAGTTGAGAGGGGAGAGTTACAAAAGTGTCCAGAGGGTGGTGTGTGTCTGGAACAAGCTGCCAGAGGTAGCAGTAGAGGCGGGTACAATTTTATCTTTGAAAAAGCATTTAGATAGTTACCTGGGTACGATGGGTATAGAGGGATATGGGCCAAATGCGGGCAATTGGGATTAGCTCAAGGGTTTAAAAAAAAGGGCAGTATGGACAAGTTGGGTCGAAGGGCCTGTTTCCATGCTATAAACCTCTATGGCTATGACTCTAATATGATCCATTAAGACTCTTCTTTATGTCCCATGAGATAAATGATTTCTAATGTATGCAATGATGTGCTTCTTGGCAAATATCTAAATATGTTGATAGAAAGCAGGGAGTTAGGAAACCGCCTATGGAATAATCATGGGAATATAATTGGTCACTTCATATACACGAATATAATAGTTTGTAATGGAAATACAAGTGCAAAAGCTGAATGTATGACTTTAAAATTGGGATGATACATGATCTGGTTTCATATCACTCATCTTGCATTACCTAAGGACTACACTTCGTCTTGGCTTCCTTGATGCAATACCACAGAAGATCGATCAGTAATTTATTTAAAATCTCACATCTTTATGCACTTCCTGTCAGCTTTTCTCATTATTAATTTCAACAGCCACATGGAAACATCCAATATAATTTTGTCATGATATAATTTTACCTTACCCCAGTCAGTAGTGCTTTATAGCCACTGTTGTCTGAATGTAAGTGTAATATGCTTATATCGGCCATTCCCAGCATAAGTACAAATACAGGAATATATCGTATTTTAATGATGAATACATCATAGAAAGTTAAAAGTAAGGACAGAATGTATAACTTTAAAATAGGCACTCAATTTCATATGCATGTTGTCATCAATTATTCCCTACCTCTATCCTTCAGGTGCCTGAAGGATATACCTGCACTTAACTAATCTTGTGAAACATCATGTGAGATTAAGTACATTTACATGACCATTTTTATAACAATGTCAATGTGAAGCAAGGTGTTACAGTTATTTCTCTTTCAGTTCTTTTTAAAGAGTTGAGGCTTCCTATTAACAAATGTCCATGATTGATACACCGCCAAAATTCACAGGCCATTGAGTTCTGAAAAACTCAAATCTATTTGTCAATTATCAAGAGTCCGCCACACAAACCACTCCAAAATATCACCCTCTGACAATGCAGCCATGTGGTGAGCACACTCTTGCTTTAGAAAATGGTTTCTAAAACAAGCACATTTTACAAACACTAAACTGTTTTGTGGGTAAAGTGGGTAAATGGGTGAAGTGGGTAAACTATAATAGAAACTCAAAGCCCACGTATCTGTGGTGATTTCACTGATCTCAGATACAGACATTATGCAACAGGGGGGATGATTGCTACAGGTTACAGTGAAGAAACTGTGGTTATAGGGATCATTTTAGGAGCACCACAGATACAACAACTACACTGGATAAGTGCAGGAGTGAAATATTAACTTATGTGGGAATTATACAGCAGCTAAGCCTGACATAAGCAGTGAGGTAAGTCACTGAGGTAAGTTTTTGGAGCACTCAGAATTGTTCACTGCAGATTTAAACCAATAGAATTTCTGAGATCGAGTGTGTGAGGAAAATGTATTGGATTTTTGAAAGGTATTTAATAAAGTTCCTTGTTTCAGACTTTAAAATAGATAGGGCTTAAGAGTTTAGATGCTAGATTGGAAACTGTTTGCCAATAGCCAACAGACAGTCTCTGGTTGGAGAGGAGGAACTGGTGGAGTTCTGCATGTCTGTTCTTTTCATACTATTAACTAATAAAATGGAGGACAGAGTGCATATAATATTGCTGATGACTCCGAACCATATTTTATTGTTAAATGTGATAAGAGGCTGCTGAGAAATGCAATCACTGTACACCATCATAAAGATTCATCATCCAAGATTGGGGAAGGGAGTAAGATCAAATTCACATGAGTTCTTCCACAAGTAAAGCTTGAAGTGGTAGAAAGGCCAAGTGGCCTGAATTACAAAAAAAAACGGCTTCATCGGTTCCAATGAGAAGAATGACAGGAAAAGCTGTCAGTGATCCCCTCCCCACCCCACCGTTGGTCCATCCTTTGACCTGGGATGATACTTCATGGAAATGAAACTCGGTTGGGGAGGGTGATTCAAAATACAGTGTAGCAGCAGATCAGACAGCGCTGGCTCACTATCAGGAGAACTTTGCAAGGTTTTCAGATCACTGGAAAGTGAACCAAGCTCCAATGAGCTTTGGTGTAACGGACAACAGAACTGTGCACCATCAAAGGTAACAGTTAATGTCGGTGCTAATGCAGTAAAGTCAGTCCATTTACTGTCAGTTACATGGTTGATGTTGGTAAGTTGAAGTTACTTTCAGACAGGAAAAAAAAGATAGTGTGGGGTAAAACTCAAAAGGTCAGCCAATTGAAGAGCTGATGCTGTCATGGATTGAGGAGGTGTGGTGCACTTGGCATCAGATTGAACGGGAGGCCATTACCTTGGCAGTGTTATACAGTGAACAAATACAACAGCTCGGATAGTTAAGAGGTTTAACTGCTTCTTTTAGTCACACGATGTAACAGCTGGGAGGATATTCAATAATGCTGTCAGAAAGCTGTGGGGAATAAACAAGTATAGACGACGATGGAAACACTGAAAATGTCAGGCATCATCTATGGAGAAACAGACGAGAGGAGGCTGACATTTTTAGACATTCCCCAGTATCATTTTGCTTATGGAACGTCTGAAGATCTGCAAACATTCATTGCAAAGAGTGTTAGCTGCTGCAGCTAAGCAGCAAATTAATTGTCTTGCTTTGTAGTCCGTACTTTGAATAACGATACAGCATTCAGAAGCTGGGTTCACAAAGAAACTGAATCAAGTGAAAAAGACTGTTTCGATGAATTTTCTAAAGACTGCAGTCACTGATGAGGAGTTCTCAGGGTTTGTCTTGTTGGGTGACTAGGCAATAAAAGCTATTGATTACATAGTCTATATACTTTTGCTTTTCTAATTTCTTTTTATGATAACCTCCAGGACTTGCATGGGAATCACTGATTGACCTCCCTGTCGGACTTGTTAAATACGTGCTCCCTGGGGATTGGTAATTATGATGTGGAGATGCCGGCATTGGACTGGGGTAAACACAGTAAGAAGTTTAACAACACCAGGTTAAAGTCCAACAGGTTTATTTGGTAGCAAAAGCCACACAAGCTTTCGGAACTCCAAGCTCCTTCTTCAGGTGAGTGGGAATTCTGTTCACAAACAGCCCTGTTTGTGAACAGAATTCCCACTCGCCTGAAGAAGGGGCTTGGAGCTCCGAAAGCTTGTGTGGCTTTTGCTACCAAATAAACCTGTTGGACTTTAACCTCGTGTTGTTAAACTTCTTACTGTGATTGGTAATTAACCAGCCAGGTGGAGCTTGTTCACCGAGCCCTGTATAAAGCAGGCCCCTGAGTGGGTCCATTATTGCATTGTCATGGTTGAGACCTGTTTGTGTTCACCACAGGCTTGTGGTTTTGCTTTACTTCATTTTGTGCAATAAAGCACTGCTCCTTTACAGCCGACTCCTGGAGTATTTATACTTTTCTTATCAGTTGCTGCATGTATGACAGTAATGTACCTATTTATAGTAGTCAGCCTGGAAGTATAAATCACTTCGGAAAATCTTAAGTTAAATACATGTTGATCATACTTGTTTTTTGGATTTTACCTGTGATAATTAAACATTGTACAACATGTCATCTAGTTGAAAAATTATATTCATCACCAACTATCGGTTCTTTTCCTTGCACCGCAGTTCCTCATGCAACTTCTCTTCAATGTACTGTAAAGTTATGGCACAGTGCAGCAAAAATTGAATTTAAAATACACTAGCAAACTATGTGTGGATTTACAATATTGTGCAGTATTATGTATGATACCAATCATGTGAAAGCTAGATAGATTACACTTAATAAACCTTTATTGCAACCAGTTTCTTACTTGTTATGAAGTAAACAATGGGATTGGAAATCTTTTGGTGGAAATTAAAGCTCAAACATCAAGCAAGCACCATTGGATAGGAAACTGGAATGTAGTGCACCTGGTTGCTTAAGTGAGATTCAAGGTGTTGTGATATGATGTGCATGTACCTTTAATGAGGCACATTTTAAACTGTTATTAATTTTTACTACCTTGACAGGATGTGATGTGATGGGTTAGTCCCAAGACTTGTAGTCACTGTACAAGCAGCAGCAGTTGAGGTCAGATATTTATCGAGAGTCTCCCAGTTAACAGTACCAATCTTGTCTTTAAATAAAGAAGTCACATTATTGTTTCACCAATCCTTATGTTTGATTGGTAGGTTTATGTTGAAAACAAACTTAACACAAGGCTCAGAAATATTCTGAAGTAAATGTTTCATTGGAGAAGGGGTGTTCCTGGAGTGTCTTGGATCGTCATTAGTGGCATGGTTGTTGGATGACAAGTGAAATGACACCCCAACTAACTGACCCACTTGTGTTTCAAATGACAATAACTAACAATTGGTGTTAGCTGTATACAATTCAAGTACAGAGTAGTGATATTGATCTCAGGTCCAATACTCAATCTGTTTGTTATTAAATAATCAATGCTTGCATTCAGTAAATTAGTTTGGTTGTGAATCTGGCAAACTACAGACCCTAATATATCGTAACCACACTTGGCTTGTGATGAAGAAATAATCAGACAGTGCAAACAATTTGAAATAGAAATCTGATACGAGAACAGTCTGATGTTCAGACTTTGCAATTGCTGACAGAACTGTAAATTTTGACAAGTTTATTTTGAAAAGAATAGAAGTACTTACCAGATTCTGCTGACAAAGCCAGTAAAACTGTTGGAATTTCTGAGACATAAGAAGCTGAGCACTGCCCACTGCACTCCGAATTTTCCCTAAAGCTGAAGATGAAATAAAAAACAACATGTTAAGCCACTGAACCCCCTTTCCAGTGAGGTTTAAATTATTTTTTTCCTTAGCTTGCGGGATGACGAATTAATGATTTTTTTGCTGCTCCATCAGAGCATCAACTTGATTTCGTGCTTTACAATGCACAATAAACTATTTGGAGTAAGAACCGCGGTCTAGCGTTATAATTAATACCTTATTTCACTCTTTGACTGACCACAACAATGTATAAAATGTGCGTGAACCCATGGTGTTTTTAATGTAATTCATCTCTCTTGTTGTGTCTTCCTTTGATTCTCCTGTAGCTAATCCCAGATAAAGTTTTTGGCAAGTTTCTGCCTTTTCATAGCTGATCATTATCCAGTTCTCAATGAAAACAAACCACTTCAAAAGGTGTAGCAAATATTACCTCACAGCTGTGCCACAAATTATGCTGGAAATTAATTAAAAATTTGTTCCATTATTTCGCATGCATTGACAATTTGCGTGTCATGTACGAAACAAAGGACAAAGGAATAATAAATGTTATTTCAAAATTAGACTTCACAAAGCTGTAGGTATGTCTGATAGAGCAGCATTTAATTCATTTCCAAGCCTATGCTTCTTCATAGACAGGATGTTGGACAATATTCCTGCTACAAGCAGCTGCAAGAATTTCTTAATTACAGACTAATCAGGTTACACAAATAGGCAGAACATTTCAAATTTAAATCATCTATTCATCTTCAAAACTTTGCATTCTCTTTCACAAGTTTATTTTGAAAAAAAAACACACATTACAATCATATAATTCATTAAAGTTTAGTTATCAACAACATCTACCAATTCAATCCCATTGCGAATGATTTTCCTGCAATTTTTCTAACTTATTCATCTCTTAAAACCAGTTGGTGTCGCCCTCTTTAAGTTTTAGAAATTTTTGCTTTAAATATAAGGAATTTTTCCTGTACATTATATTATTGACCACTGCCATATAATGCAAGAATTTAGAATAATTGAATATTACTAGAGAGAAAGCAGCCAACTGGACCATCAGGTCTGTGCTGGTATCCATCATATGAGCCACCTAGCATAATCCGAATCCTTCACTTGCACCCAATATCTATTAATAAACATATCTTTTCAAACACTTATCTAATTTGAATATCTAATTCAAATACCTTATAAACTCCACAAAACCAATGGCTTGCAGCTGACAATTACACCTTCTTCTTGGACCTAAAACCTGGCTTTAAATAAACAATGGTGACCTGGTTACCATGGAGACAGGGCCCCTGGTTGAGACTTGTTGAAAGTAAGGGGCAAGTTAAAGCACCTTAGCACAAATGGGAGATAGAGTTCTTGATCTCTATAGAGGCAGTCGGCCTGGCACATTTGGGGAAGAAAATTCACTATCGGTGTGGTAATGCCAAGCTGGGAAAAACAATGGTTTTCAGGTTAATCACCAAGCAGAGTGCTGGTGAGCGGAAAGAAATGAATGAAGTTTGTGGAGAGTCAAAGAACATGGCATCACCAGACGGTACCTTGCTACTGGAAGTCCACTTGAGTATGCTCAGAAGATGGAGTGCAGAGGAATTTGTTTAAAAGGACACTTGGAGATTCACCGTAGGTGGGGGGCAGGTAGAAGAGATCCTGTTAAAGCAGGAGGAACTTGGGACTTGGAAATGTAATGCTACGGAGGCAATTCTCCCCCAAAAATTCTAAGTGTTGAATTTGTGTAAAAACTGGAGTAAATCACGCTTTTTTTTTCAGCAGGAGTTTAAAAATTAATCTCCCACACTCTGTGCATGCTGAATGCACTAGCGAGATCCACGTCAAAAACCAGTGGGTGGGGCCAATTGCTGCTGGAGAGTCTGGCAGCATAGCGTTGAGTGGGCCACTGCGCATGGCCGATCTGTCAACGCCGAGATCGGCGCCTGTGCAGTGGCCCCTGTTTGCCGGCCTCCCGTGTGATCCCCCATGGTCCAATCGCAGGTCTCCCAGACATGTCAAGGGCAGCCTCAAGTCTCTCCCATCCCCCCCCCCCCGCCCTCCCACCACCGGCAGCCTTGATCTCCCGTCCCCACCCCCCCATTTCCCCCCCACACTGACAGTCCCAAACTCCGCTCGCCGTAGTCCTAACACCCCAAGCAGGCTACCCCGCTGCCCACCCGGTTGGCAGCCCCGATCGTTGGCCTTCCTCCCTCCCCCACCAATCCCGACTGCAGAGTGGCAGCGGGACCCACCACCCCCACCGATCATCCCCCAGAGGCTCTGCCCCATCAGGCCCCACCCCCCAATTGGCCTTTCCCCCTTGACGCTGCCCAATGGCTGGCGAGTAGTGCCAATGTGCCCTCTGGGCATTGGCACTTTTCCCTTTGGACAGTGCCAGGGTGCCCAGGCTGGCACTGCCAAGGTGCCAATGCCCAGCAGGCACCCCCCTCGGCAGCCGACTCTCTGGGGGGGGCCTCAACTGCCCCCCCTTCACTCCAGCGGGGTCAGGCCAGTGGGAATCTACTGTAAACCCCACTGGAGTCTAATACTCCTGGCAGGGTGGAGAGGCTAACGGGCTCAGAGATTTCAGTCCGGGGCCCGCTAATTGCATTCGAATAACATTAAAATTAGGGGCTGCATAAAAAATTATTCAATTCTGCACCAATTTCTGGCGTGGAGCTGATGGTGTCAGAAATCCAGCACTGGGAGATGTGCTCAGGGCCAGACGCCCAGCGCGGATTGTGCAAATCAGGTGCCGCTTGAATCCCCCGGCCCACTGCACTAAAAAATCAGCGCAATGGGGTGGGAGAATTGCCCCTACATTTCTTTTGAGGGTGTGGTGACATGTATAAATGTGGGGTTTTTGGTTGTGTTAAGAAGTTAATAGGGAATACCTTTTCTGTAGTTTAGTGTGTTGCCTACTTAGTAATGTTTAATCATTGTTGATTTTAGTTTGTTACAGTAAAAGTTTTAAAACACAAAATCTTGTTGCATGATCTTTTGAGTTGGTCACTGGGAACATCTATTTTGAAAAGTGATTGGTTTCTACGGGGATTGTAACAGTCACGGTATAAAGATTTTCTTCCAACCTTCCTCTTGAATCTTTTCGTCATCATCTTAAATTTGTACCATCCGTGTCTCCCTGACTAATGGAAGCACTCCAATATTATTTGACTTATCATAGCTTTTCATTACCTTTGGACATCAATGAGGTCACCAATTCAGTTCCAGTGGAAAAAAAACCTTAATCTCTCAAATATCTCTTCTAACGGAAAATTCTCATCCCTGGTAACATGACAATGCTTTAATACCTTTCTTATTGTGATATGGCACACAATGTTCCAGCTGCAGTAAGGTCTTATATAGTTCCAAATTACTTCCTTGTTTTCTAATTTTAGAGCTATAGATACAAAACTAAGTTTTCTCTTTCCTTTTCAGTTCTTATGAAGAACCTAACTATGTTGTGGTCACTGTTAATCTCGCTGCTAGGATACTTATTATTCCCTCTCCATTATCTAAGGCCAAGACAATTGCCATGCAAATCTTATTTAGAAGCCTCAAGGTGGGGTTCCCCAGTGCTTCTTTAGGATATTCCCCAGATATGAAGCTCTGGAGCTCAGAAGTTAAGGCACATTGACCAAGGAAACGCCTGGCAAAAAGAAAGCTTTCTCTGTCCCATCATTAATATTTCTCTATCCCAGCATTTTTGGAAAAGTAATATCTTACAATTCTTCCTTATCACGAGCTCATGATCTATAGACGTCCTCAGGCAATGTGACCAATTCCTTGCCATTCTTTGGTTTAATGCAAAGAGATTTTGTTTGAACTACTTTTAAATATTTATATGAAGTAAAGATCACGTAGCCTAAATTAATTGCTTAGAAGATGAATGGTGCGCCAGTGAAAATAATTTAAGCAGAAACTGGATAAGGTACAGGTTAAATACAGAAAAATTGGGATGAAAGGCAATGCGCTAAAGCTGGAGATCCATTTGTAAATTGAGAGAAGTTACAGTTTCAATTAATTTATAAAAGAATATCAGTAAATAGTATAACAGACAGAAAGAAAGCAAAAAGGCAGACTAAGAAGGTTAAGAGAAATAATGAAATAGACTAGCAACGAATACAAAGGGAAACATCCTAAAGATTAAGGGAATATCTTAAAGATTTGTTAAGTACGAGAGATGAACTGACTCATGATAAACTAAATGAACGGCGCAACTTGTATTTTATAGTGAAAGACTAGCAGAGAAGCTTCAAAAGTGTTTAGTCTTGGTGCTTATATAGGAAGTTGAAAGGAGTAACAGAGTAAATACAGGAGTTGGTATTAGAAATAAACACTCAAATGGGTAATGCATTAAACAAGTTATTGAGAGTAAAATAGGAAATTCACCAGATCAGATAGGATGAAGTTCAGAACATTGCAGATGAGGAGATAACAGAGGCACTGATAAATATGCCCCATTAATCTTTTGAATTCGGAATCTGTCACAGGATTGAATGGTGGTGAACATTGGTTATACCTTGTTTGTGGATGAACTTCTAGAGTCTGTAGTACTAGATAACATTAGTGAACTCTTAGAATTGCAAAGAATGTGATTGATTAATTGAATTTTTGAGTCCAAAGATGTGTAGGTTAGGTGGATTAGTCAAGGTAAATACATGGGGTTATGGGGATAGGGCCGGGGATGGGCCTGGGTAATATGTTCCTTCAGAGAGTCAATGCATACTCGATGGGCTGAATGGCCTCCTTCTGCACTGTAGTGGTTCTATGGTATGAGTCTATGGTACAGTGCAGCCTCGTTTTAACGCGATGGTTGGGGTCCATAAAATGTTATCGCAAATGTTATCGGGGTCGCGCTAAATCACTAAACCGGAAATAGCAAAAAAGAGAGTCCATCGCGTGATCGCGTCATATCCGATTTCGCGCTAAATCGGGGCGTGTAAAATCGGGGTTCCACTGTATATCACAGTGCATAAATTAAGGGAACATGGTGACTTTTTTATATAATAGAGTTTTTAAGTAGTACCACTTCCAATTTTCTCTATCTTATTTCCCTATCCATCCTCAAAGTGCTAGAACTGTAGAATCCTGCACATCCTGACCCAATTTGAGGCATGTTTCATGAAAAATTACACAGATTCTTGAGAAGAAAACAAAAACTGGTATTCTTACTTTCTTCCGACAGATCATTCTCCTCTGCTTCTCTCTCCATCTGCTTACACCATCCTTCCATCCTCTTTGTTTCGGCATGCAGCAGCTTCATGAACCATTGTCCATCCCGTCGACAAGGGGACATTCGGCCAGCTTCCACAGGTTGATGGGTAGATTCCAGCCATGGATCCGGTGGTGGGAAATTGGATGTGTCAATGGGTGTTCGATAATCCTCTCTGTAGCCCAGTGGGCCCTGTGTGCGCACAGTTCTGAGTGCAGTGTATTGGGTAGGGGTACTGGGCTCAGAGTGACGCTGGAAAGAGGAACCAAACTGAAGTGCCTTATCCTCCATGGCAACTGGACTAGGAAATCCTTCTAGTTCAAGGTCAGCCTGCACACTGGCTGTCACGCTGTTTGAACGCTTAAATCGCCCACGTCTGGAAAACAGAATGACCACATAAGCTACAAAATAAATAGAGGAAATAATTTTATTCTTCTGGCACCTGATATAGTATAAATGGATCTACTGGATTTGAAAATCCGACTTCTTACATTAGAATGTTGCACCTCATTACAATTAGAATTTACCACTTGATTTACACAATTTTATTCGGTGCTTAGGGAGGGAATTCCAGGGGTTAGGACTGAGGCAGCTGAAGGTTCAGAATTATAGAGTGCAGAAGGAGGCCATTTTGAATGATCTCAAGTTTTATGGAGGGTGCAAGGTAAAATGCCAGCCTGGTAATAGCTGGGTCTGGAGTAACAAAGGCGTGGGTGAGGGATTCAGGTGCATGTTCAGTTGCCAGTGACAGAACAATTAAAATAGGGATATGCTTAATACCACATATTTGCATAATTGCATTGGAAAATCGCAAAGAACTAGAAAGGTTGTGGGACTGGAGGAGGTTACAGAGAAAGGAAGTGGGGAGGCCATGGGCAGATTTGGAACAAAGACAAGAATTTTAAAATTGAGGCATTGCTGCACCAGGAGCCAAATGTAAATCAGTGAACAAACTATAAATGGAACTGATGCAAGTCAAGATCCAGGCAGAATTTTGAATGATCTCAAGTTTTATGGAGGGTGCAAGGTGGAATGCTGGCCAGGAAATAGATGGGTCTAGAATAACAGAGGCACGGGTGAGGGATTCAGCTGCCGAAAAGCTGAGGTAGGGGTGGAGATGGGCAATGTTACAGAAGGGGAAGTAGTCGGTCTTGGTGATAGAGTGGACCTAGGGTCAGAAGCTTAGCTCGACGGACAACGAGATTGTGAACAGTCTGCTTCAGCCTCAGTGGCTCTTTCTTCCCCTCTATTTCTTCCATTCGTCTCGCGTGTATACAGTGAACAACATCTGCTTCGGTGATGTAATTGAGTTTGACTCAATATGGCAAATAACCCGTGAAACAAAAAAGCACTGACCATAACTTCTTAATTGAGAATCTTTCCCGATCAGCATGAGGCTGTATTAATGCTGTAATGAAACACAACTGGGAATTAACTAGCTCCCATTTACATTTCCTTGCTAATTCTCCTTAGCAACTGAGTCTTTTTTCCCAGATGTTTACCATGTTGTTTGTTTAAATAAAAACTAGATTGCTTAATTTGCAGCAACACTAATTTCTTGCTTGAATTACCGTTTTTCATCTTCAACCTGCACTCCCACCGAGTGGTACTCCCGAAGGCCTCTGCTGTCTGTATCTGAGTCTGTTGCAGTCTCCACGGCATCCACCTGGCCAAATAAACACAGTCAGATTGCAAAAGTGATAGAATCGGGACAGTTGCAGCAGAGAGAAAATTCATTCAGGCCATCATGCTCATCAATACTAGCTCATTAAATGGGGCTACCTACTCTCATCCCTATTCTCTAAACCTTTATACATTCCTCTTCAAATACTATCCAATTCCAGTTTAAATAATCTCATCAACTCTGCTTCAACAGTCACACTACTAAAACATTCCATGTTCTAATAACCTTCAGTGTCAAACAAACAAAGCTAACCTTGCCTTCAATCTTCTCATAATAATCTCCCAATTAATGCCCCCTTGCCACTAATTCTTCCTGAGTTTTCCCAAGCTTCCAAATTTATCAGCAAACTGTATTATATCCCTGAACCAGATCACAGAATCCCGACAGTGCAGCAGGAGGCCATTCAGCCCATTTAGCCTGCACCGACAACAATCCTGTGACACATGGCTAATCTTCCACGTCAGTCCAACTCATTACACAGGAAATGGAAGAACTCCCAGCACAGATCCCAGCTGCACTGTCACTATCCAAACAATTTCCAATTACTCAACTCTTTGCTTCCAATCATTTGGACACCTTTCCATCCAAGTAGCTTGAATTCAGGTCTCTGACTTTTGTTTCAGTGGACTTCATGAGTGAACATCTAAGGCACTGAACTGCCCATTGAAGTGGCCTAGCAAGTCACTCAGTTGTATCTAAACCACTGTGAGGATCCATCATTCACATGGACTGCAATGGTTCAAAAAATGACATACCACCTTTCCAAGGGCAATTAGAGATAGATAATACCTGCTTGCCATTTCAACAACAGCCACCTCCCATGAATTAATAGAGAATAATACCATGGACCCTTTAAAGGTCAGATATAAGGGTTGCATCCATATTCCCATTCAGTTTACATATGTTTCATGCAGCTGATGATAACATATCTTGGTGTTCAGATTTGGGATTAATCCACCAGCACAACAAACACCCATTTTCAAACCTTCAACCTAACAAAATTCAAACAGGGCAAACTAGTACATCCAGAATATAAGCACAAAGAGCAGTTACATTGTCAGGGCTTGAGACACCTTTGCTTTATCACCATGCAACTTCATTGTTATCTTATCTTATGCGGTGGCACAGTGGTTAGCACTGCTGCCTCACAGCACCAGGGACCCAGGATCAATTCCAGCCTCGGATGACTGTCTGTGCGGAGTTTGCATGTTCTCCCCGTTACTGTGTGGGTTTCCACTCCGGTTTCCTCCCATGCTCCAAAGATATGCAGGTTAGGATGATTGGCCATGTGTCACGGGATTAGCAGGGTAAATACGTGGGGTTACAGAGATAGGACCTGGGTGGGATTGTTGCTGAATGACCCCCTGCTGCACTGTAAGGATTCTATGATCTGGTTCATGAATATAATATCCATCACATTTAATCTATGTAATATGGTTTCTTCAAAAAACTCAACCAATCAATCAAAACCTTCTCTTCACAAATCCATGCTCACTATTTTTAATTAGCCCATGCATGCCCTAGGGTTCACTAATATCATCCACTAATATGGATCCTGGAGATTCATCTACAGACCAGGTAATCTAACTGGTCTATAATTTTTGGCTATTACTTTCCTATGCCTTGAGTATGCTTTATAACATTACAACCACTCAGTCCTCAGACATTATCATTGCCTCTGTAGAATTTTGGAGAACAACGAAGAATGTCTCTGTTATTGCCTCCGCTGCAATTCATTCTAGTTGGGCCTGGTGACTTTTCAACTTTAAACTCTCAAATATCAAATATTAAGTCCCCGCTCCGAAGCTTAAAAAGATAATATAGATACTTCCCTTTTTGTTGGTTGTCAATCATCTTGCATTTACCCTCTTTGTCTTCTCAATCTGCCTTTTTGTTTTTTTTCTCTGTTTAGAATATGCCTCAGTGACTCTTTATTATTTCTTTTTAAACTAATTGCTGTCAACTTTTCATGTTACCCACAGATCTCGAGCTTTTGATGCATCTAATATAATCCGAGTTGACATGTCTTAAACTTCATCTATCTTTATTTTCCTTTGTGTCCATTGTTTGCATCCATTTGCCTTTTTGCCAAAAATAATTTAGCTGAGGTCCACTTTCATGGCATTGAAATGGGTTCATTTCAGTCCAAAATCTTTATTTCTGATTTCTCCTTGCGTGTATCTATTTTGAACAAACTCAGAAAATGCTGAGCATTTTTGACAAACCCATGCAACACAATTTGATTGCATTTAATGCACTGTCTCCTCACTTTGACATCATACATTCTCACTTCAGTATCGCACTGTTCCCATCTCTAATGTGCTTTCAAGTCAGAACACACTCCATCAGCAATTCAGACTTTGATAGTTAGGACTCTAATGCAGGAAAGTGATAGATATACAGTAACCCTATGTATGACAAGTAGAATCATAGAATCCCTATAGTGCAGAAAGAGCCCATTTGGCCCATTGGGTCTGCACCAACTCTCCCAACAGAGCATCTTACCCAGGCCAGGCCAGGTAACCCCCTAACTCCATGCATTTACCCCACTAATCCCCCTAACCTACACATCTTGGGACACTAAGGGGCAATTTAGCATGGTCAATCCACCTAACTGGCATATCTTTGGACTATGGAAGGAAACTGGAGCACGCGGAGAAAACCCATGCAGACATGGGGAGAAAGTGCAAACTCCACACAGACAGTAATGGCAAATAATAACAATTCACTACAAACTAGAAACTGGAAAACTATTTCCATGTTTCTAATTGTTCTTTTTTCATGAAAGCGCAAGAATTTTACAAACCAACCACCTGAAAAAGAAATCTAACTTTGAAAATGCTTTGGCATTTCAGCATTTCAAAATGATTATGTCGCTTCAGGTGACAATCCTAACCATTGAGTGAGCAAACGGAAGAAATGAGAAATGCTGGTATTACTGGATGTACAATCTGTGCCTTAGCAATTGGTGGACAGAGAGCAGGCTCCTGACCTGCTCTCTGTCTTCTCACCAAATCCTGTTGAGATTAAGAGGTACATAAAATTAAACCAGTGTGACAAAATTTGCAATTTTTCTTCTCTTCCTGTGGAGCTGCTGCAGCAACAGCACAGGTTTAGATGAATTATGAGTGGATGAGAAAAAACTAATGATAGTGAAAGAGGAAAAAAGTTAAAATAAATCTTATCTAAAAACACTAGTTAAATAATTACTGGCTGAAACATTATATAGAAGACACTAACTAAAGATTCCTATTATGCTCCATTTGATGGTAGATTCTGATTAAATGTGATTTTAGATTAACTTTTATTCCCTTCAGTTATTATATTGAATTTCATTTTTCTTATTCTGTGCCAATGTTTTTTTCTATGATGCATCTTACTATACACGCTGGTGTATATTTGAATAACAACTAATCTGCATGATTCATTCAGTACTATTTGCAGTAGTTGTGTCCAATATGCCACAGATAAGAAACATTAATGACAGGTTACCTGAATCCCAATGGAGGACCGCTGATTCTTCAGATACTGTTCTGCCTTTGTCACATCTAAGGTCAAGATGGCCTTGTCCCTGGTTAAAACCGTGCTGCTCTTGCTGTTATTGATAACATGATGCTGGGCAGCCGTAGACTCCAGTGCAATATTCACTGCCTTTGTACTGTCCAGGCTGTCCATCGAGTTATAAATGATCCTGCCTTCCTGGGGCCATGGGGAGCTCCGCTGACCCCGGCTCTCGTGATATGCATCCTGAGTTGATTCTGTACTGCTCTGAGCTGTCACTGAAATCACTGGTTTGGATGTAGTTCGTGGTGGTACAGGTGGCGGGGTCTTTTTATAATTAGTGCAAGTTACTGTGGTGAACAAAAAGAAGGGAGGTTATTGTATTGACCATAAAGCTCTCAAAGAAAAACACACCGAGTTTCAGGTTGGGGAAAGTTTGCCACAGAGCACTTGACAAATGAGCCGAGAAACTGGTTACATTATTGCCCAAGGCACTCCTGATAACTGGCCTGAGATCTCTACTGCATGAGAGTGGTGAGCTGCTGATGGCTGCTACACCATTTCGTGGCAGATCGTCAGTGAAGAAGATTTCAATGTCAGATAGGTCCCAGGTGAATTGGAAAACAATCAGACGGTAGGAAAACTGCATGGAGTGGGGAGCGATCGAAGGATTGAGAAGGTGGTGCTGAGGGAGGGTGGAACCAGGACAGGAGCAATTGGGAAAGTGGGCCTGCGGGGTTGGGAGGCCAATCAGCAATGGACTGCTCCTCCAGGCTTCACATGCTGGTAACTTTATAAAAATATACAGCCTCCAGCAGTCCCGTTGAAGATTGCTCATTGGGCTGCATGCAGATCTGTCCAGCACATTTCAATTTTGCAAACGGACCTCAATCAGTTGTTAAGGCCCCAATTTGCAATATGAAAAGACAAATGCCAGCTTCAGATACAGACACTCGTTGTCCCTTTTTTCTAGCACATAATAAACAGATGCCCACCCACCATATTGGATGTCTGGGCACCCGTTGTGCAACCGAAAAATAGGTGCCGTGCCATCGAATTTCTGGGCCAAAGATTTGACGTGCATTCTATTGAGAAAATAATTTTCCAACCAATAATATTCAACGTTCTGCAGTGTTACATTTGTTATAAATTCTTGGGTATGGTAACATCTCCAGGTCATCCCATGTCAAAAGATTGATTGGCTCAAACCAGTTAACCCAATCTCCAATTAACTAAATGTGACAGAATTAAACACTTCATTCCCAAGATAGGTTATTAATCAACTGCCGGCAAGAAACAAGGCCAACCAATTGTATTAATGGAACTTCCTTGGAATCTAGCAATATAGAAACAGCAAGCATCACAAAGCAAATCTAATTAAAGCGTTCGAGCGACTCTTTCAGTATTTTCCCCATCCTTTCTGGGTTAGCATATATACAACTCCAAGTGACAATAACAACATTTAAAATATGTTTCAAAAATTCTTAAATTAAAAGAAAACCACATTCACCTCCCTCGTAAAATTAGTAACCCAGACCTCCCATTTTTGCAGGGTGTCTTTTGATTCCTGGATTTCCCATTTGAGTTTGTGAAGAATGGAATCTTCACCATTCCCCCGTAACAGGCCAATGAATTTGATTGTGGTGCAGGGATAGGAGTGTTCAATGCTGGGAGGTCCTACTTTCCGGCCTCTATCAGGATGCAGTTTAAATGAAAGGGAAACAATCATGGTATTTTGCTCCACCAAGGCAGGAATTCATTAGGTTCCACACGCTAAACTTTGCACTCTTGTCTACCTCACATGAATCAGTTATTAGAATGCTTATATTTTCTATTAAAAACAACAGGACAGGAAAATATGAATCAGTGTCTTCAAAATGACTGTCAGAGATGCCGTCTAGACATCTTTCAGATAAGTTGAATTGAACGGAAGCACCATCTGCTTTCTCGGGTAGATATGAAAGAACCTGTGGTATATTTTGAAGAAGAGCAGTAGAGGTGTCCTGACCAATATTTATCCCTAAATCAACATCAGAAAAACAGATTACCTGGTTATTATCACATTGATGCTGAAGGGAATTTCTGTGTATGAATTAGCTGCCACATTTCTTACAATATGACCAAATTTTAAAAGTACGTCATTAGCTGCAAAGCACTTTGGGCCAGCATGTAATCATGAAAGGTGCTACATAAATGCAAGTATTTTTTTCTCTATTCTACCTTTTCTGGAAACCGTACAGTACATCACTCTGAGGAGTCACATTGCAAAGCACCTTATGAGGCGTAACCATGGGAGAACCATAAAAGATTTGGATTGTAGAAGGAGCTAACAATGAGTAGAAAATTAGACAGGTTGTTAGCTGAAAGTAACTATAAAACTCTCTTTCACAGAGAATCTTGTGGAAGAGAATTTTGTCTTAAAATCTTGTCTTAAAAACACAACTTTACTGAATTTTCATTAGCTCTGGCAATCTAGTATTCAGGCTCAAAGAGTGAAAGATAAAAATTCAGCGAGTTGTTTTTTACATTTCTGATATCCATTTCTGCAATTCCTTTTTGGTGTTATCTTCGTGTCAGTTAGACATATTGTCAACAGCTCTTAAAATCTCTTGTAAGAAAGCCTAAGGGATTTAATTTAAGTAACGTTCGAAGTTGTGTGCAGTTGAGAATATTCCAATGGGGTTTGATGGAAAGGTTTGGTTTGTGTGCTCACATGTTGATTTAAAAATTGTTGGGGGTTATCAGAAAATGGGAGACAAGCTAACAGAGTTCCCTTTTTCATAAAAGCAAATTACTGCGGATGTTAGAATCTGAAACCAAAAGAGAAAATACTAGAAAATCTCAGGCAGCATCTGTAAGGAGAGAAAAGAGCTGACGTTTCGAGTCCAGATGATCCTTTGTCAAAGCTTTGTTAATAGCAGTCAAATGACACTAGACAAGGAAAATCATGCCTAACCTCCTTGACTTCTTAAAAAAGTGACATCCAAATAACAATGAAAAATCATTTGGCTTAATGCACTCAGCTTTTGATAAGCATGTTTAGGAAAGGTAATAACTGAAACTGAAAGTAGTGGAAATTATGTAACAGCCATGGTTCAGTTGGTAGCATTTTTGCCTCTGTGTAGGAAGGTCTGACATTCCACTCCAGAGACTTGAGCACTAGCAGGAGAAGAAGGCTCCTCAAATATCACCATCTTCAATTATGGGGACCCCAGCACGTCAGTGCAAACGAAAAAGCTGAAGCATTTGCAGCCTTCTTTTGCCAGAAGTGCTGAGTGGATGATCCATCCAGGCCTCCTCCTGAGGTCCCCACCATTACAGATCCCAGTCTTCAGCCAATTTGATTCATTCTGCCTGATATCAAAAAACAGTGAAGGCACTGGATAGTGCAAAACCTATGGTCCCTGTCAACATTCCACGAATAGTACTGACTTGTGCTTGAGAACTAGCTACACCTCTAGGAAACATTACACTGGCATCTACCCGGCAAAGTGGAAAATTGCCCAGCTATGTCCTGTTCACAAAAAGCAGGACAAACACAATTTGACCAGTTACCAACCCTATCAGTCTACTCTCAAGTAGCAAAGCAATGGAAAGTGTCATTGACAGTGCTATTAAGCAGCACTTACTTAACTCACTGATCATCAGTTTGGGTTTTGCCAGGGTTACTCAACTCATGAGCTCATTACAGCCTTGGTCGAAACATGGACAGAAAAGCTAAACTCAAAAAGTGAGGAGAGAATGAATGGCCTTGACATCAAGCACCATCATCAAGCACCATTTGATTGAGCGTGGCATCAAGGAGCCCTAGCAAAACTGAAGTTAATGGATATCAGGAGAAAACACTCCATGGGTTTGAATCATAAACTGGCACGAAGGAAGATTGGTTGTGGTTGTTGGAAGTCAATAATCCTAACCCTGGGACATCGCTGTAAGACTTCCTCAGGGTAGTGTCCTCGACCCAACCATCTTCAGCTGTTACATCAAACACCTTACTTACATCATAAAGTCAGAAATGGGGATGTTCGCTGATGACTGCACAATGTTCAGCAGCATTCGTGACTCTTAGAAGACTCTCAGATACTGAAGTAGCCTGTGTCCATATGTAGAAAGATCTGGACAAATTCAAGCTTGGGCTGATGAGTGGCAAGTACCATTCACACCACACAAATGTCAAGCAATGACCATCTCCAACAAGTGTGAATTTAACCATCTCCCAATGACATTCAATGGTATTAGCACCACTGAAACTCCCAGAAGCAACATCCTGGGTAGTGCCATTGACCAGAAACTGAACTGGATCAGCCAAATACTGTAGCTATTAGAGTAGATTAGAGACTAGGAATTTTGTGGTGTGTAACTCACCTCCTGAATTCCCAAAGCCGGTCCACTATCTACATGACACAGGTCAGGGATGTGATGGAATACTCTCCACTTGCCTGGATGAGTTCAGCTCCAACAACATTCAAGAAGCTCTACACCATCCGGGACAAAGCAACGCACTTGATTAGAATCCCATCCATCAACTTCAACATTCACTCCCTCTACCACCGATGCACAGTGGCAGTAGTGTCTACCATCTGCAAGATGCGTTGTAGAAACTCACCAAGGCTCCTTCATCAGCAGCTTCCAAACTTGTGACATCTACCACGTAAGAGCAAGGGCAGCAGATGCATTGGAACACCTGCAAGTAGCTCTCCAAGCCGCACACCATCCTGACTTGGAACTATATTGCCGTCCCTTCATATCACAGGTTAGAGGATCAGAAGGACCTTGGGGTCCGGGTCCATAGGACTCTAAAATCGGCCCCGGAGGTGAAGGAGGTGGTTAAGAAGGCACATGGTGTGCTGGCCTTTATCAATCGAGGGATTGAGTTTAGGAGGCCGGGGATAATGATGCAGCTTTATAAGACCCTCGTCAGACCCCACTTGGAGTACTGTGCTCAGTTCTGGTCGCCTCACGATAGGAAGGATATGGAAAAGATTGAAAGGGTGCAGAGGAGATTTACAAGGATGTTGCCTGGATTGAGTGGCATGCCTTATGAGGATAGGCTGAGGGAGCTCGGTCTTTTCTCCTTGGAGAGACGAAGGATGAGAGGAGACCTAATAGAGGTGTATAAGATGCTGAGAGGCATAGATCGGGTGGACTCTCAGAGGCTTTTTCCCAGGGTGGAAATGTCTGCTATGAGAGGACACAGGTTTAAGGTGCTGGGGGGTAGGTACAGGGGAGATGTTAGGGGTACGTTTTTCACACAGAGGGTGGTGGGCGAGTGGAATCGGCTGCCGTCAGTGGTGGTGGAGGCGAACTCAATAGGGTCTTTTAAGAGACTCCTGGATGAGTACATGGAGCTTAATAGGATGGAGGGTTATAGGTAGGTCTTGAAGGTAGGGATGTGTTCAACACAACTTGTGGGCCGAAGGGCCTGTTTGTGCTGTAGTTTTCCTATGTTTCTATGTTAAAAATTCTGGAACTTCCTTCCTAACAGAACTGCAGCTGTTCCTATGACAGATGGGTTCTAATTAGCATATGAACATATACGAAAACATAAGAAATAGGAGCAGAAGTAGGCTATTTGTTTAAGTATTGTTGTGCTTTTTATTCTTCCTGCTAAAGTGAATGGTTAAAGAAGACAGCAAACCATCGCCTTCTCTTGGGCAATTAGAGGTGGGTAATAAATGCAGGCCAGCCAGCAATGCCTGCATGAATGAATTTTTAAAAAACATCCAGGTTGGCACTGCAGGGCAATATTGAAGGAGTGCCACACTGTTGCAGTTGCTGTCTTTTGAATGAGTCTTTAAACACCCACATCTGCCCCTCAGGTGGATGTCACAGATCCCATGGACCTTCTCAAGGATAAGCTTCAGTGTTGTGGCCAAAATGTATTCGTTACCTAATGTCACTAAGATAAATCACATTGCTCTTCATGGGAACCTGCATGCTTTACTTGACAACAGTGATCACAATTCGAAAGCAATTAGTTGTAAATTGCTTTTGATATCTGAAGATCATGAATGCACTATCTAAATGTAAGTCCTTTTCAAAATAAAACTTGGACGGAGATAAGGAATTGGCTGAAGGATAGGACGCAAGGGGATCTTGTTAAGGGAATGATGTTTTGGTGGTTGGGGTAGGGGTAGTATGGAAATGAGTGCCCTTTATCTGTATTGATTTTCGAGATCAGGAGTCCCAAAGCAAACGGGTCAAATTTACAAATACTGTTAAAATAGGGGCAGTGAAGTCAGAAGCAACAGCCAAACACCTTCAGAAGGAGATATATAAAATCTGAAAGTGGGATAATCCATGGTAGATGAAATTCAATTACTGATAAGTGTACCTTAGAAGGAAAATGGATACTACAAGTATCTTAGAGGTTGCAAAAATATATGAAGGTAAACCCAAAAATATATGAAGGTAAACCCAGAAATCAGACCTGGGTTGATCATAGATTTGAAACCAAGCCTGTCAAATAACTTCAAATAGCAACACAGTAAGTAGAATGCTAAACTATATTGCTATGTTAGCTGAGTAAAAATCAAAAGATATTATGCCAAAGTTGTACAGTACTTTGGGCAATCCATATCAAAGCATGGCCACCAAAAAACAAAGGACGAATTCAAGCAATGTCGAATTATTCAGCACAGATCAGGTAAATACAGAGCATTTCTGGATACTAGAACAAGAGGCCAGGGGTTAAAATAAACTAAAGGATGTCAGGAAAAGCTTTTGCCAGCCAAATTTGAATGATTTTCTAGAAAGAAAAGACGAAATCTTCTGTATATTCTAGACCAGTGGTTCCCAATCTTTTAAATGTCATGGTACACTTCAATACTTTAAAAATAATTGAGGCATTTTCTCTGTCTTCTTCCCATACTGGGAATTTCGTTTTTAACTTCTCCTTGTTCTTCTTAACCTCTCTCTTGCTTCCCCCATAGTTTATGCGCCCTTTTAAAGTTTCACTTTTTGTGCAGGCACATGGGACCTTTGTCTTCAGTCAAGTCCCGTGGGTCATGTGCATGGGCCTGACCATCGTAAAAAATCTAAACTACACATGTGCAGCTCTTTCTCTGCCAGCGCATGCTCGCGAGGCCCAAGATTCATCGGGTATTGGAGCTGCCGATCATCGAGCTGAAGATGAAGGTCAGTTTTAGTTTAATTACATGAATTTTGAATCATTCTGAATCTTTTTTTGCGACACACTTGAGGGTTCTTCTCAGCACTGTTCTGTGGCACAGTGGTTGGGAACCAATGTTCTAGAGGCCGCAGTTAGATGATGAGATGGAACTATTGATGCATTTGCCTACCCTGGCTGAGTTAATGGCCTTTCTCATCTGTGTTTGTGATGTGTTCTTATCATGGACTGACTGGACATGTATACATTTACTCATTTGTTGATAAATGCAAAATATTGGTTATTCAATGAAAGGATAAGGGACAAAAAGATGGCGATGCTGGCATTGGACTGGGTTGGGCACAGTAAGATGTCTCACAACACCAGGTTAAAGTCCACCAAGTTTATTTGATTCCAAAGAAAGGAGGAGGACATATGAAACGAGGAAAACTGAGTAACTGGAAAGGAGTTGAAGGGTGGTAATAAACTTGTCACTTTCATTGACAAAATTTTGTAATAGCAGTTTAAAATACAAGTAGAATGTCAGGATATATAGACAGAAGACTGGAATAAAAGTTTCTGGATGTTAAGCAGAGGCTTAATAAAGTAATAGTCAAATTAAATATGGAGTACTGCTTACAATTCCAGTTTCAGCAAAAGAGACATGCGTGCAGTGAATATCTTTGACAGTGGAGCATTTTGAATGCCATATCAATGAACTATTGGAGAAATTTAACCTGTACAGTTTACAGGGGAGGAGGCTCAAAGAGATCTCACTTTGGAGTTTCTGACCTGAACGATAACATTAGCCTTTGAAATGAACTGGACCTTTTCTTTGTTGCAGTGGCATCACAAATAAGTAGCTTTGAGCAGAAAACAAAACTTCTAATATTGGAAATTTGTTTCAAGTAGTGGCAATGTCTGGAGTTCAGACATTGATGGCTCTTCATGTTAAGAATCCTGAAGTTACAATACAGTTTAATTCTGAAGGACACAGTTCAGGATAGTTAGAATTCAATCAGTGTGATTGATTCTTTAATCAAAAGACATATGAAATGCTTAATGATCTGTCAGGATATTCTGATAAATGGATTCAAGACAACCAAGTGCTGATTTTGAACTTGGGCTACTAATTAAAACTGAAATGAAAATCAGATAACTTGCCATCTATATGCAGAAAGCCTGGTTTGATATCTTAACACAACCAAATGCTAATAACTGAAACATAAATTTTCAGGGCTATCCAAGTTGGGGATGGAAGTGGGGTGAAGATACTGGCACCAGGCGATGTGTCAGAGGCTGATCCTGGTGCCGGCAGTGATTACTAGTTAGATGTTGCAGGGTTGGGGAGGGGGGGTGGGGGGGCGGTGAAACCAGTTGTTAGAGGAATTTGAAATACCTTGGGATTAAAACACTAACAAAGATATTAAAACAGAGTGGATTAATTTAGCCTAAGAATCACAGACTACCTTACACATATATTTTACAGAAGTACTGTCTGCATAGAAACACATATAACCACAGTTAGAGATTTTAAACATGTATTTCTGAAAAGTGTGTTACAGCTTGGCTAAAAGCACAGAGTTCTAAGGCATCTTGGGAAATAGGCCAGTAAAGTGAATTACATTCTTTATAACAATACACCCATAGAAGCATAGCTCTCTAGGCATGGACTCTAGACAGTCCTTATGAATAGAAAATTCATAAGGCAAGGGCAAAGCTAGTGAACTCAGATGGCCCAATGAATAGATAACGCCTTCAACCAGATAAGAGAGCCTGGAACCGGTCACAGGTGGCCATGGGAAAGTCAGGCAGAAACCGCTAGAATTTATTGTTCCCATGTTGTCAAAGAATATCTGTAATTGGTCAAGGAATATGAAATTTACTAATAATGATTGACTTGTACAAATGATGATTGGTTCATTTCTAAGTGGGATGAGCCAGAGGACGGGTAAAATGTATTTTGGAAGATGTATAATTGTATTGCCACTGCGATGTAACTTCAGAGAAGAGTTGGACTGCCCAACCTTTCTCTCCCAGCATACATTGTTCAATAAAGAATGTCTTTCACCAGGATACTGTGGTTGCGAGTCTTTGTATGAGCTAAAATTGAGCTCAATACTTAACCTCTGAAAAAAACCCAACACTAGTGAAGGCTGCCATGGAGTGTCACTTACCTCCTTTCCTATCTCCACTGGCTCTCAGTGGGCAGGAAAGCAATCTCCTTATTAATTAAAGGCTCATCCTGTGAAAATCAGAACTTTAGTAGGTTTCCCACCAGGGGTGGGCAGCATGGAGGCATAGTGATTAGCACTGCTGCCTCACAGCTTCAGGGGCCTGGGTTCAATTCCAGCCTTGGGTCACTGTCTGTGTGGAGTCTGCATGTTCTCCCATTGTCTGCATGGATTTCCTTCGGGTGCTCCGGTTTCTTCCCACAGTTCAAATATGTGCAGGTCAAGTGGATTGGCCATGCTAAATTGCCCTTTAGTGTCATGGGAATTAGCTAGGGTAAATGCATGGGGTTATGGGGATAGGGCCTGGGTGGGATTGTGGTCGGTGCAGACTCGAAAGGCCGAATGACCTCCTTCTGCACTGTAGGATTCTATGTTTCTATGATTCCTCCATGACTTTAGGTGGTTTCCTGACCCTAATTTAAACTCAGTTCCTGTTCCCATTTACATGGCAAAAAATTCAACCCCAAATCTCCCAAACAGTTTGCTGATTATGATTATCCCTTATGCTAACAAGACAGCTCATTTCAACAGATGCTGGATTGACTCACATAACAATCAGAGAGGTAAATGTGAACTGTACACTGCAAATGCAATGCTGGTACAAAGTTCAAATGCAGCCTTAACCTGAAGTCAGACCAAACACCGGAGGAGAGAGGAATATTACACTGTGGATGAGATGGTCTCACCCCATCTGGATTCAGCCTCAGCACTGATACCTGATTCACTCTCCACAAGCTTAGCAGGAAGCAAGGAAAGAAAATGAATTGTGCAGCAGAGTGACAGTAGTAGGCATTAATTCACACAGGCTGGATAATTCTTCCAGCCATGGAAAAAATGTCAGAGAGTGTTAGAAACCTAAATAAAGCACTTCCTCCTTTAAAATGTAGCCTGAGGAATTGGTGCTGGTGGTCTCCTATCAGAATTATGGGAGAATGATAATGCTGCTAAACTTCAAGGCCATAGTCTGAAGACGTCATTGGCTGTGTTTTTAAACTACATATTTTTATCACAACAAAGCGAGTGTTCAGATGTTTCATTGTGCCAAGTCACAAGCACATGCAAGGTTTGCCAGAAAGTTGATGTAAAGCCACTTCGTGCATCTTGTGTCACAATACAAATAGCATCACATGGAAGGCTTGGAACACATTAGTTCTCTCTATTTTGAAGCATAAACATAAGAGACATAATATGAAGCAAATCGGGGTCTGATATGGATTTGTCAAATTTAGTTTGATGTTTTCCTGGAGTTTGGATCATGTGATTTTTGATCACATGACATTCCACCACATGATACTGATCATGTGATGGTTAATCATGTTTCCCCATTGTTTGCACGTTATTGCATTTACCTTGGTTGAATGTTAAAGAACCAACAATCCCGGAATAACGATTTGACATTTTGTTCTATAGGGCATGAATGGAATGAATAATATTCATAAATAACAAAAAGACAGAGAGGAGTAGAATGATTTTATGGCTAAACAATACTTATAGATTCATAGAGGTTTACAGCATGGAAACAGGCCTTCGGCCCAACTTGTCCATGCCACCTTTTTTTTTTAAACCCCTAAACTAGTCCCAATTGCCCGCATTTGGCCCATATCCCTCTATACCCATCTGACCATGTAACTGTCTAAATGCTTTTTAAAAGACAAAATTTTACCCGCCTCTACTACTACCTCTGGCAGCTTGTTCCAGACACTCACCACCCTCTGTGTGAAAAAATTGCCCCTCTGGACACTTTTGTATCTCTCCCCTCTCACCTTAAACCTATGCCCTCTAGTTCTGGATCCCCTACCTTTGGGAAAAGATATTGACTATCTCGCAGATCTATGCCCCTCAATATTTTATAGACCTCTATAAGATCACCCCTCAGCTCCAGAGAAAAAATGAGAAGCACTCACTATGCAATAAAAAACATAATTCACAGATAAATACTTCTACAGTTTGCATACAATTTTATAACTTTTTATTAGACACAGTGGGTTATAAAGGAATAAGTAAAACCAAAAATCAAACTTAGTTCAATACACTGACTCTCACGCCCCACTGTGGAAACCCAGCTTTAGGGAGATGAGATTCAGTCCTAAATGAGTAGCACTAACACTGCGCGACTGCTGGAATAAAACACACTCTGTAACAGCAAAGGACAACATGAACTTTCCCTCACACAAAAACAGAAAATGCTGGAAAATCTCAGCAGGTCTGACAGCATCTGTGGGGAGAGAATAGAACCAATGTTAAGAATCTAGATGTGTCAGAGCTCTGACGAAGGGTCATCATGACTCCAAAAGTTGGCTCTCTTCTCTCCCCCAGATGCTGTCAAACCTGCTGAGATTTTCCAGCATTTCTGTTATTGTTTGATTCCAGCATCCGCAGTATTTTGCTTCTTTGAACTTTCCCTCCCTTTCCCCATTTATTGTTGCTCTCTCCCTCCCAAATTTCCAACTTATCCTCCTCCAGTTTATTTCCCGATTTTTGCCTTCTCTCAGGATTCTTTGGGTTTCCAGGTGATTTTCCTTGTCTCTGATGCTGTTACTCTCACAACTAGTGACGGCAATGTGTTTTTCAAATAGAGGGGGATCATGCAAGGCTCAGAGAGCACAATTTCCTTGCAAGCCACCAGTGCAGAGAATTGCCCTTACAGAACCGTTTCCTCAGTGTCACTGGAGGCAGCACTTGGTAGACCAATTCCCCCATTCCAGTGGCGTCCCATTCCAACCAGAATGGGTGGGAAACCAATTGACATTAGCAAGGCCTGAAGTTTTAATGACATCCAGTACTGCTATAGAGTGGAAGGAGGTTGGGGGCTTTGAACGGTGGGGGCGGGGTGTTGGGAGCACTGTGGTGGGAAAGTAAAATAGTTGATCTCATGGGCTGCCAGAGGCAGAGCTTGAGAGAAGTGTAACTGATTCAGGGAAACTAGGAGAGTTGGAAGCATTAGTAATGCCATGTGAACTCTGCAGATCAACTCCTTTCTATTATAGAGTGTCAAATGCAATGTGAGAATCATTCGTCAGTTTACAGCTCTCAAAGGAGAAATGTTTGTAAAATTCTATGGTTATGAAGGTGCAGCACATCAGTCAGCTTGCGCCCATTAAGAGAATGACGCGATCTCAGGAGGATGGGAAAACAGCATCATGCCTCTGGGCAGGATGATCCTCGGAAGCTCATGAGGCTTCCCACTGCTTTCAATGGGGGGCAAGAAAGTATTGGTACAAAGCCTGAGTTGTTGAACTGAAATGCAACGCGCATTAAAAGGAACACTTAAAAAAATACAAACTGTGTTAAGTGTAGGCAGAAAACCAAGAAACTCCACAGGATTAATAAAACAAGTTGCACTTTAGGAAAATGTTGCAGTGTTTCAAAGCCTCAGGTGCATCGCTTGAGACCATGTTGTGTTTGTTCTGAGGTTTGCTGTCTACCTTCAATTTAAAACTTGAGCTAAATTCTTAAACCATTGCCTCAATGAGATTTGCTATATGGCCTATTAGTGTTTAATTTCCCCCACAGTAGTTTACAAACGGATTTCGCAACTCCGAACTCTTTCACATTTGGTTCACAAAAAAGGTTACACACAGCAAATGAGGTTCTAAGGTACAGCTTTCATTTTTTCTCAAAGGACCATCTCCTACACAAAGCCTTATTTTCTTCAAGATTAGTTGCAATATTTTTTGACCTTTTTTGGTATGACTATTAATAGCTTGCTTTGACCACTTCCATCATTGCACCTTTGCAATTCCCAAGATTTGACTTGACCTTATTCACTCCTGAAGGTATTATTAATTTTATTTTTCAAAACAACAATTGTTATTTGAAATATTTAAATGAACTCAGTCCAAGTGATGTTTGCTTGTCTTTGGTCACAGTGGATTTTAGAACAGGGACAGCTACAGGGGTTCTTAAAGGTAGATCACACTGGTTCACATTAGTGTAGTCAAGTGATTCATTTCACAAATCATCCAGCTGTATCTTAGATTAAAGTCGCAATGAAACAACTGATCCTGTCATGTTATACTGAATGCCTGAACTTTTTTTAATATTTAAAACTTTCCTAATTCTTCTAGGATGAATTATTTTTGGTATGAAAGATAAAAATCTAAAATGGAAGTATATACGTCAAATTAATATCCATTATCTAAATTTTAGAAAGGGATATTTAAAAAATATTCATCCATGTGATATGAATCTCAAAGGGAGGGCCAGCATTAGTTGTGCACCACTTACGGACCTCAAGAAGGTGATGATGAGCTGCCTTCTTGAACCACTGCAGTCCCTGTGGTGTAGGTACACCCACAGTGCTGTAGGGAGGGACTCCATAATTTTGACCCTGCATGTCATAGTATCATGGTGTTCATGCTTTCAAAAAAGCTGAAAGTTGGTGTGGGAAATAAAGGTTAGGGTGAATTCAGTAACAGTCGTCTACTGGCTTTGGTGCCAATAGAGTGAAATCTTTCACCTCTAGATAGAAGCAAAGGTTCACACAGCAATGCAAGTTGTCTCACTGATTTATCAGGACCTGATTTCCATGAACTGATTAGCAACAAGAGGAACAGCTTGCCACTTTATGATCCTCTATCAGTTTGTGCCAGCTTATGTTTAGCACAGGAGAGTGAATTGTTTTCTCCTGTGCTTCGACATATTGAACTGAATCCTCAAAATGTTTTCTTCCCTCCACAATTTAAGCTATGCATTCTGTTGGTAGCATCAGATTGTTAATGTCAGAAGGGAGAAGAAATTCATCTCGGGCAGTTGTACAAAACAGAACTGGGGCACAACCGAATTGAAAATGGAGTGGGGCATGTAACAGGTGGCTAACAGGCGACCAGTGTGATAACATCCATTTTACACTGTCACTCAAAATAAATTCTTATCCTGTTATGTTTTGGCTTAACCTGGTGAATCTCATGAAATTTCTAATTGTCTTATATCATACTTTGCACCAAAAAGTTCATCAGCATTGTTAAAATGAGCTATCTACCTGCTGGTCCCCTGGCACAAACTGCCGGTGCCATTTATTCCCCTTTAGTTTTAATTATACTGTTGCACTGCTCTTATTCGAAGCACTCAGCTCAAGTCCTACTTCCTATCAACACACAAAATCTGTCACTATGGAAACAGCACTTGCTGTATTAGGGATTCTTGCATATGACTATTACATCTACCCACAAAATTCCAATTCTCCCTTCTGGGGGCAGGAAGCAAATTGCATCTTGAATTCCTTTATGATCCATGGACATCTTGCCACTTCATCAGCAGTTCAAAACTGCCTGTGGAAATGCACTCATGCTGCCGGAGTCCTCAGATTTGAATTTCAACCTCTTTGGACAGTTTTAGCTTTTCCACCTCTCCAACAATCTGCCTGAATTTAGGACTCACTGGAGGCGAGCCTTGCACTCCACTCTTCATGGGTGCGGCATGTTATACCCCTGGCACCTTGGTCACCAATCTTAATTTCAGATTTTGTGTGAGAATGCATTCTTCATCTCTTCCAATGCAGTCATTCAATGAAATGGAGCATCAGCATTCTAGCACAACTGTGTAAAGCATTATTATTTTATCTGAAGATCTTTATAATTGTAAGTAAAACAGTGGTTACAAGATTCGGTGGGTACAGTGGTGTTAGCGATTCTCATAAGTAGTTTGAGCATCTTCTACTCAGGGGTGTACCTCTACTTCTCTAACTCAGCTGTATAACCACAATGTTCCTTGTGGTAAGAACTGGATATTTGTGTCTCACGCACGTGTGGTTTTCTGAAGATAACCTGAGAAAACATCTGGCAAGGTGAGGTTAGGTACAATTCACTAAGCTGCTTTATTTCATCGCGAGTAAACCTACAGAGCTACAGTTATGATGAGCCTCATTGAGTTCAATGTATACACCGCTTTCTCGCAAAGTGATATTAAATAATAAACTGACCATTCTTCCCATATCAGTCTTGCCTCACTTAAACAAAATCATTCCTAGCCACAATCACACAGTCTTACATTCTTCTAACATTCACTGGATTGACTTTCCTTCGCCTTGAAGCCTGAGGAAAACATTCTTCTGCAATTTCACCTGCACGTTTCATAGAATCATAGAATCCTACAGTGCAGGAGGAGGCCATTTGGCCCATCAAGTCTGCACCAACCACAATCCTATCCAGGCTCTACCCCCACAACCCATTCACCCTAGTTAGTCCCCCTGACACTAAGGAGCAACTTAGCATGGCCAATCCACCTAACCCGCACATCTTTGGACTGTGGGAGGAAACTGAAGCACCCGGAGGAAAGCCAAGCAGACACAGAGAGAATGTGCAATCTCCATTCAGACAGACACCCAAGCCGGGAATCGAACCCAGGTCCCTGGCACTGTGAGGCAGCAGTGCTAACCACTGTGCCACCGTGCCGCCCTTATGTTGGTAAAGCATGAAAATAATGTGGATTTATTCACTAAGAGTAGCAGTGACTATATTTGGATCTAACAGCATTCTCAAATTTTGCTATGCACTTAAATTTCAGTTTCACAATTATTTATGACTTACATTTAGTGGCTTTTTTTAAACTTGAGATGTTACAGTTACTTACAGATTCAATTAGAGTGTCACAGACAGGAGACTGTACAATCACACAGTTTTTCCCACCTTTTTCATTACTTTGGCTTTCTGTGTTATCTGCTGTGAACTTATTGCAAACAATACTGTTGTTTCTTATTTCAGCTCCCAATATTGATAGGACCGGTAACCCTTGGCGGTAATCATCCTTTATGAATCTACCAGGACATTGAACGCTGTAGGGGTGTCCCCATCAGACATGCACACACGTGGTCTCCCATGATCAGGAAAGAAAATGCTGGATGAACTTTATTCTACCCTCATGGTCACCGAGGTTAATTGTCGAAACCCCCCAGCACTGAGATCAAGTTACTTGGTACAGATTGCAGTTGAATCATGACATGTCTGCTTTCCGTAACGCTCACTATGCTAATGGATAAAGTTGCTAAATCATGAGGGAAGATGAGTGGCCCTTCAAGCTGCAACTTCCTTCAACCATTTCAGACATCTCAAAGATTCTTAGTCAATTAAGGACATGGCTGATTTAATTCATCCCTAAAGAAAGCAGTGATAGCTCTTAATCATTTCTCTATAGGGGCTCAGGACAGTTTTTTTCACTTCTACTGAACTCAGCTTAGAACAACTAATTCAAGACTGATCAACCATTAAATCTGAGTGCTTCCAGGTTTGCATTTATTCACTGAACCACCTGACCAACTTTTATAACAGGATCACTTTGTTGCACTCTCTATTTATTCCAGATGTGAATTTATTTTTTTAAGATAAAGTCAATATACGATCTCATAGATTCTTGGGAAAAGCCTATTTAGCCCTCAAGCAGCATGGTGGCACAGTGGTTAGCACTGCCGCTTCACAGCACCAGGGATCTGGGTTCGATTCCCGGTTTGGGTCACTGTCTGTGCGGAGTCAGCACATTCTCCCTGTGTCTGCGTGGGTTTCCTCCGGGTGCTTCGGTTTCCTCCGAAAGAAGTGCTGGTTAGGTGCACTGCCCATGCTAAATTCTCCCTCAGTGTCCGCGAACAGGCGCTGGAGTGTGGAGACAAGGAGATTTTCACAGTAACTTCATTGCAGTGTTAATGTAAGCCGACTTATGACACTAATAAATAAACTTAAAATTTAAACAAGTTTGTTTTGTCATTCAGTTAGCTGATCTGTAATTTTCTTCCACCTATCTGCCATTGGTTCACATCCCATGATACTCTTATTGAACAAAAATCTACCAACCTCAGTCTCGAAAATCTCCATTGGCCCAGCATCGATTGGATGCATGAGTCCCAGATTACCGTCAATCTCTCGGTGAAAAAGTGAAACCTGACTTTGTTCCTAAAAGGCCTGGCAGTAATTTTATGAGTGTGGCAGTTGCTCTGGATTCCCCCTGTAGTGGAAATAGCTCAATTGTACATTCTCAATTGAATTCCTTTCTCATTTTAATTATCTAGATTCAGTCACTCTTCATCCTTCTAAACACAAGGGAATACAAAGCAATTTTTTTGGAGCCTGTCCCCATAATTTAATTGTGGTATCAATGCGATGAATTTGCATTGTAACCTCTCCAAGGTCAATATATAGGCTGGAATTCTCAGCGAGGACAGAGAATTTGATGCTCAGCTAAATCTCTTGTCACTGCAGCGGGACGAGAGGACCCCGGTTGTAGGTGAGGTTCATTGAACATAGAATCCTACAGTGCAGAAGGAGGCCATTCGGCTCATCGAGCCTGCACCGATCACAATCCTACCCAAGCCATATCCCTTTAACCCTTTATATTTACCCTAGCTAGTCCCCCTGACACTAAGTGGTAACTTATTTTTGACATTCCACCTAACCCGCACATCTTTGGACTGTGGAAGGAATCCGGAGGAAACCCACACAGACACGAGGAGAACATGCAAACTCCACACAGACAGCAACCCAAGCCGGGAATTGAACCCAGGTCCCTAACCACTGTGCCACCCAAGGTTGTAGAATCTGGCCCATTATTCCTGAAGTCTGGGGTCCGAGACCGAATGCATTTCTCCAGATTGGTGTCTGATCATCACTTCTACTTCAACCCCCTTGCTACAAACAGCCATTTAAAGTCACTCTGTCAATCTTGGCTTCTGAGTCAGAAGGTTGTGGGTTCAAGACCCACTCCACAGGCTTGAGTACATAATCTCAGCTGGCATTTGACAGCAGCATTGAGAGGGTGCTGTCAATTGAATGAGACAGAAACTGAGAGAAAATGTGCTCAAGTGAAAAGAATCTGCGACTCCTTTCAATGCAGAGCAAGGGAATTGTCCTGCTCAACATTCATCCCTTAACCTCTATCAGTAAGATGGGTGACCTGCTCATTAATTTTAGTTTTGCTTGTGGGACCTTGCTATGTGTATATTGGCTGCTGTGCTCCCCTCACAGCAGCAGTAATTAAACATTAAACATGCCTAATATGTAAAGTGATTTGGGACCATCTTTGGTCATTAAAAGCATTAGATAAATGCAGATTTGTTCTTTCTTGAAAGCCAATAAATGCCTCAAAGTAGTGGAAACAGCAATAACATAGAAATGAGTAAGGTACATGTACCCCATTATAATAAATCATTTCTAAACTCTAGGACCTAAATAGCAGATTCCATATGTGTAAGACGTTTTCCTCAGTTTTATATGGAGATGATGATCAGATCTAATAAAGATTCAACCAGACACATTCTCATCTCAATTCTTTTTGCCATATAGATTTATCAAACTTGGACAATTCTCTTAGTGCCTAACAAAAATGCAACGCTGGTACCTTGAGCATTTCAAGTCAATTGCACTTAGCAGAACACAGACTTAGCAATCCTGATTTGACAGATAATTAAATTGATAACAAATCACAAAGGAATATACAAGTTCAGATGATTAGAACATTCTGGTACCGCTGATTGATTTATGATTGCAGACTGTTTGATATGTGCCTTACACATTGCAGTGAGAGTCCTATTGCCACTATTTTTGAGATATTAATCTCTTTATTTGGCTTTCAAAGAAAGAATGTGGTTGCATTTAAAATAATGGTTTTTAAAGAGCTCGAATGTCCCAAAGCAATTCATAGCCCATTAAGTACTTTTGAAGTTTAATCCCCGTTGCAGCTGAGGGAAACGCAATAGCCAACATTCACACAGCACTTTGACAAAGGGCCATCTGGACTCGAAACGTCAACTTTTTTCTCTCCTTACAGATGCTGCCAGACCTACTGAGATTTTCCAGCATTTTCTCTTTTGGATTCGCGCAGCACGGTCCCCGCGCTGGCGCAGCACGGTGAGTGAAAAGGCTAGCAAGAGGAAGCCTGTTCCTACCTGGAGTCTTCACTATCCCCTTCCAGTAAACAATGAGGTATCCTTTTGACCCCTTTGTTTGTGAACTTTTAATGCAGCTTTGTTGGGTTCAGCTTCCCTCAGTCTTCCTTCTGCATTCCATTGTTCACCTTCTTCATCTACCTCTTTGCCCCTCTGCATAACCTCTGCCCCCTTTCCCTGACACAGCTCTCCTTCCATACTTCACCCCCCTTTGTCTTCATTAGGCCACACCACCCCTCGCATTCCACCCCTGGTTGAAATTCCGACACTGCTGTGTGGCACCAGGGGCAAGAAAGACCCCTGTGCCCCTCGCAATACTGGTCCAAGTTGGTGACACAGGAAGGTCCATGGGTCCAGCAGCACAGTGCTGTCCATGAAGACCAGCTTGGAGATGGAGGTGGGAAGTGTGAACAGCGCAACAGTAGCCACGCTGCACTATTTCAGAAACTTGTTACACTCACCCCAAAGTCTCTGGTGAAGTGATGACCATCTTGTGCATGTCACTCAGTAGCAATCGGGTTAGACACTGACATGAATTCTCACTGGTGTGACATAAGATTAAAAGGCCTGACAGGCTTCCAGTGAGTGTTTCCATCACCTGCCAGCAGCAGCCAGCAGTCCCAAACCACCCCCCCCCCCCCACACCTCCGCAGCGATCGGGAGGTTGGCACACAGGGGCCACTGCACACGCACCAATCTCGGCACTGACAAATCGGTGCATGCGCAGTGGCCTGCTCAGCGCTGTGCTGCCAGCCTCTCCAGCGGAAATAGGGCCTGCCCACTGAATTTTAGAGGGATTCACGCTAGTGCACTCTGCGATGCACAGAGTGTGGGAGATTCATTTTGAAATTCTCACTAAAAAAAACCAGCCCGATTTACTCCAGTTTTTACACGAATTCGACACTTAGAATTTTCTTGGGAGAATCACCCCCAACACCTTGGATGAGGGTAAAGCGGTTGATGTGGTGTATATGGATTTCAGCAAAGCATTTGATAAGGTTCCCCATGGTAAGCTTTTGCAGAAAATACAGACACATGGGATTGAGGGTGATTTAGTGATTTGGATCAGGAATTGGCTAGCTATAAGAAAACAGAAGGTGGTGGTTGATGGGAAATATTCATCCTGGAGTTCAGTTACTAGTGGTGTGCCGCAGGGATCTGTTTTGGGGACACTGCTGTTTGTCATTTTTATTAATGATCTGGATGAGGGCGTGGAAAGATGGATTAGTAAATTTGCGGATGACACTAAAGTCGGTGGAGTTGTAGACAGTGCGGAGGGAAGTGGCAGGTTACAGAGGGACATAGATAAGCTGCAGTGCTGGGCTGAGAGGTGGCAAATGGAGTTTAATGCGGAAAAGTGTGAGGTGATTCACTTTGGAAGGAGTAACAGGAATACAGAGTACTGGGCTAATGGTAAGATACTTGGTAGTGTGGACGAACAGAGGGATCTGGGTGTCCATGTGCATAGATCCCTGAAAGTTGGCACCCAGGTTGATAGGGTTGTTAAGAAGGCGTACGGTGTGTTAGCTTTTATTGGTAGAGGAATTGAGTTTCAGAGCCATGAGGTCATGTTGCAGCTGTACAAAACTCTGGTGCGGCCGCACTTGGAGTATTGCGTTCTGGTCGCCGCATTATAGGAAAGTTGTGGAAGTGTTGGAAAGGGTGCAGAGGAGATTTACCAGGATGTTGCCTGGTATGGTGGGAAAATCATATGAGGAAAGGCTGAGGGGCTTGAGGTTGTTTTCGTTAGAGAGAAGGTGGTTAAGAGGTGACTTAATAGAGGCATACAAGATGATCATAGATAGGGTGGATAGTGAGAGCCTTTTTCCTCGGATGGTGTTGGCTAGCACGAGGGAACATAGCTTTAAATTGAGGGGTGAGAGATATAGGACGGATGTTAGAGGTAGGTTCTTTACTCAGAGAGTAGTAAGGGCGGGGAATGCCCTGCCTGCAGCAGTAGTGGACTCGTCAACATTAAGAGCATTCAAATGGTTATTGGATAAACATATGGATGATATTGGAATAGTGTAGATCAGAGGGGCTTCAGATTGGTTCCACTGGTCGGCGCAACATCGAGAGCCGAAGGGCCTGTACTGCGCTGTAATGTTCTATGTTCTATCTTTAGGATGACAAGTTGGACTGTAACCTCATCTTCCTTCTTTGATGAATGTTACAGATCTTTTGAAATTTCCGCATGACAGTTCATTTCAGTGTCCTGGCCACTATTCATCACTAGAACAGCTTATCTGTTCACTATCACTTTGGGGGCTGTGTGGTGGCACAGTGGTTGGTAAATATTTTCGGGATGCTATTTAAAAAAAAACTGGCACTTACTTGGACAGTGTCAGGGCACCAACCAAGTTTAGCTCTACACAAGGTTGTAATCACTCCCTCCCAACCCACTACCCCTAGAGCTCCAGGGCTGACCAGAGGCTAGCAGCCATCTGGTATCATCACTGGGCCTCAACCGGGATTTGCTACTGGATCCCTGGATATGGGTAAGTGGGGTGGGAAGGGTGTACGAAAGAGAGAGGGCTGTGCCAGCCAGCAAGGACTGAGAGGTGAACAGCAAGGGCAACAGGGGTGCCTTCCCAGGGGATCTATTCTCCTTGATAGCAGGTCCTCAATTGAACAAAAGCGCAGGAGAATGGCTCCTCACCACCCACTAGGCCACAGGCAAACCCGGTGGATGGCAGGGAGGTGCCTGGAAGTGTCTTAAGGGCCTCAATTGGCTCCAGGCAAGAGGGTGGCCAACCACCTTTCCTGCCCAAAGTTTGATCAGGAGGAGTCCACCTCTAAACTTGCCTCTAAGGGGGGAGCATGACATTCATAGAAACCCTACTGTGCAGAAGGAGGCCATTCGGTCCATTGAACCTGCACCAATAACAATCCCACCCAGGGCCTATCCCCGTAACCCCACATATTTACCCCACTAATCCCCCTAACACTAAGGGGCAATTTTAGCTTGGCCAATCCACCTAACCTACGCATCTTTAGACTGTGGGAGAAAACTGGAGCACCCTGGGGAAAGCCAGGCAGACACAGGGAGAATGCGCAAACTTCACACAGGCAGTCACCTAAGGCCAGAATTGAACCCTGGTTACTGGTGCTGTGGGGAGCACTGTGCCACCATTGATGTCCTGGGAAAAATGTAAGGTGGCCTCATTGTAATGCAATCATGGGACCAGATTTTTGTCTTTGAGGCGGAAATCGGAGAGGGGAATTTTCTTCACTTTGCAATCCTGCCTCTGTCTGGACAATGCCTGCCCGCCATATTTCCATCCAGAGGAGGCAGACCCAGGCTTAACTCAGATCTGCCAACTCCCAGAGCAGGCTAGAGGTGGTAAACAAATACCTCTAATGAGATGTCTACTCATGAGCACGCTAAGAGTTACACAACCAACCAATTTATCAGTCAGGTTCACAATGTGGTTTACTCATGCTGACTCGAAGCTACATTTACTCATATGCATGGCCTGTACTCTGCAGGCAAAAGGAATATGTCTAGGCACTGCACCGTTTTTTGAACTGAACTAAAGCTTGGGGGACAATAGTTCCCTGGTGCATTCTCCATTGCAACACTCCAACTAAAATCAATGTGCCAACCAATCAGCACCCGTTTATCAGTCAGTATAAATTGTTGCTCCCTTTGAAATTTGGCATTATTGCATCTGCCCTGGTGAGTACAAGATGAAAAGCTTTGACAGCATGGCTCTTTTTTCACCAGTAGTTAAACTATTTTAATGGATAATTTTCCTCATTACCTTTTGTAGAAGCTTACTTTGCATAAATTGTCTGTCACACTCCCTACATTATAATAGTGACTACACCTCAAATATACTACCACATTGGGTCTAAGGTACCTTACGTTTTAAACTTATTTATTAGTGTCACAAGTAGGCTTACATTAACACTGCAATGAAGTTACTGTGAAAATCCACTAGTCGCCAAACTCTGGTGCTTTGTTCGGGTACAATGAGGGAGAATTTATCATGCCCAATGAACCTAATCAGCATGTCCTTTGGACTGTGAGAGGAAACCACAGCACCTGGAGGAAACCCACACAGACACGAGGAGAACGTGCAAACTCCACACAGACAATGACCCAAGCCGGGAATTGAACCCGGGTCCCTGGCGATGTGAGGCAGCAGTGCTAACCACTCTGCTACCTTGGGACATACTGATATAGTGACAAGTGCTATATAAATGCAAGTCATTTTGTTTTCTCCTTCTAATATTGCACAAGTCTGTTAAGTACATAAGCAGTTATCTCTCGTCACTAAATCTGCCCTGCAGTGTTGGCAGCACAAATTTGGCAACAAGTTTTATATTACAGAATCCTACTGGCAGAAGCTGTGTGATATAAATGAGCTGTCATGCTGCCTAACTGAAGTGCTTTGAGCTGGAACACGTGAGATAAAATGGGAAACAATGAAAGGGGGGAAAAAAAATGTATATTGTAATTTTCTGATGATAGAGGTCGTTACAGGGTTGATTCCATGACCTGGCATTCACAGCAGGAAATGATGCTCGTGATTTCCTGAGATGCACTCCCCACATGCTCGGCTTCCTGCTGGGAGTGCCGAGTTGTGGAATGATATGAATTGTTATTATAATGAATGGTTTTCTTGCCAAGTTTAACAATCTCATTCCAGGTTGTAAACGTAATAGAGTGGAGATATTCTGCTGCACAGCTCCTGCTAAGCTTTGTTTTAAACAGAATAGTGATTGGAGTAACTGGTCATGCGCCAAAATCAACCACTATAACAACTCATTTTCAATATACAACCAATTAGAACCATAAATCTGAGATGATTTATGGTTCTAATTGGTTGTATATTGAAAATGAGTTGTTATAGTGGTTGATTTTGGTTCAACCTATGAAAGACAAATTTCACCTTTCGATCTATACGGGGACAATGAGCTGATAAGACAAATACACAGACTTTTGCTTTTTTATATCTTTTGCACTGTCACCCAGATTTTTGAATCAACTATAGGTGTTGATCTAATCACAAGAAGCAATGGCTTTTTCTTATGAATCAATGTATCTCTGTTTGGCATTGCCCATGAGGAGTGGACTGTTATCTCGCTTGACAGAAGTAAACTGATTGCATGCAGGAGCCATTAGAAGAGGCCAGCAATTAAAAATGAAGATCCACAATATTAAATATTAAAAAGCGGAGAAGGGAGACAAAGACACATTGGCTCTGGAGTGATAGCGGCTCCATTCATCAAGTTTGGGTCACCTGGTGCAAATGAGCAGCTTACCAAAGTAAATTTCCAAGAAGTAGTTGAGAGGTTGCAATGAATCTCTGCAGCAATTATGTTCACTCAGATGCTGAGAAAATAATTTATTGCATTCGGTCATTTGAATGAAGGGAATGTTAAAAAATCTTCATCAGTAAGCATTGTGCAGTACAAATGCCTCAACGGAGCTTAACTGAAGTTTTAACGTTAATTGATGTATTGTTATGTATTTTCAAGCTAGCAAGATCAGCCCTAACACTGTGCAGTGGTGCAGGTCGGATGAAATTATATTTTGTTCAACCATCTAGAGTAAGCCCAAGGGTATATATCGTTCGTAAAAAAAAATAACGGGGCAAAGAATATCATTTCATTTTTCTTCCAAAGGCTTTTTAATGTATTTTTTAACACGAGAATATGTTGAAAGATTGTTATGTAGAATTAAATGCCACAAAATATTTGCTGAAAAATCATTGAAAGGTCAAGTGGAATAATTGACAGAGATTGAGAGGACAAGAAGATTGTTAAAGGAATGGGTTTATCAAGATGGATTTCTTAGAATATAACTTCTGTGGTAGCTCGGGCACTCAAACAAATAATTGCAAGCCGTAGAATCTTGTGGTAGTTGGCAAAGTAAAATAAGTGACAAAGGCAGTGTTGAAGAAGGTGCAGATGTGGCTGGTCAACTTCAATTTTTCAGTGTTGTGCATAATGGACAAAATGAGATCGATCATACATTTCCACTACTTTCCTTTCCCTTCACAGGGAAGCATTGCTTAATCAGTGTCTGATCTGATATCACCCGTTTTAGATTATTTCCAAAACTTAAAATTATCCCCACTATTTTATGGTCGATGTGGTGCAAGATAATAGGATACCAGCCAGAGAGTTAATTTGACTCTGGAGCTTGAATGCCCACATTCATCAATATGCCGCCAGACCCTGGCACACATTCTTGACAATGACCACTAATTTCCTCGTCAAACTCCACAACACAGAGAGCAAGCTGCAGAAATTTCTTAACTGTTGCAAGAATACCTGCAACATAGAGGTGATGTTATGAATCATTGAAGACTCCCGTCACTCTCAAATGCATCATTTTCCAACTCCTTCCAAATCATCATTGCAATCATCTGCAGTGCCAGTTAACGCGCTGTTCAGAGATGTATTAAGAGGTGAGCTTCACATTGGTTAGCAATGAAAGCACTTTCATCTGCATTACCACTAGATATTAACAGGCGCAAGATGCATTAGGCTACCATCTCCCGTAGTGTTGCAATTTGTAAGGTCAAAAAAGCAGTCATTTTGCCAGCCAAGTCACCTCTCCTTTGGCACGGCCATTTGTTCCCCCTCACCTATCAATGTAAATGCACCCTCGAGCTCATTGACTACATTTTCTGGGATCGATGTAACTGCACTTATAGATTGCAGTGAAATGGATTCACAGCACTGATTTACTATGTAAAGTTCTAATAATTAGCATTATTCCAAACTAATTTATATGGGCTACAATATAGTTCATATAGGCTCTCCTTAAATATTTTAGCAATTAGAGGAAACCAATGTTAACAGGAGCACATGTATGCTATGCTCAAGAGGACATTTGACGTGTTGATATACAGAGCATCGCTGGCAAGTGCATTTTTACACAATTGCACCAGGAAGACTGTTTGCCTCTTACACAGCATACTCAATTTTCTATCTCTTTAAATTAACCATCACATTACACAAAATGTAACCAAAATTTGCTGACTGATTAAGACTTAATATCTTCAGCTGATTTGTCTGCTCCACACATGTGAAACATAAACATTGAAAATATATTACGAGAAGCAGATGTGATATTCTCCTCAAGTTGCCATTCATGCAAACACTTTGACAATGTTCTTTTAAATAAAACTAAATTGCGAGGCTAAAAGCATGCTACATGATGTAGCAAAAATCTTCCTTCGACATCAGTCATACGAACAGACGAACAAGGAGCAGGAGCAGGTCACTCAGCCCTTCAAGCCTACTCCACCATTCATTAAGATCATGGCTGATCTGACTGTAACCTCTGCATTCTCGTCAAAGTCTTATAATCTTTCACCTGCTGCTTATCAAGAATCGATCTACTTCTGCCTTAAAAATATCCAAAGACTCTGCTTTCATCACCATTTGAGGAAGAGAGCTCCAAAGACTCAACCCTCAGAGAGAACAAAATTCTCTTCATCTCTGTCCTAAATGGGCAACCCTTGTTTTTAAACAATGGCCCCAGTTCTAGATTCCTGACAAGAAGAAACATTTTCTCCACATTCTGTCAAGACACCTCAGGATTTTATGTTTCAATTAAGTTGCCAATTCCACTGGATACAAGCCTGTTCTTCCAACCTTTTTCATAAGACACCCACCTGTTCCAGGTATTTGTCTGGTAAACTTCCTCTGAACTGCTTCCAATGCATTTGCATCCTTCCTTAATAAGGAGACCAATACTGTATACAATACTCCAAATGTGGTCTTACCAATGTATAACTGAAGGGTATGCTCCTGACTTTTACATTCAATTCCCCTTGCAATAAGTGATAACATTCTATTGGCTTTCCTAATTACTTGCTGTACCTGCATACTAGCTTTTCTGATTCATGCACTAGGACACCCAAATCCTTTTACATCTCTCACCAGTCTATAAAATATTGCAATGGAAGGTGTGTGTTATGCTGGCAGTACACTAAATACTTCAGTTAAAAGTGAAAAGTTACTTATCTCAATAATATGTAACTATTCATAGAAGTCATACTCAAAACTTTAATGTATTTTTTATTTAATGTATTTACCCTAGAAGACAAATTGTGCAGTTCTATTCACAATCTCCAGTTGTATCTCCAGTACATTTATGACAGATTAGTTGGAAATTAGGCGCGGACCTGGATACACTACACCCTGCTCCTGTTATAACATTTCCAATGTTACTTTACTGAGGATGGAGCCTCTGTCCACTCCAAATAGGGCCCATGGCATTGATGGAAGTTGGTGGCTCAGGGTTGCCAGTTCAGGCCAGAGGATTTTGTGGCCTGGTCAGGGATACACCAGGAGCAGCATTGGTGACTAGGTGTTACACTGAGTAAGATTAGGGGTATTAATAGCCATGGGGAAGAAATGAATCTCACCATGCAATGTAGTTGAAGCACAAACCCCCAAAGGATAAAAGATTTATCTCTGCTTATCCTATCTTCATAGGTTGGGTGCCCTACAACTCCCTCCCCATTCAAACCCAGCTACCTCAGTTGAGGTTCCAGGTCTCCTTTGGGAGAAGCCAGATGCACCCTATATGTTACGAGCGTCCACCTGGTTTATTTAAATTAAGGACCCATCTAGTGACCAATGCAGTCCACCTGGACCAGCAGTTGGGTCTCAAGTGAGGGTATACATTGGAATCTGAACCAAAAACAGAAAATGTTGGAAAACCTCAGCATCTGAGGAGAAAGAACAGAGCAAATGTTTCAAGTCTGGATAACCCTTCGTCAGAGCCCTGCTGTTCTTGCAGCTCCATTATTTCTAATTTTCTTTTTTGAAAGGAAGGAATTTAGACATTATGGAATAAAAGCTCTTCTTTTGCATCAATGATGCACATTCTGAGTTCATGCTGCAAAATTACATGCTTCCAACCTTGTCGAATAGGAAGTTAAGAGATAGAATTTTACAATTGGCTCTGAGACCTGGAAATCAGATCCTAAAGTCGCACTTGTCGACAGTGGGGCTGGCTCAGTGATTTAACCACCAGCAGCTTCCTAATAAATGTCCAACAATGAGACACCCTCAGACAGCTGTGTACAATTAAAATTTGCAGGGCCCAAGTGTGAGAGGCCCTGAAGAATGGGGTCATTGAGGTGACTAATCTTTTCTGCAGCCCTACCTTTGTGCCATGGGGTCTCAGACTCTGATGCCCCCCCAGGCTGCCACAGGGAGACCATCACCACGTGAGCGAGGGGACATGTGAGACAGCCTCAGGATTGGCAAAGTGCTGGCGGCCTTGCATAATGGCCCTTAACTGGGGCATTAATTGTAAAAATCAGCTGTCTGCCTCTGTGGAGTGGGAAACGGATCCTCCTCACAGCCCGCAGCTGGTAAATACCCTGGTGGTGGGAGAGAACTGGGTTGCTGTCCTGGCACAGCTCCTCACTATTTTATTGGTACCCTCACTGGCTCCATTTCTACCATCTGAGGGCTGGCAGAATTCAGCCCAGAGCACCAGATAGGAAAATTACAAGCAATGTCAACAGAGATGTTGACTCCTGCTGTCAGCCTCAAGACCAGTAACTGCAGTGTGAATACCCTCTAAAAGCGCTGCACCTGACCTCGGAATGCTAGACGTGAAAGCTGGATGGCAGCAAAAGTCCCAGTTTCTAGCAACGTTAACCATTGTCTTGACGGGCACACAGATTCGCCAATGTGAGCTTTGGTGTCATTATAGGTACAAAGCCCAACAAACCAGAGGGTAAATGAGCTCATAATCATTTCTCTTCTATTATGTTGCTTCTGAGATTCAAATGTTTTATTTTGTAATGTTTCCATGAAACCACAATGCGAACCAAAGTCCTGGAACTCTCTAAGTCCTGAAAAGCTTTTCTGTCTAACAGTGTAACAGCCATGAAATGTCAGCGATTGAAGAAGTTACAATAGCAGATCATGTGCAACATCAGTACAGTATTTAACAGCTTTGCAATCTTATATTGTGTGCCAGCTTACTCTGTTCTTCAGCCTCTTAATAAGCATTTCCACTTTGTTAGCTGTGGGGTTCCTCAAAAAAGATCTGTTTTGGCTGCAAGAGCTACCTGTGCTATGAAAACAGTGTGTGTTATACGTCATTGTATCTCAGTTGGCATCCTTCTGCTCCTCCCAGCTTAATGTGCTGTATTATACCTAGTGACACTGAACTGTGTCATCATTTTAATACATTCAGCATAAGTATTTTGAATAAGTTTAAATGAATTTTGTCTCTTTCTGCTAAAACAAGTGCCAACTTTTCAACCAAGAAATTGATCAATTCAGGGTTAGTAGTTTCTGAATTGAGAATATTAAAAAATAATATTCACCACATCTACAGTAAGATACAGAAAAAGCATGGTGCGGTGTGTTGGTACTCACGTGGATTCAAGTTTTAGATCACAGATTTTAAACCTGTAAATCCCCATATCCAGCAATCACTTTTCAAACTCATAGCCAGACACCAAATTAAGCATGAGTAAAGTCAGTCTCACAATGAAAATTCACAGTAGTTTCACAGACTAAGCCAACAGAACTTAAGGTAGAGGTTGGTGATTATATGGAATAAACTACATTGAAGACACATTTAAGAAATTGAGGAAATGAGGAAGTAGCTTGACAAGGATTTGTGAAGTGAACGGTCAGAAAGACCATTGTTGGAAGATAAAGTAACCAAGAGATATCTTTTGATTATTTTTGAACTTGTTCTGTAGCCAGGATTGTTCTGTGGCCCCTTCAGTGCAGGACACCAACATCAGCTGAAGTAGTAAAGGAAGTAAATTCAAACAAGGGTTTATGAATGTGAAAGGTAGGAGAAGTCGTGTGCAATAACCCAGCAGGTAAATATCTTGTGCTGTGGTGCACAATGAATATTGATATTGGCACTAATGTCTGTGACAATACTGACAAATGATGTTTCTTTGTGTGGAGTTAATTCTCTCTCTTTTCTTGTTTTATTCCATTTCTACCTAACAGAATTATTTGTAGTTTTCCGTTTCAATCTGCATTTGCATGGTTGTCACATACTTGCCTTTGCCTACCTAGCTTACATCATTCCTTATTAATAGTATTCCCATCCTCCAAATGCGATATGTTCATGTTTGTTCACTTTAAATTCATGATTCTTCTTCAGTGCCTTCAAAACTACCATCTTACACAACCACTCAACGCTCAGCAATGCAGCTCTTTACCCCTGTATGAGCTGCCATGGAGATGTCAGCCTACTTGCCTAATGTCCAGTCTTGACAGAGCCAATTTTCCTCCAATTCATTATTGGAAAGGCTGAAGTCATTGTGTTTGGCCATTGCCATAAACTCTGTTCCCTTATCACAGATTCTGTCATTTTCTTGGCCACTTATATGCTCACCTCTCCTTCAAACCTATCTTTTTTACCAAACTTTTCTTTATCTCTTTTAATATCTCCTTCTTTGGTTCAGTGTCAAGGGTTGCGCTCCTGTGAAGGATGCTTTCCTACACTACATGTGCTATATAATGCAAGTTGTTGTTATTGTTGTTACTTCCCCCCCAGTGTCTCCTATTCTAATCTATGACCTGCCCAACCTGGTTCCAGTTTCATTTTCACCCCCTTTTTCCTGTCTGATTAGGGAAACGACACAGAACCACATCACTAACACCCAGAGACAGAAATAAATCACGCCACGATTTGACAGACGGAGACAGAGAGAGAATAAAGCACTGAGCTAGCGCTCAGTGCTGGTGTACCAATATGCTGCGGAGTGTTAGGACGTGTTGCCATGCCTGAAACTCCCCACGCGCTGAATTCCCGATTTCTCGGCGAGGAATACTGCATGCCGTAGAGGGGAAATGCTAAATAAAGGGGAAAAAAGTCATTTTTTTAACAAGGGGATCAAATTAAATAAAACACAATGCAGGAAGTCATCGAATTAAAGAACATAAAGTTCACATTTCTGAAATTGAGAAGATAATCTGGCAGAATTAATTCATATCCTTCTATGCGTTCCTTCAATTTAATATTGATTGTTGTTTCACAGCCTATTCTGTATTGTGTTCTTTGACCTGACAACATGTATCATCTTGTGGTTTAACTGTTCATCAGCAACTTTCCCACCCAGCCAATCTATCTAATTAGTACCCATGCGAAACAAGCTATCGATTTCGCTGGCCAATGTTTTCAGGTTGGATCGTTCTAAATAGCTTATTCTAACTGATTGAAAACAAAAAATGTTTCCCTTCAAACATTGGAACTGGATATTTTGCTGGTTAACTCATTCTGTTAACTTAGGAATGCTTTCCTCTCTCTGGCCTGCTGTCATCAATTAATATTTACAAAAAATACATTGCTAGGCAGCAGCTAAGGCATTGCTTGGAAGTTGACTAAACACAGGAATGAGAGGGCTGAAATTGGTCTATGCCAACAGTATGAAATGGGTAGTAGATTTTTTTTAACAAAGCCTGATCTTTTCTTTACTGAACTTCATGTAACTACAGTTCAAACCTCTTTTTTGGAGACTCATTCCCAAGTCACATTGTCACCTTGGCTTGAAATTAAAAATTAAAATATTTTCCAAGCCAATGAACAAATAAAAACTGGTGCGTTGAAAGATCAGCTGCCATTTTCCGATGAGCAACTTTTGCGGTGCTGGCGTGGAGCATTCTCTCACACTTTTACCGCTATTCCACTGTCTCTCCCAGCAGATCGACCTCCTTTGGGCATTCCCACATGCAGAATGTTATGCAGGTGAGTATACTATTTGTTGGTTATAACATTTTACAGTTCCTTAGTAAATTAAAAAAATCAAAAGCTTTTAAAATGTGCCTTTCAGTCTCTTGCACTCTTAAAGACCAACTTGATTTTGTGAATCTCCTCAAAGGTCTACAAAGCGGCCCAATTAGTAGAAGCTTCCAAGGATGATTAATTTAATCTGTGGTCATGACCATTTTGGACAGCCCACTGGCCCAGTTCCTTGGTGTGGAGATGCCGGCGTTGGACTGGGGTAAACACAGTAAGAAGTCTCACAACACCGGGTTAAAGTCCAACAGGTTTATTTGGTAGCAAAAGCCACTAGCTTTCGGAGCGCTGCCCCTTCATCAGGTGACTTTAACCAGTTCCTTGGCACAGCATTGCATCATGACAACTGCTCTCTGCAGGTGAACTAGGAACTTAAGAATATGGGGATAGTTTCCACTTTAAGTGTGATTGACCATTTGGGTGCAAACTGAGCCTAAATTCGCACCATTTTTGAGAAGTGCTTTTTTTTCTCCCACATTTCTGCTCAAACTCATTTATATGGCACCAAAAACAAATGTTGCCATGAACCATCCAATATGAAAAATAATCCAGACCAGTGCTCTTATTTTCCAGTTTGTACTGGTGCTGCATTTTAGGGCATACAAGAGCAGTTCGGACCAGGGCAAGGCAACGGCCTAGTGGTATAATCGCTAGACTATTAATCCAGAAACTCAGCTAATATTCTGGGGACCTGGGTTCAAATCCCACCATGACAGATGGTGGAATTTGAACACAATAAAAAAAATCTGGAAATAAGAATCTACTGATGACCATGAAACCATTGTCGATTGTCAGAAAAACCCATCGGGTTCACTAATGTCCCTTAGGGAAGGAAATCTGCCGTCCTTACCTGGTCTGGCCTACATGTGACTCCAGAGTTACAGCAATGTGGTTGACTTTCAACTGCCCTCGAGCAACTAGATGGGCAATAAACGCTGGCCAGCCAATGACGGCCATGACTCACAAATAAATAAAAGATTTCCCCATTTTTACTATTTCTTTTGTTCTGGGCACAGTTTTTTTAAAACTTAAAAATAGAATTATCTTTAAAAATATTCCTTGATATACTTAAGAATGATAACTTTGTCCAGTTTGATTAATATAGCTGAAAATGGGTATATCTCATGTTCAGTCACAACACCAATCCACCAACTTGATTTGAAATGACTGACAATGGCTTTTAAAAACTATACTGGACATTTGCTAGTTACACTGGTGTACAGCAGTCAGTTTCTCAGAAAATTAAACAAAAATCAAAAGCTTTTAACATGTGCCCATTAAGTGCCCCAAAGAACCAGCTTATATGTTACGAGCCTCCTGGAGTGGGGAGGCTTGCAAGCAGACACAATTAGTGGAAACTTCCAATGGTGATTAATTCGATCTGCGGTTCTGGCTAGGTTTATGAGCTGACTTAGAACCATAGAAAGGAGGAGACCATTCAGCCCATCTTGTCTATGCCAGCCCCAGGACACACAGTCACCCTTGCTAATCCCACCTTCCTGCACCCGGCCCACAGCCCAACGGGCTTCTAGCACAATATTTTTTGAGACTAGCGCAGAAGATCGTGGAAACTCAATTTGTGCTGAATGCAATTTGTGTTTCAACTTCTGAAATCTCCGAAACAAACTGGTTTTTGGTTTTGAGCAAATTATGTCAACACAAACAGCGCAACCAAGTGAAAACTCTACTGCATAGGAACTGCTGAAACCTTCAAGAGCAGAAAACATTGTGTTTGCAGAAGTTAACCATGTCATCAAGTGAGCTAATTGTCTTAATTGCCAACAGTGATTGTAATCTGCAGAAAACAATGGCATTGATTCTCGCATCTATAGTCTGTGCCACAGGAATTTGATTATTCCTACTACAAACTGAATGTATTTCAACCTGGCTGTATTTAAGAATAATATCGGGTCATTTCCCTGACCATTTAAGATAGAAATCAGATTTTGGTTTACAATGTTAAATGATGTCTGTCATCCACTTCAGCTTTGGATGGTCAGATAGAAGCAGATTGCAAGTGAATTCACGTTTTAAAATTGTTTTGCCTCTTCCCTACGCTATTCACATAATGGTCCAGCAGCTTATAATGCTGTAACTTCTGATTCATTTTGTTTTATTCTGACAATTTTAGAGGATGAAACAATAATGAAAGTAATAAAGCAGCAGGTTTAATTTATGGCATGAAACGGTTTCTGAGAAGACGAAGTGAACACCAAGCATGAAATGGAGTCAGCTGCTTACTTCAAAATCGTAACTCCCACAGTTGCGTGGACCTGCAGAGTTTCACTGGCTGTCTTGTCTGGAGACAATACACATCTTTTTAGCCTGTCTTGGTGCTCTCTCCACTCCCATTGTTTTGTTTCTTAAAGACTGGATTAGTTGTAAGTATTCGCATTCCAACCATTATTCATGTAAATTGAGTCTGTGTCTTTATAAGTTCTGTTTGTGAACAGAATTCCCACTCACCTGAAGAAGGGGCTTAGAGCCTCGAAAGCTTGTGTGGCTTTTGCTACCAAATAAACCTGTTGGACTTTAACCTGGTGTTGTTAAACTTTTTTACTTCAAAATCTGCAGGGTTCTCCAATTCCGAAAAAAACCCACTTTGTCTAACGATTGGTTCCCCCAACAAACAGATCTAAGGAACGATCGGGGGACTTTGTCAAGTAGACTGTGTTGTTTTCAGCTTGTCACATTTGTCAATTTAGTTCTCAATGCTCACCAGTCAACCTCATCAATAAAACCTGGTACTTCAGTGATAAGTAGAAAAGAAATCGAAACCACACATCTATTTTCACAAAGGTTCACACTGATCTATTTCAGGGATAATAAAAAAAAGGGCAAAAACTGGATCATAACACGATGAGTAAATAACCCAGTATTTCACTGTAAAACAGCTGTATTCTGTTAGGTACGCGAGTGATGAACTGCTACCTGTTTACATCATGCTGTTTGCAAGGATCACAACAAGCTGCAATTATTAGAAAGGTCACCAGCCTGAAATGTTGGCCTGGGGTTTGATGTGTTGACAGATGGGAGCTGGGGAGGGGGGTGGGGGGGTCGGGGGGGGAATGGGTCGGGTCGTGGGGCATGGGTCGGGTCGGGGGGGGATGGGTCGGGTCGGGGGGGGGATGGGTCGGGTCGGGGGGGATGGGTCGGGTCGTGGGGCATGGGTCGGGTCGGGGGGGGATGGGTCGGGTCGGGGGGGGGATGGGTCGGGTCGGGGGGGGATGGGTCGGTTTGTGGGGGGATGGGTCGGGTCGGGGGGGGGGATGGGTCGGGTCGGGGGGGAGGATGGGTCGGGTCGGGGGGGGATGGGTCGGGTTGGGGAGGTCGGGTCGGGTCGGGGGGGGGATGGGTCGGGTCGGGGGGGGATGGGTCGGTCGGGTCGTGGGGGGATGGGTCGGGTCGGGGTGGGATGGGATGGGTCGGGGTGGGATGGGGTGGGATGGGTCGGGTCGGGTCGGGGGGGGGGATGGGTCGGGCTGGGGGGGATGGGTCAGGTTGGAGAGGTCGGGTCGGGTCGGGGGGGGATGGGTCGGGTCGGGGGGGGATGGGTCGGGTTGAGGGGGATGGGTCAGGTTAAGGGGGATGGGTCAGGTTAAGGGGGATGGGTCGGATTAGGGGGGATGGGTCGGATTGGGTGGGTTGGGTCGGGGGGGTTGGGTTGGGGGGGATGGGTCGGGTTGGTGGGGGATGGGTCGGGTTGGTGGGGGATGGGTCGGGTCGGGGGGGGATGGGTCGGGTTGAGGGGGATGGGTCAGGTTAAGGGGGATGGGTCAGGTTAAGGGGGATGGGTCGGATTGGGGGGGATGGGTCGGATTGGGTGGGTTGGGTCGGGGGGGATGGGTCGGGTTGGTGGGGGATGGGTCGGGTTGGTGGGGGATGGGTCGGGTTGGGAGGGATGGGTCGGGTTGGGGGGATGGGTCGGGTTGGGGAGGATGGGTCGGGTTGGGGGGGATGGGTCGGGTTGGGGGGGATGGGTCGGGTTGGGGGGGATTGGTCGGGTTGGGGGGGATGGGTCGGGTTGGGGAGGATGGGTCGGGTTGGGGAGGATGGGTCAGGTGGGTGGGTTGGGGGCACTCAGGTTAGGTTCGGGGGCTCGGTTGGGGGAGCTCGGGTTGGGTTGGGGGGGGTCGGGTAGGAGGGGGGGCGTCGGTACTGTATTAGTGCAGGGAAGCTAGAAATATGTTAATTGCGCCTGTCAGTGAATTTTTAATGCAGCTACATCATTATTGTTTGATTCCAGGTTTCCTATCCAATTAGCATCAGAAGGTCTCAACTTCCATATTTCAAGGAACACTCCAAACATGCAAGTTGAAGCAATCGAAGCTTAGTAGTTGAGAGAAAGAAATGTTGCTATGGAAGATAGATGGTCAAAGTCTGCATCCCACTCCATGGATACCCCTCTTGGTGTGCTGCTGGGGGCTGTGAAGACCGAGAAGGAGGTACTGTTCTCTAGCAACTGGAGAAAGAAACCCAGTGGAGAAATCAAGATGATGGAGTTTGCTGAGGAGGTCTGCAGCAGGAGCACGCTGCTAGGTGGCTGGATCTAATGCAAGAAGCACTTCAATGACCAAAGCAGGCAGGAATGAGGAGAGCAACGGCACGTTCACCTATATCCTCACATCATCCCAACCCCCTTCAAACGCCCTCCCAAGCTCACTCCAGCATCTCAGAATCTGAAGATATCTCCAGCGTATCACTCCTCACACCCACTTAGCAGGTACAACCATCCTTTTCTGTCGAGACACTTCCACAATCTCCATCTATCCTTCCACCGCTGACACTCACACTAACATTATGCCCCTCCATCATTGTCACTCTCAACAAATGGTTTCCATCGATCAGGGAACAAAATCCTTTTCTCTCCTTCATATATTTCTTCTTTCCCTCTTTGCAGGATAGTGTCGCTGGAGCACCAGGAGAGACAGAATACTGGAGTTGCCCCTCCAACCATCTTGAAATTAGCAGCTGCAGAGGAGGAGGCACAGCAGACCAATGGTGTCTCAAGAAGCCTGGTAATCAGAGGTGGGGAGATTTGGAGAGCTCCAACTATCTGATGACAGAATCAAATATTAGCCAGCTAGATGGCATACAATACTCAGCAGTCATGTTAGCTTGCTGTCATTTCATCATGACAACTTCCAACATTCTGGCCTTGCCAACACTCATTCAAATCTTTTAAAGTCCCACAAGGTTCTCACGTGTCCAGTAGGGGTTGCTTGACGTTGCTGAGATGATGAGGGTGTACCATCACAGGACCTAGGTAATACATGCACCAACTCAGACAATAGTACTCCAGTGGAACCAGTTACAGAGAGAGTTGGGTTTTCATTTGGTGTCTCGCACATTACATGGGAGAAGGAGCAGATGGTAGAGTCAATGACAGTAGTGGACAGTCCGCATTAGGAGCACACACGACTCTCCGAGTTCCATTCATCTGGATGTAGATGCTGTAACTGAGGGCACTCTATGAAGAGCAGAGTCATCGAGCAACAGCAGAGATTGTGCAATGTCCTGGCACATAAAGAGATTGGCAGAATCTACCTCCAACATGACTGGCACCTTGTCGCAGGCCAGTGCAATGATAATCCTCTTCCACATTTGTATTCAAATGACTGAAAAGACCATGGAGTCATAGAGTTTTACAGCACAAAAAAGGACCTTCAGCCCACTGTGTCTGTGCCAGCCATCAAACAACTATCTATTCTAATCCCTTTCATGTTTCAAGAAACTCATCTTCAACAGGTAAATGGCTTGTTCCATGATGCATCCGGTGATAACGTGGAATTTATTGTAGCACCAGTATGCCTCACACAACAGCTTTCAGAGAGGTGCCATCAGTCATATTTTGAATGGGTATCTCCTGTCTCCAGCCAGCCAGTAACTCTGATTCCAGGTGCAAAGATGGCTGGGAAGGTGCACTGCTGCAGGGTGAATGCATCATGGCAGCTGCCCAGGAATTCTAAGTATACTTGCATTCAGATCTTTACGTGGTTGGACACCAGCTGCACATTGATAGAGTTGATGAACACTCTGGGGGTATCTTATGGGTGAGTTATCTGCCATATTTGTGCAGTCAATGAGTGATGAGCATTCACTCATTCTGATTGACATCATCACAGGTTGATATAATTGTAGCCCAAAGTCAGTTTCTCTTCAACTTTTCCAAAGCTGAGGAGGAAACATCCTGGTATATGGAGTACAGTGAAGCTTGCTATATTTACCTGGATTCCGGGTAATAAGAAAATAACTCGGATATAGGGAGCAAAAGATCAGTTGCAAGAGAGGACTAGAATGGAGTACAAAAACCTCAAACAATAAAATTATCTATTTATGTAATTATAGTTATTAGTTGGCACAGAGTGCAGTTATGAACACAAGAGGTAAGGATTTCAATAAATAGGAAAGTTCTAGTTGTTAGCTCAATATATTACTGCAGGTGAACAAAGTAATCTTTTAATATACAAACTGAAAAAGCTGGAAATACTCAGCCGGTCTGGCAGGATCCGAGCAGAGAGAAACAGAGTCAATAGGTGGGATTTTCCAGCCGCACTCACCCCAAGGCCGGAAAATCAGAGGTCAACGGATCTTTGCATGGTCCTATCCCGCCCTATATGATTCCATGGTGGGCAGGAGGGAAAAATTCCACCCAATGTTTCAGGCTGATGACTTTTCATCGGAAAACTGACCAACCAGAAACGGTTCGGGAATGCAAGGGTTTTTATTCAGATTTCCCAGTTTAACAAAGACCTGGACCTAAAGGAAATCTCCCAAAATTTGTGCTACGTACAATTTCTTGGGTCATCATATGCTAAAAATGTTAGCAAGAAAGTTAGCTAAACATAGAACAGAAAGAAGAACCAGTGTGGTCAAGTTTCTTAATCACAGCTATCATAGAAAATAGGTGAATACATTCCGAAAGGCGCAATTCCGGATATTATCTGTTTCAGAATTAAACCGCAGACCTGCTCAGAAGGAGGAGGAGTTAGGTCTCTAGTTCGAACCTTCACTGGTGTTGGGTGTGCCCTCCTGCTAAAGACACTGGAAATGCCACTCGAAGCCAGCTGGCTGGCAGGGTTGGTGCAGGATTCCCCCATCTCCCTTCGCAAAAAATAACTTAACTGCTTTTTTCCCTGCTTACAAAGGGAGCTGTTTTAAATTTTTTTTAAATTCTGCCCTTCCCTAAATCGGGTGCGAAGGGGCCTTCCAGGCATTTCCCACCTCCAGCCTGAACCAGCAGGTGGGACCCAGGTCTATAGGGTCGATGCAAGGTGACATTAGAATGCCCACAATTCAAACTCAATCTCGAACTGGGGCACACAAACTGCCAACTTAGGGATGGATATTCCTTGTCCCCTGACATCAATGGCCTTGCAGAGGTCGGTAGAGGCTCTGTTCCCAGACCATACATAAAACTCTGTCTTAAGATTGGACCTAGCATAAATGTATCTTAGCCGGGTGGTCTTGCTGCCGGATGTGTTCTGGAATGACCAAGATCTTCCCTTCTAAAACGAGGGAACAAATCAGGTGCAACAGAAGTGAAAGATGATTTGAGTTACCTGTCGTGGATCTGATGGAGGAGGCCATTATTGCAGACGACATCGCAGGGATGCAGTCATCATCCTGTGAGTAGCCAGCTTGAATGGCACGCAGGTAACTGTGACTTCGTGTGCGGAAGCAGCCAGGAAGATCCAAGGCATCCACTGCCTGTGATTCAATTTCTCCGAAAACAGACTCGCAAACTGATTCAAACTGCCCGTTGACCTCTGCTTCACTGACCTGAGGAACAAAATCAATGATTAAATAGAAGCCATCAATTCAAAGCCTCTTCTCCTTGCTTTGGAAATATACAAGGTGGACATCAGGACCACTATTACCCCAGTTAAATACCTGCCTTGGTTCAATGAAAGCTGTGCTGTCTCCAAGTACATTAAATGGATTTTAATAGATACTTGACATCAGAGTGAATTTTACCATCCCGCCTGCCACGGGAGTTGGAGCGGGTGAGGGACAGACCATGGAAAGGTCCCTTGATCTCGGGCGGGATTTTCTGATTTTGGGACGAGCAAGGCCAGAAAATCCCGCCCGTGTTGGAAATTGTGTCAAAAAGAAAGTTTGCTGAGCTTCTGTCCCCTTTAGTGCCATCTTAAAGCTCAGCACATTTGAGGATAATTAAGTTACGGATAAGTTTATTTTCCACCTTTAAACAGAAGGCAAAGAGAAAATTGCTTTATCAATGTGCTTATTTACTTCCACAGCAGCAGTGGACATCTTTGAGTCCCTGTAATTAAGTGTTGCTAGGGCTGGGAAGGTGGTCCAGTGGAGTTCTGAAATTTCCAGGTTGAGTCTGCTCTGCAATTGACAGAATTGTTTAACAGACAAAAAGCAATACAAACAGTATGTCCACTTTCTAAATTAAACTCTGGGAAGTACTGATACTGCAACAAGATGCTACAAGTGAAACTCCTCCCTCTACCCAGTTGTATCAGAAACAGAACAGGCGTCTGCTCAAGTTATACTAAGCGTGGGATTTTCCCGCTCTCCCTGATATGTTTTCTGGCATCAGAGGCAGCTTATTATTGGCCGCTGGTGAGATCTTCCAGTCCCACCAATGTCTATGGCGTTTTGCGTGGCTCGCCTGTCCCACCGCCGAGGAACCCACTGCAAGGAATCATCTCTGGTGGGACTGGAAAATCCCACTGATGGGAAGGGCTGGAAAATCCCACTCTAAGCAGTAGGGGGTGGCACAGTGGTTATAGCACTGCTGCCTCACAGCGCCAGGTACCGGGTTTGATTCCCGGCCTCGGGTCACTGTCTGTTTGGAGTTTGCACGTTCTCCCTGTATCTGCGTGGATTTCCTTTGGGTGCTCCGGTTTCCTCCCACGGTCTGAAAAACATGCTGGTTAGGTGCACTGATCTGAACAGGCACCGAAGTGTGGCGACTAGGGGAATTTCACAACAACTTCATTGCGGTGTTAATGTCATCCTTACTTGTGACTAATAAATAAACTTTAAACTTTTTTGACCCTGGCATTAGAATTAGTTTTCTCTCCAGTGTGGACATTGGGAACTTCTGTTCTACCTCACATCTCTGTCCCCAAAGCCTCCTCAGGCATTTCAGAGCTCTTATTGCTAACATGCTAATGAACATTAAACAACTTTAAATTAAAGATTTAACTTCCTAGTGGCCCCAAAGTGTGAGTGCTAATTCAATTTCAATCAAGATGATTACCAAACATGCGACTGTTGCAGTTAATTTGTTGCCACAAGACACTTGGGCATTACTGATTGATGAAGCAATGGAAATAGAGGATGTGGGAATTTCTGTTAAAATTTGAGAAAACTAACTGCCTCATTAGTAAGACGCTGAATATGTGACAAACGTCCACATGTGATTTCAAGCCTCAAACCATGAGTTGTATTATCTGTTCTTGCCAGCCCCGAGACCGTAAATTCCTGCCCGAAGTCAATAGACCTTTAAATGGTCCACCAAACTTTCCATCCCACCTCCGACGATTCCCGTGGCGAGTGGAACTGTAACATTTACCTGCATGTTTGAGAAGGTGGAGTGGGTAAAGGGGTGCGGTGACATTGGAAACCTGGACAGAAAAGCCCGTTGTTAACTTTTTCCAGTTTTACAAAGAAAAGATTTTTAGCTCCTTTATACAAACACAGGGTAAAATGTTCCACCACATGTATGTCTACAAGTGCATGCACATTCTGACATGCTGAGAGGTGCAGCACAAACTTGGTTTTATTTTGATATGGTTGGCTTAACCTAATCAAGTCAAAGATGCTTCATTAGATTTAAAGTTACTGCATTTGGATTCAAAGTTCCTTCTTCCACAGCAAGATGAAAATTTGGATGTTTTATTCTGATACTTAATTAGTGAAGGGAAAAGGAATTTCAGTAGTTTAAGACAGTACCACTTAAGTTCAATGGGAATTGATCCAATTGGAATCAATAAAATGATGTGGCACAGATGGAGGTCATTTGGCCCATTGTACCTACGCTGGCATTCCAATCAACCTGACCTCCTCCCTGCCCCTGCCCTGCCCCCGCCCCCAACCCCCGCCCCCAACCCCCGCCCCCAACCCCCGCCCCCAACCCCCGCTCTTTCCTGCAACCCTGTCATTTTATTTTCTCCTTTCACATGTTTATCCAATTATCTTTCCTTAATCTGGCTGAACTACTCCTTCAGGCAGTAATTTCAACTCCTATTTGTCTATGCACTTCAGCATTGGTTGCTAACAATTATTATCTAAATGGAAAGAAATTACAACATGCTACTGTGCAAAGGGACCTGGGGGTCCTTGTGCATGAGACGCAAAAACACAGTCTGCAAGTGCAACAGGTGATCAAGAAGGCAAATGGGATGTTGGCCTTTATCGCAAGGGGGATAGAATATAAAAGCAGAGATGTCTTGCTGCATCTGTACAGGGCATTGGTGAGGCCGCAGCTGGAATACTGTGTGCAGTATTGGTCCCCTTATTTATGGAAGGATATACTGGCCTTGGAGGGAGTGCAGAGAAGGTTCACCAGGTTGATACCAGAGATGAGGGGTGTTGATTATGAGACTGAGCAGATTGGGTTTGTACTCGTTGGAATTTAGAAGGCTGAGGGGGGATCTTATAGAGACCTATAAGATAATGAAGGGGCTAGATAGGGTAGAGGTGGAGAGATTCTTTCCACTTAGAAAGGAAGCTAGAACTAGAGGGCACAGCCTCAAAATAAAGGGGGGTCGGTTTAGGACAGAGTTGAGGAGGAACTTCTTCTCTCAGAGGGTGGTGAATCTCTGGAATTCTCTGCCCACTGAAGTGGTGGAGGCTACCTCGTTGAATATGTTTAAATCACGGATAGATGGATTCCTGATCGGTAAGGGAATTAGGGGTTATAGGGATCAGGCGGGTAAGTGGAACTGATCCACTTCAGATCAGCTATGATCTTATTGAATGGCGGGGCAGGCTCGAGGGGCTAGATGGCCTACTCCTACTCCTATTTCTTATGTTCTTATGTTCTAACCTCCTCATTGCTTAATGCCTTTCTAAGTTTTGTATAATCTACAAACTTTGATACGATGCTCTGTATATTGTTAAGCCTCTCAGCTGCAGTCCAGTAATAAAAGATGGTGCAAGTCCAGCTTCTTCATAAACTCACTTCATTCTCTATTACAACTCCACATACACACCCAACACCCAGTGCCACCTGTAACCCGTTTATATATCCCAGTGAGTACTATTAAAACATTTAACATACGGATTAGGTCTAAAGTGGAAGGTTGCAGATAACCCATTCCTAACACATATCCAGGTCCAGATCATTAATATATGTCAAACAGCACAGTGGTCCTAAAGCCAACCTCTGGGGAATAAAAATGCATACTTCCCTGCAGCCTGACAAACAACCGAGCCCACTATTCGAAAAGCAGAAAACTGTGGATGCTGGAAACCTGAAATAAAAGCAGAAAAAACTGGAAATATTCTGCAGGTCAGGAAGCATCTGTGGAATGAGAAACAGAATTAGCGGGGGAAGATTTTACACCCCCATTTTTGGTGGGCGGGAATGGCGGTGGGGCAGAGAATCGAGGGGGAATCCTGAAACAGCTGTTGTGCTGACAGGAATTCACCCGCTCAATTGTCTCTGCCCACCCCATGAAAAAATGGGGTTCCTGTCATGCAATGATGGGGGGGTCATGCTAGGTTCCAGTGCCTGGGCTGTATCAGGAACTGATGATGGGGACAGTGTGAGGGGAAACTGGCAGAGACCAGTGCCAGGGGACAATATTGGAGGTTCCATGTCTGTGGAGTTGGGTGGGGGGTGGGGGAGAGTCCATGTCCATGGGGGTGGGGTTTCCTTGTCCATGGGCTGATTCATTTCTTTATTTTTTTTACATCTGATCTCTGGGGAGCTTAAGTTGGACCTGCCCCGCCAACATGGTATCGTGATCTACCTTCTGTTTTTCTTTCCCAGAGTGTTTTGAAGTTTGATGGGAAAAGCCAGCAGCACAGCTGGTTGGCTACACACCGCTTTTGCTGTCCAAATTGACACAAAACTAGGAAACTTTTGCCCAATCTTTCAGGACGATGGCATAGATCTGAAACTTTGGGTGGGATTTTCTGGCCATGCTCACCCCGAGACTGGAAAATCCCGCCTGAGGTCAACAGACCTTTGCATGATCCATCCTTTAAGTCTGTTTCACTCTCCACACATGCTACCTGACCTGCTGAGTATTTCCAGTTTGTTCCGTCCTGTCATTTAGCCAGCTTTGTATCCATGATACCACTGTCTCTTTAACACGGCGGACTTTAACTCTGCTAATAAATCTATTATGTAGCACTTTAGAAACATAGAAACATAGAAAAACTACAGCACAAAACAGGCCCTTCGGCCCCACAAGTTGTGCCGAACATATCCCTACCTTTGAGGCCTACCTATAACTCTCCATCCTATTAAGTCCCATAGAAACATAGAAAAACTACTTTGTGAAACATCTTTTGATAGTTCACATTAACAACATCAACCACATGATCCTTAAGTCAGATTGCATTATGCAATAATCATTCATTATGTTTTCACAGCTGAAGTCAAACTCATTAGCAGAAACTCGAGGTGATAGATGAAATTATTTTTAATGGTTTGAAAGTTTAAAGTCCTCTATTAACCATTGTGTCATGGTAAAGAAAAATATTTGCTCCAACAGAGTTCGCTGTAGCATCTTAATTTAAAAAAAACATAAACTTGCTTTTTCACCAGATAAAACTCCGACTGGTTTGTCCTTCAAACTGGTCACAGAAACTCCACCACAGTGCAGAAGAAGGCCATTCAGCCCATCAAGTCTGCACCAATTTTGTGACAGAGTATCTTACCCTATCCCCATAACGCCACACGTTGTAGCATTAGTTATGGTGGCTGTGATTTATTGGATGACTTAGTTTGGTACAGCTGAAACCAACTTAAGCCATAAAACACTCTAGACATTTGAGGTACAACTCTCCCTGGAATGGTCCCACTATCTACAGTTACCTCCAATACAGGGCATCTGTATTTTGACAAAGTACCGTATGGTAGGTTGTTGCATAAGGTTAAATCTCATGGGATCCAGGGTGAGGTATCTAAATGGATACAAAATTGGCTTCTGTCAGAGGGTTGTTTTTCAAACTGGAGGCCTGTGACCAGCGGTGTGCCTCAGGGATCAGTGCTGGGTCCACTGTTATTTGTCAATATATATTTATGATTTGGATGAGAATATAGGAAGCATGATTAGTAAGTTTGCAGATGACACCAAGATTGGTGGCATAGTGGACAGTGAAGAAAGTTATCTCCAATTGCAATGGGATCTTGATCAATTGGGCCAGTGGGCTGACGAATGGCAGATGGAGTTTAATTTAGACAAATGCGAGGTGATGCATTTTGGTAAATTGAACCAGGGCAGGACTTACTCAGTTAATGGTAGGGCGTTGGGGAGAGTTACAGAACAAAGAGATCTAGGGGTACATGTTCATAGCTCCTTGAAAGTGGAGTCACAGGTGGACAGAGTGGTGAAGAAGGCATTCAACATGCTTGGTTTCATCGGTCAGAACATTGAATACAGGAGTTGGGACGTCTTGTTGAAGTTGTACGAGACATTGGTAAGGCCACACTTGGAATACTGTGTGCAGTTCTGGTCACCCTATTATAGAAAGGATATTATTAAACTAGAAAGAATGCAGAAAAGATTTACTAGGATACTACCGGGACTTGATGGATTGAGTTATAAGGGGAGGCTGGATAGACTGGGACCTTTTTCTCTGGAACGTAGGAGGCTGAGGGGTGATCTTATAGAGGTCTCTAAAATAATGGGGGACACAGATCAGCTAGATAGTCAATATCTTTTCCCAAAGGTAGGGGAGTCTAAAACTAGAGGGCATAGGTTTAAGATGAGAGGGGAGAGATACAAGTGTCCAGAGGGGCAATTTTTTCACACAGAGGGTGGTGAGTGTCCGGAACAAGCTGCCAGAGATAGTAGTAGAGGCGGGTACAATTTTATCTTTTAAAAAGCATTTAGATAGTTACATGGGTATAATGGGTATAGAGGGATATGGGCCAAATGCGGGCAATTGGGATTAGTTTAGATGTTTAAAAAAAAAAGGAGGCATGGACATGTTGGGCCGAAGGGCCTGTTTCCATGCTGTAGACCTCTATGACTCTATGACAGGGCACCTGGGTAAACTTCACTTGACACTTGCACTGGAAATGTCTCACATCAATGATTCCTCACATATAGTGGGCTTTTGTTATAGACTTCTTTTCTGATCAACATTGATAGGGTCTCAGACAGACTAAAATTGCCCCGACTGCGTTTAGTCTTCCACACTTGCTGAATTGAGACATTCCTCGAGAGACAGCACTCTATAGGCCCAGATTTCACCAATGGATTGCCGCTCTGACCATGTTTTACTGTACCCTGACGCAGCTCCACATCTGGCTGAGTCTTCCAGACCCAGCCTCTCCAGAAATACAGAGCACAGCAGTCCTCGGAGAAAGCCGTTGCGGTGAAATAGTATCGGAGAAGAGTGCACACAACCTCTTTTTATGACACGAGCCACCAAAAGGCAAGTTTAAAATATCCAGCCAGTGATTCTCCATCTCGCTGCGCTAAAACATTAGCGCAGTAGGCCGGGAGGTTTCAGCGGGGCCGGATTAGCGTAATCCGCACTCGGTGTCCGGCCCCGGGAGCCTCTCTCAATGCCAGATTTCTGGTGCTGTCAGCTACACACTGGAAATAGGCGCGGAGCTGCATTACACATTCAGGGGCTGATTTAAATATTGTTTGAATGTGATTAGCGGGCTCGGGACTGAAATCTCGGGGCCTGCTAGCCTTTCTCACCCCGCTGAGGGTATTTCATTCCAGTGGGGTCCACAGTGGCTCCTCACTTTCGGGGAGCAAGCTGGAGTGAAGGGGGGGGGAACAATCGGGGCCCCCCAAAGGGTCAGGGAGCAGGGGGATGCCTCCTGGGCATTGGCACCTCGGCAGTGCCAGCCTGGTCCCCCTGGCAGTGCCCAAGGGGCAGTGCCAAAGCTCAGGGGGCCCTTTGGCACTGCCCACCAGGCAAGGGGCAGTGCCAAGGGGGGGGGCGGGGCCTGATGGTGGCCAAGCCTAATGGGGGCAGGATCTGGTGGGGTGATCAGTGGAGGTGGGGGTCCCACTGCCACTCTGCATAGAGATCGGTGGGAGAGGGAGGGAGATCAGCGATTGGGGCTGGCCACTGGGGAGGGGTGGGGGGAAGGGCAGTCAGCCTGCTGGGGGAGTCGGGGCAGTGCAGGGGTGCGGTCGAGGCAGTTGGGCTGGCACTGCAGGGGCTGTGACGGAACTGTCAGGGCGAGGCTTGGGGTGGTGCTGTTAATTGGGGTCACCTGGGATGGGGGTAGGCGGGTTCGTGGCTGGGCCTGGACATGGTCAGGGGGCCAGCAACGGGCTGTGTGCGGTCGATGAGCCGGTGTTGCTGGGTTGTGGGGCTGGCCAGCAATCGAGAGGCCTGCAGTGTGGGGCCACAGATCAGCGCATGCACAGTGGCCCGCTCAGCACTATTCTGCCGGCCTCTCCCATGGGGAATGGGCCCCTCCCACTGATTTTCAATGGGATTCACGCTAGTGCACGCTGTAGTGCACGGGGTGCGGGAGATACCTTTTGAAACTCCCACTGAAAAAAAAGCGTGATTTACTCCAGTTTTCACGCAAATTTAACACTTAGAATTTGTTGGGGAGAATCCCGGTCCCAGTGTGTATGTGAGTCAGTGAATGGGTAGAGTGGTTGAGGTAAATAGGTGGGTGGGTAGAGTAGGTGAGGTAGCTGGGTAGGGGGCAGGTAAGAAGGGTGGCAGATGGATAACGTGGCAGGCGAGTAGGATAGCTGATGGGTATGATGAGTGGATGGGCAAGTGGTTCAGTGGGTAGTCAGGTTTGAAGAGGTAGTATGGTCAGGGGCTGGTCAGGTTGGGTTGTGGGGTATAATCATGTCTGGTTGGAAGTAGTCGGGGGTTTGACGGCATTGTTTGGAAGGACTGGGAGTTGTCAAGTGGGCAGTTGAGTTGGGTTGGGCAGGCCAGGGGGTCAGTATGAGTGATTGGGGGCTATACCTGTAATTACCTATGTGTTAAACTAGGATTTTTCTGTCTAGTATTTTCTGGGTAACAATTTGGGCAAGCCCCACAGAACTCTTCATCGGCTCCATTCAGTCAGAATCGGAGATAGTCTTGGAGGGCCCCGGGAGCAGGAGAACTTCTTAGCAGAAGTTCAAACTTCCTGGCTAATTCCCATGGAGGTCAGCACGCTGTGACTCCAATGGGTCTGAATGGCATCTTGGGTAGTACGTCCAATCTCCAGCGATTTGGAAACTGGCAGATTTGGGCCTTTATTTCATTGAAAGGTAATAAGATGAATATTTGATAGCACACCTCTGAGAATGTTTTCAGGCTTCATGAGAAAACTGAAAGTTATCTCAAATCTAGGGGTGGCACAGTGGCATAGTGGTTAGCACTGCTGCCTCACAGCGCCAGGGATCCAGGTTCAATTCCGGCCTCGGGTCACTGTCTGTGTGGAGTTTGCATGTTCTCCCCGTGTCTGCGTGGGTTTCCTCCCACAGTCCAAGGATGTGCGGGCTAGGTGGATTGGCCATGCTAAATTGACCCGAGTGTCAGGGAGATTAGCAGGTAAATATGTGGGGTTATGGGATTAGGGCCTGGGTGCAGACTCGGTGGGCCGAGTGGCCTCCTTCTGCACTGTAGGGATTCTATGATTTAATCTAGGCTTCTCGAAATAATGAAGAAATTCGCTGGCAGTCCAGTCTCCAGGTTTATTGAATGGGCTAAAAGCTTTCCAATCTTGTTGGTTGTCCCGCATGAATGTTAAGATCGTGGGCCTGACAGATAATCAATTTTCTTTATACTTCTTGACTGCCATTTTCTTCCAGGTGGATAACATGATGTTCTCATTTCCACAATCACTCAAAATAAAAGGGAATCTTTTAAGATTTCACTATTTAGTTAATAAAGTACAAAAGGTCTCGCAAGGTTGTTAGTATTGTTTTAAAAAAAAAGGAACAAAACTGATTTATTAAAATCAAAACATGGTTTGAATTTAATTCAATAAAACTAGCTAATCCGGATTAATTGAAATCAGCCTTGGTCTGATCTCATCCCTCGTTAGAAGCTGCAGATTCTTTTAGTACAAGTGTAGAGGTTAATGCAACAGTATGTAATTACAAGTGATAATAAATGGATTTTTGCTTACGACTATTTAGATGAGGAAGCACTGACGTATTTTAAAATGACAGATGATAACTTTCACTTTGCTGCTAATAGCTGATTTTGAATGCACACAATTACATATTGTTGTATTGTTCAAAGCTTTCCCTTCACAGTCTTAATTCTGTCCATGTTTAATGTTTGTTGAGACAGATCAGGGCAGAAAATTACTTCTGATGTTACATCACGTAAAGATGTTGAGAATGTGGGGATTTATTTTTTCTCCGAGGGCTGGATCTCACCTGACTGACACAGCTAGCTTGGCTCAGTGTGCTCACAGCTCGCATATAGCTCTGATTTCTCGAGCGGAACTTGGGAGAGTTCTCATTGCCGGTAGGATCTAAACTGTGGTTGATGGTCACTTCAATTGCAGATTGTAGGTAGTTCTGGCTGCAAGTAAAAAGAAAACATGTAGAACCACAAAGTCAGAGAAGGAAAAGAGAAAAATAGAGATTTGCATTGGCATCGCATTTTTCTTGACCTCTGCAGTAAGCTTCAAAGTGCTTTATAGCCAATGACTTCTGAAATGTAGTCACAATGGTAATGCAGGATTGTAAAATAACAATTCCATTTCTACAAAGTCTCATCAAAAATGAAATCCATACATTTGTAATATAACACTGAATGAAAACAATAATCTCAATAAATCCAGATTCAAACTCAAAGTGGAAAAATAGAAACACTATCAGATTTCTTGCTTTGCAGGTTTATGTAGTTTTATATTAAAAAAACAGCTATACTGGATCTGTTCATTTTCTTTACATTTTCACTGCCTTAAATATTATATTATCTAATTAATAAAATGCTTATTTCCTTTATTCTGCTGCTTTAAGAAATCATTACACCATTTTTGGATGCATCAACATCCTGTGGAAAAATTAAACCATTACCAAGAACTCTGATTGCATCTGCTTGTTTCTTCTGAATGATCATTATTGATGTAATTCCATTATTTACAAAGTTAACTGTAATAGCAGAAGTTGTTCATATGAATAATAACCACATTCAGAGTTTGTACGTGGAGAGATGTAGCTGGCTAGCTGCAGCATGAACTTGCCCTGGTGGCAAGCACAAATGTATGATATTGGAGAAAACATCTCTGGGCAGGAAGTGAAGCTTTGAGTTGATAACCGTTCAGCAATTTGGCTGGAATTTACCAGCACCTCACTGCCCACCCCCACAGCACAGTTTCCCGGCGGCAGGGGTGGCTCACCATTAGCCGACGGTGGGATTTTCTTGTCCTGCCGAAGTTAACGGTAATTTGCATGTCTCATCGGTCCCATCGCTGCGTGGGGTACTCAAGGTAGGGGTCGACTTCAGTGGAACCAAAAAATCCAGCCAGCAGAAAAAGCCAGAAAATCCCACCCTGAAATTTTCATTTATACTGTTAGGCAATTATAATCTGGCTGTGATTGACAGTAATAACCCAACTTTAAAATTCTTTAACTTTTCTTCAAACTCTTCCTTGGCCCCTCCCAATCACTGTGAACATCTCCAACCGTCCAAGATCTCTGTGTTCCTCCAATGTGGATATCTTGCGCATCCCTGACTTTCATCACACCAGCCATAAATCTGTCAACAATAACTCACATTCCCCTTGACAATATTCCTTGCTGAAATGAATCATTAATAGGTTTGTATCTCAGCCAAGCATTCATAATAAGCTTCCATTAACAATTCTGTTAACAAACCCTCCCAAGTTGAATACATTAAAGCCTTTGATGGAACAGTCAAATGGATGGCTGAGCTGAACTTCTAGGATAGTGAAAGTTCAGCCAAAGGTTAAAGCTTTGAAACAGACAAGCAGATGACTGAGTTGAACTTCAAGGAAACCATGAAAGCAAGGGGTACATTTCACACAATCAAATCCAAATTTCACTATCATAAAATGCAGAGTAGCACTTCAGTCAATTAATAATGTACTCAAATGCATCTGAAGACTTCTCCATTTAATGGTCATTAGTCTTTTAAAACAAAGCTCTATCATCACTTGCTATAGAAAATGCATATAACTTAAGATACAATATTTCATTATGACGTGAAGTTGACAATATCTTTCGAACTTACTTTTCCTATGGTTCAGGATACCTTTAGGCTGGTGTGAAAAGCATTGGGGTGAATTTTCCCAATCTGCCTGCTGCGGGATTCATAGCGGGTGAGGGGCAGACCATTGAAAGGTCCATTGACCTCAGGTGGTATTTTCCGGTTTGGGGGCGAGCGCGGCCGGAAAATCCCACCCATTGTCTTTGGAAACAGACCCAACTCCTTGAAAATTATGGAAGATCTGAAATGCCCACTTCTGCAATGGAGCTGGCAATGCCAAGACAACTGGATGCAGCTCGTGACCAGCCCCCTTTCCCACGCCTATGAAAACTGCAGATGTTGGAAACGGGGACAAGAATCCCAAAACCGGGTCCCATCTGCAATTTTAAAATCCTGCCCAATTTGCGATTTGGCCTTGTGTCAGGATGGGTAAATCCAACTCCAAGACTCAGAAACACTTACCTACAAGTGGCTATATCTTGTTAAATATTCCCTTTATCCTTCTTCATGAGATGAGATTTTCTGGCCAGTCAGGGCAAGCTGCCTGCTCTGGATCCACATAGCCTTTATTATAATTAGCTAAACAAAGGTTATAGAACAGTGACTCCCTCTCCAGTTTGGTCGGCAAAAATGTTGTTGCAATTGTCTTCTGCCTAAGTTACGGACAAAACAGGATTCATGGGAATCTGAAGTGCAGACATTCTATTTCCCACTCCTTGCCTTTCCATCTTGAACTTGGATTTTATGCCATGCGCCATTTGGTATGGTGGTGGGGAGGTGGGCACATCCACCAACTTCTTGCCCACTCCAAACTGTCCCCATAATATGTAGGGGAGGTGCAAGGAAGCCGAAATCGGCAGTCCGCCCCACCATATATGAAGAAATAGTTAAGGGTCATTTGAATTTGTTTACAATACCCCAACTTACCTGAATGCAGAGTCCATTGGGCCCTTCATCTTTGGCCTGCTTGCAGTTCAGTAATGCCCAATACTGAGCTTTGTCACTGCCGGGACTGCAAGAGGTGCCAATCAATCTGATTGGCTGGTATCTCCTAAAGATAGGATCTTCTCCCTGTGAGGAGTGGAAATCCCACACTTTTCTTGTTGTTGCCACCCACAGCATATTGTTGCCACGGGGTGAACCTTTCTATTGTGAGAGCTTCTCCTGTGTCATCTGTTCAGCGGTGGTCATCTCTCATGGATTCATTCCCAAGGTCTGTTGATGCAGTATGAGATATGCCTGAATATCTGTAATAACGTTCATGATAATGGAACTAAAAGGTGCAACCATAAACAACTTGCACTGTGCGCAAAACTGTGCTTACATGATCCTCCTCCTCCTGGTGTCATCTTGAAGGGAAAAGTATACCCTGTGACCAGATGATGTTAAATCCATACTGTTCACCTCTATGACCTACTCACTGAAATGTATTTACTTTGCACATCCAAATGAGTCATGGTACATGTAACTATCTATCATGCTGAATCAGTGAGTCCTGTGCGATCTTAAACAGTATGCATCATAACTCCTCTCAATATATGAAATGTGTATATGCGTGCCATACGGCCCAATAAATAACTAAAAGTACCAAAAATGTAAGCTTCACACTGGACAATAAAATCCCATTGTTATAAAATTATGTTTTATGTTGAAAATGACTATTTATTGAGAGAGCTGAAACCCCAGGGTAAGTTTAAAAAGTCTGCCAACAACATTTTAAGTGACCATAAAAACAACATCTCCAAAATGGCCAAACTTTTACATAACTTCATCCTGCAAATTAAAAAGCTATCAGAAAGGAGCTGGGCTGTCTGGAAATAACCCGCCAGAGACAATCAATTTAAACAAGTGTAAATGGTCCATCCCTGAACCATACAGTCATCCAGACATAATCTGTTATTCCGGTGGGTGTGGACTAAGCCATCAGATTCAATTACTTTGGATGATGGATCCTGGCTGAGAAGGGGACTCCACTGGCTACATAACCTAATTACTTTAAATGATGGACTTGGAATGAGGGTTCCCCAGCTTGCTGCAACTATATTTGGTAACTGGCCATTTGTGAATGAAGGTCATGTGATGAGCAAGCTAACGCTTTCTGTTTAAAGAAACTGTTTTTCCAGGGTCAGTGAATCAGGGCCAGAAAGCCCATGAGTTGGTGACAGCAGGCCAAGAACTCACAGTCCCTCTCTCTCTCTCCAGCCATACTGCAAGCCTATGCCCCGTCTGTACTGAACCAGCCAAAGCACCACAGGCAGCATCTTCAATGTAAACCAAGTAGCTACTGACTCATCCATCAAGCCTTTAAATTGTCTTGTACAGAATCTGGAAAAGAATTCATTAAACAAGGCCTAAAACACATCAACCTGTAAAATCCATATATGATTAACTTTATTTTTGGATATTCATACAATTTAATTCTGTGTAACATATTCTATGTGTGTGCGTGCGTGCGCGTGTGACTCTTTTGAAAGCATATGAGTGAGAATTGGAGAATTTTTAAAAATAGTTTTTTATAGGCAAGGTGTGAAGTACAATTTATAAGAAAAGCTGTCTGTGTGTGCCTTTTATACTCACAGCATTTAAACCGAGGTAGAAAGAGAAGGAAGTCAATTTACCCATCTTCACTTGGTTGTAACAGAAATCTGGGGGCTCAGCTCTGAGATAGGACCCTAAGACAACAAAAAAATTGAAGCGTGCAATTCATCCCAAGAATTATTATTTAAAACTTCCATTTTGGATTTTTTTCTGGTTGACGGTCCTTGAATATTTAACATGTCCACATCCGAGGTTAGCACCATCAGAGACCGGAGTGAGAGTAAGCAGTCATGGATGGGAAAGTAAAAATGTAAGCTCGAGCAGCCCTTCTCAGATGAAAGAGGAAGTTGCTGAGAACCGGAGTGATGTCCAAAAACCTACGTCTTTTCACTGCAACAAAGCAAGTCATCTCCAAGCTGACAGTTGGAAAATCAAGGATAAATCCATAGATTTTGTGTCTCTAATTACAGCAGTTAACCCTTGAAATGTACCGCTGTGAGTACAGTATTCTTCAAGGTTGCCAGGATAAGTGACCCCACACCACTCAAATGAGATAAGTAAGCCTTGTGTCCTACTTAGCGATATGGAGCCCATCCAATCACTCCTACTGGGAAAAGACATCTCACCCGAAAACACAGTGAATGCAAAGGTTGTAGTAAAGATATTGAAAGGATATATGTTGTCACTTGATATCATATGCACCTGAAGTGAAACTTTATTTCAGGGCTCCAGTCACTGTAGGAGTTGTCCCTAGGGTGACCTGTGGAAGGAATCAACCTGCTCTTACATACTGACCAGGTGGCAGCTAGGTTCCCAGTGGTTTTAGAGAAGCCAAATGAGGCCAAGGAAACAAAGCAATTAAAAGAGAAGGTTGCTGGCATTTGGGCCATTTCCTGGCCAAAAATAGCCTCGGTCAGAGGAGGTTGAACAAGATGCAGATGGATAACTTCAGCCTGGCTAACCAAAACTGCTGTCATAATGCAGATGAGTCAAAGGAAATGTTAAGCAGATCTTCACTGGTCGAGGTTCAGCAAGCTGACCCAGTGTTAAAAAAATTAGCACTGATGTCCGAGACTGAAGCTGAAGCTTAGGAAGTTCGGAGAGCTAGTATTTAAAGAACGAGGCTTTGATGAGGAAATGAAACTCTTCACCTATCTGTCATGAAGAGTAGACAGTGGTCCAGTAGGTAGTCCCATCTGAGATACCGTCAGGAAATACTGAGGATTGGCCATGAATTTCCAATGGCGGCACACGTCCTTGAATCCTAGAGGTCCATGAAAGCGTGTGCAAAAAATGTCAGGCTTCACATCAAAATAGATAAATTAACCATATTTGTCTGCAGATAATCCTCGTGATGTTGCAAATGCATTAAACTGATTTTTTGGTTGGTTTGAAAATGACGACTTTGAGGAACATGTGATTTGACAGCATGCTTCGCTTGCTGAATGAGAAGGATCTTGTGTTATCATCAACAAATGGGAAACAGAGAAGCAATTCAAGCGGTATGCCGCCCAGTGGAAAATTCTTAAGGAATGTGCTGATCAGTTGACAGCTCCCTTCTCTCAGGTCTTTGAGAAATTGTTTGACAGGTTTACTGTACTTGGCTGTTGGAAATCAGCCAATATCATTCTGGTCGTGTGAAGTCGTGGCCTGTTGAGCTGCATGATTGCTGACCAGTTGCCCTTCCATCAATAATCAAAATATTTTGACAGCATTGTGTCAAAGTGTCTTGTTGATCCTCTTCTTCCTCATATTGATGGTACAGTTTGCCTCTTAACCTCGTAAGTCAGTGTCTGAAGCTGTTCTGGCCTTCATTTGATGTAACAGCGGATAGTTTAGGCAATTCTGCACATGATAACTTTGTTGATTTCTCTTCAGCTTTTAATGCCATGCAATTATTCAAACTTATTGAGAAGTTGAAAAACCTTGACATCAATCCCTCACTGATCATTCTGGATCAGTGATTTCCTCCCAACAGGATCCAAAGGATGTTTTCCTCTGGGATTTACACAGAGCCCATGTTAATGAATATGGAATCTCCTCAGGGCTGTGTACTTCCGTCTTTACTTTTCACCCTCTATACAGATAATTGTCAATCAGAACATGATGACTTCATGATCCCGAAATATGCTGATGATATAGTGCTTGTGGATCTTATAAGGAATACCAAAGTAAACGGTAGGAACTCAGCGATGAAATTTGTAAAATGGTGTGATCACAATTCTCAAACTGGACGAAAATAACACAAGATAACCAGTTGCTGACTCTGGAGAAAAGCTCTTTTAATGAAATTGTTCCTGTGAGAATTTATGGTGTGGACATTGAGGTAACTACCAGCTACAAGTATCCAGGAAATCAGCCAATATCGTCTGCCATGGGGTCCTGATTCCGGGGAAAGTTCTGCCATGTGGACATTCCCAGAAAGAATTGATGTACAGGTCTCAGTCACTGGAAAAAGATTCCACCCAATGTCTCAGCATCTACCTTGCCAAGCCTCTTCATAATTGTGAATGTTTCTATGAGATCACCTCCCATTCGTCTAAACTCCAGAGAACAGAGACCTAATTTTTTCAACCTTTCATGATAGAACAGCCTTCTTTTCCCAGGGACCAATCTAATGAACCTTATTTTTACTGCTGCCAATTAAACTATATATTGAATATAAGGCTCAAAATTGTACACAGTATTTCTGGTGTGTTCTGACCAAAGCCACATACAACTGTAACAATACTTCTTTATTTTTGTATTCCAATCACCTCACAATAAAGTTCAACACAGAGTCATAGAGTCATAGATGTTTGCAGCATGGAAACAGGCCCTTCGGCCCAACTTGTCCATGCTGCCTTTTTTTTTTAAACCCCTAAGCTAGCCTCAATTGCCCACATTTGGCCCATATTCCTCTATACCCATCTTACCCACGTAACTGTCCAAATGCTTTTTAAAAGACCAAATTGTACCCACCTCTACTACTTTCTCTGGCAGCTTGTTCCAGACACTCACCACCCTGTGTGTGAAAAAATTGCCCCTCTGGACCCTTTTGTATCTCTCCCCTCTCATGTTAAACCTATGCCCTCTAGTTTTATAGGCTCCCCTACCTTTGGGGAAAGATATTGACTATCTAGCTGATCTATGCCAAACATTATTTTATAGACCTCTATAAGATCAGCCCTCAGCCTTCTATGCTCCAGAGGAAAAAGTCCCAGTCTATCCAGCCTCTCCTTATAACTCAAACCACCAAGTCCTGGTAGCATCCTAGTAAATCTCTTCTGCACTCTTTCTAGTTTAATAATATTCTTTCTATAATATGGGTGACCAGAAGTTTGCTTTCCTAATTGCTTGCTGTACCTGCATGCTAACTTTCTGTGTTCCTTGTATGAGCATACCCAACTCTCTCTCAACATCATCATTTATAAGTTTCATGCCTTTTAAAAACATTCTACTTTTCTATTCTAATGGCCAAAGAGAGGAGCATCACTAGCACAAAGATTAATGCTCTCCTATCTATCATATAGTCCTTATTTAAGCTGCCCTTTCTTCAGTATGCAATTTACAATGAGGTTTAATGGATGTTTGGGAGAGATTAATACTGAAAAGGTTTATTTAAATTTGAATTTTGTTCTCAAGGCAATTGTGTGTTTACTTCTCTTTTGACTTTTCTCTTTATCCTTTCAGCTTTATCAATTACTTGTCTAAATTCCAAAGCCAGGATTGCCCTTTACTGATGTCCTGACCTCATTTACTCTAAAGCCTACGAATTCTGGGCTATTGTTACAGCCACTCATAAATGGCACAAAGATATGTAACAGGTAGTATCTGATTCAGAACATCTGTAAGAAGAAATCACATTGTCCTATCACACGGATAGCTTTTATTCTAATTTCCCAAGAGCTTTCTGGTGAGAACACAAATGAGGAATAGAGAAAGTACTGTTACAGAGAAAGTGGAGTCATGGAGAAAGGTTCGAGACTCACAAATTCATAATCTTTTAACTGTTTTGCTTGCACCAAATTCATTATTTGATAACTTCAGGCGTTACTTGACAATAACATGAGAAGACATCTCAAGTTTAAATCGAATTAGAGAAACACAGAAAAATAACAGTGGACTAAAACATCCAAACAGAGAAAACAGGAGTAGGCCATTTGGCCCTTTGAGCCTGCTCCGCCATTCATTATGATCCGGCTGCTCAACCAATTCAGTAACCTGTACCTGCCTTCCCCAAGTACCACAGTGAGATTCAAAAACAACTTCAAAACATGCCTGCTTCATTGGACCTCAATCTGATGAGCACTGATATTCCTTTTAAATTGTAGGTCAATTAAATATTATTATTTTAACGCTGAAGCTACAATAAAAAAATTAGCTGTAATCTGTTGTAAAGAAATTCTGTAAATCAAGATGATATAATTGAGTTGAAGTGGGGCGGCGTAGCATTAGTAACAAGTGAGTTAGCAGATCTGTTAGGAATTCTTTTACCTGCTAATTTAACAAAGGCACAACTCTATTTTTGTTGTACAGTGGAGGTGGATTACAATGCAGCAGGACAGAAATTGGTGTACATTGCGCCTGGCTTTCTGGACATCTAAAACAAACGTTCGTGTCATGTCATGTGTGGTCACAAAGAAAGGAAGAATTTTTTTTTACTTCCAGATTCGCAAATTCATGTAGCACCAATTTCATGATTAAGTAGCTTCAGGTCCTTGGCTTGTTGCCTGCTGATGTTTCAGCCTGAGCTGTTTTCTTGGCTGGTTTTGTCAGTGGTGGTGTGTCAGTGTCTTCCCTTATCAGGGGCAGGGCCAGGCGGCAGGTACCAAATCTACCTCAGCTAGAATGGAAATCGAACCATTGCCTTTGATGTTATTCTGAGCCACACGGTCACCATTTAGTCAACTGAGCTCACCGGCTCATGAAAACAAGCAATAGCCCCCTTAAATATAGAAATTAGGAGCCTTATGAAGGATCCCATTCAGAAATTAGTCGCTGATGAACCTGCTCCCTTCTGAATTCCCTGCAGCTGCCATGGGAAAATTAATGATTTATCATGTTTTAACAAAAAAACACCCTGAGGAGTCCAGAGAGGCAAGACTACTCTCCCACCCTCACAATAACTGGGTCCAATTAGCCCCTCCAGAATTTATGTGTTTGGTAGGGAGGCATGGGACCCAATATTGATTTCATTGCATAGATCAGCTGCCCTCAATCCTGGAACACCTGGATAACAAGGACACCTATGTCAGACTCCTATTTATTGACTACAGCTCACCCTTCAACACCATTATCCCAACTAAACTCATCGCCAAACTCCGTGGCCCATGGTTTGGCTCCTCCCTCTGTGACTGGGTCCTAGACTTCCTAACCCACAGACCACAATCAGTAAGGAGAAGCAACAACACCTCCTCCATGATTATTCTCAACCGGTGCCCCACAAGGCTGTATCCTAACCCCCCACTATGCTCCTTATATATTTATGACTGCGTGGGAAAACTTGATTTTCAAGTTTGCTGATGACACCACCGTAGTGGGTCGGATCTCAAACAATGATGAGACAGAGTACAGGAAAGAGAAAAAGAATCTGGTGAAATGGTGCGATGACAATAATTTCTCCCTCAATGTCAAGTAAAACGAAGGAGATAGTCATCGACTTTAGACAATATAGTGGAGGACATAGTGGGGCGGCGTGGTGGCACAGTGGTTAGTACTGCTGTCTCACAGCTCCAAGGACACCGGCTTGGGTCACTGTTTGTGTGGAGTTTGCACGTTCTACCCGTGTCTGCGTGGGTTTCTGCTGGGTGAACAAAGAACAAAAGAACAAAGAACAGTACAGCACAGGAAACAGACCCTTCGGCCCTCCAAGCCTGTGCCACTCATTGGTCCAACTAGACCATTCGTTTGTATCCCTCCATTCCCAGACTGCTCATGTGACTATCCAGGTAAGTCTTAAACGATGCCAACGTGTCTGCCTCCACCACCCTACTTGGCAACGCATTCCAGGCCCCCACCACTCTCTGTGTAAAATACGTCCCTCTGATATCTGAGTTATACCTCGCCCCGTGACCCCTCGTGATCGTCACCTCTGACCTGGGAAAAAGCTTCCCACTGTTCACCTTATCTATAACCCTTCATAATTTTGTACACCTCTATTAGGTCTCCCCTCATTCTCCGTCTTTCCAGGGAGAACAAGCCCAGTTTACCCAATCTCTCCTCATAGCTAAGACCCTCTATATCAGGCAACATCCTGGTAAACCTTCTTTGCACTCTCTCTAAAGCCTCCACGTCCTTCTGGTAGTGCGGCGACCAGAACTGGATGCAGTACTCCAAATGTGGATGAACCAGCGTTCTATACAGCTGCAACATCAGACTCCAGCTTTTATACTCTATACCCCATCCTATAAAGGCAAGCATACCATATGCCTTCTTCACCACCTTCTCCACCTGTGCTGCCACCTTCAAGGATTTGTGGACTTGCACACCTAGGTCCCTCTGTGTTTCTATACTCCTGATGACTCTGCCATTTATTGTATAACTCCCCCCTACATTATTTCTTCCAAAATGCATCACTTTGCATTTATCTGGATTAAATTCCATCTGCCATTTCTCCGCCCAATTTTCCAGCCTATCTATATCCTGCTGTATTCTCCGACAATGTTCATCACTATCCGCAAGTCCAGCCATCTTCGTGTCATCCGCAAACTTGCTGATAACACCAGTTACACCTTCTTCCAAATCATTTATATATATCAAAATAGCAGAGGTCCCAGTACAAAGCCCTGTGGAACACCACTGGTCACAGACCTCCAGCCGGAAAAAGACCCTTCGACTGCTACCCTCTGTCTCCTGTAGCCAAGCCAGTTTTCTACCCCTCTAGTGACCTCTCCTTGTATCCCATGAGCCTTAACCTTCTTAACCAACCTGCCATGAGGGACTTTGTCAAATGCCTTACTGAAAAGGCATATAGACGACATCCACGGCCCTTCCTTCCTCAATCGTTTTTGTCACTTCCTCAAAAATCTCCACCAAATTTGTAAGGCACGACCTCCCTCTTACAAAACCATGCTGTCTGTCACTAATGAGATTGTTCCGTTCTAAATGCGCATACATCCTGTCTTTAAGAATCCTCTCCAATAACTTCCCTACCACAGACGTCAAGCTCAGTGGCCTATAATTACCTGGGTTATCCCTGCTACCCTTCTTAAATAACGGTACCACATTCGCTATCCTCCAATCCTCAGGGACCTCACCTGTGTCCAATGAAGAGACAAAGGTTTCCATCAGAGGCCCAGCAATTACATCTCTTGTCTCCCTTAGCAGTCTAAGATAGATGCCATCAGGCCCTGGGGATTTGTCAGTTTTCATGTTACCTAAAAAACCTAATACTTCCTCCCTTGTAATGGAGATTCTCTCTAACGAGTCAACAGCTCCCTCTGAGACACTCCCAGCCAACAAGTCCCTTTCCTTTGTGAATACCGATGCAAAGTATTCATTTAGGATCTCCCCTATTCCCTTGGGTTCGAAGCATAATTCCCCTCCTTTGTCCCCGAGAGGTCCGACTTTTTCCCTGACAACTGTTTTGTTCCTAACATATGAATAAAATGCCTTAGGATTCTCCTTACTCCTGTCTGCCAAGAACATTTTGTGACCTCGTTTTGCCCTTCTAACTCCCCGTTTGAGTTCTTTCCTACTCTCTCTGTATTCCTCCAGTGCTCCGGTTTCCTCCCACAGTCCAAAGATGTGCGGGTTAGGTGCATTGGCCATGCTAAATTGCCTCTTAGGATGCATAGGTTAGAGGGATTAGCAGGGCCAGTATGTGGGGTTACGGGGATGGGGCCTGGGTGGGATTGTTGTCCGTGCAGACTCGACGGGTCGAATGGCCTCCTTCTGCACTGTAGGGTTTCTATGATTCTATGACATGCCCTTGTCTACATCAACGGTGATGAAGTGGAAATGGTCGAAAGCTTCAAATTTCTCGGTGTCCAGGTAACCAGCAATCTTTTCTGGTCTCTCCATGCCAACGCTTTAGTTAAGAAGGCCCACCAATGCCTCTACTTTCTCAGGAGGCTAAGGAAATTTGGCATGTCTGCTACGACTCTCACCAATTTTTACAGATGCACCATAAAAAGCATCCTTTCCAGACATATCACAGCTTGGGATAGCTCCTGCTCTGACCAAGACTGCAAGAAACTACAAAGGGTTGTAAACGTAGCCCAGTCCATCATGCAAACCAGCCTCCCATCCATTGACTGTCTAAACTTCCCGCTGTCTTGGAAAAGTAGCCAGCATAATCAAGTACCCGGACATACTCTCTTCCACCTTCTTCCGGCAGAAGAAAGGTACAAAAATCTGAGAACATGTACCAACCGACTCAAGAACAGCTTCTTTCCTGCTGCCATCAGAGTTTTGAATAGATCTACCATATATTAAGCCGATCTTTCTCTACACCTTATATGTGACTGTAATACTATATGCTGCACCCTTTCCTTTCCTTCTCCACTATGTACTCTATGAACAGTATGTTTTGTCTGCATAGCCCACAAGAAACAATACTTTTCACTGTATCCCAACACACGTGACAATGATAAATCAAATCAAAGATTTTGAAAGAAATTGAAAGGATAGAGAGATTGGAGGAGCATAACCTTAAAATCAGGGCCAGACCATTCAGATGAGAGCTTTGGTAGAAGTGGGGGAGTCTCTCTGACAAAAAGCAATAAATGATAGCTTTTTAAATTAATTTTTAAATCTGAGATTGATGGACTTTTCTTAGCCCAGGGGTATTAAAAGATATGGAACCATGCAGCTGCTTGGAGTTAGGATGGAGGTCAGTCATGATCTCATGAAGAATAGTCTTGAGGGGCTGACTAGCCTGTTCCCATGTTGATGTTTCACTCCTCCATGCTTCTCAGCCTTTTGGCTAAGATCAAGTCTAGTTATGCGGATGCTGCACTTGGTAGTGGCCATTGGGTTGCATTTAAGCTTCATATGTTTCATATGAAGCAATTTTTAAAAGCGGTATCTCGGCCTTTTGGCTAAGATGCAAATAAGATCAAGCCTGGGGGGGGGCGGAGACGTCTGCCTACTACAATCAGCTTGGCTCATGTAGATCAGGCCCAAGACAGGGTAGAGGATCGCATACCCTGTCTTGTCAGCCTGGATCGGAAATGTCTCAACTTGTTGAGACTCTGAATTGGATTTGATTTGATTAAATTGGAAAAATTCAAAAGTGCAGATCATAATAGTGCTGTAGTACCACTTTTGGGCCAAAGGAGGTCGCAATCACCACTTGGTGGTTTCTGTATCTGCTAGCATTGACCTAACTGATTCCACTGCTTCAACAACACTCCTGTCAAATAACAACATATTCAGAAGACAAAAGCTATCCAAACATTCTCGATGCAATGTGTGAGGGGTGTTTCTACCTTACAATAGAAGGACCCACTTCATGTGCATGATGATTGCTGAAAAGCAAATGAACAATTTCCATTTTTACACCACAGATAAGAGCTGTTTTTTGCAGAGCAATGCTTTTAACATTTTTATTTAAGAGTGCATATGGTGACAGGCCCCTTTTTTCAATACATTGTTACGATGATGGATAAAAACCCTGGAATTATACAAGGAAATATTGGACATTAAAACAAAAGACGCGAGTTTCTATTATTAAAAATGGACATAGGCACCGAAAATGGCTAACAATTTATAATTAGTCACTGACGTGAATGGCTCCGGGGGTTTCTCTTTGGAACAATGGACCCCATCTCTGTGCTTTCAAACAAGGTATGGGTAAAACCATCCATTTTCGGGAAGGACAAAGATTCATACTAGCCCCTCATCTCCAAGACCATGGGTCTAATGGCCTAGACAGATTAGAACAATCCACTCCTCTTGGAATACACATACTGGGGGTTAAAAGCCTACTTTTTACCAGCCTGCACTGCTCTGTCTGTCTGTTGACTTATGTCTCTGATGTGAGAAAAGCTGCAACACTAAAGGGAATACCATAACACAGGCAGGGCCCCTGCAAAGATAGCCAGCTTTTGCAGGAACATCTAAAACTTTCTCTCTATGAAATCCGACAAGCCAACAGAAGCATTGCAGCTGGAAAAGAACTGAAATCTCTACTAAACGACAGGACACTGGAACCAAATAATTAACTATTCATCAATAGAAGTAAACAATCCCTGAAAACAATCATAACAGCTGCAACACATGATCATCTATTCCTGGCAACTCAAGGATTGTTCATTGCAACTTTTTAAAAATATTTACTTACTATTGAGCACAATTCTCATCTCTAACCTGATGAATGCAGCCACATGTGTTTTATCATTTCTCCTCTTTTAATAGTTTATATACATCTTAACTTAAGAAGGCATGGTTAAATTGGTTCCTTTTTAAGCGTAACTATTGAGTACGAAAAACTATCCAAGAGAAAGGGAACCTTATTAGATGAAACTTTTGTTGCTATCAACGGAGTGTGGGTTGAATAAAGACATGGAGCTAGTCTTTTCTCCACATCTAGGTTTGTAAACCTTGGGTGGGGGGCGTCCTTGCAGAATGGTGACAAATCAGGGTGCATCGCCCAGATCAGTAACTTTTAAGGAACCTCACCCCCTGGGGCAGTAGGAATAATATCTGCTTCTGGTTTGGGTAAAGGCCACATATCTTTGCCTTTATCCAAAATTGTGGTCTGACAATTTCTGGTCAGGAGTGCACATGAAATTCCCGCCCACCATATTAAGGCCTTAGTAACATCCTGGAAATGGGTGCATTATGGACCAATTTCTAGGCCGCCAACAACTTATGTCTAATAGTGAACTGCGCCACTTAAATGACTGCCCATAACTAACTTACAATCTTGTTGTTGCTGAATTTTCTGGTGAGCTGCTGCCTTGAGATATTTAGCATCTTTCAGTTCTGACTATGACATATCTTCTCTATGAAAAACAAATAAATGGATGATATTGAATCTTTTGATAGCAGATAAGCAGCCTATCACAAACAATGTGCACTGGCTCTTGTAGATATAAAAAGAAAAACTATGATTTCTTGATATCTATGGATGCAATAACAGCAAAGTTTAACATTAGCATTTTTCAGTGTGTTAAACATACCTTGTGTAAGTTCAGTTTCAAATAAAAAGAGAGTCCAAAATGCACAGCAGGTCAATTTTTTTAACAGATCCTACCCAAAACTTGCGTTTCTCCTTTCAAATGCTGACATGCATTGCCTCTAATTCTTGTTTCTATACTCGAGTTGTTGCTGTTTTTGACAAAATGCATAAATATACATGGAGTATTTATCACATATTTTCATTAAAATAAACACCACATTTTCTCTCACTAATTATATGCCATGTTGAACTCACTGAAGTGTTAAATGAGGACAACTCAAAAAATTCAATCACTGCACCGTCATAGTTCAGGTTTGCAGCACTGAAATATTAATTGGATCTTATATCCTGTGCTCACTGTTTCAGTGTTAGGCAGAAATATCAGAACTTCCTCAATTGATATTTTGCTTAGACTATTCATTTGGCAATCTGGGTGGAAGTGGATTTATTTTAGCTTCGGATCAGTTATTGCTGTCACTCGATGTAACTCACCCTCTTTCACAAACTCAGTAACACTTCAGGAAAATGGGAAAAAAGTACTGGATTTGAAAAAAAAAATCACTTTCTGCATTATCATTTGTTATCGTTTCCCCTCCAGCCACTGTGTACCACTTACCACCTATCATTCAGGAGCACCACCTTCCACCAACCAAATTCAACGTTTAGTGGACCATGTGCCACACACCCTCCATCATGCAGCATTTTATGAATCATGTGATGGTTTCAAGTGTCTCTATCAGTAAACCTAATGCTCAATTCCACTAATAAATAGGAACATCGGAATGTAAGAACAGGAATAAGTTATTATGCTCTTGAGCCTGCTTGGTCACTCAATTCGATTATGGTGGATTTGTATCAGAGCTCCATTTTACACGCATTAGTTCCATATCGCTTGACACCATTGCCTAAGAAAAAGCCATCGATTTCAGCTTTGAAATTTTCAATCCTGACTTTGCCTCAATAGCATTTTGGGAGAGAATGTTCCGGATTTCCCCCTGCCATCACCCTGAACAGACTAGCTCTAATTTTCAGGTTATGCCCACTCATTCTGGACTATTTCACCCAGGGAAATAGTTCCTATTTACCCTTTCAAATCTTTCATCAGCTTAAACACTTTGGAGAGGTTGCACCCTTAAACCTTGAATAGTCAAATAAATCAGGACAGTCTATGCAATCTGCCTTCATAACTTAATTCTGTTAGTTTTAATATTCTGGTGAATGTGGGCTGCAACCTCTCCAAGTCCAATATATATCATTCCTGAGGCATGCTGCCCACAACTGAATACAGTACATCACTGTTCACACCCATACACAAAGTGTGTTTCAGCTACAATTAGCTCAGTTTGTATTCTGATCCTTTTTTTGTTGCAATTTTACAATGTCATGTAAATTTCAAAGTTTTCTTTCCTCACTCTACCTTCTTAGTTATAAGTTACATATATTGCACCTAAAGTACTTCAGCGATTCAACGTAACAAGAAGCATGGGATGCAATAACTACTTGACACACACACATGCGCACGCAACTGAGAATAAAAGGAATGCTTACTTCTGATGATCTATTTTCTGACCAGCAGCTTTCATTAGCGTTTCATGCAGACTAGTAGCTTTGGGGGAACCTTTGGGGCTGGTGTCAGATTCGCCACTTTCTTCATCTCCCATTGCTTTGATATAGCTGCCACTTCTCATCCTTCGGCAAGGGATCTCGTCATCTTTGCCTCCCAGTGGATATCCTCCCCATTCATCCTGGGGGACCTGGAACATTAAAAATGCAATAACAACAGTTAATAATCGTTGTAAGTTCATTCGGATGCAGGATCCTTTGAACTTGGGAACTCTCTGGTCATTTCCAACAGAGCAGCTCATCGCTCATCATGGGGCTTGACCCTTCATCAGAGGTTTGACAGCTCTAGCTTCAATAAATTCAAAGATGAAAATGGTTCTTAATGTTGCGACATGAAGAGGAAATGAGACACTATATTAATATTAAACCTAAAAAAGCTGAACTGGTGCAAAATGAAACAAAATATTTAACAATTTTCTGGTTAAGTGGAGGCTGTTTTCCTTTGACCAGAGAAGTCTGAGGGGGGACCTAATCGAAGTATGCAACATTATGAGGGACACAGAAAGGCTAGATATGAAGGAGCTTTTCCTTTTAGTAGAGAGGTCAATAACCAGGGGGCATAGATTTAAGGTAAGGAGCAGGAGATTTAGAGGGTATTGGAGGGAAAACATATTCACCCAGAGAGTGGTGGGAAGCTGGCACTTACTGCCTGAAAGGTTGGTAAAGGTGGGAACACTCTCAACATTTAAGAAGCATTTAGATGAGCATTTAAAACACCATAGCATACAAGGCTGCAGACCAAGTGCTGGAAAATGGGATTGGATTAGATAGGTGCTTGAGGCCAGGGCAGACACAATGGACCGAAGGGATTCCTTTTGTGCTGTAAAATTCTAAATGAAGAAAAAAGACCATCTGGATTACTACCCAAAAATAAACCCTAAATTGTCTTATGTGGCACCAGTTAGTGATACATATGATTTGTAAAAGAACTGTGATTGTTGGAAATTTGAAGAATAAACAGTAAACTTCGGAAACCACAGATGCGTCAACAGCTGAAATGAAGAAAAAATACATTCCATACACAGCAATAGTTTGAAATTAGACACGAGTCAAATTGCCAATTTAAAGAAAATGCAATAACATTTGTAAGTAGGAATCAATAACACGTTTTATTTGTTTCATCCTCTGTAATTTTTGAGTATTGTTGTTTTAGGATTATATTACAAAACTGTTAGAAAGCAAGGAAGCTGATTTTGTGCATGGGGTTTTTGTGTTCTCCATCACTATTTATTCCTTTCGGTGTTGCACTTGAATATTTTTAAACTCTATTCAACAGCCTTGTGTCAACTAGATTCTGCTGTTAACTCAGTTCCAATCAATGCAGCAGAAAGCTGTCTGGAAATTTTTCTGACAGTGGGTTTGATTTGGGTCAAAATCTGTCAGAACCTAAAGAGATAATCCAGTCAAACCTATTCATGCTGGCCACAAATCTGAACCTGCCCTCTTTGGGGTTTAACTCTTCTCCACCTTTGCGCTCAACCCTTTCCACCTTTGAGCTGCATTACTCCTGCAATCATGCTCAACACAAACTTTGTAGACTATTGTTAAAGGAACCTATTGTCTAAGTATTGAGTGACAGAATTAGTAAAGTATTGCCCCTGTTACTTCCTAAATCAAAACGAGAATAATTAAGTTATGCAGACCACAGTACTCTGTAATTAGTACTGGTACTTCGAATAAACATTTTTCATATTTTGTAGCCCAAGCCAAGAGATAGAATGTTAACTTTACCTCTTCTGAAGATTGATGCCTTGTCCAGTATGTTTGACTCGGGTATACAAAGAACAAAGAAAATTACAGCACAGGAACAGGCCCTTCGGCCCTCCATGCCTGCACTGACCATGCTGCCCGACTTAACTAAAACCCCCTACCCTTCCGGGGACCATATCCCTCTATTCCCATCCTATTCATGTACTTGTCAAGACGCCCCTTAAAGGTCAGTATCGTATCCGCTTCCACTACCTCTCCCGGCAATGAGTTCCAGGCACCCATTACTCTCAGTGTAAAAAATCTGCCTCGTACATCTCCTTTAAATGTTGCCCCTCGCACCTTAAACCTATGCCCCCTAGTAATTGACTCTTCCACCCTGGGAAAAAGCTTCTGACTATCCACTCTGTCCATGACTCAATATTATGTACTCTGGTCACAATCCAGTTCATAGGGAATGAAGTCATATTTATGAGTGATATTTGACTTGGGGCAAACAAAAATATCTTATTAAAATCTGAAAACGTAAGTGGTATTTTTAAATTGCAAGTTTTTAAAGCAGCAATTGACATTAGTGAATGGATTGCTGCATTTGCCATTGTTTAAACTCAATTACAGAACTTGGGATGAGCATTTTTGTTCAGAAACAACTGATTACTGGCCCACAACCTGAAAAAGTGGAAAAACCAAATTGCACAAACTGTGATGTACCATCATATATGACCTCTAAACCCCAAGAAAGTCAAAGAACATTGCTGACATGGAAAATATATCATGAGGAGCAATGAATCACAGAGCCACGGGACATTCTACAATTTACACAGATGATTTGGAGTTGGGGACCAAGTGTCGAGTCAAAATTCGCAAATGACGCTAAGATGTGTGGCAGAGCAAAGTGTGCAGAGGACAGTGAAAGTCTGCAAAGGGATATAGATAATCTAAGTGGGTGGGCAAGGGTCTGGCAGATGGAGTACAATGTTGGTAAATATGAGGTAATCCATTTTGGTAGGAATAACAGCAAAATAGACTATTATTTAAATGGTAAAAAAATTGCAGCATGCTGCTGTGCAGAGGGACCTGGGTGAGCTTGTGCATGAATCACAAAAAGTTGGTTTGCAGGTGCAGCAGTAATTACGAAGGCAAATGGAATTTTGTCCTTCATTGCTAGAGGGATGGAGTTTAAAAACAGTGAGGTTATGTTGCAGCTGTATAAGGTGCTGGTGAGGCCACACCTGGAGTACTGTGTACAGTTTTGGTCTTCTTACTTGAGAAAGGATATACTGGCACTGGAGGGGGTGCAGAGGAGATTCACTGGGTTGATTCTGGAGTTGAGAGGGTTGGCTTATGGGGAGAGACTGAGTAAACTGGGACTATACTCATTGGAATTTAGATGAATGAGGGGAGATCTTATAGAAACATAAGATTATGAGGGGAATAGATAAGATAGAAGCCGAGCGGTTGTTGCCACTGGCGGATGAAATTAGAACCAGGGGGCACGGCCTCAAAATAAGGGGGAGCAGATTTAGGACTGAGCTGAGAAGGAACTTCTTCACCCAAAGGGTTGTGAATCTGTGGAATTCCTTGTCCAGTGAAGCAGTTGAGGTTACCTCATTGAATGTTTTTAAGGCAAGGATAGTTAAATTTTTGAACAGTAAAGGAATTAAGGATGATGGTGAGTGGGCGGGTAAGTGGAGCTGAGTCCACGAAAAGATCAGCTATGATCTTATTGAATGGCAGAGCAGGTTTGAGGGGCCAGATGGCCTACTCCTGCTCCTAGTTCTTATGTTCTTATTCTAATAGTAGCAGATTTTGTGCAATGTTCCTTTAGCCTGGTGTCATGGTATAATTTTAGATGTTGGCCATACAGTTTCCATAGAGGCATTATATGAGGATGGATTATATGGAATAAAAACAAATAATCCAATGTAGACCATTTCTCAATTTATGCTCAGTCTTGAGTCAACTTTCAGCAACTCACCTTTAGCCAACAATGAGCCTTAAGAGGTAAGTGAACTTGCTCAGAAAAGATTAGCTTGAAGCACAATGGCATACATTATCTTCTAGGTTTCACCAACTTCAAGATAATTACCAGTTAAATGATAGTTTAAAAATAACTTCCTCCCTTCATAAGCAATCAAGCAGCTGGTAGGGTGTTATCCATTACTTATTATGGCATGGAGAACAATATGAAAAGAGAGAATAGAGAGAATGCATAAGAGTTCTGAAAAGAGTAAAGGTTGGAAGACTTTGGCGATAGTCTATCAACACCCATAATGATAATTTATATTATTTGTTTACAGATGTAGATCTGTTGTGTATTTCTGTAATTCCTGTCTGTATTTGAGATTTGCAATGTTTGCAGTTTGAAATTTATAAGCACAAACATGCCCCTATCAGATTTTTGGATTGGTTTTGTAGTTCCGGTCCCAGAATTAAGAACACTGCTTTGTTAGTTGAAGTTCATGCATTTACGAGAATCAGTTCAATTATTTTCTGGCTAGCCATTAAGTTTGGGTTCAACTTGTCTAAAACGTGAAACAATTATCCGCTGAATATACAGTGCACATGTCTCCTCCGTTTCCATATAAAAATATAGGGCTTTGTTAGATATGGAAATTCATTTATTCATTTGGTGTTGTATATACTTAGTCATTTTGCCAAGAACATTTAAAGGTATCTCCTGAAAAAGACTTTAATGCTATATAACGAAAGGAAGGTATTCGTCAATCATGGAAATTGATGAGTCTATTGGTTAGTACGACTACAGCTTTCCACAACACCATCTAATATTGCAAGATATCCACTGATCTGTAAATTGAGAATACTACATTTAGATAGCAAACAATCAAAAGCTCTCTCCTGGACATATCACAGCAACTCATGAAGCCTTCTACATTTCAAACCAATCAACAGGTGGTTTCAATGCCTGTGGAACATAAAATGAACATTATAACATGGGTATCAAGGTTGGTGGTCTAGTTATGTGCCATTCCACTATCGAAGAAAGGTATTTGAACTGAAACGCTGGGCCAGATCTTCAGGTCTCCGGATGGTCGTACCTCAGAAGTACCCAATAAGATGCACTACAGGACCACTCAAAAGTCCCAGTGCAAGGACTGAACCAAAGTTTCAATAGAATCCATAGAATCCCTACAGTATAGAAGGGAGCCATTCACCCATCGAGCCTACACTAACAATAATCCCACCCAGCCCTGACCCCTGTAACCCCACGTATTTACTCTGACAGTAAGAGGTAATTTAGCATGTCCAATCAACTTAACCTGCACTTCTTTGGACTGTGGGAGGAAACTGGAGCACCTGGAGGAAACCCATGCAGACATGGGGAGAATAAACTCACCACAGATAGTCACCCGAGGCCAAAATTGAACCTGGGTTCCTGGCGCTAACCACTGTGCCACCATGCCAGCCTTCAACCTCTGATGGGCAATTTCCTTGTGCTCTGGGACATCCTAAAAAGACTGCCACAAAGTTGCAGATATTGGAGGGTTCCGACTCACATATATGCACAGCTATCCAGGAAATATTTGACAGGAATAAAAGACATCTAATTCCTGGGTAACTGCATAATTGATTTCCCTTCCACTCCCAAATGCTCACTGCATCCTCCTGGTCCCCACCACGACTCCCCCATTCTCTTGACTCTCCTCCAACCCCATGACTTTTCAACCTCCATGGCCCTCTAACACACCGCCCAACCCTCTGACCTCCCAGAAACCATCACTGCTAGTCAATATTTTGATTGGTGAGCATTCGAACTGAGACAAGCAAGAAGACTTTTCACACAAAGTGCTAGAAATATCCATTACTTTGAATGCAAGTTATTATTTATAGATAGCTGGGCTTCTGACTGTAGGCTATGAATATCTGCATATTTTAACTCTAGGGAAAAGGAGTTGTCATTTCCTTGGCAGAGGAAGATTCTAAAAAGTACATATATTATTATTCGATGTGACTAAACGAAGGCTTATCCAGGCATGAACAAAAAGTACAAAGCCAGCAATTCAGTTAAGAGCAGCCAAATGAACTCAAAGTTCAACCATGCATTTATTCCTCAGACCTGATATGCATGAACAAGTGACTCAGCACTAAAAAGATTATGACTGGACTGGTGATAACTTCATAGGAATGTCCCAAACCTTTTGACAAGAGCACCACAGGGAATGCCACACTGCAGTATTTATCAAACTTTTGATTGATAATAATAGTGACAACATGATTTTTTTTTCTCAAGGCATTGCAATCAGTATCAACCTTGAAGAACTAATTACCCATCAAGGCAAGGCAACTCAGGGCTGCTGATGGTAGCGATATCATTCAAAATAATTTTGTCACTATAGCAACAAAGCATCTATTATTTTTACGTATTATATTGCTAAAGATAAAGTAAGGTTCAGATCTGAATTTAATAAAGAGCTACACTTTTGACGTCTGTTCTTTTTAGAATTTATAGTGTGATTCTGAGTGCAAGCATAACTTTTCCCGATCAATGTTTAACATAAAATAAGAGGCTTTCAGATCTTTTCTATTTTTAGGTATTTGCTTCAATTATCCAATCTACATGTGTTTCTGGTGGTTTTGATTACTTGATTAATCCAATATTCGTTATTATGTAATCACACATCAGATGGAATAAGCCTAGATTTTCTTTTGTGCCATGTCCCTTTAAGAGCCAAATAGGCTGGGGGACATTTTAAGGAGGGTTTATTGAATTTCTGATTATGACACCATTAGGTTAAAAAAAATGCTTTCGGTTGCCATGGGGATGAACCACTAAGAAGCAATGGGTAAATAGAAAGCTAATTGCAGTGGGGTGCAGTCAGCCTGTTTTTTTTCCTGTTTGGCAGTTCAGAACACTGGGAATTTATGCATGGAGAAAACATGCAAAGCTCTCTCCAAGTGGAACTGTTTTCTGTATGGCAGTTGTTGTACAGAACCTGATGTTGAACCAGATCTCTGATAGAAGAGACTGTGTTACTGTGTGTGTGTTACAGTTGGAAAGGACAAGACACTTAAGACAGGAAGAACAAAGGATTGTGGATTGAACAATATCTAATGCTGCTGTTGAAGTGGTGCCCATACCCAGCAGACTCTTTAAATGGATTGGAGAACGGTGTCACCGAGGGTTTTGTGGTTGCTGCGCAGGGTAGATCATGTCCGTTGTGCCGCTGAGTGGGCAGAATCCACACTGGGACTCTGGGAGGAACTCTTCAGTCACAGGGGAACACAATTAAGGAGGACTCTTGTGATGACCTTCCCTGTGGCCAACTACAGCGAACTTCCTCTGCAGTTACTGCAGTTGGACTGGTCACCTTTCCTGAAGACAGTCATGATTATGGTATTTCTGAGATCTCCAGGCATGTTCTCCTTCTTCCAGAAAGGGAAATGAGGTCATGCATTTGCACCAGTAGTGCTGTGCTGCCATGTTTAGTGCTTTGGCAGAGATTCTATCTGCTCCTGATGCCTTGTTTCTTTCAGTGGTCTCATGGGCTTTTCTCCCTCATGCCATGTTGGCATTGTGCTGAGTTGGTGGTGGGTAGCACACTTGTGTTGAAAATAGAGTCTCTGTTAAGGAGATCTTCAAAATGCTCCTTCCAGTGAATGCTGACTGCCTCTCTATCCTTGATGTACACTTTTCCTTTGTTGGCCAACAGTGGGGTGGGGCCTTGGGTGTTTGGGCATTAGGTGGTCTTGACTGTGCTGAAGAAGCCTTGTGCAACATGGTTGTCGGCTAATTGCTGGACCTCCTGCACTTCCACCACCCAATATCTGGTGTTTAGGTTGCAGATTCTTTTCTGGATCTGAGCCTTCAGCCTTCTGTAGTGCTGCTTTCTTGCTCATGTTGGTTTGCTGCTTCAGCTTCAAAAAAGCCTTATGCTTGCAGTTCATCAGCTCGTGGATCATCTGGTCATTCTTATTGAACAAATCTTGGTGTTTCCTGGTCGAGTGGCCAAATGTCTCTCCACAGGTATCGATCGTGGAAACCTGGAGGATAGACGAGGCAATGAACATCCTGCATCTTTGGGTCACTGGACGTCATCAGGTTGGCAATAAGACACTAGCTGAATATGCTTCTCTTATCAGTGTGGATCTTCCTGGTGCTTTGTTGCACTTTCTTGTGGTTACACTTTCTCCGCCATCTCCAAGGGATTGGCTTCACCATTAAAGATGAGTGAGTTGGCTGTCTCAGAGACTGCCCCTGTAGGTTAAGTGGATGCCTCATAACCCTTCAGCTCACCCTAACCCAGAACCAGTGTGCTACAGTCCTCAGCGCATGTGCCCCATCACTGGAAGCTATGGATGATTCCAAAGAAGAACTTAACTTTGGCCTCGAACAGTCCTTTGAATTGAGAGTAAGAGTTAATGCCAAGCCTATGTCCCAAATGATTGTTAACCTAGCACAAAAGTTAAATTATTATTCTGGGACAAACTAAAAAGCATTGTTGTCAGGGGAAGTGAAGAAATGCAGGTACGGTCGATGTAATCTGCCATGTTCATTACTGGAACAGCTTATGCTTTACCTGACTTAGACCTGCCAAGTGCTGACACTGGGTGATTATAATGTTCAGTACTCAGATCTGATTAAAAATGCACAAGGGCCCGGAATACAAAGCTTGAAATTGAGTTTAGAATTCAAGCCTGAACTGCATGAATCTCATCGGTGTGAAACCTCTGATATAGTATTATTCACTGCAATAAGATGCCCCTTTACTGTTGCTTTGAATTGATCTGTGGCTTCCTTCCATCACACTCCTGTGGACCGAGAAGCCATTCTCTTCACAGCAATAATCAGTAATGAGAGTATAATAACGTGCATGGTCCAAAGGTTTTTGCTAACAGCCATTTCCATATTCAGGAGCAATGTAGGACAAACCTCAGAAGTGCCAAACCAAGAGCTAAACAACGTGGCTCTTCATTTGAAAAAAAATGGAAAAGTAACTTAGCAGATAAATAAAATATGGCTACAAAAAGTAATTAATGATTACAAATTTTTACCTATCCATTGTGCAAATGAAAGAGTGCAAGTAACATCCTAAAATGATGTAGAGCAGCTTGAATACTGTTAATTCAGTTGAATTTCTAATTCACAAATCCATACTAAACAATAACTACAATGTGACTGTAATTTCCAAAACTAGGAAATGTATCAATGACCAGAATCATATCACGTGAGTGCAGAAAGACAGAGTAAGACAGCAGTCGACATAATGCAGTGGCAAGAGACTCCTGGTCAATAAATCACAGCTCAAACCTTGAATCTTATTCAGTCTGATTAAAATCCTCGTTTCTGAGAATTAATCTCTTTTATTCCGCTCACACTGCTACCGTTGATGGTTCAGTAACGTGAATAATTGCCTGGAAAACAATCTTGAATGAGAAATGAACCACGGGAATACAGCAATACTACTCGAGTCACGCATTTGATATAAATAATTAGTGTGCTCCATTCAGCTTCACTTTTCCCCACGTCAGCAATTTGACATTATTTATTGATATAAAGTATGTTCCGCTTCCTTCAGTAAGATGATGCTTTCATGTTACTGTGATTAGAGGCAACCTCACTTTCAGCCAGGTCTCTGACAAGAGCGATGGAGCCATTCGCAGAGGAGGTGGGTGATAAGGGTGCAGTGAATTGAGCAATGGATGAGGTTTGACACTAAGGAAATTTTTCGGTTTACAATGCAGCCAGGCTGCCACTGCTTTCACTGTATCGTTTAAAATATGAAGAGCTTTAAAAAAAGAACGCACAGTAACAATCCTCTTTTTTTTCTGTATTTTTATGCTTTGAATGTTTTTACTTATATCTCTGGTATTGATGAAATCAGTGGGGGCAGTGACAGGTCAGTCATTGTGTAATGTCCAATGGTTAGGGTTAACTATCCATGTGTCTCCAGTGGTTAGCACTGTAGTCCAACGCCGGCATCTCCACATCATGCCTCACAAGGACCAGGGTTCGATTCCCGGCTTGGGTTACTGTCTGTGCGGATCCTGCACATTCTCCCCATGTCTGCATGGGTTTCCTCTGGATGCTCCGGTTTCCTCCCACAGTCTGAAAGACATGCTGGTTAGGTGCATTGACCATGCTAAATTTTTTCCTTAGTGTGCCGAAACAGGCACTGGAGAGTGGCGACGAGGGGATTTTCACAGTAACTTCATTGCAGTGTTAATGTAAGCCCACTTGTGACACCAGTAAATAAACTTTGAAAAACTTTTCAGCTTTGTTCTAAGAGGTCACCAGGTGCAAAGGGCTAGTGGAAATGGACTACCAGTAGTCCCCCTAAAAATACTTCCTTCTAAATACGGGACTTTTTTGCTGGAGATTTCAACAAGGAATCTAGGTAGATCAAACCAAAGATAAACTTTGTTTTACACAAAACATTGGGCACCTTTGATTCACTGATTGCCATGATTTGCTGGCAAAATCTATGTCCCTCCTTTATGGTGAATAATTAAAGTTCTATTGTAATTTAAATGCCCAATTAACCCATGGTCATAAACTGCAGTTCTACTTAATCAAATCCCCATTGTATCTGCATCAGCAAATTTTCTAAACCATGATTTGACCTTTCGGCTTATGCCTGGGTTTGTTCAGAGGAGAAGCATATTCTGAACTGCAAACATCGTAACTGCTTTGAAATCGGAGACAGGAAAAAAAAGCCAAATACAAACCTTTCAAAATATTTATAATAAGTTGGAGTAAAAACGTTTATATTTCTAAAGGTTGATCCCATCATAAGAATTGGAGATAGCAAAAATTGCCTTTCAAATCTCTTTTGAGGATTAGGCATCATTCCAATCAACTCAAGTATGATTTGATTTAGACTTACTGTACAGAATTGAGATTTATGGACAATTGCACCTTAATGCAGTTTATGAACACACTCTGTAAACGACATTCAGAAATTCTTTTCGTGCTTGACAACAATCAAGAGTTGAAAATCTGCCGTAATGTGGCCAGTGAGAAAAGATGCAGATTTTCCAATCATGCATTGAATGGCCACTTGAACGACTCCGATATATAATGACTGTTTTCCTATTTCTGCTGTTGCTTCATATAGGGCTGTACAATATCTTCAGATCTTCACTAAAATGGAGTACAATTTCTTCTCATGTCACTCCTCAACTGTGCAGCACAGAAACAAACCATGTTGGAGACAACTTGAGCATTGGCTTGAGTTTAGCATGAATCACAAAATCCCTACAGAACAGGCTATTCGGCCCATTAAGCCTGCACTGACAAAAATCCCACCTAGGCCCTACTACTGTAACCTCATGAATTACCCTCCTAATCCCTCTAATACCAAGAGGCAATTTAGCATGGCTAATCAACCTAACCCACACATCTTTGGAGTGTGGAAGGAAACAAGAGCACCCGGAGGAAATCCACATGGGAGAACATGCAAACTTCACACAGTCACCCGAGGCCGGAATTGAACCCAGGTCCCTGGTGCTGTGAGGCAGCAGTGCTACCACATGAGTTTGGTTACAAGTCAGTTCATTTCCTAGATTGCACACCTATAATTAATCACACAATAAAAAGAACATATTGATTCATGACTCCAATAATATATTATTTTTTATTCATCAGAGGTGCTCATATAGGAGACCATATTATGAATTGCAGTGTCTCACGATGAGTGGAAAATATTTCACCCAAGTGCTAAACAATTTTTTTCACCTTGTCCCGAATAGCAGAGCGAGAGGACCCATACTGAAAGGGGGGTGGGTTGGGATGTGGTACAGGTGGCGAGGTGAGGCAAGAGTAAATTCAAAACTAATGGCAGCACGGCGGCACGGTAGCACAGTGGTTAGCACTGCTGCTTCACAGCTCCAGGGACCTGGGTTCGATTCCCGGCTTGGGTCACTGTCTGTGTGGAGTTTGCACATTCTCCTCGTGTCTGCGTGGGTTTCCTCCGGGTGCTCCGGTTTCCTCCCACAGTCCAAAGATGTGCGGGTTAGGTTGATTGGCCAGGTTAAAAATTGCCCTTAGTGTCCTGGGATGCGTAGGTTAGAGGGATTCGTGGGTAAAATATCTAGGGATATGGGGGTAGGGCCTGGGTGGGATTGTGGTCGGTGCAGACTTGATGGGCCAAATGGCCTCTTTCGGTGCTGTAGGGTTTCTAAGATTCTTCTAAGATTCTAATCTTCAAAAATGCACTAATGTTAATGGAAAATGTGTAGGGGAGCCAAGAGAAGACAAGACAAGGAACCCAGTATCTTAACAGCAGAGCCTCACAGAACTAATTCTGTGCAGATTCCTGATGGCCGATTGGAGTGACTATCCGGCTCCTGGAGGGAAATGAGCATTCAGCTGCACAGCCTGTGCACACCTATAGGAATCGATCGCAGTCATCGAGGCAAGTCTCAAATCACTATTAAGATAGGACAGAGTGAGAAGCAGGGAAAGAAGGTTTTGGGGGAATCAGTGGAGGGGGTTGGTGGATGCGAGTGGATGCAACTGTGGCAGTGATGGGGATGTCAGGTGTGGAGAGGCTGCAAACATCTTTGTGATGATTGAGGAGTGTGTTCCTGCTCCTCTTAGTCCACAAGTAACTTAAAACCAGGCAACAATGCAAAAATTACCTGGCTCTTCCCTGACTAATCGATTCCTCCCACCCGCCACAGATAGAGTCCTGAGCGGTGTGGTTGGAATAAATTGCATCACCATGTTGCAACTGGTCTATTTTCAGTTGGTTCTTGCTGTTTTTAGTAGAACCTTAACTAGAGTCTGGCACATCTAGCAAATATTACAGTGGCCAGAAATGGGATAAAGTTGGGCAATATTGATATTTTAAATGTACTGTCTCCTCCCACCCTCGCCCAAACAATTTGATACAGGACATATATGTGAAGCCTATCTACCTTTTCACCACTAGAGTTTTTCTCATCTCATACCAGGGTTTGTTGTGGGCTAATTGACAGAGATTGATTGCTATTGTTATTCAACAAATCTATTATTGTTCCCATGTTTCTAAGTAAATTAAAACTTTGTTGTAACAGTGAAGTTTTATTTTTATTCCAATTTAGATTGTTTGAAGCTTGAATTTCCACTTGTAAATAATTTGTCGCTTAATATGTGAATTTATTCAATCAAGTAGATAGCTGAATTAGATTGATAAAAATTCTACTCACATAGATTAAAATAAATTTCATTGGGAATATTTGAGAAATTAACATGTGGTTGTATCATTCTCACCATGTGTTCAATGCTCAGAACTGCCAGAGGTATTAAATGGGGCAACAATGGATAAGTGTAAAGGCAATTATAAAGACAACACATGTCTGACAGTGTTCAAGATGCTAATACTTGTTATGAGACACACTCATAGTCAGGGGAAGTATTATGTGAGGTTTCTATAACAATTATTCCTTGTGGAACAGAATCCAACAAGAATGCTTGAGGGTGTAATGGCCAACTCCTTTTGAAAATAATATAAAGGATTAGGTATAGACTGAGAGGATCAAATCTTCAATGCAACAAGAGTTATTGTAGTGTGGATCTAGGTTTTGTTTGCAGGAGTGCTCAATTACATTTGAGGAGCAGTGAACTTTTCTGCGGAACTTTTTAAAAATCAATATTAAACAGATAGTGTTTGAATAGATTACATATAATCTGTGGAAGGTCTGATTCTTTTGTGCCTAATAGATCTTTATTGCTTTATGCTTCATTGTATTTTGATTTACTTACCAGATAGATGTCATTTTTTACAAGCGAATCAGTGCATATGTTAAACTTGAACAGGAAGTAAGTATCATGCTTAAGGGAAATGTGCAATCAATAATAAACCTTTAAAATATTACAGAAAGTGAATGCCTTCATTTATATAGCACCCAGTTGTCACAACTTTGCAACCAATGAGATACTTTTGAAGTGTTTAAGGAGCAGCCATTTTTTGCACAGTAATATGTTAGAAACAGCAAAAAGTGAAATGGTCAACATAATTCTGTTTCAGTGATAACTCTTGAGAGATAAAGATTGGCGAGCATGCGGGGCATGGGGGAGGGGGGAAAGTTTATCTGTTTTTCCTTGATTTGACAGAGCTTTTCAGAGTCATTAGGGGAAAAACTGTTCCTGTTGGCTGAAGGGTGGAGAACCAGAGGACATTGATTTAAGGTGATTGGTAAATGAGGTAACCGTGACCTGAGGTTGATGCAGACACGGTTCGAATCTGGAATGCTCTGCCTGAGAGTGTGAAGGAGGCAGATTCAACTGTGAAATTTAAAAGAGAATTGGATACTTTTCTGAAGAGAAAACAAATTGCTGGGGTCAAGGCAAAATGGGGGATGTGGGACGAGGATTGTTTCATGAGTGGACATGTCTATTCAAGCACTGTCTAGGAAATGGAATCTCAAACCTTGCTCGGGAGCTTTGAAAAGTTTATTTTATTAACGTTTATTTATTAATCACATTAACACTGCAATGAAGTGAAATTCCCCTAGTCGTCACACTCTGGCGCCTGTTCAGGTCAATTCACCTAACCAGCACGTCTTTCAGAATGTGGGAGGAAACCGGAGTGCCCAGAGAAAACCCATGCAGACACGGGGAGAACGTGCAAACTCCACATAGACAGTGACCCAAGCCAGGAATCGAACCCAGGTCCCTGGCACTGTGAAGCAGCAGTGCTAACCACTGTGCTACCGTGCCGCCCCGTGCTAGTCATGATGTCAAAATGAGTGTTGTTCTCTCAATCTTGGTCCTCACAATATTACAGATAAATATGCAGAGAAACACGTCTGTTGGGATACTTTTGGGCGTGGGTAGATTTTATTGCCAGTGGGCAGAATTTTACATTCTCAGCACAGAGTGCAGGCTGAGGTGAGAAAACAAGTGTGCAGCTTGCAGGACTTTCTCTCCAGGTGAACCAGCACTGTGCACAAAAAAAAAACTGGAAACACACTGGCGGGCTGGAATAACCCAAGAATCTTAAGATCTGGGCATCCTTCTGATCTGCAATAGAAAACATAGGATACCCACCTACTCCGGATGGATGGACACTCACGCACGCACACACACTTCCTTCCATCCCTCATGGACACAGGAACCCCCTCCACGATCTGGATACACACACTTTAAGAGACTGTTCCCCCCCGCCTCCCCTGCATGGACACAGGGACTACTACCCCCCACATCACATGCACAAGGGGAATCCTGCCCCAACTGATAAGGGGAACCCCCCCCTGCAAAAGGGGCTTCCCCATAGGGCCCCCTCTAGGTTCCAGGAGCAGTGTCAGGGTACAACCCGGCCATGCCCCACTCCTCTCGGGGCTATACTTACCCGTGTGCCCCTGGTGGGTTCCCTTTGCCTGATTTGCATTTTTAAAAAGCATGACGTGATGGGGGAATTCTAAATGTACGACATGTTGGGGAAGCCCACTAATTATATTAAAATTCTGTCTTCTGCATCGCATGAGATTTTGTGCCCGTGTTGCTGTTGGCGACAAAGGTGCAAAATCGCAGCAAATGTTTCTATTAACAAATCTCTATTTTAAAAGAGAAAATTAATTTATAAGAACTAACTATTTAAATAAAATCTAACCAATTGATGTACAAAAATTTGTTAACGAACCCATGCAACATCATTTTGATTTGACAGCTGGCCTTCTGTGCAAATCTTTCAAAGATAAAGAACATGCATATAACCACCGGTTTGTTGTGGGGCACAGAATTACACATCAAAGGAAGCTCCACCACCTCACTAAATATTTATTCACTTTAAAAGTCAATCCAAAGTGGCATTATTGTATTCATAAATGCAAGGCATGATTTATGCTGTACATTCTTTAGATAAGCAAGTAATGCAGTGTGTGGTTTACTAATAAAGGATGTAACTCTGATGTAAAATCATAGCCAAAACTAAAAGAGCATTCTCAGAATCCACAGATTATCTTGGCAATTGGACCATGTCCAATCTAATGTTGTGAACTAAGCTCAAATATGATTTGAATGAATAGATTTATACCACAGGAAAACAACATTTCTGGAAGGTAAACACCTTCAATCTAAAACACCTTTAATCTAAAACTTGATGAAACCATATAACATCTAAGATGTACTGCTCAAAGAGTCTCTTTAGATTCCAATTTACCCAACAGTGCTTCCGAACAGAGAGCAGTGGGACTTTTTGTTCTTTTCTACTCCCTTCCTCAGCTGAAGCCTGTGATTGAAACTGGGAGGACAGTTCTTCCATACCAGCAGCTTTAGTTCATTTGACAGCCTGTGCAGTGAGGCTCCACTGTAAGGGTCATTGGATATGATGCACAGTGAATATTATATTGGAGGAAATGAACAGGGAGTGTAATCTTAGAGGAGGAATACTGTATGTTATGTTACAGTATATAGACAATGAGTATCATTTGAGATTGGGCAGTAAGTGCCATTTGAGGACATGGACAGTATGCGTTAGATGAAAGGATGGAAATCCTAATAGGCATGTTTCCTTGCTTATCCTCAGATACTGAGGCAGTCTGCACCTGCATACAATATTCTGACTTGGGATGTGATGTGACAAATGACATTTGTGCCACACAAGTGTCAGGCAATGACTAGCTCCAAAAAGGCAGAATCTAACCACCTCTCTGACGTTCAATGACATGATCATCATTGATTCCCCAACCTTCAACATCCTGGGGGTTACCATTGATCACAAACTGAACTGGACCAGTCATATAAGTACTGTGGCTACAAGAGAAATTGGGAATTGTGTGGTGAATAACTCATTTTCTGACTCCTCAAAACCTATCCACCAACTACAACGCACAAGTTAGAAGTGAGTTAGTATATTTTCCAGTTGTCCAGATGAGTACAGCTCAAACAACACTCAAGAAACTCAGCACCATCCAAAAACAAGGCACTTTATCCACCACCTTAAACATCACTCCCTCCCCACTGGTATACAGTGGAAACAGTGTGCACCTTCTACAAAACACACAGCATCAGCTCACCAAGGCTCCTTCGACAACATCTTCCAAACCCATGACTTCTACCACACAGAATAAAAAGAGTAGCAGAAAAATGGGAACACCACTGCCTGCAAGTTTTCATCCAAGTCACTTTGCATTCTGATTTGGAACTGTTCCTTCACTATCACTAGATCAAAATCCTGGAACATCTTCCCGGACAGCACATGGACTGCACTGCAGCAGTTCAAGAAGGTGACTCACAACCAGCTGATCAAAAGGTAATTAGGGATGGGCAATGAATTGCCAGCGATGCCCATATCCCAAGAATGCATAAAAGTGTGTGACCTTTGAGAAGCTACACAATGTGTCTTATATGAGGAGATGGACAATGTGTGTTATTTCAGAATTTAGACAGTGTGTCTTTGGAAAGCATCAACAAAGTGGTTTACTTAAGAGGTTGGACAGTGTTTGCCTCTTGAGAAATCAACAGTGGGTGGCATTTGAGAAGATTCTCAGTGAGTGTTATTTGACAAGACAGAAAGTGTCATTTTAGAAGATGGACAGTGGACTTTGTTTGAGAATCTGGATAGTAAGTGCCAATTGAGAGAATAAAAACTGTGTGTTTTTTTATCAGATGGATACCACGAGTGGGATTTTCCCAGACAACAAGAGGGAGGTAACAAAACAGTGAGAAAGTAACAAAAAAGATAGCTCAGGACCCCAACTATTCACATTATACATTAATGATTTGGATGAGAGAACTAAATGTATTGTCTCCAAATTTGCAGATGATACAAAGATTGGTGGGAAAGTGAGCTGTGAAGAGGATGCAGAGATGCATCAGTGTGATTTTGACACTGATTTTTGACAGAGTGAGTGGGCATATGAATGGCAGATGTAGTACAATGTGGATAAATGTGAGGTTATCCACTTCGGTAGCTCAGGAAGGTCTTAGTGTCCTCGTGCATCAGTTGCTGAAAGTAAGTGTGCACGTACAGCAGGCAGTAAAGAAGGCAACTGGTATGTTGGCCTTTATAGCAAGAGGGATGTTTTACTGCAATTGTATAGGGCGTTGGTGAGGCCACAAATGGAGTATTGTGTGCCGTTTTGGTGTCCTTATCTGAGGAAGGATGTGCTTGCTATAGAGGGACTACAGTAAAGGTTTACCAGGCTGATTCCTGGAATGGCAGGTCTGTCACATGAAGAGAGACTAAGTCGGTTAGGTTATATTTATTGGAATTTAGAAGAGTGAGAGGAGATCTCATAGAAACTTATAAAATTCTAACAGGATTAGACAGGGTAGATTCAGAAAGAATGTTCTCAATGGTGGAGGAGTCCAGAACTACAGGTCATAGCTCGAGGATAAGAGGTAAACCTTTTAGGACTGAAGTGAGGAGAAATTTCTTCACCCAGAGAGTGGTGAACCTATAGAATTCACTACCACAGGAAGTAGTTGAGGCCAAAACATTGTGTGATTTCAAGGAGTAATTAGATAAAGCTATAGGGATCAAGGGACATGGGGGGGGGGGGGGGGGGGGGGGAGAGGGTGGAGTCAAGGTATTGAATTTGATGATCAGCCATGATCATAATGAATAGCAGAGCAGGCTTGAAGGGCTGAATGGCCTATTCCTGCTTCTATTTTCTGGGTATGTTTCTATGCATGTATGACACCCATGTGATTCTGTCCTCTTCTGGCTTTCGCAGGGATGAGTTATGACTGTGGCGGGGAATCCCTCGGGTCACCTATGGAACCATTTGAGATACTTAAAAAGGCAATTGGAGCAATTTTGTGCATGGATTCTCTCTTTCTAAATAGTGTAAAAGTCCCACACTCTGTCTGCGACCTAGCAGGCTGGAGAAGGCAAGTGCACAGCCACAAGAAATTTTTGAGTGAAACTGACAAGTTGGGAAAGCTTTGAACAGTTACTCTGAAGAGCTCCAGCCATGGCCATTGAAAGACTGCTATTCAAAATGCTTCTTCCTGGGCATTACCAACTTTTTGGAAGGCACGTCTCCCACTGAGCACTTCACTCATTCTCAGTTGCACATCCCTCTTGCCAGCCATCAAGAGGGTATGGGAGCAGCTGATGTAGCTCCACCTTCCATCTCTGACAAGGGCCAAGGGCAAGAAGCATTACCAACTACTCCAGTAGCAGCAGAAGCCACACCAACAGCAGCACCAGATGTCCTCCCTTCAGCCATTTCGTAGGGTGCCGGGGATAGAAACTGAGATCCAGCTGGAAAGAGGTGTCCTCCAACACAGGGTTAACAGGCAAAAGATCAGCTCTCACAGCATGTCTGAGCACCAGTGCCTCAGGAGGCTCAGGCTGACATCTGCAGCCTCTTGGACAAGACCTTTCCTCCAGTGGGCTGGGTGGGCATGAATTGCCAACGGTCAGTAAAGTGCCTGCCATAGTAGGATCGTCACCTGCACCCCCAGACTCCCCAGTCATCACCTACCCCGTCCTCAAGTCTCTGTTTCTCAACAATTTGAGTGCCCTCTTCTCCTGTGAGGAAAGAAAACAAAAGGGTTTGATTGCCCATAATGGTTTGTGTACAGAGGGGAGAAGGATACCATTTGTGGAGGGTGAGTATGAGGCCTGGAAGAGAAGGAACAATAGACTATGGGTGAGCATGTGTGTTGGCTACTCAGATGGGCATTTGGGGTGCGTAGAGAGATAGGAATGAGTGGATCTGCAAGGTGTGTTGACCTGAGGAGTGTTGGCAGGAGAATGGTGATGGGTAAGGTAGAATGTGAGCTTGGCACCTGGAACTGTTATGCCACTCACTCCTCCTGCCCTTCTGACATCGTGGCTCCTCTTATTGTTCTGTCTCCAGGTTGGAGGGAGCATATTCCAGCTGCTGACTTCCTCAGCCACTTCCAACAAAGGCTGCTTTATAGGAAAGGTTGCCCGTTTATTCCTATCCTTGGGAGAACCCACTGGAGTCCCTCAGCTGGACTTAAAGATAAGAGGGTTAGAGTGAGAAACTTGGGGAACAGCCTTTCCAGTTCTCCTCTCCATTCCCGTTAGCTTTGCTGCCTGAAATATGCCATGGTCCCTTTAAATCCTACCTCTGACAGAATGGACCATGTCATCCTGCCCACTCCACTAATTCATCAGGGAGGGCAACTGGAAGGCTCGCTAATTGGAGGTCAGGCTTGTGTCCAGAGCATGGTCCTGCCACTGTGCCTGAGACTAATGCAGTAAGATTGACCCTAAGTGTCCTTTTAGAAGGTAAACAGCGTGTGCTATTTGGGAAGAAGGACAGTAAGTGTGAATGGTGAAGACGGACAGTGCGACAGATTTTATCTGAGAAGGTGCTATTTGAGAGGACGGACACTGTAATTTATGAAGACACTGGAAGCGAGCTTCATCCACGCATGCTTTTTACAGATGGGCTTATGGGGCAGTGATTCAGGTTATCATTTCTGACTTTTTTCTCTCAACCATGCTGCTCTAACCACGATCCACTAAATTATATATTAGGTAGTGAACTCCTTCCCAGCTCAGTTTTATTCTGATTGATGCATTTATGTAATAAGCCACTCAGTGAGAAATTGGAACCATTATTTATTGAAATATATATGGAGGTATGATGAACAATTTGATGTCAAGCCAAAGAAGGAACTGCTAATATTCATCTTTTAATTTATGGGATAGAATAATGTTGACTATTTAAGTATTGGCTCGGTGTTCGAGGAAGCAGTGGTTATTGAGACGGTTGTTAACAGAGAGAAATCGGGGATTTCCTTTGCTTTTTGGGATGATCCTGGGGCACATAGTTGGTTTCGGCAAAGGGAATTGAGGCTCAATAGCGCCCACATGGTTCAACCAGAACTGACGATGGAAGGCTAATTTATGCAATTGTAAGTTACTTGGGAAGTGTTCCTTCCAACTGTGGATGCAGAATAAAGTGGCATTGGAAGAGATACAAGATGAAGTGGGTAGGCGAGGGATACGAGAATCTCATTGGAGATGGCTTCCCCCGTGACAGAGACTGCAGACGTAGAGGGGCTGCAGGAGATACCAAGGTTGAGGAGATGATTTTATTTTATGGCACACCAATGTCATTGTGGCTTTTTTACAGGGCAATGGCAGAAACGGTAGCCAGATAAAACGCTTGGTAAGGACAAGTATATTGCCATTTGTGAGCCATGTTTCAGTCAAAGTTAGGATGTCAATGCAATCATCCAAAATACAACCATGGGTGATTTAGGGCCTTGTGAACGTACAAATGGACATTTTGAAGGGAAATGCAGAGCAGATGTTGATTAATAACATGCTGGCTGTCCCAGGAGGCAGCAGTAGATCAGGTGAGCTGGATTGGAAGGAGGTTATGAGGTTATTCTCCAGCACACGTGCTAGGGAGAAAGGTCAACTTGAAAGTACAATGAGGTAGTTGGGGTCGCTGCTAAGGAGGCAGCGACAAACTAAGATAGCAAATACCGGGAGATCAAACCTGAGATCTTTCTAGTCTCAAAAGCTCATCACTGTTTTCATCAGTTGAGTCATCAGAGGTACAAGTGGAAGAACATATTCCTGACATATGGCAAAGCAAACAGCTGTGAAACAGCATGAAAGTAACACCAGTGTCTGAGCTCAATGACAATGACTGTGACTTTATCATCTGCATCCATCCAAACCTTGAAACTGTACTTGGCAATTGACAAGGTAACTTTATGAAGTTATTTTATAGTTGTTCTTCGAATCTATCTTCCACATTGTGTGGAACCCATTTGAAATATTTACTTGCGCTTTTTGCTCTGGTCTACTTGGTCATAAATCTGCATATTTATCATCAAGTGCTTTAAATTGACCGGATATGCAAAAGAAAATCACATCTTTGTATCAGAAAGAGTGACTGAGCTATGAGAATATTAGAAAGTGTCAAAGTGCCAAGGAAGCAAGTGGTATAAATAGCTGAACTGAGGTGGCATTCTCATCATTTTGCTGGGTTGTGTTCTGATCCTATTCCTTAAGTTCTTATATTTGCTGCTATTTATCTCATGGCTTGTTAACACTTTCTTCAAATCAACTCAAGGCTGGTACTGTTATTGTGAGCTACTGAACAAACTCAAATCATTATAGATCTGTGCGAGTATTTTGGTTTTTGGAACTGTGAATTATCAAGCTGAACACCATGGGGCCTATTTTACCACTTTGATTCTAAGTGCTGGGCGGACTTGAAACTGGGAGTGTTTCAGATCGACTTTTAGATCTGTTTTGAGGGGCCTCCATACTCACTCTGCCTGAAAAAATATCAGCGGGTCCGATTTGCGCTGTACAAGCCTGTGGGCGGGGCTTAACCTGCCCGAAACCCTGCAGCTCCGATTGGCGCCTCCAACTGTGCATGCACAGAAAAAAAAATGATAGAATGTTGCTCTCCTGCCTCATCCCTCCCGGGCCGGATAATGCCTCCTCCTGGCCCCCACAGACATTACCTCATCCCCACAACATTAATGACCCCCTTATCCACCCCACCCCTGCCACCCAGACCGATCGCAGGCCCCTCCCCCCTTTCCCCCCCACTGATCACAGGTAGAGTGGCAGTGGACCCCCTTTCACCACTGATCACAGACAGAGTGGCAGTGGACCCCCTCCCCCCTTTCCCCCCCACCGATCACAGGTAGAGTGGCAGTGGATCCCCTTTCACCCCCCCACTGATCTCAGGCAGAGTGTCAGCAGACCCCCCTTCCCCTCCCCCCCCACTGATCACAAGCAGAGTGGCAGCGGACCCCATTTCACCCCCACTGATCGCAGGTAGTGTGGCAGCAGATCCCCTTTCACCACTGATCACAGGCAGAGTGGCGGTGGACCCCCTTTCCCTCCCCCCCCCCCAGTGATCACAGGCAGAGTGGCAGCAGACCCCACGTTACCCCCAATGATCACAGGCAGAGTTGTAACAGACCCCCCCTTTCCCCCCCTCACTGATCACAGGCAGAGTGGCAGCCAACCCACCTTGCCCCCCGCCCCGCCAATCTCAAGCAGAGAGCTGTCAGACGCTAGGCACTTACCTCCTCACTAACCCTCATTGATGGAGTGCCCGAATCGGATTGATATGGAGCATGTCTGTTTCACACCGATAGCGGATGGGCGAATGCAGTAGTAAAGGGGGAAGTCACTTTAAATGTGTGCAAATGCAATTAAATGGCCGTCGTGCCTGTTTCGGGCGCTGTCCCGATCGCAGCCATTTTCGGGCCTTGGTAAAGGGGGAACCAGCAATGTGATGGTAAAATCGGGCCCCATGCTTTTCAGTTGGTATAAATAAAAATATATGCATTTGAAAGAATAATTGGCGGCAACTTTCGAGTTCCCCAGTGTTGGTGAGGACCCCAAAGATGTGCTGGAGAATCCCTCTCGGAAGTTCCCAGGTAAGCATTGGCAATTGCCCAGAAGTGCTAACTTCCTCTGGAAAGTTGTCCTGCGCGGGGAACCATCCGAAAATGTGACTTAAATTGCAAATTTCAAATGGTTCTACCAGGCTTACACCAATAATTATCCAGATAAAGTTAGAAGAATTAAAACCTCTTCTACATTCTATTGTAAACACCAGACTGCACCAACGGGTCTCCCACCACACCCTCAACTACACCCTCTCCACCACCCTGGCAGTGCAGGCCCGACCCTCCCTTGGACCTGATCCCTTCCCCCAAAACTCCAATCGCCCTGTTGACCTAACCATCACCTTATCCAGCTGTGGACCCGACCCGAACCCCCTGATGTGCCCCAAACCATCGGCCTGACCTGATAACAGCTGACCTCTGACCTCCACTATCCACTCCCTAACCTCTAACCCCGAACAGAGGGCAGGTAAGTAATTATTTATTTCCTGTAATTCCTGTGGGCTATCACTTTCCCATGTTAATTGGGAGGGATGACTCAATGTTTCAAACAATAGACAGAGATTGATGCCATATAACACAAATAATCTGATTCAGAAAGATTTTGATCATTTTCATCATTAGTTTATTTCTTTTGGCATTGTCCCTGGGTACTTTGTCGGATGAATGTGACATTCAGCTTCTTGCCTCCTCTGTTCCTTTAAGGCCACTGCTCAAGTATACCCTGTTGGCATCAAAGTATTTATAACCATTTGTAATCCCAGCACAGGTTAATTCAAAATCAGCAAGCTGCTTCTCACTTGCAGGCTTCAAGTCACAAACATTACCCAACCAATCTAAACCTTTTTCACTCGCATCTTGTTAGGTTCATGCTTGGTTCCATTCACCAATCATCTCTGTCCTTGCCAACCCTAACGTGCTTTCTCTTCCATTAAGCATCACATTAAGTACTCTCATCTTCATCTATAAATCATTGTTCCCCTGCAACCACCTTCAGCACACCACAGATTAATTTCCCAATCTTAAATATTCAAGGTTTCAAAAACTTGCCTCCAGAGTTATTGCTGCTTTACATTATTTCCCTTCAAGTCTGATTCCTTCTGTTCCTCTTCTAGAGTTGCCACTGTTGGTTCACTTTACAAGTGTCTCCCAATCTCCATTGCCACCATTTCCTTTCTAAATGATAACTATTCCAGAAATGATCCCATCCCACTGCAAACCTCTGTCAGCACCTGCCATTTATTTAGTTAAACTCCAACAGTGAGTTCCATCCATTTATCCATTTTATCTCCACCCACCACTTAGATCAGCACTGTTTAGCAAACATGCTCATTGAAGTCCAGCATTATGGGTATAAGACATTGTTCAAGTACATTTTGTTACTAAAAGTACATTACTTCATGGGAACAGAGAGTGGTGGTGACAGCATTAAACGAAAACTCTTCAAATTTTAACAGGAACACTGTTTACCTCTAGTGGGTAACGCTGTAAATGCCAACTGACAACTTCAAGTTCCAATATATCTTGTGCTAACCTGGGAATCTAATTTATTCTGTGCACTGCTTTCAGTGAATTGGTTAGCGTCTCTGCTAGGTCCCTGTGTGTGTGCACTTTTCGAATGGAATTGCCAATCTCTTTATACTACACGGTTTGATCTGCTGGATGCTCGATATTAAAATTGGATGTTACAACAGCTTACTAGTAGTCAAAAAATGTATTATAGGATCAATAAAATGCCCAGTAAGTACATGGAACATTTCGGGTGTAGTAGATGTGTGGCTTGTAATGAAGTTGGTGCAGTAATTAACGTCTATTATAAGCTAAAATTTCTTATCAGAGACATCAATAACATAATGGAAATTATGACTCTATTGCCAATATTAGAAGACTGCTACTTACTTGTAGGTAATGACACGGCCTTAGAGATGATTTTATTTCCTGATGGATGAGGGGTTTCTCCAAATTAAGTGATGACTTCCGGTAAGCTTCTTTGGCCTGGCTGACAGTCAGTGTGGACCAGGAGCTTCTTTTCATATATTTCCCCTCGGGTGTCATGGGCAACCCCTCACAAGCAGAACATTTAACATCATTGTTGCTTTTTGACGTCTTCAAAGTAAGATCACTGAAGGCCCCCTGAATGTTTTCTGGATAGTACTGAGAGATATGGTCGATGTGGTGTCTGCTCATCGCACTTGCCGTACGGTAAGTACTATCACTGTCTAAGTTGTCATCTGAGCTCCACCAGGCAGACATCGAAGACTTATGCTTGGGCTCTGGCTTCCGTTCCTTGCTTTTACTCCTCTTGCCGTGTTTGGGATGGTGGGAATGATGGTGATCATCCGAATGGCGCCCTTCGCCTTTCGTGCCATTCATGTTTCCTTTTGAGGTCCCTTCCAAAGAGTGCGATTTGGTGAAAAGTTTTTGGACAGAATGCACGAGGTGCCGTATTCTGCCAGGACTTTCACTCCGCTGTTCGGTGGCAGTGGATGTTCGTTGGTACTGCAGTGTATGAAAGCCATCACGGTGCAGAGGCAATTGCTTTTCAAACTGGTCCAGCAGGTTAGCCGGAATGCGGTTGATCTTGCTGCCCGTGTGCGAGACACTGGTGCAGTCATCCCTGGAATCGTAATGTGAGGTGTAGTGCATTCTTGGGAAAGTACTGCTTGACATGTGCTCCCCTACCATCATGGGGATCATACATTCAGAATGTATTGAACTTCTAGGCGAACAACGGTGATGGTCCATTTGGCAGCTGTCAGTTGGACTGAGCAAGTATGACTGCCTAGAATCCAAGCCATGGTGCATATGGTCATGAGAATGCTCACAGTCATCAGACAACAGGCCACAAGTGTGTGCTGAGCTGAGCTGGGGATGAGTACGGCTACTAGTTAATCCTTTCATGGTCCTTGATGAAGGCGAATATATGTCTTCATTGAAGTGCTGTGAAGGTGACCATGAGAACTGCTGGTCTGTCAACAAAAGACAACAAAAACCGAGTTAATATAAACAACATTAAAGGATTTGATGGCCTTGCATTTTATTAAACACCAGTGAATGCAAATAAATCAATGCAACCTGGACAAAGCCATTGATTTAATATCCTACAATACTCTAATAAAAATTAATGCATGCTGTATGCATGATTTTATTTCAGCAGTTCATTGAAGTATGGGAATTATGTCTCATTTGTTTCAACAAAAATATTGGCCTAGATATTTTAAAGAAGGTCTTGTTATCAATAAATGTCCAAATGATTGTAATTCGTAAATAGCAGGTCTCAAAATATGCACATCTTTGGTGTCACAAATAACAATCAATTTTTCATATATCTGAAAATCATCTACTTAAAGTACATAGTGATCAAGATACCCTGGTCTGGATTTCAAAGGCCCCACCCCCCCACAGCGTGTATTCGACAGAGGACTATGTAAAGTAGGAGGGATGGCTTACCCACTACCCTCTCGGTCACCTCCAAGTTGTCCTTATAATACGGGAATGGGTAGGTGTGGAATGGACAGCCATATGTAGCTCAGTAATTAAGAGTCAATGGAGCTTGTTTACAAGCCAGTAGACCCTCAATATCATGCAGCCCATGCCATGAAATGGTTGATATGGACAGGGAGATGGAAGCAGGCATCTTGTTCTTTCAACAAGCTTTTAAAAGGACAGGAAGGAAAGGGGCTACTGACTTTATTGGGGCTGCCCTTTCTGCATTGGTGGCTTTCCCCCAAAGATGCAACACCCCTGCCCCTTTCTTCACTGCAGTGCAAAACCCTACTCCCCACCTCCCTCCCTAAGATGCTCAATTCCTCCTTGTCCAATGCCCCTCACCTACCTAAGTCTGGGATCCATTGGGACCTTCATCCTGGGACTGTTTGCAGTCCTGGCAGCGCCCCCTACTGGGCTCTGGTGTTGTCGGGATGGCAAGAGCTGCTGACCAATCTGATTGGCCACCAGTTCCTGAGGGCAGGACTTCCAGTGAAGGCAGGCGTCCCACTCCTACCTTGTTGTTGTCGCCCGTAGCGTGTTACTGCTATGGGCGGGTTTCTTTCTCATCAGTCCGTTTCCGACTGACTTTTTTGCCCCTCTGTAAAATCCTGCCCCATTTATCTGCAAATAATTCAGTTAATACTAAACTGTAAAATTATTGGCAGATGGAATTTCAGCTCTACAGTTTGTAAATGTAAGACCACCGCTATTGTATCATAACGTTTTTAGCCTAAATCACAATTAATATATCAAAGAATTTTACAGCTTGGAAACAGGCCATCAGTTCAACCGATCTATGCTGGTGTTTCTGTTCTGCATCCTCTTGGGTGGACCAAAACGTTGATGAGAATGGAAAAAGTAAAATATGAGAATAAACTGACCAGGAATATGAAAAACAGATTGTAAGAAGTTTAACTGGTATATAAAAAGGAGGGTAGTTAAAGTAAACATCGGTCCCATAAAAGCAGGGACATGTGAAATTTTGGAAATGGAAGAAATGTTGAACAAATATTTTGACCCTGTTTTTCACAGTAGAAAACACAAGTTATGTACGAGAAATAGAAGGTAACTAAGTGGCTAATAAGAGTTAGGAACTTAAGGTAGTTAGCTTCAGCAGGCAAAAAGTATTGCAAAAATTTAAGGGAATCCCTCGGACTTTAGGGCCTACATCATAGGGTTCTAAAAGAGATAGCTGCAGAGATAGTGCATGCACTGCAATGATTTTTCCTTAGATCCTAGAATGGTCCCAGCTAATATAACACTGCTATGCAAGAAAGGAAGGAGAGAGAAAACAAGGAATTACAGGCTTGTTAGCCTAACATCAGCCATCAGGAAAATGGTGGGAAGAATTATCAAGAATTATTAAAAAAGTCGAAATGATGCACATAGAAAACTGCAGTATGATCAGACAAAGTCACAATGATTTTATGAAAGGGAAGTTACGTTTGACAAACTTATTAGGCAGAATTCACCCATTTTTAAACAAAGTGCGGTGGCAGGCAATTCTGGCAGTGCCTCTTCTGTCAACCAGAATGGTGGGATCCCACACCAGAACCTCATTCATTATTCATAAGCAAGCCCTCCTCCAAGTCCTCTGGCAGGCTGCCAGCTGATTCAGCTGCCTGCCCTCAGCTGATGGGTTTGAAGATAGTAAGAAGTCTCACAACACCAGGTTAAATTCCAACAGGTTTATTAGGTAGCACAAGCTTTTGGCATATCGCTCCTTCTTCGGGTGAATGAAGAGTTGTGTTCACAAGCAGGGCATATATAGACACAAACTCAATTTACACGATAATGATTGGAATGCGAGTCTTTACAGGCAATCAAGTCTTAAATGTACAGACAATGTGAGTGGAGAGAGGGTTAAGCACAGGTTAAAGAGGTGTGTATTGTCTCCAGCCAGGACAGTTAGTGAGATTTTGCAAGTCCAGGCAAGTCGTGGGGGGTTACAGATAGTGTGACATGAACCCAAGGCCGTCCTCATGTGTGCAGAACTTGGCTATCAGTTTCTGCTCAGTGATTCTGCGTTGTCGTGTGTCATGAAGGCTGCCTTGGAGAATGCTTACCCGATGATCAGAGGCAGAATGCCCGTGACTGCTGAAGTATTCCCCATAAGAGTTTTAACAACACCAGGTTAAAGTTCAACAGGTTTATTTGGTAGCAAATACCATTTGCTTTCGGAGCACTGCTCCTTCGTCAGATGGAGTGGAAATGTGCTCTCAAACAGGGCACAGAGACACAAAATCAAGTTACAGAATACTGATTAGAATGCGAATCCCTACAACCAACCAGATCTTAAAGATACAGACAATGTGGGTGGAGTGTTCCCCAACAGGAAGAGAACACTCTTGCCTGGTGATTGTTGAGCGGCGTTCATTCATTCACTGTCATAGCGTCTGCATGGTCTCCCCAATGTACCATGCCTCGGGACATCCTTTCCTGCAGCGTATCAGGTAGACAATGTTGGTCGAGTTGCAAGAGTATGTACCGTGTACCTGGTGGATGGTGTTCTCATGTGAGATGAATGGCACCCGTGTCGATGTTCCAGCATGTCTTGCAGAGGTTACTGGGGCAGGGCTGTGTGGTGTCATGGTCACTGTTCTCCTGAAGGCTGGGTAGTTTGCTGTGAACAATGGTCTGTTTGAGGTTGTGCAGTTGTTTGAAGGCAAGAAGTGGGGGTGTGGGGATGGCCTTGGCGAGATGTTCGTCTTCATCGATGACATGTTGAAGGCTCTGGAGAAGATGTCGTAGCTTCTCCGCTCCGGGGAAGTACTGGACAATGAGTCCAGTGGAGCCCCGTTGTAACGCGATGGTTGGGGTCCATAAAATGTTATTGCGAATGTTATCGGGGTCATTCTAAATCGGGGTCGCGCTAAATCACTAAACTGGAAATAGTAAAAAAAAGGGTCCAATGATTCATCGTGTCATATCTGATTTCGCATTAAATCGGGGCGCGTTACAACGGGGCTCCACTGTACTTACGAACATCTCGCCACTTGTAAAGACTTGCATTCCAACCATTACCGTGTAAATTGAGTTTGCGTCTATATATGCCCTGTTTGTGAACACAACTCTTCATTCACCTGAAGACGGAGCGATACTCCGAAAGCTTGTGCTACCAAATAAACCTGTTGGACTTTAACCTGGTGTTGTGAGACTTCTTACTGTGCTTACCCCAGTCCAGCGCCAGCATCTCCACTTCAAGGTTTGAAGATCCCAGCACCATATTTAAATACCAATCCAGCACACTCATATCACTCTTCCCAACCCACCTGTCTTCACCAGAACATGCAGGATGTTAGCAACACAGAGGAAAAAGACTCAGAGACTCAAGAAGACGTCTATTCCACGACTCAACCACCCTTCCCTCACCTGCCGCACCCCTCCCTTGTCCCCCCACAAGCTCTTCACCTGCAAGGCACCCGTGCCCCACTTGGACCTCTACCCATCACATCTGGAGTCTTCATCCATCCCCTTCAAGTAAACGATGTGGTATTCCATTCACCCACTTGTTTGTGAGCTTCTTTTTTTAAGTTTATTTATTAGTCACCAGTAGGCTTACATTCACACTGCAATGAAGTTACTGTGAAAATCCCCTAGTCGCCACATTCTGGCGCCTGTTTGGGTACACTGAGGGAGAATTTAACTTGGCCAATGCACCTAACCTGCACATCTTTGGACTGAGAGAGGAAACCAGAGTACCCAGAGGAACCCATGCAGACATAGGGAAAATGTACAAACTCCACACAGACAGTGACCCAAGCCAGGAATCGAACCCGGGTCGCTGGCGCTGTGAGGCAGCAGTGCTAACCTTGCCAGAACTTTTCAAAGAACAAAGAAAATTACAGCACAGGAACAGCCTGCAGTGACCACGCTGACCGACTGAACTAAAACCACCCACCCTTCTAGGACCATATCCCTCCATTCCCATTCTATTCATGTATTTGTCCAGACACCCCTTAAAAATCACTAACATATCTGCTTCCACTACCTCCCCTGGCAGCGAGTTCCAGGCACCCAGCATCCTCTGTGTCAAGAACGTGCCTCGTACATCTCCTTTAAATCTTGCCCCTCGTACCTTAAACCTTTGCCCCCTAGTAATTGACTCTTCCACCCTGGGAAAAAACTTTTGACTATCCACTCTGTCCATGCCCCTCATAATCTTATAAACTTCTATCAGGTCGCCCCTCAACCTCTGTCATTCCAGTGAGAACAAACCAAGTTTCTCCAACCTCTCCTCATAGCTAATGCCCTCCATACCAGACAACATCCTGGTAAATCTTTTCTGCACCCTCTCCAAAGCCTCCACATCCTTCTGGTCATGTGGCGACCAGAATTGAACACTATATTCCAAGTGCGGCCTAAGGTTCTATAAAGCTGTAACATGACTTGCCAGTTTTTAAACTCAATGCCCCGACTGCTGAAGGAAGCATGCCGTATGCCTTCTTGACTATCTTCCCAACCTGCGTTGTCACTTTCAGTGACCTGTATACCCAGATCCCTCTGCCTATCAATACTCTTAAGGGTTCTGCCATTTACTGTATATTTCCTATCTGTATTAGGCCGTCCAAAATGCATTACCTCACATTTGTCCGGATTGAATTCCACCTGCCATCTCTCTGCCCAAGTCTCCAACTGATCTATATCCTGCTGTATTCTCTGATGGTCCTCATCGCTATCCGCAAATGCACCAATGTTTGTGTCGTCTGCAAACTTACTAATCAAACCAGTTACATTTTCCTCCAAATCATTTATATATATTACCATCAGCAAAGGTCTCAGCACTAATCCACTTGTCACAGCCCTCCATTCAGATTCGCACCCTTTGCTACCATCTATGACTGAGCCAGTTCTGTATCCATCTTTCCAGCTCACTTCTGATTCCTTGCAACTTCACCTTCTGCACCAGTCTGGTGCAGAAGGTGAGGCACCTTGCCAAAGGCCTTACTGAAATCCATGTAGACAACATCCACTGCCCTACCCTCATCAATCATCTTTGCTACTTCCTCGAAAAACTCAATCAAGTTAGTGAGACAAGACCTTCCCTTCACAAAACCATGTTGCCTTTCACTAATACTCCACTTGTTTCCAAGTGGGAGTAAATCCTGTCTCGAAGAATCCTCTCCAATAATTTCCCTACCACTGAGGAAGGCTCACTGGCCTGCAATTTTCATGCAGCCTTGTTGGAGTCCAGCTTCTGTCCCCACAGTCTTCCTTCTGCCTCTCATTGTTTATCTTCTTCACCCACCTCCTTGACCCCTACCTGCCATCATGAGCCTTCGCCTACCCCACATTGTCCCTCTTGTCTCTGCCAGGCCACCACAACTCCCATTCCTTCTCCTAACTATGCACTCCACCCCTGGTTGAACTTCTGACCTTAGTTGTGATGGCTGCATGAGTCCCACAGCAGCGTACAGTTCTGGTGTGTAGCATCAGGTGGAAGGAGACCCCTATACTCCCCAACCACAGGCACTGTATTGATATGAGGTAGTGACACAGGAGGATCCATGTATCCAGCAACCTGATGCTGTCCATGAAGACCAGTTCGGCATCGGGATGGAGGGTAGGAACTGATCTGCCCTGGCAGAGTTGTGAACAGCACATGAAGAACAGCGCAGCACTATGGTAGACAGCTTTGTTGCACTCATATCTAAGTCTCTTGCCAACTGAGGGTCATCTTGTTCACTCCACCCCTTAGCAATCGGGTTTGATGGCAATGTGATTTCCCACCGACGTGCTTCAAGATTGGGGAGGCAGGGCATAGTGATATTGTCGCTGGACTAGTAATTCAGACAGCCAGAGCAAGATCCGGGGACCCGAGTTCAAATCCCACCATGGCACACGGCGAAATTTAAATTCAATAAAAATCTGGAATTAAAAGTCTAATGATGACCATGAAACGATTGTCGATTGTTTTAAAAACCTATCTGGTTCACTGATAGGGGGGGGGGGGGGGGGGGGGGAGAGGAGACCTGCCTTACCTGATCTGGCTTACATGTGACCCCAGACCCACAGAAATGTGTTTGACTCTTAATTGCCCTCAGGAATGGGCAATAACGAATTAAAAAAATGTTATTGTTGCTATGTATACCACCTCATCTAACCTTTATCAGCATAACCTTCTAGTCCTTTCTCCCTCATGTACCTATTTAGCTTCTCTTTAAATGCATCTAGGCTAATCACCTCAACCACCCTATGTGGTAGTGAGTTCCACATTCTCACCACTCTACAATGGTTCCAGAACTCAATTTCTGTAAATTCTTTGAAATGTCATTTTCGAAACACAAAAATATTTTTTCTACCTCCATGCTCTCATGTCAGAAAATGGATGTTCAACTTACAGAATTGGACATACATTACAATAGTACACCTGATATCATATGACTACCACACCCATTCCCCAACCTCTTCACTCACCTATATATAAATTGTATGGGGGATGGGTGCATTTTCCATGTTTTGAGTGGTCCTTTATTCCTATGCATAAAGGTACAAAGTTAAATAGAGAAAGGACAGGGAACTGAGATTTAAAATGCATTTTAAAGACTATCAGAGCAGTCTTTGGGCTAAATTACTTACAAAAAAGATGATGATTTGAAAAGCGATTTTGTTACACATGGTCCACAGTGGAAATATTTCCCCAGTTGACCATCCAGGTGTTGAAACATAACAATAAAAGTAATTCACGCATACTAGACTGACAATGAAGCATTTGAGAGTAAATTGCGGATTGTTGGAATTGCCGCTTAATTTAGTGTCACACACAAAATCCAATCAATTGGATATCGCTTATTTGTGTCATAGATAAACGGACACTGAAGCTATGACACTTTGCAGGGGTGGAAGTGGAGCTTATGTCATTGAGAGTCAGCACAGCACCCTGTTACTTTTAGGAACAGAGCTTGAATTCAGTCTAAACTGACGCAACTGAAGTTTTTCAGAATTTTTAAACTGAATTCCAATTCTCAAGCTGGTTGGATTTGAACTCGTGTTCACTGGTCCAGATCTCTGGATTATTAAACCATTAACAAACCCGCTGCACCACTGTATTTACACAAACACACACAATGTATTTTTCATTACATTGTGCCTTTGTGTGAAACATAATAAACAACAATATTTCTCAAATGATCATACTAATGACACCAGCCTTTGGGTCAATTCACTATGTCAATGGAACTGTATGTGTGGAAGTTGCTGTTGACAAACCTTCCAATAATTACACAACCCAAACGGAAAATATTGCTCAACTTCAGAGATTTCTGCTGTAAATACGAGAACATGACTTTTCATGTTGCCATAGTGATACATTTTAACCAACAGTCATAAGGCCAATGTCATAACTGACTAACTCTGTCTTAGTTATGCTTTAGCAAGAAATGCAGATTAATTCCACTTAACTTCTCTACATAAACTAAGACCTGTCATTGCTTTCCTGTTAAATAGTTCACTATGCTGTGACCTGCTACATCAATGTTGCTCATGAACATTTTGTTAAGGGTCACAAGTCCAACTCCAAATTGAACAGCACTGTCAACAATACATACAATCTCAATGCCATTCTTCTTTTATTTATTGAAACTATTATCATGTGCTTCTGGTTTCTTTCTCACTTGGGCCACGAAGTTCCAAATATGCTATCCACACACTGGGCTGAATTTCATGGAGTATTGCATTTTCCGTTCACTCCACCACTGGCTAAAAGTCATGTGGCGGGGATTTTCCGGCCACGCTCTCCCTGAAACGGAAAAATCCCACCCGAGGTGAACAAACCTTTCCATGGTCCGCCCCTTGCTCGCTACGATTCACGTGGCAGGCGGAATGGGAAAATTACACTCCATGGTGTATGCGTGTGTGTGTGTGGGGCGGGGGATGTGTGTGTGTGGGGCAGGGGATGTGTGTGTGTGGGGCAGGGGATGTGTGGTGGGACAGACCCTGCCCATGATCTCTGTGGCTGCTCTGCAACAAGTTAATGCTGGGAGCAGTATTAATTCATTTAAAGTGAGACTTCCCACTCCTTTTGTTGCAGAAAGTCCCATCTCAGAGTGTTGTCCCCGATCAAAGGACCGGCAGCACTATAGTCCCACATAGGAGTAGTTTCACAGGCAGTCCCATCATGCCGAGGAGCCCAGGTAGGTTCTTAGTCAGAGGTCTTGGTGAGAGGGTGGGTGGCCAGGTTCAATTGGCCAGGGGGAGGATTATTGGGGGGAGGTGACCTAGGAGTGAAGGGGATGGGATGATGTGTGGTGCCTTTGACGTGTGCAAGAGGTTCCCTCCTTTCTCAACATCATCCCATGCAGCTAAAACTGTCAGGCTTCCTGCGTGGCATGGACCTAACTCTGTTTGTATGTAAAATACCTGACATGTTAGGATGAGGCCCTTCAGTGGCCATTAATGACAATAGAAGGCACAAGGGTGAATGGGCCATCCAACGCCCCACCCCCATCCTCCCAAATAGGTCTAGGGTGGGTGGGTAGGCAGGCAGCGGGAGGGCTATCCATTGGATTACAGGTGCCTTTAAGTCCACTAGCGGGGCACTAGGTGCAGAATTGGGGACCAAAATGACTTCCGATGCACTGTGAACACTTCTGATGTGAAATGTGCCAGACACCGTTCTGTTGGAGGAATCATCTTGCACACAGCTAGCATCCTCCAGACTCACGTACAGCTGGAAAATCATGATGCCAATTGGTGATTTGATTCCAATGCTGCCATTTTGGAGCTGAACATTCCACCTGATGCCCTCTATTGAATCTGCATAAATGAATGTGCGTTAAACAGTAGGAATGACCCCTACCAGTGTTATTCAAAGGAGGAATTACAGGTTAACTGTTGGCTAATTCCTTTTGGCAGTTGGTACAATTCTACAAGTATAAAAGCAAATTGCTACTGATGCTAGAATCTGAAACACAAATGGAAAATGCTGGAAAATCTCAATGGGTCTGACAGCATCTGTGGAGAGAGAACAGAGCCAACGTTTCGAGTCTAGATGATTCTTCGACAGATTCTACAAGTGTTTGGTGTTTCCTGTAATTGTTTCAAGTTCTCCAAGTCTACAGGGAGTATGGTAGGTGGTGAAGGGCCTTTGCCAGACTTCAACCCTTCTGCACTTACCAATTACTCCCAGATATGGGTACCTGGTAGACATTCCCCTTGGAAGACAGCATGATTTAGAGAATTAACAGAGGCCACATTGAACAAACCAGTGGAAGGGAGAGGAGGAGGAATAGGATAAGGAGAAAAGGAGGTGGCAGCCTAGACAGCCTCTTTTTTTCTCCATGCTGTACATGAGGAGCTACTTTGAGTGAGATACCAGCAACTGCAATCCCAAGTCCACATTACACTCCTTACCTTTCCTCTGCCACTAATGAATAACATTGTCACCTTGGCCTGAATGCAAATTAAAAGCCACCACCAAATAAACATTCCAAACCAAAATTTATAAAATAAATCATATTGCATAAGATTTCAACTAATCATTCTAATGCATTCAACTAATTCAACTAATCATTCAACTAAGCATTCCTTTACTGCCAGATTTCCCTGCTCTTTCCTTGTTCTTATTTACCACTATGTCAACCTGGGAGACAGCGGATTGGCTGAGAGGCAACAAAAAGGACATTGACAGTGTGTCAAGGGTAGAACGCCACATGTTGTCATCCTGAGCAAGATCAGCAGGATTGTGCTTCATTGGAGCCACAATGAATCATCTTCCCAGGGCAACATTTCAGGAGAACAGATTGCTAGACTGCAGTGACACCCTGCCGGTCCCTCTGAACACTGGTACCTACAGTCACAATGGCAGCAACCTGAGCTTGTTTCGCAGCAAACTGACTTTATGTTACTTCAGTCTGAGCTTCCACTGCAGCACTTAAGAAATCGGAAGAAAGCTGAGGCCCCCGCCATCAAATGGTTGGGACAACACATGTGCTATTGAAGTTGGCCACCACTTCTGTGCTGGAAAGGATGGGCTCCAAACTCTGCTGGACTGCTCCATGATCTTTGACATTAAACATGGGCTTTCTGGCAGACCTGGTAACAAGTATTCTATTGCGCATTTTCATCAGCGTTCTTCTGTATGCTAGCCCATCAAAGTTCCCACCGTCTGCAGCAGAATTTGTGTGCAACCTTGTACTCTAGCAAGCTGGCCTCTGTGTTATCCTTGCCTGCTGTCCTGACTCAAACCCACTCATTCTGAGTTTCTCACCAAATCCAGATTCTGCCGCTATGCTATCCTCTAAATTATGTGCAGTGTCGGTATCTGAGCTGTTGACTGCTCGTTTGAAATCAAATGATGGTGCTGTGTCTTCAACATCATTCTCTCCTCTTTCTTGGTTAAAACTAGGTTGCAGTTCTTGGGTATCTGAAAGGAGAAAGGTGGCAGAGTAAGCATGTGGTCCAGGGAGGAAAGGATAGTACAAGGTGCACGCTTCCACCATCCACAACTTTCAAATCAGAAGCGATTGTGGGGTGTGAGAAGGAAGATTAGGTATGAGGACGTTATCACCTTCATCAGTCTTGCTGCTAGTCACTGCCTCCTAAACTGCTGTTCCAATAATGGCCAGCACAATCTCCTCCATGGTGGTCAGGACGTGCCTGCCCCACTCCAGTTAGCTCCTGCCGTCTTGGCTGTGTGCTCTCTTGCCCTGCAAGAGAAAAGGAATGGTGACAGTGAGCGTGAAGCAGTGTGTGTGGATGATGTAGGTATCATGGTTGAATAGTTAGCTGTGTGTGCAAGTTGTGAGATGTTGGTTGAAGCTAGAAGCTGTGCTAAGTGTGTGAGTATGCAGACATGAATGTTAGGAATGAGTCTTGATTGATAATGTTTGCTAGAAGGTGAGGTCAGGCAGCAGCTGTAAAGAATGAAACAGTTAGAATTCAGATGCATATTCTCAAGAAGTGGGGTGGACCATGAATGCTCAAGTCATTGAATATATTCAAGGCTCGGGAGGATTTTTGGATTTTCAGGAAATCAATGAAAATTAGGATTAAATAAGAAAATGGTGTTAAGGTCAAAGGTCAGTCACAATCTTCGAGAATGATGGAGCAGGCTCCTGCTTCTGCTTCTATTTCTTACGTTATGTTGTGAGTGATGGGAATGTGGCAAACTGAGGCGTGTTTGAGCCTTGGTAGGAAATTGGTAGGAAATAGCATTTGAAAATCCATTCACTGACCTTGGCTACTTTTGTGAGGTCATTGAATTTCTTGCGACACTTTATTCAGGTCCTCAGAATGGCTTTCTGGCTTTAATCTCCACAGCTTTCTGCTCCCATCTGCCTTTAGTGTGCATCTGGTGGGTCTCCTGGCATCCTATGATTACAGGACATCTCTCCGACTTTCCATTTCCTCCACCAAGCTCTTGAGTACATGTCCAGAAACTTTGAAACCCCCACACTCTCATGCTGTGCCATTCTTCACTGTTTCCATGTCAACTTCAAACCTTTGCATCAGGGCCAACACCTGCTGCAGCCACAATGCTTTCAGCTGACTTCAAGCTGCACAGGAGAGCTTTTAGTGGAGTTATGAGGTTACAATTTTTGGGCCCCCTACCGGTGCAGGCAGCTAATGAGCAGTGTAGTTATCACACAGCAATCATTGTCATAGGCAGGCAGTACGAAGTTGGCATGCTGCCTGCGTTTCAGTCAGCAGGTACAGGTTAATAAATCAACCTGTCCTCACACCTGTTTTCAGGGATGATCCATTTTTGCTTCCATTCTTTTCACCCTGAACTGACACTACAATCGGCATACTATTTCATACTCTTATCTCATTCTTTCCCTGCTAAACTCTCCACCTTTCAATCTTCCCTTCCCCTATAATTTGCAGGCTTTTAAAAACCAGCCTTTGAATGCATAACTGTTACATAACCCTGCTCTTTTAACCTTGGCGATGTCCTACATTATGGGCCTCAGCTCTTCCCCTGGGTTTATGATTTCTTTTTAACAATGTGCCTTTGAAGTTCGTTGCAGTAAAAATCACAATTAGCAGCCTGGCTAATTGCTTCTTCATTGTCATGTAGTTTTCTTTCTCGCCTAGTTTATTTGACTCCATTCTCTTCTAAACCTGGTGTTCTCCGCAGAACAGTTAATTCTTTTAATTTCTATTTCATATTTCTCTGCCTTTTTCAAGATGTTTAAAGAACCACATTTAATTCTGAACAGAGTAATTTTTATGAAGTAAAGATTGGATGATCGCTTTCCAAAAAGCCATCAAGATTTTTGAAATCATCTGTGCCAAAGCTATCCCCTCTCTCTTTTTTAAATGATGAATATGAAGATTATTCTGTACTATATAAAATAACTACCTGATAAGTCAATCAATATTTTTAAAAATGCATTAAATACTAGGCAACTTTGTTTCAAACAATGCATAAAAATGTAATCACCCAGAGACTAACCTTCTTCAACTCTAAATATTCCTGTGACACAAACCTATATTTAGGAAAGATCAAATGTTCTCCCGGATGGCACAAGCCTTATCTATGTGGCAGCCTGTTAGCAATGCGTATGCCAAAGCACTGTGCCATTGTTTGACAGGATGGGCTTCAAGTCTCTGCCTTCCATCCTCCAGGCTGACATTTCAATTCAGTACTAAGGGAGTGCTACACTGTTGGAGGTGCCGTCTTTTGGATGACGCTTTCTCAGCTTGACATAAAAGATCCTGTGGCACTGTTTCAAAGAAGACAAAGGGAATTTCCCTGCTGGTCTGGACAATATTTATTGCTCAATCCACATCACAAAAATGCATGAGCCGGTTATTAATACATCACTGTTGGTGGAGGTTTGCTGTGCGCAATTGGCTGCCATGTTTCCTGCATTCCAACAGTAATTGTGCTATGATCTCAGCTGATATGGCTGTTGTGCAGGTCCAGACTGAATACCCCCATGGGATTTCATCCCACAACCTTACCCCCACCCTACTCTACCCCACCCCACCCCACAGGATTTCCTCCACCCCACACAGGACTCCTCTGCCCCCTACCCCCAAGACCCAACCAGACTAATCCAAGGTCCAACCACCCCATCCCCTCTGAGGTCCAACACCATCCTCCTGCAGGCCTGATCGGACTGGACCCACCCCAACCTGACCTGATCTCCCGCCACCAGGTCAGGCGACACAGTATCGAAAAAACTTCACATAAGAAACTGGGCTCAGAGTGACAATCCGACGCTGACTGCCACTCCAAAGAAGTTATAGCCCAAGAACAAAACATTTATTAAATAAGGAAAGATTAACTATATCACTCCTGCTTCCAACTGTACCTTTACATATGTACAAATTAGTTACAAGTTACAAAATCTAACTTATACTCTAGTGCTCACAGTAAGTGTACAGACTGTAAATTAATGGGTGAACTGTGGTTGGACACATTCCACTCCAAAACTAAGTTTCTATGGATTTGTCATCAAGCACCACCTCAGCCCTCAGCCCCCAGCCCCCACTGACCCCCAGATTTGTTACACTGTGAGCCAACTGGTCTGAAACTCAATCTTTCTCATGAGGGTTTCCAAACTTCATGCTCGAAGAACTCGCTTTGGTAATCTCTCCCAAATGACACTTTGTCTTGGAAGTTTCCAACAAGGATCCACCTCCTAGGTTCCGAACTCTTCATCCAATGCTCCTTTCCTCTGGATCTGTTTGTGCTTTCCAGCTTCACCTTCCACATATACTCTCAGGTTTCAGCCATGCCAACAGGAAACTACTGCTTCACAGGCCCATAATAAGCAGTCACCAACCTTTGGCGTCTCCTCAGATCTTCTGGTTCTTGTGAGCCTATTTTGTTTTAAGTTTGCTTCCTGCCACTCTCTCTTTCTTGAATTCAGAGTCTTTCTTAGGCTCCTTATTTTTAACTTCACTGAATAGGACTGGTTTCAGATTCCTGTTCTTGTTTCTTAACTTGACCGTCATCTTGGGACCTCTTTCTGTCACCAGTTCTTGGCTCTGGGATCTCCATTCTTTGTTCTGCTATCTTACTTTAATGCCACTATCAGCACCTTCGGTAGCCCTTCACACTGCCATTAATGCTTCCTTTATCTCCTGCCCTACACATCTTTGTTGCAATCTCTCCGAGCTCCCACTTATCACTGACCATTTACTCTGCTCCAGCCCCTATTATACAGTGTACAATCCATCACATTTTTCCCTGTCTTTAACTCTGAAGAAAAGTCATACGGACTCTCCACAGATGCTACCAGACCTGCTACGTTTTCCCCAGCATCTTCCTTTCTCATGTCAAGAACATGCACAAACTGCACGTGTGTCCATTCTCCAGCTGGTGCATGTGCAGAACTCGAAGATGGTAAAAAAGAATGAAACTGTGTATCTGCATGCATTCTAGGGCCAGCGCATACACAGAGACCACTTAGCCCACTGGAATTGTAGTTCCCAGCTCCAAAGATCTGACCATCACATCCAAGGTAAGTACTTTTTATTTTACTTTATCTTTGGTTTGTAACAACTACACTTCAAAAATACTTCATTGGTTGTAAAGTGTTATGTAGTTGTGCATTATACCACAAAATCACAGAATTGTTACGGTGCAGGAGGCGGCCATTTAGCCTATCATGTCTGCACCAGCTGTCAAAACAAGCATCATGACATAGTGCTATTCCCCTGTCTTTTCCCCATATCCCTGCACATTGTTTCTATTCAAAATATCATCTACTGCCTTCTTGTGCCTCAATTGAACCTGCCTCCACCACACTTCCAGCCAGTGCATTCCACAACCAAATCTCCCACTGTGTGAATAAGTTTTTCTCATATCACATTTGCTTCTTTTGCAAAACTCTTTAAATCTATGCCCTCTCATTCTTGATCCTTTTATGAGCGGGAATAATTTCTCCTTATCTACTCTGTCCAGCCCCCTCATGGTTTTAAAGATCTCTATCAAATCTCCTCTTCGCCTTCTTCTCTCCAAGGAGAACGGTCCCAACCTCTCCAATCTATCCACATAATCAAAGTTTCTCACCCCTGGAATCATTCTTGTAAACCTCTTCTGAACTCTCTCCAATGCAGTCACATCCTTCCTATAGTGTGGTTCCCAGAACTGGACACGATACTTGTATAAGTTCAGCCGAACCTCTTTGCCCTTGTACACTACTATGTGCTTTATTAAACTACTCTCTCCATCTGTCCAGCCATATATACATGCCCAGGTCCCTCTGCTCCTGCATCCCCTTAAAAACTTTACCCTTTATTTTATATTGTCTCTTCATTTTGTTATGAAACATTACCTCATGCTTCTCTGTATTAAACTTCATCAGGCACCTATCCGTCCACTCCACAAATTTGTCTGCGTCCTTTTGAATTTCTAAACTGTTCTCTTCACAGTTTATAATACTTCCAAGTTCTGTATCATCCAAAAATTTTGAAATTGTCCCCTGCACACCAAGATCTAGATCATTAATATATATATCAGGAAAAGCACTGTCCCAATACCAATCCATGTGGCACATTACTACAAGCCTTCCTCCAGCCTGAAAAATATCCATTAACCGTTACTCTCTGCTTCCTATTATTCAGTTAATTTTGTAGTGCACCCCTCGCCGATGAGTTCAATGCAGTCTATGCCCATTTTGAGCAAGAGGTCAGCGAGTGCACGCCCTCCACCCTGGAATCCTCGGACGAACCTGTATCCGAGGTCACCATCGCAGATGTTAGAGCAGCCCTCAAAAGTCAATCCATGGAAAGCAACTGGCCCACATGAGGTATCCGGATGAGTACTCAGATCCTGCATGGACCAGCTGGCGGGGGTATTTGAAGACATCTTTACCCTCTCTTTACAACAATCTGAGGTCCCGATCTGTTTCAAGAAGACAACCATCATCCCAGTACCAAAGAAAAGCCAAGCATCATGCATTAATGACTATTATCTGGTGGCTCTGACATCCATCATTATGAAGTGCTTCGAAAGGTTAGTCATGGCACGAATCAATTCTGGCCTCCCAGATTATCTGGATTGACTACAGTTTGCTTATCGCTGCAACAGGTCCACAGCAGACGCCATCTCCCTGGCCCTACACTCAACCCTGGAGCACCTAGATAACAAAGACACCTATGTCAGACTCCTATTTGTGGCAGCACGGTGGCACAGTGGTTGGCACTGCTGCCTCATAACGCCAGGGACTCCGGTTCGATTCCCAGCTTGGGTCACTGTCTGTGTGGAGTCTGCATGTTCTCCCCGTTTCTGCGTGGGTTTCCTTTGGGTGCTCCGGTTTCCTCCCACAGTCCAAATTGTCCCTCAGTGTACCCAAACAGGTGCTGGAGTGTGGCAACTAGGGAATTTTCACAGGAACTTCATTACAGTGTTAATATAAGCCTAATTGTAACACTAATAAATAAACTAAAAAAAAAACAATTTATTGACTACAGCTCAGCCTTCAACACCATTATTCCTACAAAACACATCTCCAAACTCTGTGGCCTGGGGCTTGGCTCCTCCCTCTGTGACTGGATCCTAGACTTCCTAACCCACAGACCGCAATCAGTAAGGAGAAGCAACACCACCTCCTCCACGATAACCCTCAACACCAGTGCCCACAAGGCTGTGTCCTCAACCCCTTACTATACTATGGGAGGGGTTCAGGTACTTAAGCAATTGGGGCTCGTACTGGGGAAGGTGTGACCTCTATGAGAAGGATGGTCTACACCTTAATCAGAAGGGGACCAATATCCTGGGGGGTAAATTTGCTAAGGCCATGCAGGGAGGTTTAAACTGATTCGGGGGGGGGGAGGGATCCTGAGTAGTGGGGCTGAAAGTGAGGGATGCATGGATGGGGACTGCAATGCACGGCATTGCAGAGGTGGGGTGGAGCAGGGTTTGAAATGTGTATACTTCAATGCCAGGAGTATTCGCAATAAAGTGGGTGAACTTGCAGCGTGGATCAGTACCTGGGACTTCGATGTTGTGGCTATTTCAGAGACATGGATAGAGCAGGGGCAGGAATGGATGCTGCAGGTCCCGGGGTTCAAATGTTTTAGTCGAAGTAGGGAAGGAAGTAGAAGAGGGGGAGGGGTAGCATTATTGGTCAGAGATTGTATCACAGTGTCAGAGAGGAGGTTTGATGAGGACTTATCTGTTGAGGTAGTATGGGCGGAGATTAGAAATAGGAGAGGAGAGGTCACCCTGTTGGGAGTCTTTTATAGACCTCCTAAAAGTTCTAGAGAGGTTGAGGAAAGGATTGCGGAGTCAATCCTGCTTAGGAGTGAAAGTAATAGGGCAATTGTTATGGGGGATTTTAACTTGACTAATATTGACTGGAATTGTTATAGCTCTAGCTCGTTAGAGGGGTCAGTTTTTGTTCAAAGCGTGCAGGAAGGTTTTTTGACTCAGTATGTAGACAGGCCAACTAGAGGTGAGGCTATATTGGATCTGGTGCTGGGAAATGAGCCAGACCAGGTGCTAGACTTGGAAGTTGGTGTGCATTTTGGTGATAGTGACCACAATTCGGTTACGTTCACCTTAGTGATGGAAAGGGATAGGCATGAACCTCGGGCCAGTGGTTTTAGCTGGGGGAAGGGTAATTATGAGGCTATTAGGAGAGAATTAGGAAACATAGGTTGGACTAGGAGTTTACAGGGACTGGGAACGTCCGACATGTGGAGTTTTTTCAAGGAGCAGCTACTGCGAGTCTGTGATAGGTATGTCCCTGTCAGGCAAGGAGGAATTGGTAGGGCTAGGGAACCGTGGTGCACCAAAAAAGTTTCTTTGTTGGTTAAAAAGAAAAAGGAGGCTTATGTTCGGATGAGACGTGAGCACTCGGGTAGTGCACTAGAAAGCTTTAGATTGGCTAAGAGGGAGTTGAAGAGCGAGCTTAGAAGGGCTAAAAGGGGACATGAGAAGACTTTGGCGGATAGGGTTAAAGAGAATCCTAAGGCGTTCTATAGGTATGTCAAGAACAGAAGGTTGGTTAGGGCAAGTTTAGGGCCAGTTATAGATGGCAGAGGGAAGTTATGTGTGGAACCGGAGGAGATTGGTGAAGCATTGAACCAATATTTCTCTTCGGTGTTCACGCAAGGGGACATGAATATAGCTGAGGAGGACACTGGGTTGCAGGGGAGTAGAATAGACAGTATTACAGTTGATAAGGAGGATGTGCAGGATATTCTGGAGGGTCTGAAAATAGATAAATCCCCTGGTCCGGATGGGATTTATCCAAGGATTCTCTGGGAGGCAAGAGAAGTGATTGCAGAGCCTCTGGCTCTGATCTTCAGGTCGTCGTTGGCCTCTGGTATAGTACCAGAAGATTGGAGGTTAGCGAATGTTGTCCCATTGTTTAAGAAGGGGAACAGAGACTTCCCCGGGAATTATAGACCGGTGAGTCTCACTTCTGTTGTCGGCAAGATGTTGGAAAAAATTATAAGGGATAGGATTTATAGTTATTTGGAGAGTAATGAATTGATAGGTGATAGTCAGCATGGTTTTGTGGCAGGTAGGTCGTGCCTTACTAACCTTATTGAGTTTTTTGAGAAAGTGACCAAGGAGGTGGATGGGGGCAAGGCAGTGGACGTGGTATATATGGATTTTAGTAAGGCGTTTGATAAGGTTCACCATGGTAGGCTTCTGCAGAAAATGCAGATGTATGGGATTGGGGGTGATCTAGGAAATTGGATCAGGAATTGGCTAGAGGATAGGAAACAGAGGGTGGTGGTTGATAGTAAATATTCATCATGGAGTGCGGTTACAAGTGGTGTACCTCAGGGATCTGTTTTGGGGCCACTGCTGTTTGTAATATTTATTAATGATCTGGATGAGGGTATAGTTGGGTGGATTAGCAAATTTGCTGATGACGCCAAAGTCGGTGGTGTGGTAGACAGTGAGGAAGGGTGTCGTAGTTTGCAGGAAGACTTAGACAGGTTGCAAAGTTGGGCCGAGAGGTGGCGGATGGAGTTTAATGCGGAGAAGTGTGAGGTAATTCACTTTGGTAGGAATAACAGATGTGTTGAGTATAGGGCTAACGGGAGGACTTTGAATAGTGTGGAGGAGCAGAGGGATCTAGGTGTATGTGTGCATAGATCCCTGAAAGTTGGGAATCAAGTAGATAAGGTTGTTAAGAAGGCATATGGTGTCTTGGCGTTTATTGGTAGGGGGATTGAATTTAGGAGTCGTAGCGTTATGTTGCAACTGTACACAACTCTGGTGCGGCCGCACTTGGAGTACTGTGTGCAGTTCTGGTCCCCACATTACAGGAAGGATGTGGAGGCTTTGGAGAGGGTGCAGAGGAGGTTTACCAGGATGTTGCCTGGTATGGAGGGGAGATCCTATGAGGAGAGGCTGAGGGATTTGGGATTGTTTTCGCTGGAAAGGCGGCGGCTAAGAGGGGATCTTATTGAAACATATAAGATGATTAGAGGTTTAGATAGGGTGGATAGTGATAGCCTTTTTCCTCTGATGGAGAAATCCAGCACGAGGGGGCATGGCTTTAAATTGAGGGGGGGTAGTTATAGAACCGATGTCAGGGGTAGGTTCTTTACCCAGAGGGTGGTGAGGGATTGGAATGCCCTGCCAGCATCAGTTGTAAATGCGCCTAGTTTGGGGGCGTTTAAGAGATCCGTAGATAGGTTCATGGACGAAAAGAAATTGGTTTAGGTTGGAGGGTCACAGTTTTTTTTTTTTAACTGGTCGGTGCAACATCGTGGGCCGAAGGGCCTGTTCTGCGCTGTAATGTTCTATGTTCTATACTTCTCATACACCTACGACTGTGTGGCCAAATTCCCCTCCAACTTGATTTTCAAGTTTGCTAATGACACCATCGTAGTGGGTCAGATCTCAAAACAATGATGAGATGGAGTACGGGAAAAAGAGAATCTGGTGAACTGGTGCGACAAGAAGCAATGTCCTCCATCAATGTCAAAAAAATGAAAGAGATAGTCATCGACTTCAGAAAGCGTAGTGAGGACATGCCCCTGCCTACTTCAACCGGGACGAAGTGGAAATGATTGAGAGCTTCAAGTTTCTAGGTGTCCAGATCACCAACAAACTGTCGTGATCCTTCCATGTCGACGCTATAGTTAAGAAAACCCTCTAGAAACATCTCTACTTTCTCAGAAGACTGAGGAAATTTGGCATGTCAGCTACGACTCTCACCAACTTTTACAGATGCACCATAGAAAGCATTCTTTCTGGTTGTATCGCAGCTTGGTATGGCTCCTGTTCTGCCCAAGACCACAAGAAACTACAAAGGGTCGTGAATTAAGCTCAGTCCATCACGCAAACCAGTTTCCCATACACTGACTCTGTCTACACTTCCCGCTGCCTCAGAGAAGCAGCCAGCATAATCAAGGATGCCACACACCCCGGACATACTCTTCTGTCAGGAAAAATATGCAAACGTCTGAGGTCACATACCAACCAACTCAAGAACAGTTTCTTTCCTGCTGCCATCAGACTTTTGGATGGACTTACCTTGTATTAAGTTGATCTTTCTCTACACTCTAGCTATGAATCTAACACTACATTCTGCACTCTCCTTTCCTTCTCTATTTACGGTATGCTTTGTCTGTATATCATGCAAGAAAGAATTTTCATTCTATACTAATAAATGTGACAATAATAAACCAAATCAAAAATCACATTGCCACTGTCCCTTTGATTCCATGAGCTGTAACTTTTCTCACAAGTCTGTTGTATGGCACAGTATCAAATGCCTTCTAAAAGTCTATGCACACCGCATCAACACCATTACGCCCACTGACCCTTTTTGTTAACTCCTCAAAAAACTCCAGCAAGTTAGCTAATTACAATTTCCCTTAAGAAATCCATGCTGACTCTAATCAAGCCACATTTTTCAATGTGACAACTGATTCCATCCCAAATAATTCTTTTTAGAAGCTTGTTCACCACTGCTGTTAAGGTGACTGGTCTGTAATTGCTGGGGCTGCCTTTATCATACTTTGTTGAGCAAGGGCGTTAAATTTGCAATTCTCAAATACGATACGAATTCAAGTCTTTTGTTTTGATTGACATTAACTGGAGAAGTGCATTGCCCCTTAGCAAGGAAGTGCAGCTCGGGTTTAATAAGACACTGCTAAATATTTGGACTCTTTTGCTCTTTTGTCAATGAGCTGAATGAACTTAGAAGCACAGGACGTTCCTCTCCTCCTGACTCTGAATCCTAAGCAGCAGATGCTGCAGAGGTCTGGCAGACTTGCTGTCAATGTACAATTCAGAATGTAGGTGGAAGCAGACAACTACGAGATTGATCATCTCTAGGTGGGAGCATAAGAAGTAAATGTGAAAGTAATTTTTCAAAAGCTCTGCTTGCATGTGGACTTCAAATCCATATTTAAAGCAATAATAAAAGTGAAGACAGTTCATCGAACAAGATATCTTTTTCGCAGTTGAGTCCCCATGCTGCTGCGCATGGATTGAAGAGCGTAAACGTGTCAAGGTGAGGATTGAAGTGCCTTCTTTGGCACTTTTCCCATGCATGGGAACCCTTACAAAATTTTTTATACCCTGTATCAAGCACCACACACCTTGCACCATTCTCTAACACCCCACGAACATTGTTCAGTCTGCCATGTGCCACCAGACATGCTACTAATCATGTGATAGTTCCAAGTATCTTCAACAGAAAACTTAATGCCAAACTCCATTATTACATAAGAACAGGAGCAGGCCATTCAGCCCTTGAGTCTGTTCCATCATTAAATTAGATCAGGGTGATTTGTTCCTTAATTTGATCTGTGGGACATGGTTCCACATCCACAAATATCTATGAATCTCAATTTGAAATTCTCAATGACGTTTGGAAGGTCGGGGTGGGGTGGTGGAGTATCCTTTCTGTGAAGAGATGCTTTCTGATATCACACTCATTGACTTAACTCTAGACTGAAGAGGTCAAACTTAGACGCCAACTCATGGAAGACCCTGGTTGATGACACTTCATGATGTGGAGATGCCGGCGTTGGACTGGGGTAAACACAGTAAGAAGTTTAACAACACCAGGTTAAAGTCCAACAGGTTTATTTGGTAGCAAAAGCCACACAAGCTTTCGGAGCTCTAAGCCCCTTCTTCAGGTGAGTGGGAATTCTGTTCACAAACATAGCTTATAAAGACACAGACTCAATTTACATGAATAATGGTTGGAATGCGAGTACTTACAACTAATCAAGTCTTTAAGAAACAAAACAATGTGAGTGGAGAGAGCACCAAGACAGGCTAAAAAGATGTGTATTGTCTCCAGACAAGACAGCCAGTGAAACTCTGCAGGTCCACGCAACTGTGGGAGTTACAAATAGTGTGACATGAACCCAATATCCCGGTTGAGGCCTCAACCGGGATATTGGGTTCATGTCACACTATTTGTAACTCCCACAGTTGCGTGGACCTGCAGAGTTTCACTGGCTGTCTTGTCTGGAGACAATACACATCTTTTTAGCCTGTCTTGATGCTCTCTCCCCTCACATTGTTTTGTTTCTTAAAGACTTGATTAGTTGTAAGTACTCGCATTCCAACCATTATTCATGTAAATTGAGTCTGTGTCTTTATAAGCTCTGTTTGTGAACAGAATTCCCACTCACCTGAAGAAGGGGCTTAGAGCTCCGAAAGCTTGTGTGGCTTTTGCTACCAAATAAACCTGTTGGACTTTAACCTGGTGTTGTTAAACTTCTTACTGTCATGACACTTCAACATGGAGAAGGTTCACTGTGGAAGGCATTAAACACATTGAGACACGTTGTTGGGAAGATACAGAGGCTTTGGATGGAACGCACAAACATCCAAACAGCCCATCTAGCCTGCATATGGCAGATCATGCATTGAAAACACAAACACACACACACACACACATACATGCACACTCACTCCATTGGGCAATTGAGTTGCACTGGGAAATAAATCACAAACTTTGGATTAATCTGGATGTCTTGCAGCAGTCGTTACCCAAAAACAGTTAGAAAAATTAAAACCACTTCTAGTTTTTCTAAGTAACTATTGTACTGATCTCCCCAGACCTTCATGGGATTCTCTCCACTCCCCAACTCTTGACTCCACCGCACTTCCCCCGCTCCCCCCATCCCCCGGCCCAACCCGACACCCGACTGAGTCGGAAGATTGGGGAAGATAGGAGTGGCTGGATTTCAAGGTAAGTAATTAAGAGCCGAGCGGCAATCTGATTCAATTGCCACTCCGCCAGAAGTTACAGGCCATGAGGATCACAAAAGGATCTTGAAACAATTTGAATTGAAGTCAATGACAATCTGATGCTGACTTAAGTTTCCTCCTGCAGTAAGATACTTAACAATAGGAGCTACAATTCCATGGAAACACCGGTGCTAAAGTTACGCACATAATAATATCAGGATCAAGAACCACATGAAGGATTCTTTGAGTAGAAATGAAGTAGAAGGCAAGCCTAACATTGAGAAGCAATACTGTTAGTCTTTGCTCAAAGGATTGACAGAAGTGAACTTTCATACGATAAATATTTTTTGCCATGTTTGTAAAATAGGCAGGGCCAGTCAAAGGATTATTTTGCTGACAATCTTGGTTATGTTTTATTAAATGGGAGGTATTTTTTACAAATGTAACCATATTAATAAATATTATCTAATTTGAAAACATCAACATGTTAAAAATAGAGAGCTACTACTTCAATAGCTAAAAGTTTGCCTTTCAAAAAAGTTACTTTCCACTTTAAATTCAAGCATTTCCTTTCCGCACAATAACTGTTATCCTATGAGCCTGAAGTGCTTTCAATATCTGAATAGCTCCTATCCGGCAGATTAACTGTCCCCCTTCTGTGCACCAAACCTAATCTCATTAACTAGCTCTTCTAACACCTCTCTGGACAGATGATAAGAAAAGTATTTATCATTTGAAAGGTAATACCCCTTTCATCCTGGCCTTCAATATTCGTATTCTCTGCCTCTATTTTTGTTAGCACTGTAGTGAGCGCTTCTCTTCATTTTCCTCTCTTCTGCCTCATGAGGTGCTCTTCCTCCTGTTTTGCATCCTTATTGTATTCAAATATGCACTCAAAACACATTCACAGAATCAGAATCCTACAATGCAGAAGGAGGCCATTTGGCCTATTGAGTCTGCACTAACCACAATCCCACCCAGGTCCTATCCATATAACCCCATGCATTTACCCTAGCTAGTCCCCCTGACACTAAGGGGCAATTTATCATGGCTAATCCACCTAAGCCGCACATCTTTGGACTGTGGGAGGAAACCGGAGCACCCAGAGAAAACCCATGCAGACATGGGGAGAACATGCAAACTCCACACAGACAGTGAACCAAGCCGGGAATCGAAGCCGGGTCCCTGGCACTGTGAGGGAGCAGTGCTAACCACTGTGCCACCATGCCACACATTCTTCCACTATAAGTCATTGATTGCTGAATTTTGGAAGTTGACCACCAGTAATTGCTTGTTTACTCTGCAAAACTTCTTCCATTTACTTGTAAACAATAGGGTCTTGTTGCATATGGCTGAAGAGATTTGATTGTGGGCGCTTAGTTGGCCTGCTCACAGCCTAATAAAACCCCTCCGTTCTTGTAGCTGTCTCTTGGGAGTGATTCGATGGGTGCTGGGTGTGACTCGTCCACTTCCTGGACAGAAGATGGTGTAGCCCCTGCTCAGCATCTCTCAATTGAGTTTGGTTAAGAATGAGAAGTGGACGGAGTGGTGAGCAAAGATATGGTTGTTGGTCCTTACTCCATAGCCTGAAAGCGTTTGAGATACAATGCTCAGTCCCACTGTGCTGAAATTCTGAAGGATGCATCACAACTTCCGTTGAGAGTGGCTCTGTGGAAGGGGGGGGGGGCTTGGGGGTCACGGGGGAAGCACCCACTTGGAAATACCAGCAACGGCAGGTGGCAGCCCATTAATTGGCAATTTATGGGTCTTAGTGATCCACAGATGAATGAACCACACATGGTACCACTACCACTGATAAAATACCAACTTGATGGGTAAAGTGACTGGCACAGTACCGCTGCCATACTGCCTGATCTTAGATCCATCTCACTCACTACCCAATTCCCACCTTCCAGCCCTTTCCTGAGTAGTGCATAAAATTTCATCCCATACTCACCTCAGCCATTTTAGAATGTTGCCTTAAATATTTAGTCTTCTTGTATATGCTAAAATTCACCAACCATGAGTGCAGCAGGAGCCCAACCAGTTTTGCTGAGATTTTGGCGGGATTGCTGCAGCAGATACAAAAAGGTAATTTGATTTTTGACATGAAGAGAGAAAGCTCCATCCATTGCATTTATGAGAGTTCCTGTTGACCTGTGATCAACCTTTTGTCTTCCGTCCTTATTCCTCCCTCTCCTTTGTAGATGTACCAGAGGCAACTGAGGCAGAAGGTCTAAATTGGGACACTGCATTATAACAGTTGGGGCAGGCCTCTTGTGCTTTAAGACTGGACCACTCCTTTCATTACAATGAGGCCTGAAGCCCAATCAAAGCTCAAGTCAGCATTTAATGGCAGTTTTGGCCTCCCATTGTACGCATGCCAGCAATTATGCACCTAAGCATCCTGACTTTCTATATCAATATGATTGGGTAAGCCTCAGATAATGGATTTTGTTTTGCTGGAAAGATAATGGTGTATGAATGACATATTATTAATGTTCAAATGGGCAGGAGCTGGTGGCAAGGAGGAGGTGCACCGTGAATTGCCACAGGTTTCTGGGTGATTTATATCACTTCACTGTTCGTTTCACAAAAAAAGGCATTTCAGGCTTAACTGCTCTGTGATTTTCATGAAGTTGCCACATTTGCACACTAATTGTTCATTCAGCTCACCATAGAAGTTTAAGTAATGAATCGGGCAAGTAATCTTTCAACAATTATTAATGACTACCAATCAACATCCCTTGCTCAGACGGTAAGTATGGAATCTCATTCCTTCAGGTTGTAAATTTCAGAATTTTTTTTAGTTGCTAAATTTGATTTATTTTTTCTTATTTGCCCTTTTTGCTTCTTCCTTCTCTCATTTTTCTGCCTCACCCACTCTAATTGACACTCTTTGTCCGTCCTTCCTCTATTTATTTATCAACCCTTTAATCTCATTGGTTCGGGAGGCATAATGTTTGTCCCATTTTCCCCCAAGTTCACAGAAGTCTTATTCCCCCTACTGCACTTAGCTCACAGTTACAGCAACTTTGTAGGCAAAAAAACATTAAAACAAAAATGTTCACAGACCCTACTCCAGCAAAATCTGGCTTACTTGGTTGGATCAGATGCGTGAAAACAGCATGGGGTTTGATCCCTATTCCGGCTGGGGTGAAATTAGGGTCTTCCGCCTTGCCCTACTCATGGTCGAGGTTGTGGAGCTTTGGGTCAGACCTGCTTTTGCGCAGAGGACTCAAGAAAAAGAAACCTTCCTTTTTCTCCTTTAGGCATCTAAAAGATATCAAGAACAAGAAAAGGATGCAAAAGAGATTCACTACAATGATATCAAAGCTAACAGGCTTTAGTAGTGAGGAGAGATTGGAGAAATTGTGGCTCATTCCATTTCAAAACAGAAGGTTAAGAGGAAATCTAGTCAAAATGTTCAAAATTACAAGAGGTTATGTTACCCGGGGGAAGAAAAAACTGGTGCAACTAGTTTATGTGTCAGCGATTTGAAGGAATAAGTTTAAGATCATCACCAAGAGAATAATGCTAGGGTGTAGGAACATCCAAAGATGTGTGGGTTAGGTGGATTGGCAATGCTAAATTGTCCCTAAATTGCAGAGTGAATACATGGGATTATGAGGATAGGGCCTGGGTGGGATTGTGGTCAGTGCAGACTTGATGGGCCGAATGGTTTCCTTCTGTACTTTAAGATTCCATGATTCTATGATCTTTATGCCAAGGATTGTCAGGCCATATTTATTTTCAAATACTTTCATGGCCTCAGCCCTCCCTATATCCATATCCACCTCCAGCCCTACAACCCTTCAAGATCTCTGCGCTCTTCTAATTTTAGCTTTTTGTGCACCTGCTATTTTAATTGCTCCACACTAGCGACTGTGCCTTCAAATACTAAGGCCCTTAACTCTGATTCCTTCTCCAAAGCCCACAGGAAGGTCTTGTGGCTCAGTTGTAGCATCCCTGCCTCGACACCAAAAGGTTTGTGTTCAAGGCCCACTCCAGGACTTGATGGCCGAGGAAGATTCGTTCGTAACGTGGCCAGTTTGAGTTTCAATTTGTAAATCCTTCCAACTTACACCAATGACAAGCTGTAAGAGTAGGAGAGATTCTTGATCAGCCATGTGATAGAAAGAATATTAGAGTTTCTACTGTCATTATCCACAGCTCCTGGCTACAACATACATGTGCATCCTTGGGGCTGGGCCGAATGGCTCAGTTGGTTGGATCAGATGCATGCAAACAGCATGGAGTTTGATCCCTATTCTGGCTGGGATAAAATTGGGGCCTTCCGCCTTGCCCCACCCGTGGTGGAGGTTGTGAAGTTGTGGGTCAGACCTACTTTTGCGCAGAGGACTCAAGAAAAAGAAACCTTCCTTTTTTTCCTTAAAACTTACTTATTTTACCAAGATTTTGGTCATCTGCCCTAATGTCTCCTTTTAAGATATCTCCTTGCTAATTTAAGACAATTGGCAAAAGAACCGACAAGTAAATACATTATTTTAAATCAGTAGGTGGTTAGGATCTGGAATGTACTGCCTGAGAGGGTGATTGAGGCAGAGTCTTTCAAAAGGGAACTGGAGCTCAGATGAAGAAAAAAAACGTGGAAAGAGGGTGGAGATTTGGAACATCTGCAGTACTTTGTTAGAGAGCCAATGGGGACTGGATGGGCCAAATGGCCTCCTCCTGCTTTGTAACCTTTCGATGATTGTATGATTCTGTGATTTAGTGTCAAATTCTGCTCGATATATTCCAGTGAAGTGGCTTGGGATGTTTTATTACAGCAAAGGCACTTTATAAATGCGAGTCGTCTTCGTTGTCGTCATCATGAATAGATCTTTCCTCACAAACATATCAGATATTTTTGACAGTGGATCCGGTGTAAACAATTAACGTGAGTTTTCAGAAAGTACATGATCAAGTTCATTAAAAACATCCTACCAACACAAGCAAAGCAAATCGTGTCTTGGGATACATTTCACAGGTATTTTCAATCTAAGAGAAATGAATTACCAGGAGTGGGAAACCATGCTGATTATACCTTTCTGAATTGGAACCAAACTGCAATTCCCCAACTGCTACTACAGCTAACATCATTTGACTTAGCAACGACTGCTGGCTGATCATTTTATCCGCTATATCTGTGGGGAGCCAGCAATACCTTTCCATTTGCCAGGCTGCGCTGGCCCTGAATAAAACTGCCATCTGACATATCATAAGAGGACAAACATTACAAACTACTTCATGGGACTTTTAACACAAAAGATAAGTCTAAGTGGCAGGGCTTTTAGATATCAGCCAACTACTAAAAAGTACTAACCCTTTGCTATAGACATATAGAAACTTCATGGGGAGGCTTTCAGAAGTAGACCATGGAGATCACTGTATCCAATCAGATAAAACTGCACATCAGGAGGCTAAATCATAAAACCTACTGTTAGTTCACTTTTCTCTGAACTCTCATCTCTCTTCTTGATGTGCAAACACTGACAGATAATGACGTGTTAGCAAGTATTACTCCTAACATTGTCAAAAACATGTGTAATGTCTCCATTAGCATGCACATGGGACCTAACACCCTTTTTGGACAGCAGTTCTGGATTTGGCAGGTCACCCAAAATAATAATGTCAGAGGTTTACCAGGGGTCATTGATGGTAGCACATTGGTCCTCAAAATTGGGCCTGGTTATGTCCATTAAAAGCCACGATCAAATCAAGTTTGAAGGCCACTATGTTTTATCATTCATAAGTATTACTTCAGTGTGAATTTCAAAAGGCACTTTCAGAACAAATTATATTCCAAAAGCATTGATTTCAAAATTGACACTCAGCTCACAGGTACAAAGCTTAATGCAGCTGTTAACTCTAATATGTAAAGTAAAGTTTATTTATTAGTTACAAGTAAGGCTTACATTAACACTGCACTGCAATGAACTGTGAAATTCCCCCAGTCGCCATAATCTGACGTTTGCATGGGTCAATGCACCTAACCAGCACATCTTTCAGAAAGTGGGAGGAAACCGGAGCACCCAGAGGAAACCTACACAGACATGGGGAGAATGTGCAAACTCCACACAAGCAGTGACCCAAGCCAGGAATCGAACCTGGGTCCCTGCCGTTGTGAAGCATCAATGCTAAACACTGTGCTATCATAGCTTTGAGAGTGTTTCATAGCTTTGAGAGCATTTGATAGCTTTGAATCCATGTGGATAGCTAAGCGTTTGTGGATATCTTTGAATGCACACAGTAGTTTCGAGTGCTTATCAAAATGATTAATTGGCAACTGCTTTCAAAGAGCTAGCACGGGGTGGCACAGATGTTATGTGATTCAGAGGCGATGCACAAGACATTATCTGTTGCACAGAATTTTTCAACTCCTTTCTATAAAAAATGGGCAGCTTTTTAATCACTTACTCCCATTTTTGCACAGATGAACAACATTCTCTTGTGGAGAGACAACAAATATTTCAAAATTATTCTGCTAAAGACAGCTGTATTTACTGTTTATTTAAAGTACCTTACCTTCCAAAATTACTTTGCTGATTAAAGCTGCCTTTTTATGATTTACACATTGACATACACATTTTTTTAAAGTGGGGAATGGTCACATCCAATATCGGGCAGGGAGCACATGCTCATTAAGCAGCAGAAGTCAGCATCCACTATATTGGCATAGCTAGAAACAGTCATTCATAGCCTGAGCTTTGACCTTTTGCATATGCAAAAGACGGCTGCTGTGAGAGGACACAGGTTTAAGGTGCTGGGGAGTAGGTACAGAGGAGATGTCAGGGGTAAGTTTTTCACTCAGAGGGTGGTGGGTGAGTGGAATTGGCTGCCGTCAGTGGTGGTGGAGGCAAACTTGATAGGGTCTTTTAAGAGACTTCTAGATGAGTACATGGGACTTAATATGATTGAGAGTTAGAGGTAAGCCTATATATAAGCCGAGGTAGGTAGGGACATGACCGGCGCAACTTGTGGGCCGAAGGGCCTGTTTGTGCTGTATTTTTTCTATGTTCTATGTTCTAGAATGTCAACAGTGTTCAAGAAAATCTAGATTATGAGCGGTCTAAATGTATTACTGAAGGCTACCAAAAGCATGAGTTTTTAAGAACAAAATACTCCAGTTTCCACCCAGTTCCCTCCCTTCCAGTATTTCCCAGTCCCCCTCTCAATCAATCCCTCCCCACTGATCTCCGATTTCTCTTGCCTCCCTTAGAACCTGTTGGTGGGTAGCTGCCAGTGATATATTGTCCTGGAATTGAAATCTAGGGATACCCATTGCAGCTATAACTGGCCTCTGGTAGATAAACCCAAGTCCAATATTGGACATGCATCCAGCCTACCCATTGAGCTGCAAGGAACAATCCCTGCACTCACTCCTGGCAGCAAGTTGTCATGAAACACTTTCTCAGTCCTTGTTTCATTTTTGTCACAAATTTGCTTCCAGTTGATTTATCTGATTTATTGAGCCAGATTCAGGACAAATATGAAACTCAGAATCAAAGACTGACTCCTGACTATGTTTGAAAACCTCAGTTTCCTTAGGTGAAAATAGACTGCAGCCGCTCGAACCATATTTTCACCCAAATTGTCCATCATTATTAGAAAGTGTCTATGCAAACCTGTCATGCTGTAATTAAATCTTCTCACCAGTGGTGGCACTATAATGCCTTTTCCACCTCCTCAGCCTGCATTATAGAGAAACTTGTATATTCCTTCTTTGCTTCCTAAAATGTCATACAATTTCTATTTAACTGAAAAAAAAGTCAATCTATTATGTAAAAATAATGGCAGAATATGTGTTAAAACATAAGCCAAGCTTCAACTGAAGACTACACTTAATATATGTGCAACTTGGGTGGCACAGTGGTTAGTGCTGCCTCACAGCGCCAGGGACCGGGTTCGATTCCTGGCTTGAGTCAGTGTCTGTGCGGAGTCGGCATGTTCTCCCCATGTCAGCATGGGTTTCCTCCGGGTGCTCCGGTTTCCTCCCACAGTCCAAAGATGTGCGGGTTAGGTTGATTGGCCATGCTAAATTGCCACTTAGTCAGGGGGACTAGCAGGGTAGATGCTTGGGATCGATTACAGGGATAAAGGCTGGATGGGATTGTCGTTGGTACAGACTCGATGGGCTGAACGGCTGCTTTCTGCACCGTAGGGATTCTATGATCATTCTATGAACCTTCTAAGGGATAGTTGTGCCTGGGTTTGTTAGTTAATTTTAATGTAATTGTTAACCATCATCTACAGCCAGTTTCCTTGTAATAGCTGAGGCAATATCATAAACAAAACCACTATGTTAATGCTCATGCAAGTATTCCACACATACATATGATTTTCCATTGTACTCTTTAACCCCAGTCTGACTTAGACAGCAGAGTAACTTTAAATAAACTCAGTCTTATAAGCCAAGGAACTTAGTGACATTTTCTTTACACAAGGTAAAATTACACAAGATTTTGTTTCTCTCAAAAGATTACACCATCATTCTGCAAAGGTAACCATATCAAAAGTGAAAGCAATGACTTTGACATGAATCAAATGAAAATCCTAGGCAGGTTGACAGGGATCAACGGAAATTTATCTTGGGGGATATAGAGTATAAGAAGGTGATTGTTACTGACAATTATTATGGGACAATACGGAGGTACCAGCAGACTGGAAACTAGTTAATATGTGCCTCCTTTCCAAAGGAAGTCAAAACAGACACAGACGTACATAGTTTTACTTCAATTCTGTGTAAAAAAGAATGATTTGCATATACACGGTGCTTTTCATGACCTCAGGATTTTCTAAAATGCTTTTCACACAATTGTAGTCACTGTTCTAATGTAGGAAATACAGCAGCCAATTTGCATATAGCAAGTTGCCACGAATAGCAAACTAATCATCACCAAATAATCAATTTCAGCAATGTTGATTGTGGGATAAAGGTTGGCCAGATTGCTGGGGAGAACTCCTCAGGTCTTTTTCATAACAGTGCCATGGAATCTTTTACATCCACGTGAGAGGACAGGTGAGCCTTAATGTTTCATTCAGAAGACAGAGGGTGGAATCTTAGCCTCATGGCGAGTTTGGTTGTCGGAGGGAATTCAATCAGGAAGGAGGGTGGGGACATCAACACCTTGCCACCTCCACCCTAATTAAACTCGTGGGTAGGCTTCCCATTTAAGGCCCTTATCACACTCCAGCCGATATTAATCCAGCAGCAGGACCATACTGTGTTTGCTTGCAGATTACCAGGGGAGTATCCCTCGTTCAAAGCCGCTAAGTGCCTCTTCAATCCGAGGTCTCTGGTGCATGTAGTACTGGTCGCAGCCACCGCCTCGCCAGTGATGTTATTAAGCATGGGAGGGTTGTAGGTCTCTGATTGGCTGGCAGCTCTCAGTGGGTTCGACTTCTGCTCCTGGGGTCCTTAATCCTGGGGGAATGCCTGCTCGGCCTGTTAAATGCTGAGTGGCTCAGGTATTGGGCTTTCTAGAAGAGAGGCAATATAGAGCTCCAGTCATCTCTCCAGACAATAATCAAGGTCCAAGTTGCCTTGACAAGATTCCATCCATAATCTCTGACAGTGCAATGCACCCTCAGTATTGCACTGGAGTGTCAGCCTTTATTTTGTGCTCAAGTCTCTGAAGTGAGATTTGAACACACAACCTTTTGACTCAGAGGCTGCCAGTGAGCCATGGCTGGTGCCTAAAATAATGGAATAGATTATCAGAAGAAAGATTTAAGATTATGTGGGCAACAATAATTTACTAAGTTACAGTAAACTTGATTTTACTTCTGAAGTGACACCTCAGTATAGAACAACAATTCACATTTCTATAACAACTTTAGCATAGTAAAGCATTCCAATTCTCTTCACAAGTGTACTATCAAAGAAAGTTTGACACCACATAAAGAAATATTGGGATGGATGATTAAAAGCTTAGCCAAAGAGCTGTAATGTAAGACCATATCAAAGGAGGACAGAGAGAGAGCGAGATATAGAAAGATTCTAGAAATGAATTCCAGAGCTTAGAGGCGAGGCAGATGATTGTACAGCTATCAAATGGCGGAGCAATTATATTCTGGGATGCACAAAAGGCCAGAATTGGAGGAGCTTGGGGATCTCAGATAGAGATAGCACAGAGGGAGCGACAGAGATAGGGAGGCGCATGGAATGATTTTTAAACTAGTGTGTAAATATAATCAAGGAGTCTCTGGGCCTGGAGTCAATGTAGATAAATGAGTATAGGGACAATGGGTGAACAGGACTTTGTGTGAGTTAGGATAAAAACAGCAGAGCTTTGGATGGGTTCAAGTATATGAAGAATGAAAAATGGAAGGCCAGCCAGGAGAGGATTGGAATAATCAAGTCCAGAGTTTAAAAAAAGCAATGGATGAGAATTTTGATTGAGGCTGGAGGGTCTTCTTGTGAAGTTATGGAGGTGGAAGAATGTGATCCTGAAGTTGGAAGCTCATCTCAGGATCACTTAGGATGTCAATGCTGTGAAAATCCTGGTTCAGTCTCAGACACTGACCAGAGGAAAGGGCCTGAAGGCAAAGGCTTTGGTCCTCCCAATATCTAGTTGGAGGAAATTTCTGTTCATCCTGTATTAATTATGGAGCAAGCAGCAGGATAAATTGAGGCAGTGGAGGGGTCAAGAGAGGTGCTGATAAGGTAGAGGTTGGTGTCATCAGTGCAGACGGAAGTTGATATTTTCAGAGGATATTGCTGAGGGGGGCAGTATATAGATGAGGAAGAGGTGGGAACCAAGGATAGATAACTGATAACTGAGGAAATGAATCCAAAATAGGAAAAAAAAACATTGTTGGTGATTCTCTGGTTATGATTGGAGAAAGAATAATGGATAATGGATCAATGAGCACAGTCCCACCCAGTTGAATATTGCAAGAGAGATGTTGAAGGAGGATGGTTCAGTTTTGCCCCTTTGCAGGTTCCAGATAGGTTGGGAAGGGTGGGGTGGATCACACTCTCATACAATGATGAGATCACTTCCAAAAAGGCATTTGACAAAGGCTCACAATAAAGTCTAATAATTCAACATAAATTTGCAAGAATTCAGCATGAATCCTGCAAATGGAGGGGAAAAAGAAGACAACTAATAGGTAGGGAATGATCATCATCAGAAGGATTATATCCAGGCCTGAGAAGTTATTTAATGGAGTGTCTCGGACTCAATTAAAAAACCCAAAGCCATCAGATTTGGAGTAAACACGAAAGTAATAAGACTGGCAGCGGATTCACAGGAGGCAGCTCAGAAATTACCTAATAAGATAAAATATTAAGTATAAAACAATTGCAGATTAAATTTAACACAGGCAAATTTAAAGTACTGCTCAAATCAAGGAAAAATAATGAATGATAACAAAATAACCAATGACAAAGCCAAAGGAGAACAAGGAGTCATGGTGGCATTGATGCTTGGTATGCCTAACCAATGCAGAGTTAGAACCAACAAGGGTGATATAATATATATAATGGTGAACTAGATAGCGAGAGCTTAATCTGAAGACTATATGACAAACCATCCATTGACTGCAACTTGATCACAGCATCTAGCTCTGGTCATGGAGACACAAGGGTGACATTCATGCACCTGGCTGCAGTACAAAGACTTACCAGGATGGTCTTAAGTTATCAGATGAAACCACAGAGATTTGGGCTCCTCAGTATGGAAAAGAGAAATCTGCAAGGAGACCTGATAAATGTGAGGTAGCTTAATGAATGGAAAAGATAATTGTGGATGTGAACTTGAACTAAATTGAGAGAGTAGGTCAAGACAAAACAAGTTCAAGCCAGTAATAGTAAATATGGAATTTGTCAGGAAATCCTTCACACAGAATGATGAACAGATCAATGAGACTTTGGGAATGAATGGTAAAGGTGAAAACTCTGGATTCTTTTAAGAAACAATAGGATTTTGCTGGATGGGTGAATGAAAATGGATCAAACGGTGTTCTACATCCATAATTTCAGGCTCATTATGAAGGAAGTGGCCAATTAGTGGTTTGTTAGTGCCTCTGCCTTGGGATGAAAATTCAACCCGTCATATGTAGGAAGGTGAGGTTTACAAAAACAGAAATATAATTTTGCAGTCAATCCCACAACACTCTGATGTAAGTCATTGTGCGTCACACCACAGAAGATACAAACATGGACAGAAAGGCACAAATAAAACAAACACCCACAAGAAGCTGACTACATGATCAGAAGCCTGAGCTTGGTTTTGTATGAAAATTTCTCTTCTAATTCAAATGAACATAAAAAACAATGCATCAGTTTTGATGATAAATGCATAAATGATCCCCTTTCCATTAATGAGATGACAAAAGCTCTTATTTCCAGCACTGTCCTACAGCTGCAGCGAGGACATAGCACAAGGATTTAGAAATTTGGTGCAAGAAATTTCTTAAAATTACTACAAAATAATGCCATCAATCTCAACAAGATTAGTTGGAAACAAAGTGCCACAGACATAAAAGAAGAATAACATACATCAAACATGCCTTTAATGCTAACTCATGGTCAGTTTAACAGGAAGGTTTGAAGTACTGAAGACATTGTTGTAAAGCTTTGATAGAATTGATGTGGCAATGTACCTACGGTGTGCAATTTTTTATCCTGCAACACTAAATGATCACAGGCCTTCTTTTTCTCACCGTAAAGGTTGATGATAGTTGCTAATGGCATTCAATTTAACTCTTTGTCAGGAGCCAGAATGGCTGGGTTTTGAAGTGATTCCCTAAGCATTTCAAAAGCACGACAGCTGAGACATGGTGAGCAATAAATTCCGAAATTAAATAGAGGGTCACCTTGTTCACATTCCCTGGCATATCTATGTTGTTCCTCAGGGCAAATGAATCAGACAGTGCATTGCAAGGATAATCGCGGCTTTCAGGAGGACATTCAGAACATACCAAAATTTAACACCAGTTGCGACCTTCTGGCATGGAACCTGTGATGGTTAAAGGGCAAGCAAACTAAATCAAAGAAAAGAGAACTCATAATAGTTCTTCTGAAGTTCAGTGATCATGATCATACATTCAGGTGTAGCACCAAGCAACGTGGACATCAGATGTGATGAATTTTGAATTTTGCAAAGGTGACTTTTATAGATGAAAGGCCTCTAGTTACATATTGTCTAGACCCGAATGTGAAAAAAGACAGCACAGGGGAGCCACCACAGGGTTGCCAGCACCTGTTGAACCCTATTACAGTAAAAGTCTAGCCTTTTGGGGGGCGGGGGGAGGAGAGGATTTCTGGCTGAACGGGCAGCACTGCTAAGAGCACATACAGTGATCTTGGATAAATCGGCACTCCAGATTGCACTGTCCTGCCAGTTGCAAGAGGAATGGTTGCAAAAGTGCAATCACGGTTAAAAATTGTAATGTATTAGAAACCAAATTCAAAATTACACGAACATAACCTGAATTTCATTCATAATTATTTCAAGAAAAAAGCCTCTGCAGGCTTTTACAGCAGGCGGTTATAAAAAGAACAAGACAGTTTATATATTATATTTATGTTGTGCGTTTAATATGCATACAAAAGCTATTTGAATATTCTACGTCTATAGTGTTGATTAACTGTCTTCTATGTTAGACTCTTGGGAAGTGTAATAGTCGCATGAGACCTTCCAAATACTTCTGTCTGAAGGTCAAAACCTGATTATGACTGATAAGGCAGCTGTTAAAAGTAATTAGACTGAAACAATCATTCTAACAAATTACACATGGAAATCAGTTTTTATGATAATTCATCTGTTCGGAAGGTATTCTTGACAGTTGCATCCAATCACATCCATCTAAAGTAATTGCTGCGTTTATAAGCAAAATAATTTGGCCATTTATCACAAAGTTCTCTCTGTAAGTGGCTGCACCACAGGAGATGCCACGACACAATGGGATCACAAGGATTACTGAGCTGCAGTGCATTTGGCCTTGATCAACAGGGTTTTCATATTGAGCAGTCGTGAAGTGCTTTTTATTGACAGTTCCAAAACAAATGCACTTGCTCCCTCACAAGTACTCTAGTACTTCTATCTCAAGGACTATAACGTTGTTCAAAGTAAATCGTATATGTTCACTCTGGCTCCTGATGTGTGTTTTTTTTCTCTCCCAACTCTAGCACTCAGTGATAGTCCAAGAAAATAACTGACTTCAACCTACATAGCTGGACCATTATTGATTTATAGGTAGATTCCCTGGCTTCAAGATCAGCAAACGCATGTTCCTAGGTTGCAGTTAAAGTTGTTCCATAACTGACCACATATTAGATTTTTTTGCTTCTACCTGGTTGGAAGGTATTCCTGGCTTTTCTGAAACACCTTTACCAGTGAACAAAACAGAATTTCAGAACTGGACCTGATAGACAGTCACTTTTTCGAATCACAGATCCGGCATGTTCTGGAGCACAAGTTTTCATGACTATTGTCAGAATATTGTCAGGGCCCGAAGCCTTTCCAGTATCCAGTACCTTCAGTCTTTCTCGATACCACATGGAGTGAGTCAAATTGGTTGAAGACTGGCATCTGTGCTACTGGGGCTCCCTGGAGCAGACTAATACCGATTATCCAAAAGGAATCCTGGAAGTATTATGACACAGAGACTACTTTGCCATCTTGTTGGCACCAGCTCTCAAAATGAGCATTCTGACTTAGTGCCATTCTTCTGCCTTTCCCCTGTATTCTTGCAAGTTGTTTTTGTTCAAACAATTATCCAATGCCCTCTTGAATGCTTCGATTGAACCTGCCTCCACCACATTTCCAGGCAGTGCATTCCAGACCCGAACCACTCGCTATGTGATCAGTTTTTAACATGAGAGTTTTTTCACACCACATTTTTAGCAAATCCATGCCCTGTCATTCTTGATCCTTTTAAAAGAGGGAACAGTTTCTCCCTATCCACTCTATCAAGCCCCCACAAGATTTTGAACACCTCTGTCAAATCTCATTTTAGCCTTCTTTTCTTCAGAGAGAACAATCTCAATCTCAACCTTTCCAATATGTTGTGGTACACTGGTACTGCTCACTGGGCACCCTGGCACTGCCAGCCTGGCGCACTGGCATCGGGGCTGGGGGTTAGTAGCGGGACCAGCGATCGGGAAGGGTAGTTGGGGCCGGCAATTGGGAGGTGTGGCCGGGGCTGGCGAGCAGGGGCGGATGTGCAATCAGGAAGCTGATGATGTCTGAGGGGGGGGTGGGGGGGGGGGGGGGTGGGCAGCCATTCCCATGGGTGGGAGGGGGGGTGGAATCATGTTCATGGAGGTGGGGAGATGTCAACCAATCTTCCAGCATACTGGGAGATTGGGTGCATTCGCAATGGCCCCCGAGTACTCTGCTGCCAGCCTCTTTGGAGGGTTTAGGCTCCACCGCATCCATCCCCATTGGCGTGAATCTCCTGACTGCCTCTGTATTACACAGAGTGCCGTAAATAATCGAGACTCAGCTCGCTGAAAAAAACAATGGGAAAACCTCCCGTTTTCCTGCCCGTTGGACGCTTAGAATTATTTTGGGAAAATTACCCCCACTGATTATATTGAAACCTGGAAAAGATACAGTTCTTTGATAAAGTAATGGGGAGGGTGGATAAGAAAAGTGCAGTTGATCTGTATCTGGACTTTCAAAAGCTGCCTGGCAAGGTGCACTCACATCAGATTCCTGTTTACCAACTACAGCTCAGTCTTCAACACCAGTATCCCTACAAAATTAATCTCCAAACTCTATGACCTAGGGCTCGGCTCCACCCTCTGCGACTGGATCCTAGACACCCTAACCCACAGACCACAATCAGTAAGGATAGGCAACGACACCTCCTCCACGATTATCCTCATCACTGGTGCCCTGCAAGGCTGTGTCCTCAGCCCATTACTTATATACTCTTATATACTTACGACTGTGTGGTTAAATTCCGCTCCAACTCCATTTGCAAGTTTGCTGATGACACCAGCATCTCAAACAATGATGAGATGGAGAATCTGGTGAACTGGTGTGATGACAATAATCTCTCCCTCAATGTTAGCAAAATGAAGGAGATAGTTATCGACTTCAGGAAGCGAAGTGGAGAACATGCCCTATCTACATCAACGGAGATGAAGTGGAAATGGTTGAGTGCTTCAAGTTTCTAGGTATCCAGATCACCAACAACCTGTTCTGGTCCCTCCATGCTGAAGAAAGCCTATCAAAACGTCTACTTTCTCAGGAGGCTAAGGATATTCGACACCCACCAATTTTTACAGATGCACCATAGAAAGCATCCTTTCTGGTTGTGTCACAACTTGGTATGGCCCCTGATCTGACCAAGACTGCAAGAAACTACAGAGGGTTGTGAACGCAGCCCAGTCCATCACTCAAGCCAGCCTTCCATCCATTGATTCTGTCTACACTTCCCACTGCCTTGGTAAAGCAGCCAACATAATCAAGGACTTCACGCATCCCAGACATATTCTCTTCCACCGTCTTCTGTCGGGAAAAAGATACAAAAGGCTAAGGTCACGTACCAACTGACTCAAGAACAGCTTCTCCCCTGCTGCCATGGCCATTTGAGTGGATCTACCTGATATTAAGTTGATCTTTCTCTACACCCTAGCTATGACCGTAACACTATATTTTACATCCTCTCCTTCTCCACTACATACGCTATGATCGATATATGTTGTCTGTATAGCGTGCAAGAAACAATGCTTTTCACTCTATATCAATACATGTAACAATAATAAATCAAATCAAATCAAAAAAAAGTGCCACATTATTGTCTCGCTGACAAAATTTAAGCCCACGGAATTGAAGGAGTCGTGGCTAAATACATTAGAACACTTGGTGAATGCAGATGGAAGCACGTATGTACATAAATATGAAAGGAAGGATGGGACAGGAGCTGTAACCTTCTGACACACATGGCTCTGGAAGGATGGGGGAAATTAAAGGACAGTTTTTTTTAAGTAATAGCAGTGTCAATGATTTTTACTTCTGATATAAGAAAACAATCTTTTGAGACGGTGAAAAGATTGTAGATCAGGCATTCATGAAATGTTAAAACAAGGACAATAACAAGTCTGCTCTCTCAGCTGGGTATTAGAGATCCCATATTTGAGAAGCAGCATGGGATGTTCTTCAACCAATATTGGTTTTTTAAAAAATTCTGGTAATTTATCTCCTTCCTATCTGTGGGTTCTTGCTGTGTACAATAACCTGCTGTTTTTTCCTACATTATAATAACCGCACTGCAAAATATTTGATTGTCTGTGAAACACTTTGGTATGTTTCGAGGTCATGAAAAGTGATAAATAATAGAAGCTCCTTTATCTTTCTTTACTGTTCCATCTGCTATTTGAACAGAGATAGGCAGAGCAATGTCACATGGAGACAAAGCATTTCCTCCTCAATTACTGCCAACAGATATTAAAAGCAGAAAATGTGGGGAAAATGCACAGCCGTTTGATAAGGATGCAAAGGCAGACAGGACAGGTTAATGTTTGGGTCTGATCCTTTATTGGGACACGGTTCCAAAGTTTTCTTTCAACGGCTGACTAACCCTTATTCCTTCTGAAGCTGCTTAAAAATTAAAATACGTCAATATCCCACCAAGCCAATTAAACCCTGCCTATCTCCAAAATTCTCCAAGTTAAGATTATTGTGGGTGCTTCCTGTAAAATAGATTTCCTTTCACACAGTAGCATGATATTTCTGAGGTTGGATTTGCAATGAAAGAAACTTGTCCCTTCAAAGTTGTACTGAAGTCCCTACAAAGGCTTTAATTTTCACTTGCTACAAGCAACATCACTTAAACAGATTATTAGGTCATTATCTCATTACTGGTTGTGGGACTTTGCTGTGTGCAATTTGGCTGCTACATTTCTTATATTGCACTAATAACTACACTTCAAAAGTATTTAATTGGTTGTAGAGCACTTTAGGATGCCCTGAGATTATGAATGACATTAAATAAATGCAAGTCTTTTATTTAGTTAACCTGCTGAGGCATTGCACAGGAAGAATTGGAGAATTATGTCTGTCTCACATGATTTTATTTCCTATTGTTAGTCGTTTTCAAAGAAACCTCCTGTGCAGAAGGAGGCCATTTGGCCCATTGAGTCTACATTGACTCTCTGACAGAGCATCTTACCAGGTCCTATTCCTATAAGCCCACCAACCCTAACCTACACATCTCGGGATACAAAGGGGAAATCCACCTAATTTGCACATCTTTGGACTGTGGGAGGAAATCGGAGTACCTGGAAAAAACCCATGCAGACATGGGGAGAAGATGCAAACTCCACACAGACAGTCATCCAAGGCTGGAATTGAACTCAGGTCCCTGGTGCTGAGAGGCAGCAGTGCTAACCACTGTGCCACCCATTTTGCTTCTCTGTCATTTTTTTGTCACACCTCTATCTTCTTTCTTTTGAATAGGAGACAGTGGCTTGTGTATCATATTGTAACTGATACGTGCCAATCATGTCTGAGGGCTGCATTTGTGGTGGGGTTGTAGGGAAAATGTGATCCTTAACAGCCATCTTCACATCTCTTCCCACAAGCAATCCTGTCTTTCTTTCACCCCTCACTTTCATTACTTCCCCTACTCAATTTGTCTTCCCACTACTCAAGACTTTCATTCAAGGGTAAGTGGTGAAAGGCCACAGGCTCTGACAATCCGTTATCCACCCCTTCCTTCCTGTTTCCATTAAGGATTGTTTGTTTAGTTTTAAAATCTTGTTTTAAAAAAAATAAAGAATGGTCTGTCCAACTTTGTCTTCCTCATCCCTTGTGTTCGAGGCTGGAATCTCTCTGAATCAAAACATTTTTTAGCTTGCACCCATTCTGTCAGTCAAACAAGAGGTGAGATAGTGGCTTCAAAATTCAGCTAGTGCCATTTGAAACTTGAAATGATATTCAGTAGTGAAAGAGCTTCCTCATCTGTCTCTATTTCTCTCTTCCTGCCTCTCTCATTCACAATCTCTGACTTCAGCCTCTCTCTCATCTTTTGGTGTATGTAATGAATCAAAGCTTCAGCAAGGTCTCCATCCCTTTCTCTGCACAATCCCATCCTCTAGTGACAGCGCTGAAAGTAGTGGAACTGGCAAGGTGAACCACCAGAAATTGTACCGGTCCTGCCTTTCTTTAAACTGTGGGATTACTTTACAAATGCTGCATTGGGTGTCTGTTGCCAGCATCCTGATGGCAATTATTTAGAGAGCAATGGTTTAAAGTTAGGAAAGCAGTAGTGAAGACATTCTAGACTTTTAAAAGAATGATAATTCTTAGCAGCACCCCCCCTCCAACCCACCCCCTCCCTCCATCCCCCTCCAATCCACCCCCCCCTCCACCCCACTGCCCCCGCCCCCCCCCAAACGAACCCCAAGGCCCCAAAGCCCAAAGTCTCTGGTCCCCAAAACCAGATCCAGCGGACATAAATTTGGCACAAAGTTCTGGTTGGAAAAGCTGCAATTCGATTGATCATGGTCCAACATTATCGAATTCACCTCCATTTGCTCGTGTCATCATGATGTGTTGTGTGGCATGTGGAATATTCATCATTAGTTTCATTGGCTGGTGCAATAGCTTGGATTGATTTAAAAAAGATAAGAAACAGCAAAGACTACAAAGACACTGTGGGATTTTCAGCTCATTTGAGGTGAGATGAGAATGACTGCCTTTGCCACCCACGCAGACACGGGGAGAACGTGCAAACTCCACAGAGACAGTCACCCAAGGCCGGAATTGAACCTGGGTCCCTGGCACTGGGATGCAGCATGCCACTGTGCCACCATGCTGCCCATTTCTTAATTTATTTCTTCATGTAGTTTTACATATGATCAACTAAATACTCAATTAAAAAAAGCACAACATTTAAAAAATGATAACTGCTATAACTTCTGTCAGGAGTGAGCAAAACAGGAATTCATTCACCCCTCTGGACGTGATCGTGACATCCTACATGAAGGCCTGTGAGATTGGCATTATTTCAGTTCAAAGACGTGGCTCCTTATGAAGAGAGCAGTTGGGATGGTAGGAATTCAGTTTTCAATGTAGAACGGGTAGCAGAGATACTTTACCTTGAGTGAGTGGAGAAAATTTATACATTTTCCTCTCATGTGGTATATTTGCAGTGCTGGCAAATGATAGTATTGTATAGTTTTGCCATTATGGGTTCAGCAACAATGCAACAGGGAAATATTTCCACTGTGGATCATCTACTGCTAAAGATCTTGTGCTATTGCTAATATTCACTTCTTAAGTGCCCATAGCCATCATTTTGCTATTAAATAATGTTCAGTAAGAGTACAATTTTACTCCAGTCAATCAAAAGCAAAAGGAGCTGTAAGTCATGTTATTCTGGTTGACATCAGGACTGGATTGGAAGAGATTGCAATAGAAAATGAAAGTAGTATTTATAGAATGAATAGTAGGGAACAGTGCAAGTTTTTCATTTATATATTTTTATCTGAAGTCTGATTTAGATGGGACAGCATTCTATAGAAAGACTTTAGACTAATAAGAGCTGACTCCCCTGTCAACGTTGTCCTGAGAGCGCCCAGTCCTCAGGTGCAAAGTCAAGGAGAAAGGCCTGGTGACCTGTGATAGCAAGTCTTCATTCTTTTTTCATTGCCCCTGAATTTACTGAATTTTTTCTGATGTTGTGGGCACTTTAAACATAATGTGCTCATTGGCAAACTGCCAGGATTGGCTGGGGTGCAAAATTAGCTTTCCATTTGACTCAGGGAGTTTCCTGCCTAGTGAGGTTGATTAAAATGGCCATACTTGTGTTTCTATTAATTCAAACAAAGGGTGGATACAGTAATGAGATGAGAGAGAGGTGACTGCAACCTTTTTGTCTCATTTACCTCTTTAGCATCATAAAGATGCCCATTTTGAAGCACACTCAGAAGAGTGCAGATTGGAACCTGCAGCCAGCAAGTCCAGAGGACTCAAGCAGGCTAGTCCTTTCTCTTTTAGAAACAATGAGAGGAGAATCAATGGTGAAAACCTTTGGGTTGCTGTTTATGGACAGTAGTCTGTTCAATAACTGTCCATGAATGGCTCTTCCCACTACTGTGGACCTAGTAACTGCATTTCCACATCTATTTCCAGGAAAAATTGGGATGAGTTTAATGACCTGACCTCAAGTTAAGTGGATAATATTGGTTTTCTACATTTTCTATCTATTATATATTTCTGGACAATACAATACAATAAACATAATAGCTTGGTCAATATCAAGGAGCAGAGGAAGGGAACTTTCATAAATTGTGTCTTTGCAATTGGTTCTGAAAGCATAATATTGATTTAATGGTGTTATTATTTAGATTATTTTTTGCAGTTAATTTATTTTTTTCCTCCTCCCCTTACATCTAGATGTACAAACAAATGAAATAAGAGAAGTAGGCTATTCGGCCCCTTTAGCCTTTTCCACCATTTGATAAGATCATGTTCTGTTTGTGTTTCAAGTTCCACATTGCCATCTACTCTGATATCCTTTGATTCCCTTGCCGAACAAGAATCTATCTGCCCGTCTTAGATATACTCAGTGACCCCACCTCCACCGCCTTCTGCTGAGGTAGGGAGTTCCAAAATCGCCGCAGCTCTCTGAGAGAAAACATCTCTCGTCATCTCTGTCCTCAAAGGGCAATCCATAATTTTAAAATACTACCCTCTTGTTTTGGACTCACCCACAAGAGGAAGTATCCTTTCCACACCCACCTTGCCACTACCATTCAGGATCTTATATACTTCAATCACATCATCCGTTATTATTCCAAACACCAGTGGAAACAAGTCTGTCGAACCTTACCTCATAAGACAACCTGCTCATTCGAGTTATCAATCTAGTAAACCTCCTCTGAATCTAGTAAACCTCCTCTGAACCATCTCTAACTCATTTACATCCTTCCTTAAGTATGGAGAAATAAACTGCACACACATTTTGAGATGTGATCTCACCAATGCCCTGTATAAATGAAGAACAAAGAACAAAGAACAATACAGCACAGGAACAGGCCCTTCGGCCCTCCAAGCCCGCGCCGCTCCCCGGTCCAGGATTGAATCCCGAATCCAGGATCCCCGCCCAATTTTCCAGCCTATCTACATACCAATATCCTATCCACCGAGCTGTCCCTCACAGCTACGATGCTTTGTTCATTACAACCTATTAACTTACCCCCACCCCCCCATTCCAGACCATGTGATCTCCAGGGAGAGGCGAAAACCCAGAGTGAAAAACCCCAGGGCCAATATGGGGAAAAAAAATCTGGGAAATTCCTCTCCGACCCCCTGAGGCGATCGAAACGAGTCCAGGAGATCACAATGGCCCCGATCGGAAAATGCTTCCCAACCCTAGTCATTTCCACTTCCACGAACACCATATGAATTCCCTGCCCCCGAGACAGGTTCCCAACTATCCGCAGTCTCACTCTGTACTGGCACCAGCAAGATGATCGTAGAATGAAGCCTTGAAACGAGAAACCAGGAACAATTAGCCCGCGCCGCTCCCTGGTCCAAACTAGACCACTCTTTTGTATCCCTCCATTCCCACTCCGTTCATATAGCTGTCTAGATAAGTCTTAAACGTTCCCAGTGTGTCCGCCTCCACCACCTTGCCCGGCAACACATTCCAGGCCCCCACGACCCTCTGTGTGAAATATGTCCTTCTGATATCTGTGTTAAACCTCCCCCCCTTCACCTTGAACCTATGACCCCTCGTGAACGTCACCACCGACCCGGGGAAAAGCTTCCCACCGTTCACCCTATCTATGCCTTTCATAATTTTATACACCTCTATCAAGTCTCCCCTCATCCTCCGTCTTTCCAAGGAGAACAACCCCAATTTCCCCAATCTCTCCTCATAACCAAGCCCCTCCATACCAGGCAACATCCTGGTAAACCTCCTCTGTACTCTCTCCAAAGCCTCCACGTCCTTCTGGTAGTGTGGCGACCAGAACTGGACGCAGTATTCCAAATGCGGCCGAACCAACGTTCTATACATCTGCAACATCAGACCCCAACTTTTATACTCTATGCCCCGTCCTATAAAGGCAAGCATGCCATATGCCTTCTTCACCACCTTCTCCACCTGTGACGTCACCTTCAAAGATCTGTGGACTTGCACACCCAGGTCCCTCTGCGTCTCTACACCCTTTATGGTTCTTCCATTTATCGTGTAGCTCCTCCCTACATTATTCCCACCAAAATGCATCACTTCGCATTTATCAGGATTGAACTCCATCTGCCATTTCCTTGCCCAAATTTCCAGCCTATCTATATCCTTCTGTAGCCTCTGACAATGTTCCTCACTATCTGCAAGTCCTGCCAGTTTTGTGTCGTCCGCAAACTTACTGATCACCCCAGTTACTCCTTCTTCCAGATCATTTATATAAATCACAAACAGCAGAGGTCCCAATACAGAGCCCTGCGGTACACCACTAGTCACAGGCCTCCAGCCAGAAAAAGACCCTTCCACTACCACCCTCTGTCTTCTATGACCAAGCCAGTTCTCCACCCATCTAGCCACCTCCCCCTTTATCCCATGGGATCCAACCTTTTTCACTAGCCTACCATGAGGGACTTTGTCAAATGCTTTACTAAAGTCCATATAGACAACATCCACGGCCCTTCCTTCGTCAACCATTTTGGTCACTTCTTCAAAAAACACCACCAGGTTCGTGAGGCATGACCTCCCTCTCACAAAACCATGTTGACTATCGTTAATGAGTTTATTCCTTTCTATATGCGCATACACCCTATCTTTAAGAATCTTCTCCAACAACTTCCCCACCACGGACGTCAAGCTCACCGGCCTATAATTACCCGGGTTATCCTTCCTACCCTTCTTAAATAATGGGACCACATTGGCTATCCTCCAATCCTCTGGGACCTCACCTGTGTCCAGTGACGAGACAAAGATTTGCGTCAGAGGCCCAACGATTTCACCTCTCGTCTCCCTGAGCAGCCTTGGATAGATTCCATCAGGCCCTGGGGATTTGTCAGTCTTTATATTCTCTAACAAACCTAACACTTCCTCCTTTGTAATGGAGATTTTCTCCAACGGTTCAACACTCCCCTCCGAGACACTCCCAGTCAACACATCCCTCTCCTTAGTGAATACCGACGCAAAGTATTCATTTAGGATCTCCCCTACCTCTTTGGGCTCCAAGCATAAGTCCCCACTTTTGTCCCTGAGAGGTCCGAAGCATAACATCCTTACTTTTATTTTCAATTCCTCTCATAATGAAGGATAGCATTCCATTGGCTACCTCAATTACTTACTGTACCTGCAGACTGACTTTTTTGTGACTCGTACTGAAATACCTAGATCCCTCTGCACTTCGGAATTCTGCAGCCATTCTCCATTTAAGAAATACCCTGCCTTTTCAATCTTCCTGCCAAAGTGAACAACTTCACATTTTCCCACATTTTATTCCAGCTGCCAGATTTTTGCCCATTCACTCAGCCTATCTATATCCGTCTGCAACCTCCTTAAGTCCTCTTCGCAACATATTTTCCTACCTATCTTTGTGTCAGCTGTAAATTTAGCAACCTTACCTTCACTCCCCACAGATGAGTGATTGATATAAATAGTAAAAAGCGGAGGGTCCAGCACAGACCCTCGCGGGGCTCCACTTGTCACATCTTGCCAATTAGAAAATGACGCAGTAATGCAGACCCTCTTCCAGCCAGCCAATTTTCTATTCATGCTAATATGTTACGCCTTACACCATGAGCTTTCATTTTCCGTAATAAACTTTGATGTGGTACCTCATCAAATGCCTTCTAGAAATCCAAGTACAGTACAATTACATTTTCTCCTTTATCCACAGGGCATGGTACTCCTTCAAAGAACAAAACTATTTTGATAAATTGATTTATCTTTCACAAAACCATGCTGACTCTTCTCGATTACCATGAGTTTCTCTAAGTGCCCAATTATAACCTCTTGAATAATTAATTCTAACACAGACATCAAGCTAACTGGTCCACAGTTTCCTGTTTTCTCCCTCCTACCCTTTTTGAATAGTGGGGTCACATTTGCTACTTTCCAGTCTGGGGGAGCCTTTCCAGAATCTAGCAAACTTTGGAAAATTAACACCAAAGTATCTACTACTTCATTAGTCACCTCTTTTAAGACCCTTGGATGAAGTCCATCAGGATTGATCAACCCACAGTTCTATCAGTTTGCTCATTACCACTTCTCTCGTGATTGTAACTTAATCATCCTTTCCACCTATTGACTTACAGTTATTACTGGAATATTTTGTGTCTTCTACATGGAAGTTGTTTATTTTGGCAGGAAGAATAAAAAGGCAGAGCATTACTTAAATGGAGAATGATTGCAGAATTCCGAGGTACAGAGGGATCTAGGTTTTAGTAAAAGTCGCAAAAAGGTTAATATGCAGGTACAGCAAGTAATAGTATCCTCTACATAAGCAAAATGTGTGGTCATTTCATCCATCATTACCTTAATAGCTACTATTAGCTTTCCATTGTCACTCTGTAGTGATGATGTGGAGATGCCGGCGTTGGACTGGGGTGAACACAGTAATAACACAGTTACCATCTGACGAAGGAGCAGTGCTCCGAAAGCTTATGGTATTTGCTACCAAATAAACCTGTTGGACTTTAACCTGGTGTTGTGAGACTTCTTACTCTGTAGTGAACCAGCACTCACTTTACTTCCTCTTTTCCTTTTACAACAGCTGTAGAATCTCTCGCTATCTGTTTTTATATTTCTAGCCATCTTCCTCCTCTCATACTCTAATTTCTTTCTCCTGATCAATCTTTTAACCTTCTTACTGTTTTTTATATTCTGCCAATCAACTGACCTTCCATTCACCTTTGCGTGTATGAAGATATCATCATCTCCTATCATTTCAGCCCCAATGCCAGCCATAACCTTAGCGATGGCTAATCTAATGATGGTGACCTAATGATGATAATAATGATAGCTCCCTGCAGATTAGCACCAGCCATATCTGGTTATGTGCCAACTTATCATGAATGAGAAAAGAAAGCCTGTCAGTGAGTGTGGTACAATATGATTGGATAATGTGGCTGTCATGGTTGACTCGTTGGCAGTGTGTCCATGGCACGAGAGTGAGTATATGAGGGTATGTGGTGCTATGAATGCTAGGCATGACTCTTGATTGATGGAGATCGTCGGATGGTGAGTGATGAGGGTGCGGTTGAACAGTGACTGAGGTGGTGTAGTTGTTGGAAAAGCATTTTAAAATACATTCTTTGAACTGGATCACAACTCATGGATATTGTTGCAACACAGCTCCTCTGGGTTTGATTCAAGGCATTGACTTCCATAGCTATCTAGTTCAACATCATTATGGAAGGTTATCTGAAGGATGTCCTGACCCCCTGTGAACAAATCACAGCTCTCCTCCTCTCCACATCCTTGACTATGGCATCCAATACAATGCCAGTGGAACTTGGAGTCCGCGCTCTCTCATGCTGTGCCATTGTTACATTTTTTTTGCATGTCAGAATGAGTTCCACATCGACTTCCAGCACTCAATGTACCTTCCCTTTATAAGTTGCAGGTTATTTTTAAGCATGAGAGGTGTTGGCCTTGAATACTTTTGGGTTGCTGAGGTGTGCAGCAGCTCAATGGCAATGTTGCTGTTGGCTGCATGTTGAAATCTTGCGGATTTATAGGCACCAAGGAGTTGGGATGCTGCCACATTGTGATTCTATACCTCGTTTTGGGCACTATTGAATTTAGCCCCGTGAATTTTATATTGGGTGCAATTCTCCAGAAAAATGACTGTCACCTCCAATGGGAAACGCAATGCGATTCCCGCCAGGGTGGTCAGCGCAATCCCAATCCTCCGTTTGTGCAGACCAGTAGTGATTCCCACTGGCTTCCTGGTGCACCGACAGTTCAGTGGATACCGGGAGCCGGGTGAATCCTGCAAAAACCCAGAAATGTATACTTAATATGGTCATCTGATTCACATCTTTTCTGGGCATTTGACCCCTCTTGCTCAAGTCTCTGGCCATAACGCAATTTGCACCTGGACATACAGTGCCAGAGAATCGTCCCCATTATTTTTGAGAATGAGAAGGGAGAGTAACAAAGCCAAGTTTTAAGATTAAGTAAGGTAATCTTCAAAGGAATGATAGGCCCATTAAGTATTGTAACCTGGACTAAACTTTAATGGGTGAATCTATGATCAGACAGTGGTGTATATTCAAAGAAGGTTTTGGTACAAAACACAGCTGGTACAAAATTTTACAAAAGCTTCACTTGTACAGTTAATGACACTGAACAGATGTGACAGGATTAAGGGACAGGATTAAGCTAAAAGAAAACTTGCACAAATACAAGGAAAACCTGAAATCCAGCAGACTGGGAGAGTCACCAAAAACAATTAAAGATTCTAGAGAAAGTAATAAGAGGTGTAAAAACAATTTGCAACAGTTTTCAAAGCTATCTGTTAGAGCTTTATCTAAATGTATTCAGAAAAATATAGCTGTAGGGTGAATCTGTTTCTGTCAAAGGCAGGTGCAGGTGAAAATACATTGGATTGTAATGAACTAGCAAACTTGATAAATGTGTACTTTGAATCCTTTTTCACAGCAGAGGAACTTTGTGGATTTATTATAAGTAAAATAAATGGTAATGGAGAAAATAATACAGCTTAAGATGGACAAATCTTCAGGCCCTGATAACTCCCATGCCAGGATATTAAAAATAATTACAGATACATTTAGACTTAATGTTGTACAGTTAAAAGACAATGGAACATGGGCCTTTGCATTGAAAATTGCAAATGTCACTTCATTATTTAAGAAGGGATCGAGAGAGAATCTAGGAAATAACAGGCCAACCACTTCAACATCAGTGGGCAACTTAATGGAACCAAGCAGTTGAACAAATATGAACTGACCAAAAGTTCAGCATGGATTTCTAAAGAGTAATTTATGGCTAATTTAATTAAATTTTTAGTGCTTCCTAACATGGTGGATTTCAGACAGTCCACAGTGACTTACAGAAGGCTTTTGATAAGGGTCCACACAAGAGATTATTTGCAAATATAAATGTCCATGCAATTGAAGATAACTTCCAGAGGCGGCATGGTGGTACAGTGGTTAGCACTGCTGCCTCACAATGCCAGGGACCTGGGTTCGATTCCCGGCTTGGGTCATTGTGTGGAGCTTACACATTCTCCCCACATCTGCGTGGGTTTCCTCTGAGTGCTCTGGTTTCCTCCCACAGTCCAAAGATGTGCAGATTAGGTGGATTGGCCATGCTAAATTGCCCCTTCATGTCAGGGGAACTAGCTAGGGTAAATGCATGAGGTGATGAGGATAGGCCTGGGTGGGATTGTGGTCAGTGCAGGCTCGATGGGTCAAATGGCCTCCTTCTGCATTGTAGAATTCTATGATTCTATAACTTGTGACAGGGACTGATGGTTAGCAGATAGGATAAACAGCATGTACTCTAATTGGCAGGATGCGATGAATGGTCAATGGTGTACCATTAACTATGCATCATATATTAATGAATTGGATGAAGGAAAATAATATTGTATTTTCTAGTTTTCAAATGGCACTAAGTTAGAAGGCAAAGTAAAATGTCTAGATGAGACACAAGTTACAAATACATCAAAAAAATCTAACTGTGGCAGAATGTGGGAAAACGTGAGGTGATCAACTTCAGATCCAAGAAAGTCAAATAGAAATATTTTTTCATGGCAATGTTGTGAGATCAATTTAAGAGACTGTTATTGAAAAGTCACTGAATAAATGGTAATGTCTCATATGACCTGCGAGTTGTGCGTACAGACCAATTATGTAGATGTATAAACACACTCCTGTACTTATGGTGTATATCCTATAGGATCCCGATAGTGCAAAAGGTCATTCAGCCCATCAAATTTGCACCGACTCTCTGACGGAGTTTCTTACCAGATTCTCTCCCCTGCCCTATCCCTGTAACTCCGCAATTTACCATGGCTAATCCATCTAACCTAGACATCTTGGGACACTCGGGGGAAATTTAGCACACCCTTTGCTAACATGCACATCTTTGGACTGTGGGAGGAAATGGGAACCCTTGGAGGCAACCCACATAGATATGGGGAGAACATGCAAACTCCGCACAGTCCCGGATGCCTACACAGGGAGAACGTGCAAACTCCACACAGATAGTAACCCAAGGCCGGAATTGAACCCGGTGCTGTAAGGCAGCAGTGCTAGTCATGGCACTGTGTCGCCCGTGTATACTTGTTCCAATGCAAGTTACAATAAATAACCTATATGTTCATTGTATATTGTGTGTGCTCCCATGACCCCGCGATCTGTCACACTGAAAAGGAACAAATAACATAATGGCAACATTTGACGAGTTTTGAAGAACATCATGAACAATAGTGTGATTGTGCTGGAGAAATTCTGAACAACAAATACAATGAAGAGTCAACTGATTGCTCAACTGGACTGGCTGAGGATACCTCAGAAGATAAGCATTGCAGAAGACCTCACCGCAGACAGGACCGAGGTTGAGGAGCTCGGTAAGTACCGTGGCCACACTGTAGCTGTATTGGAGGTCAAGGGGCAACCTGAATAGCCGTGAAACTGGTGTGGTCGAATGTACTGGCAGGAATCAGGGAAAACAACACGTTGCCATTGCTGTCAATAGATTCCGGCTGGAACTCACTTCATGGACATTTCTGAAAGTGAGAATGGCTCCACAGAGCCAGTGGATGTGTGGCTAGAGCGTTTCTTCAAAAAGCTTTAAAAAAAAGCTGGTGCTTTAAAAAATGGAGCTTAAAAAAGAACTGGTACCTGACAAAGAAACACAGGTTCTAAAAACAAACTGCAGCCCGAAAGGCTAAAAAAAAATCAAACCTGTGAGAACACTTTCTAAATGGAAAACCTGTAAAGAAGCTGGTATTTGTAAAAAAGCCGGCACATCAAGAAAATGACACTCATAACTTGGAAGGCATTCGCTATAGTGCGTGAATCTAAATAATTTTGCTAATGGAAGGAACTGTGTTTCCTAGAACAGGAGCGAGTGAATCAGAGAAACAGGCTGTAAAAATCAACATGGATTTTTGAAAGGGAAATCATGTTTGACAAACCGACTGGAGATTTTTGAGAATATGTCTAGTAGAATAGATAAGGGTGAACCAGTGGAGACTGGTGTTCATGGGATTGGGAATAATATACTGGCATGGATTGAGAATTGGTTGGCAGCCAGAAACCAGAGAGTAGGAATAAATGGGGCTCTCTCATTTATCTATTTATTTATCTAGCGGGTGTTGATTGGTGGGGACAAGATCTGAGATAAGGTTTGACAGTAAAGACATGGATGCCACATGGACAATGAACGGGTTGACAAAAGCTTGAATTGTCAGTAAATTAAAAGAGTCATGAGATGATCAGAATTGCGAGCAGTGGTTTACAATCAGGGGATCTCAGCAAATAAGTAGACCTTCTCTGACATGAAATTCTTAGTTTTGTGGAATTATAAAGTACAGCTAAAAGCTGGTTCAAAAAGTAATTAAAAGGCTATCGGATGTCGGCATATAAGTCAAAGGGGAAGAATTTGCATTTCAGTTGTAGATCAGACTCTCTCTACAGAATGGTGTTCAATTCAGCCCCAGCTCAGCACAGATACATTGGCCTCGGAGGGGGGGGGGGGGAAGAGTGCAGAATCACCAGAATGATACTGGGACTTAATGGGCAAAATTATGAGGACAGATTCCATAAACTCAGCTTGGCCTCCTTTGAGTTTAGAAGGTTGGTCTACTCATGGTTATTAAAACAATCAGGGGATACCACAGGTTAGCTGGAGAAAAATTATTTCCTCTTGTGGGAAATCCAAAACAAGTGGGAAATCTTTTAAATTAGAGCCACGTTGTTTCAGAGTTCACCACAAAATCACGCACCATCCTAGCTCAGACATAATTTGCTACTTCGCTGTCATCATTACTGGGTCAAAACTGTGAGAATCACTACCCAAATTGTTTGTGGGAGTTCCTTCACCACACAAACTGCAAACAGTGGCAGCTTGCCAACATCTTCTCCATGACAACTAAGGATGTGCAATAAATGCTGGACTTGCGAAAGAAAACTACATCATGAGAATAAATAGTTTTTAAAAAAATTCTGAGTTTGGTTCAATTCCTTTCTTCCTTGCTTTGCTAATATACCACCACTGCAAATAAATAAACAAGAACCATACACAGCAATAATAACAATGTTTTGTTTTGTGCATCTGATTCTGGGACTGAAAACCATGATCAGTCAGTACACCAGCCTGATAAAATGCTGGGCTACTCCCAATGACATCCATATTGCTGATGTTGTTACATAGAGTTTGTAGAAGCAAGGGAAGTTACTCCATTTACACATGTTGAGTTAGGTGTATCTGAGACAGGCGACACCCTCAACATGTCAGGAAATCGAGGGATTTTGGCAAAGTCTCAAGGCAAGGGTAGGTCGGGCAGTTGCCAAAGTGTCCCCAGTAACACCCTTTATTACATAGTTATCACAATCTCAGCCTGGAACCCTATATGCAGTCTACTTGATGCGGCATTACCTATAATGGGACGCTCAGGCGAGTTATCACCTCTTTTGACTTGTCAGCAGTGAATGAAGATAGATGCATTGCTGGGAGTGTGCCAATATTTGCAGGAAATTCCCCACACAGTTTACAAGTTTGAAAGCCACTAACTTTAAGTCAATGTTTACAGATTTGTTTCTTTTCCATCATGAGCTGTACTACTGACCCACTTATACTTTGCCATGTTTGAGTTAGGGATTCACGGGTCTGTGTTATAAAGCTTTTAGAAATAGAAAACACGACAGAGCTTTCACCTCAGCCACAGCAGGAATAATCTCAAAGCTCCTAGACACTCATTCTGTTAGTTTTCTAGACTGCATAGAGAACGTTGACGAGAGAATCTTTACAGTGCAGAAGGAGGCCATTCAGCCGACTGAATCTGCACTGACTCTGACAGTGCATTCTACTAGTCCCACTTCCCTGCCTTATCCCTGTAAGCTTGCACAATTTTCTTCCCAGGTGGAAATCCAATTCCCTTTTGAATATTTTGATCGAACCTGTCTACACTACCCTCTTAGAAAGTTCATTCCAGACTCCAATCACCCTCTGGGTGAGAAAAGATTTCCTCATCTCACTGAATGTATACATTTCTCTTCTTTTGCTCAAAATGTAATAAAATAAAACATTTTTTTCCTTAACTTTAAAAGAATGAAGTATAAGTCCTGAACCTTTACATGTACATAGCTTGGGGAAGAAACTGTCTAGTGTTTCACAACAATAAAAGTATATAAAATCACACATGCTTCATTATCCAGTATCTAATCAGAATGACAGTCCGATGATTATCCCTTGTTATGAGAGGAATGGTCGAGGAAGACCATTAACTTAAAAAAAATCAAAATGTTAACATCCAGTTAATACCTGAAAGTCTCATGCCACAAGGTTTCACCTTTTACACAAAAACCTTTATTGTCCAAGAAGCCCCGGGGCCAACCCCCGTGAGGCTCTCCTGCCTGGCCCAACCGGCGCAGCCTTCGAGTTCAAGGAGTGACGGGCCGCCCTCTCCGGAGAGGTGGCGGGCCCCCGGCCGATTTTCTAAACTCTGATCATTTAAGCCCAAAAATTGTAACAGACCATTTCCCATTCTGTATTGAATTTCACCCAAGTTCCCCTATACTTTCCAGGAATTTGAAGTTTCACAACTCCTGGGAGCAAACCAAGGTATGCCTCAGAAATTCACTTGGATTCCCCTCAGTTTCACAGTCTGGCACTTAAATTTTCAGAGCTCTCTCCTTTGTGAGGATTCCACTGCCAATCTCTTCTACTGGCTTTACCAGACAGATGTGATAACTTTAATCCCTTATGAATTTTGACTTATCATTCTGATCATGGGCTTCACTCACAATTTCTACATAGTAATCCCAATCCAGGAACACTCCTGGTTCCTGGTGGCCTCCCTGCTCCCTTGTGGATCACTGCTCCTTGTTATGGACGCTGGAAGATACATCACTGTATTCTCACAGTCTCCCAAGCTAACTCATGGCAGCTTTCTCTCTCCATGCTTGTGGCTGTGCTTAAACCCAAAGCAAAAGACCATCTCCCTATAATCTGTCTTTATGGCAAAATGGCACACCGGTGATATCCTAGCTAGAGATTTCAACTAAATAATAAAAATTTTAAACTTGTTCTTTGATCTGAAAAGTACATGGATACTTTCCTTGCTCAGCTTTAACTTTCAAACCTTGTTTTGATACAACACTTTATGAAGCATCTCATCTCTCGCAAAATACCCAACCTAAAAGTTATATTCATAAAACATAAGAATAATGAAATTAGATCTTTTCATAACATCCTTGAATGGGACACCCACATGAATCTCATAAATGCTGGCTTGGGAAAACCTATGTCAATGCTAAATTAAGCATTCTACACTTCAAGTACACAAATAACTTTTGTTGCTATTGCACCAAAACTTGCTGGACAAATAATGGATATGTTAATGGCATATGGCATTATTCATGTTACAATGAGCCAACAAATTCAGGGGATTAAAAGATATGGCATAAATTGTAACTCCAGATCTTGCTGGTTAATTTAAGCTACTCTGCCAATTGCTTCAACAAATAAGACCTCGCCCTTAACCTGCCCTTTCATTTTAAATAACATTATTTTTAATCACCCATTAAACTCACCACATAAAGTTAGGGTTGCTAATTAAGAGCAATTCAATAATTAAACTTCTTAAAAACAATTTTATATTTCCATCTCATTTCTACAGGTAATACATGCTTCATTGAGTTCTAAACAATTTTAAATTGTTTCCTACTTTTCCATTATCTGTTTTTCTCTCTCCCTTAATGCAATTTTCCCCCTCAATTTATTTATTTCTGTTCATGATTTAACTCACTCTCCGTTGTTTCTTTCTCAGTGAGATTTAAGGATTAGGAAAGAAGGTAGACTTTTAGTCCTGCCATTCGCTAAGATCCCAGATATACCATTGCCCTCACCACTCCATTATTGGCTCATGCTTCCAACAAGTTACAGGGCACAATCTTCGGAGCTGAACAGTGCAGGTAAAAGGTCTAACTAACACCATGTACCCGAAGATGCTCCATTCTGCCAAGGTGGCCAATTATTTTTTCCTCACAGTTTGCCATTAAGGTAATGGATTGCTGTAAGGTTTCTGTTCGTTCTTGTAGTTGCAAAGCTGAGCTTATATAATTAACATGAGTTTACCTGTTATTAACGTGAGTAAATTTTCACCTTTTTGTACCGCTATCATAATAATTCTCGAACACAATTAGTGCTAATAAAACGAGCGAGCAATGTGCATGGTAAATATTGATATATTACAGGCTGTATAATTCCTCTACAAAGTTGACAGCTCTTGCAAACTGACTTGCAGAATTAAAACATTCCGGGAAATGGTAATATTTCAAAATCCTATTGAAATGATCACCCAGGTTTTTTTAAATATGCTTTCATACTATTTTAACATGAAGATGAATCCAATGAAAGCCCAATAAAATTGATCTTGTCCTTGAGAGATTATTCCCACTAAGCTTTGTAAGGAGTGAAGTCTCTGCTTTCTGGTCCAGCATCAGGGCGGCACGGTAGCACAGTGGTTAGCACTGCTGCTTCACAGCTCCAGGGTCCCCGGTTCGATTCCCAGCTCGGGTCACTGTCTGTGTGGAGTTTGCACATTCTCCTCGTGTCTGCGTGGGTTTCCTCTGGGTGCTCCGGTTTCCTCCCACAGTCCAAAGATGTGCGGGTTAGGTTGATTGGCCAGGTTAAAAATTGCCCCTTAGTGTCCTGAGATGCGTAGGTTAGTGGGTAAATATGTGGGGGTAGGGCCTGGGTGGGATTGTGGTCGGTGCAGACTTGATGGGCCGAATGGCCTCCTTCTGCACTGTAGGGTTTCTATGATTTCTATGAATGGAATCCAAAACTCTGGAGTTCTTGCACTGTGACCCTCAACTAGGACACAGGAGAGACATAGCATACTTGTGCAGACTGTGTGAAGAAGAGAAAGAAGGTGAATCACAGCATGGTGGCACAGTAGTTAGCATTGCTGCCTCACAGCACCAGGGGCCGGGGTTCGATTCCCAACCTGGGTCACTGTCTGTGTGGAGTCTGCATGTTCTCCCCGTGCCTGTGTGGGTTTCCTTTGGGTGCTCCAGTTTCCTCCCACAGTCTGAAAGATGTGCTGGTTAGGTGCATTGGCCATGCTAATTTTTCCCTCAGTGTACCCGAAGAGACGCCGGAGTGTGGCGACTAGGGGATTTTCACAGTAACTTCATTGCAGTGTTAATGTAAGACAACTTGTGACACTAATAAATAAACTTAATCCCCACTTCCACAGCACAACATCTCCCCTCCCATTGATTAAGATCAACAGTGAGATGCTGGAAAATGTGGACCGCTTCCATATCTCAGGAGCCACCTCTTGTTGGAAGCAGGTCTAGATTCATCAAAATTCATCATTGCCTGCAATGTGCCAACTCAGCCTTCATGTTAGTGGAGGGCTTTTTTTTGAAAGAAGTATTTAAAAAGGCTCCATTCACAAAGCAACATCCATCCGTTACAATAGCAAAATACTATGGATGCTGGAAATCTGAAATAAAAACTCAACAGGTCTGGCAACATCTGTGGAGAGAGAATCAGGGTTAACATTTTATATCCAGAATGACTATTCTTCAGAACATAGAACTACCAGACTTACCTTACACTTTAGCAGCCTCTGCCAGTTCTGAATACTGAGCCATGGTCCAAAGGAGTCATTCTGGACTTGAAACTTTAACACTCTTTCTCTCTCCACAGATGAAGTGTTCAAACTCCTTGCAGCCAACTGTAAAATGTTGGAATGCCCAAATCATTTAAACTACATCTCAACATAGGTGAGATGATTAGCGTCATGCCTCTGAATCAACAGGTTATGGTTCTCACTTTAAGAATTGAACACATAATTCAGTGCAGTACTCAAAGGGCAGAGTCTGTGGAACATAGAACATAGAACAGTACAGCACAGAACAGGCCCTTCCGCCCACGATGTTGTGCCGAGCTTTATCTGAAACCAAGATCAAGCTATCCCACTCCCTATCATCCTGGTGTGCTCCATGTGCCTATCCAATAACCGCTTAAATGTTCCTAAAGTGTCTGACTCCACTATCACTGCAGGCAGTCTATTCCACACCCCAACCACTCTCTGCGTAAAGAACCTACCTCTGATATCCTTCCTATATCTCCCACCACGAACCCTATAGTTATGCCCCCTTGTAACAGCTCCATTCACCTGAGGAAATAGTCTTTGAACGTTCACTCTATCTATCCCCTTCATCATTTTATAAACCTCTATTAAGTCTCCCCTCAGCCTCCTCTGCTCCACAGAGAACAGCCCTAGCTCCCTCAACCTTTCCTCATCAGACCTACCCTCCAAACCAGGTAGCATCCTGGTAAATCTCCTCTGCACTCTTTCCAGCGCTTCCACATGCTTCTTATAGTGAGGTGACCAGAACTGCACACAATATTCCAAATGTGGTCTCACCAAGGTCCTGTACAGTTGCAGCATAACCCCACGGCTCTTAAACTCCAACCCCCTGTTAATAAAAGCTAACACACTATAGGCCTTCTTCACAGCTCTATCCACTTGAGTGGCAACCTTTAGAGATCTGTGGATATGGACCCCAAGATCTCTCTGTTCCTCCACAGTCTTCAGAACCCTACCTTTGACCCTGTAATCCACATTTAAATTAGTCCTACCAAAATGAATCACCTCACATTTATCAGGGTTAAACTCCATTTGCCATTTTTCAGCCCAGCTTTGCATCCTATCTATGTCTCTTCGCAGCCTACAACAGCCCTCCACCTCATCCACTACTCCACCAATCTTGGTGTCATCAGCAAATTTACTGATCCACCCTTCAGCCCCCTCCTCTAAGTCATTAATAAAAATCACAAAGAGCAGGGGACCAAGCACTGATCCCTGTGGCACTCCGCTAGCAACCTGCCTCCAATCCGAAAATTTTCCATCCACCACCACCCTCTGTCTTCGATCAGACAGCCAGTTACCTATCCAATCGGCCAACTTTCCCTTTATCCCACACCTCCTCACTTTCATCATAAGCCGACCATGGGGGACCTTATCAAATGCCTTACTAAAATCCATGTATATGACATCAACTGCCCTACCTTCATCAACACACTTAGTTACCTCCTCAAAAAATTCTATCAAATTTGTGAGGCACGACTTACCCTTCACGAATCCGTGCTGACTATCGCGGATTAATCCGCATCTTTCTAAATGGTCGTAAATCCCATCCCTCAGGACCTTTTCCATCAACTTACCAACCACCGAAGTAAGACTAACCGGTCTATAATTACCAGGGTCATTTCTATTCCCTTTCTTAAACAGAGGAACAACATTCGCCATTCTCCAGTCCTCTGGCACTATCCCCGTGGTCAGCGAGGACCCAAAGATCAAATCCAAAGGCTCTGCAATCTCATCCCTTGCCTCCCAAAGAATCCTAGGATATATTTCATCAGGCCCAGGGGACTTATCGACCTTCAGTTTATTCAAAACTGCCAGGACATCCTCCCTCCGAACATCTATTTCCTCCAGCCTATTAGCCTGTAACACCTTCTCTTCCTCAAAAACATGGCCCCTCTCCTTGGTGAACACTGAAGAAAAGTATTCATTCATCACCTCGCCTATCTCTACTGACTCCATACACAAGGAGATTATGGAGATCTCGGCCACTGGCTGGAGAATCAGCAAGAACCTCATGTCGCCTCTTTTTGTGAAGGCCCACACATCTTGTTCTACACATGCACTTAAAGGCAAGTGATAGGGTTTCCCCTGGGATCAAGGAACCCACCTGCCGAGAACTGCTGGCCAGTCACAGGGTGGCAGCACTAAGAATGGCAGCCCCCCCCCACTCCCCCCACCGGAGGTGGTGGCTGGTGCCGGTACAACACACATCTGAAGCCAAAAAGGTGCACGAACATACTCCTTTTCTGAATTACCCGAAAGGTTGGGGAGCCTCTAATCCCCCATTCCTTTCTCCATAACAATCAGAGCTGCTTTGCTAACCAATCAGTACCCCTTTCTCCTTTAATATAAATTGTTTTGATTGCTTGAAATTTTGCATTTTTGCATTCGTCCTGATGAGTGCAAGACAAAAAAACTTTGGCAACACTTCTCCCTTTTCAGCATTATTCAAGTTCTGTACCACCAAGTGACATTGAAAACTGGAACGTGTCCAGGTAGACATAAACAAAAAGTTCTGTGACACTATTTTTAGGACAGTGGATAGTTTTCCCTGTATTATGGTCAAATTTCATCTGTTGACTAGAATAATTTAGTTAATCTTAAATCACATTTGTTGTTTGCGGGCTCTCATTCTGAATAAAATGGCTACAGCGTTTGCCATGTAACAGCAGCCACTACATTTCAAAAAAGTAAACCAGTCACTGTAATCTATGCTACTTTGAAGATGTGAATTCAAGATTTGAAGATGTGAACCTAAATCCAAGTCTTCCGTATTGAAGGAGTCCAAAATAGAGACAATATACTAACTTCAGTTAAAGGTGTGCCAGTTAAATCCTCTGAAAAAAGAACAGGATAAATGTTTGGCTGATTGTCACAACTTAAGCAAAGGTAAAATAGTATGAATTCCCAATGTGGTCCAAGCCTCATGTTGGAAAATGAAATATCACTGATCATGGTTCTCTGTCAGTCAGCTTGCCAGCATGCACCATCTGACCTCACAGCCATTTGGAGATAGGGCAGGATGGAGACCAGTAGTTATGGAACTGCCCCCAGCACTAAGGAAAGGGTCAAGTTGTGGAATAAGCCAGAGGAGAAATACCTGGTTAGTTTTTTAAAATTTCGAAATAAGTCTCTAAATATTAAGTTATTTCAAACTTTAATCAAGGCCCCCCGCCACCACCCTTCCCCCACCCATACATCAAATAAGCTTGTAACATCACAGAAAATAATTTTTTTGAGTTATCACTCATTTGTTGTACTGAGGAAAAGGCATTTAAAATAATGAGAGATTCCAGCAAATATTTGGTAGGGGAAACTTACTTGGAAATCAGGAGGGAAATCTATGGATGCCAAAAAGCAGGGATTTAATCCACCATTTGTCTGTATATTATATACTCAATTAGGCATTTCGAGCACACTTTTTATCAGAAACTCATTATAAGAACTTGCAGTACCTGTTGTCCCCAAAGCTGCTATAGTGATGTTGATTTTCAATGTCTAACATGCTATGCTTCCCTGTCAGTGCATCACCTTGTAATTGAACAAGCTGATCAACTCATCCCCACAGACTGTTCACAGTGCTTCCTGAATCATTTTTTCATCTACCATTATTTTCTGAGCAACGCTCAAAATATGAGTTTAAAGCAAATTAACAGAAACAATTATATATTTCAGAAATGCTGAGCATGTCTAACAATGCAATTATACAGGGAGACAGAGGAAGTGTTTATGGCAGTGTGAAGGGCTACAGAAGGTGCTGATAGTGACTGATGGAACAAAGAAGGAAAATCTCAAAACCAGGAACTGATGACAAAGAGCTCCCAAGAAGACAGCCTCCCATTCATTGACTCCAGTGGGATTCTCTGGACGCGTTCACCTCAAAACCGGAGAATCCTGCCGGATGTCAATGGACCTTAGCCTGGTCTGTCCCCGGCCCACTACAATTCCCGTGGCGGGCGGGACGGGAGAATTCTGGCCTCCATCTACACTTCCCGCTGCCTTGGAAAAGCAGCCAGCATAATCAAGGACCACACACACCCCAGACGTACTCTCTTCCATCTTCTTCCGTTGGGAAAAAGATACAAAAGTCTAAGGTCACATACCAACCAACTCAAGAACAGCTTCTTCCCTTCTGCCATCAGACTTTTGAATGGACCTACCTTATATTAAGCTGATATTTCTCTACGCCCTAGCTATGACTGTCACACCATGCTCTGTAGCCTCGCCTTTCCTTCTCCCTTAAGTACTCTATGAATGGTATGTTTTGTCTGTATAGCGTACCAAGGAACAATACTTTTCATTGTATCCTAATACATGTGACAATAATAAATCAAATCAAAGAAAATGGTACTGAAGACTTGTGCTACAGAACTAGCTATATGCATAGCCATTCCAGCACAGCGACAAAGTTGGCATCGACCCAGCATGTGCAAACTTGCCCAGGTATGTCCTGCCTACAAAACACAAGACAAATCTATCCTTGTCAATTACTGCTCTATTAGTCTCCTATCAATCATCAGCAAAGTGCTATCAAGCAGCACTTACTCAGGGGTGGCACGGTGGCACAGTGGTGAGCACTGTTGCCTTACAGCGTCAGGGATCCAGATTAATTCTGGCCTTGGGGTGATTGGCTGCGTGGAGTTTGCACATTCTCCCCGTGTCTGCCTGGGTTTCCCCCGTGTTCACCGGTTTTCTCTCTCAGTCCAAAAATTTGCGGGTTAGGTGGTTTGGCCATGCTAAATTGCCCCTTAATGTCAGGCAGATTAGCAGGGTAAATAATTGGGATGCAGGGATAAGACCTGGGTGGGATTGTTGTAGGTGCAGGCTCGATGGGCCAAATGGCCTTCTTCTGCACTGTAGGGATTCTATGATTCTATGAAAAGACATGCTCACTGATGCTCAGTTTAGGTTCTGCCAGAGCCGCTCAGCTCCTGACCTCATTAAAACCTTGGTTCAAATATAGACAAAAGTGCTGAACTCCAGAGTGAGGTGAGAGTGACTGCCATTGAAAAACACCTATGCTTCCAGACAGAGGGGAAGAAGATAAAAAAGTTCAGGTTCACTTTCTCCTGTCCATAACACCTCGGTGGGCACAGCTCCAACAACATTCAGGAAGCTCAAGACCATTCAGGACAAGGCAGCCTGCTTAATAGGCACTCCATCCAACACATTAAACATGTGAATCTCTCATGGCAGCAGCAGTGTGCACCACCAAAACAGGGTTTCTCAGCTTTTCCAGCCACAGAACCCTTTTGACTTCCCGAGACAAGAAACCCTGAGAAACCTTCTTATTATTCTCAAGAGTTAAACCAAAGAGATTCATTGTTTTTATACAAAAATAAATTTATAAAAGTATTTTCTATTTCTAATCTGTCATTTCTCATAATTTAAAGTTCTCTTATTCAACAAAAGTCTTGCCTTCATTTTGTCATTTTTAGTGGGAGGAGTGATGCTGCTTCTTTTGCTCATATTCGTCCAATATTAGAAGCGCTGAGAGCGAATTAGATTCCCATCTCTCACTCTCACACTCACTGACACACACACACTCTCACTATTACACACTCACACACACTCTCACTGTCGCGCACACACACACACCGTCGTACACTCACTGTCACATACACACTGTCGTACACTCACTGTCACATACACACTGTCACACACACACTCTCACTGTCTCTCTCTCTCGCTCACACACACACACACACACACACACACACACAATCACCTTTCTCTCTTTCTCTCACACACACACAATTCTCTTACGTCTCTTCACCTTGCTTCATGGCCGCTGCCTACGTCACTTTGCCATCCACTCGCCTTTACTCTCGTCCTTGCCTGGGACTTTGAATACTCACTTTGTCACTACTTCCACCTAATCCAACCAGAGGCTGGCTTCTGAATGCATTGGCCACTGATATCCTGACCAGTGTGTCTATCCAGAGGCAACAAACTGTGAAAACTGCCTCCGATTGGACAAGCTGGGAGGACAGCATTTTCCAAATTTACAATGGCCAGAACTAATGTGGAATCCCTGGACATCTCCTACAGAATCCAATTTGGAAAACACTGATCTACAAGATGCAGCAACTCAGCAAGGCTACTTCAACATCTCATTCCAAACCAATGACCTCTATCACCTGGAAGGACAAAGACAGCAGATGCATGGGAACACCAGCACCTGTAAGTTTCTCTCCAAGCCACACACCATCCTGACTTGCAGCTATATCACTGTTCTTTCACTGTCACTGGGTCAAAGTCCTGGAATTCCTTTCTCAACAGCACCTGGGTGTTCCTACAACACATTGGCTGCAGCGGCTCAAGAAGGTGAGTTAGCACTACCTTCTCAAGGGCAATTATGAACGGACAATAAATGATGGCCTAGCCAACAATGCCCACATCCCACAAACAAATATTATTTAAAAAGTCGTAGAAGGTCCTTCTTAAAGGCTAGGAAATAAATACAGTTCTAACAAAAAAAAAGGATAAAGGGATATGTGGAACAGGTGGGGAGGTGGATTTGAGACCAGGGAGAGATCAGCCATGACCTGATTGAATGGTGGAGCAGGCTCAAAGGGGTAAATTTGCCTACTTCTGCTCCTAATTCCTATGTTCCTGTAAACATCCTCTTCTGAAATCTTGGACTTGAGAATTTTACCCAGAGCTGAGATTTGTGAGCTGAATTTGGATTTTCTAACCCACCGCATGCAGCTTGTGTCTGAATTCCCAGGATGAATTAATACTGTTCAGGAGTCCGACTGGTAGAATACTGTATCTGTTTCTCTTCAAAAACGATTAAAAATTATTTGAAGAAAAGCTAAGAGAATAAATGTTAAAATCTTTCTTTAAGTGAAATTTATATCGAGTATTATTTTTAGGCAGTGAGGCATTGTGCTAGTGAAAAAGACAGACTATTGTTTCTACCACCTTCAGACCATTTTGTTTTGCGTGCCATAAACTTCAGAAAGCACATTAAGCTCAGAGATCCTTTTTTCTCATTATGATTGAGCTTATTTTTCAAAATAAAATTAAAACTTGAAGTAAACAGCCTCTGTGACGTTGACAGTTAGAAATGTAAACATTCTAATTACTAAGAGCTGCCGGGTACAGTAACAGGAACAAACAAATAATCTTTTTCCTCATTTAATTTTTCTGCACAAATTAAAAGCAAACAAATTGAATTTTGAGTCCCGATAATTGTTAGAACTTTCTTCCCACTGACAGGTCCTAAGAATCCTCCAATGAGCCAAAACTCACATCCAACCCTATCCGTGCCAAGTCCAATTTCCTTTCAAAGAAACAAAGAAAAAAGTACAGCACAGGAATAGGCCCTTCAGCCCTCCAAGCCCGTGCCGATCACGATGCCCCAACTAAACTTAAAAAAACCTTCTGCCCTCACTCAGCCCCTGTATTCCTCTATTGCCTCTCTATTCATGTACCCATTCAGACGCTTCTTAAATGTTGCTAATGTGCCTGCTTCCACCACCTCCTCGAGCAGCATGTTCCAAGCACCCACCACACTCTGGGTGAAAAACTTCCCCTGCACATCTCCCTTAAACTTTCCCCCTCTCACTTTGAACCTGTGCCCCTTTGTAATTGACACTCCCACCCTGGGAAAAAACCTCTGACTATCCACCCTGTCTATGCTCTTATAATATTGTAGACCTCTATCAGGTCTCCCCTCAGCCTCCGTTTTTCCATAAAACAATCCTAGTTTATTCAACCTCTCCTCATAGCCTTGAGGCCAGGCAACATCCTGGGGAACCTTCTTTGCACTCTCTCCAAAGCTTCCATATTCTTCTGGTAGTGTGGTAAATTCCTCAGCAATGTCAGGTTAGAGATCCTTTTGCCTCCACGTTTCCAAATGCCACCAATTCTGCCACACCCTAGAATCATTTCCGAATACGATCAAACTTCAGAATTGCTCCACCACTACCCAAGCACTGGACTGTTCCCTCTGCAAGTGCATCAAAGCCCATCTGTTGTCACTATTACTGCTCTCCTCAGAGCAGAGACGGTTAAAAGGAAATTTAATAGAGGTATTCAAAATTGTGACAATTTTCACAGATTAAATCCGATGGCCCAAGAGTCAGTAACCAGAGCACGCAGACTTAAGATAAGTGGAAAAAGAACCAGAAGCCAGGTATTAGACAGCTCCAATTTGTTTACTAACTTGCCTTGTATTTATTTAGCTTTAAAAAATGGCAAAGGATAAAAATTAAGTATGTAGGCAAATGAATGTATAAAATATAAAAAACTCATTTATTGATTTAACAGGATAATACAACTATAACAAATTGCATTTGCATAGCACCTTTGACAGACTAAAGTTTTAACTCACTTCACAAAGGTGTAATAAAAAAAAGTTCTCAAGATAAGGAAACTTATTGTTCAGTCAGTGTGAGACAGAGAGGAGAGATTTAGTGCAGGAGTGCTGGGGTAAGAGATCTACTTTTAAGATACTTTTAATTTAAAAATAATACTTTTAATTTAGTTTAAATTATTTTTCGCGGGTGTTTTTAAAAAAAAACTTTGAACTCTAACCCGGAAGTAGGCCGCCGGGTGTTCTGGGAAGGATCACATTTTTCTTCAGCGCGCGGGAGGTTAAAAAGCAGGCCCCACTATTCAGCGGGCAGCATCGTTAGCGGGCAGCGTAGTGAGAAGGGTGCAGAGTGAGAGCTGAAGGGCTTTGGCTCTAAGGGCTTAGGTGGAAAGGGCGAGGCAGGGTACGTTGAATTCTTAAGTACGTTTCTCTGTGTTCCTTGAAATAAGAAGGGAAATATGAGTGTGAGGCCAGTCTGTTGTTCCCAATGTAGGATATGGGAGGTCCTGGAGGCTCTTGGCCTCCCGGACGTCCATATCTGTGATGGGTGTGTCGAGCTGCGGTTCCTAAGGGACCATGTTAGAGAACTAGAACTGCAGCTCGAGGGTCTTTGTCTGGTTAGGGAAAATGAGGAGGTGATAGACAGGAGCTATCAGCAGGTGGTCACACCAGGGCCACAGGAGGCAGACAAGTGGGTAACGTCCAGGAAGGGGAAAGCTCGGGTGATAGAGAGCACCCCGGTGGATGTGCCCCTTCACAATAAGTACTCCTGTCTGAGTACTGCTGGGGGGGGGACAGCCCACCTGGGGGAAGCAGCAGTGGCCGTGTCTCTGGAGCAGAGTCCAGCCCTGTAACTCAGAGGGCTAAGGAAAGGAGGAGGAAGGCAGTATTAATCAGGGACTCAACAGTAAGGGGGTTGGACAGGCGTTTTTGCGGAGGCAGACGGGAGTCTCGGATGGTGGTCTGCCTCCCTGGTGCTGGGATCCGGGATGTCTCTGATCGCGTCCCAGATATCCTGAGGTGGGAGGAAGAGGAGCCAGAGGTTGTGGTACATATTGGTACCGCTGACATAGGTAGGAAGACAGAAGGGGTCATGAAAAGAGAATATAGGGAGTTAGGTAGACAGTTGGGAAGGAGGAACGCAAAGGTACTAATCTCAGGATTGCTGCCTGTGCCACGGAAAAGTGAGAGCAGGAATGGAGTGAGGTGGAGGATGAATGTGTGGCTGAGGGACTGGAGCGGGGGGCAGGGATTCAGGTTCCTGGATCATTGGGACCTCTTTAGGGGAAGGTGTGACCTGTACAAAAAAGACGGGTGGCACTTGAATCCCAGGGGGACCAATATCCTGGCAGGAAGGTTGGCTAAGGCTACTGGGGAGACTATAAACTAAAAAGGTTGGAGGGAGGGAATCGTGATGAGGTGACTGAGAGCAAGGAGGTTAGCCCGCAAATAGAGAAGAATTGTACACAGTGTAAGAGGGAGAATAGACGGGAGATGGAGCAGGGGAGAGCTCAGACCAAAGGTTTGAGATGTGCCTATTTTAACGCCAGGAGTATAGTGAATAAAGTGGATGAGCTTAGAGTGTGGATCGGTGCTTGGAATTGTGATGTGGTGGCCATTACGGAGACTTGGGGACAGGGACAGGACAGGATACTTCAGGTGCCGGGTTTCAGATGTTTCAGAAAGAACAGAGAGGGAGGCAAAAGAGGGGGGGGGGGGGGGTGGTGGTGGCACTGCTGATCAGGGATAGTGTCACAGCTGTAGAGAATGTGGAAGCCGTGGAGGGATTGTCTACGGAGTCTCTGTGGATGGAAGTTCGGAGAGGGAAGGGGTCGATAACTTTTCTGGGTGTTTTCTACAATCCGCCCAATAGTAACAGGGATGTTGAGGAGCAGATAGGGAAACAGATCCTGGAGAGATGTGGTAATAACAGGGTTGTTATGATGGGAGACTGTAATTCCCCAAACATCGATTGGAATATCCCTAGGGTAAGGGGTTTGGTTGGGGAGGGGTTTGTTAGGTGCGTTCAGGAGGGTTTCCTGACACAGCATGTTGATAAGCCTACAAGAGGAGAGGCTGTACTCGATCTGGTACTGGCTAATGAGCCTGGACTGGTGTCGGATCTCTCAGTGGGGGAGCATCTTGGGGATATTGATCATAACTCTATCTCCTTTACGCTAGCATTGGAAAGAGATAGGATCAGGCAAGCTAGGAAAGTGTTTATCTGGAGTAAGGGGAAATATGAAGCCATCAGGCAGGAGATTAGAGGCGTAAATTGGAAGGAGGCATTCTCGAGGAAAAGTACTGAAGTAAGGAGGCAGATTTTCAAGGAATGTTTGTCTGGAGTTCTGCATGACAACGTTCCGATGAGACAGGGAGGTGTTGGTAGGTTACGGGAACCGTGGTGCACGAAAGCTGTGCTGAACCTAGTGAGAAAGAAAAGGAAGGCGTACAAAAGGTTCAGAGAGCTAGGCGATGATAGGGATCTAGATGAGTATACGGCTTGTAGGAAGGGACTTAAGAAAGAAATTAGGAGAGCCAGAAGGGGTCACGAGAAGGCCTTGGCTGGTAAGATTAAGGAGAACCCTAAGGCGTTCTATAAATATGTGAAGAGTAAAAGGATGAGATGTGAAGGAATAGGACCTATAAAAGGTGAAAGTGAGAAAGTCTGTACAGAACCAGAAGAAATAGCAGAGGTGCTTAATGAATATCTTACCTCGGTATTCACGGTGGAAAAAGACCTGGGTGGTTGTACTACAGGATTGAGGCGTACTGAAAAGATTGAGTCTGTGGACATTAAGAAAGAGGATGTGATGGAAATTTTGAATAGCATCAAGATAGATCAGTTGCCGGGACCGGATGGGATGTACCCCAGGTTACTGTGGGAGGCGAGGGAAGAGATTGCAGAGCCTCTGGCGATGATCTTTGCGTCGTCAATGGAGACGGGAGAGGTGTCGGAGGATTGTGGATGTGGTTCCTATATTCAAGAAAGGGAATAGGGATAGCCCAGGAAATTACCGACCGGTGAGTCTAACCTCAGTGGTTGGTAAGTTGATGGAGAAGATCCTGAGGGACAGGATTTATGAACATTTAGAGAAGTTTAGTATGCTCAAAAGTAGTCAGCACAGCTTTGTCAAAGGCAAATCGTGCCTTACGAGCCTGGTGGAGTTCTTTGAAAATGTGATTAAACACATTGACAAAGGAAAAGCGGTAGATGTGGTTTACATGGACTTCAGCAAGGCGTTCGATAAGGTCCCCCATGCAAGACTTCTCGAGAAAGTGAGAGGGCATGGGATCCAAGGGGCAATTGCCTCGTGGATTCAGAACTGGCTTGCCTGCAGAAGGCAGAGAGTGGTTGTAGACGGGTCTTTTTCTGAATGGAGGTCAGTCACCAGTGGCGTGCCCCAGGGATCTGTTCTGGGACCCTTGCTGTTTATCATTTTCATAAATGACCTGGATGAGGAAGTGGAGGGATGGGTTGATAAGTTTGCCGACGACACAAAGGTTGGTGGTGTTGTGGATAGGTTGGAGGGATGTCAGAAACTGCAGTGTGACATAGATAGGATGTAAGACTGGGCGGAGAAGTGGCAGTTGGACTTCGACCCGGATAAATGTGTAGTGGTCCATTTTGGTAGGTCAAATGGGATGAAGGCGTATAATATCAAGGGTAAGACTCTTAGCAGTGTAGAGGATCAGAAGGACTTTGGGGTTCGGGTCTATAGGACTCTTAAATCGGCCTCGCAGCTAGAGGAGGTGGTTAAGAAGGCGTATGGTGTGCTGGCCTTCATCAATCGAGGGATTGAGTTTAGGAGTCGGGAGATAATGATGCAGCTTTATAAGACCCTCGTCAGACCCCACTTGGAGTACTGTGCTCAGTTCTGGTCGCCAAATTACAGGAGGGATGTGGAAATGATTGAAAGGGTGCAGAGAAGATTTACAAGGATGTTGCCTGGATTGATTGGCATGCCTTATGAGGATAGGCTGAGGGAGCTCGGTCTTTTCTCCTTGGAGAGACGAAGGATGAGAGGTGACCTGATAGAGGTGTACAAGATGTTGAGAGGTATAGATCGGGTGGATTCTCGGAGGCATTTTCCCAGGGCTGAAATGGCTGCTGCGAGAGGACACAGGTTTAAGGTGCTGGGGAGTAGGTACAGAGGAGATGTCAGGGGTAAGTTTTTCACTCAGAGGATGGTGGGTGAGTGGAATCGGCTGCCGTCAGTGGTGGTGGAGGCAAACTCGATAGGGTCTTTTAAGAGACTTCTGGATGAGTACATGGGACTTAATAGGATTGAGGGTTATAGGTAAGCCTATATGTAAGCCTAGGTAGGTAGGGACATGACCGGCGCAACTTGTGGGCCGAAGGGCCTGTTTGTGCTGTATTTTGTCTATGTTCTATGAAAGTGTTCTTAGGAGGAGGTGACCAAAAGCTTTGTCAAGGAGATGGATTTCAATGGGGAACACTTTAAAGGGGGAAAGAGAGATGGAGAGTAGGAAGATTTTAAGGAGAGATTCCCAGAGCTCAGGATTCAGCAAATTGAGGCAAGGAGGGATTTAAAGAGATAAGAATTTTAAATGTGAAGTGTTGGGACACCAGAAACTACTTTATATCAGAAAGGGCAGATGTGCTGAGTTAATAGGACTTGGGAGAGTACAGGATAGGATGCAGCAGAGCTTGGGATGGGTTGATGTTCACGGAGATGTTGGATGGGGCGGGGTGTGGGGCAGCTAGCCAAGGTTGCACTGAAACAGTCAAGTCTCAATTCCAATAATGGGCAGAGTTGCACAATTCAATTTCCAAATCAGATAGTAAAAAAATCCCAGAAAACATCCTTAGAAAATGGCATTTGATTTAATGACTGTAACTCAGTGACCCTGGTGTTCTTTACACTGCCTCCACATCCCTCAAGCAGCAGATCATTATTCACCACAGGGCATTTACTAACAAACCATCCAATAAAATAATTCATCTAAAGCTGCACTTTTAATGGTGCTGGACATTTCATTAGCTGCTAACTGAGCAGTTGGAAGAAGCAAGGCCATGGAAGCGAGTTGTTCCATTGAGGGAAGGAGGAAGAAAGAAGATTAGAGATGGCACGTAGAAATACTCAACAGATTCCCTTTTGCTACATATTGCTGGAGGTTTGGCAGCCAAAAAATCAAGTTGGGAAACCTGACTCAGAACATAGATGAAACAGATTCCAAAGCACTGCAAGCCCCAGAGGATCGGAGAGGCACTTTTGAAGGTAAGATTTCTCAGGCTGTTGTATATTTTTTGATTCTGTTTTTCTTTGATTTTCCTGACAGGCAACACACAGCCATCCCAGAGCAAGGATTTAAAAATAAACTGACAATAAAAGCAGAGAATCAAAGCCCTAAAAAAGGTCGGCAAGGGAGACGAGTTTAGCACTCATCAGAAATTTCACTTTAATTAATGATTCACAATATGTCGGACTTGTTCCTATCCTGTCAGTAGCAAAATTAAAACTATTCCTCAGAAGCTCAATCATATCATTGAGTGGCGTTCAGGGCTTCATTAGTTCTGAGGCCAGCAATTGAAAAAGAGTACAGAAAAGACGACCCACTGCAAATTTTAAGAAGGGAGGAACAGGTTGCTGCTCGGCATCCTCATGGATTACTGCTTTCCTTCGATTTTCTCACTGCAGCAGTGCCCTTCACCTCAAGCAAATTCCCCACAGTGGAGATAATCTACAGAACAGATGGCAAATTGTTCAACCTACACTGCCTTCAATCCAAAACCAAAGTGACTGACTCCAACCTCAGTCATTCAGCTTCAGGATGCAGATCATGGTGTCTGCTCACTCAGAAACTGAGCCCCAGGTCCCTGTCAAATCTGTTCTCAACCATAGAACCATTATGTCTGTAGTTTCCAGATGAAAAGATGTTGAAAGTAGCTGAATGAACATGGGGATTTCTTCATGGATCCAGCTAATTCCCCTAAACCTACGCATCTTTGGACACTTAAGGAGCAATTGAGATGGCCAACAGCCTAGCCTGCACATCTTTGAACTGTGGGAGGAAACCGGAGCACCCGGAGGAAACCCAAGCAGTCACAGGAAAAATGTACAAACACCACACAGTCACACATGGCTGGAGTTGAACCTGGGTTTCTGGCACTGTGAGGCAGCACTGCAAACCACACTGCCAAAGCACAGAGAAAATGGGCCTTTCACTAAACACTCGGAAAACTAGTCCTCTTCCACTATAGGTGGCATAGTGGCAAGCACTGCTGCCTCACAGCGCTAGGGATCTGGGTTTGATTCCCAGCTTGGGTCACTGTCTGTGTGGAGTCTGCACGTTCTCCCTGTGTCTACATGGGTTTCCTCCGGGTGCTCCGGTTTCCTCCTACAGCCCAAAAGACGTGCTGGTTAGGTGCATTGGCCATGCTAAACTCTCCTTCAGTGTACCCGAACAGGTGCCAGAGTGTGACAATGAGGAGATTTTCACAGTAACTTCATTGCAGTGTTAATGTAAGCCTACTTGTGACACTAATAAATAAATTTAAACCTCACTTCCATAGCACATCTCCCCCCATTGATTAAGATCAACAACCGAGATGCTGGAAAATGAGGAGCGCTTCCATATCTCAGGAGCCATCTCTTGGTGGAAGCAGGCCGAGATGGCAAAATTCATCATTGCCTGCAATGTGCCAGCTCAGCCTTCAACCACCTTGAGAAAAGAGTATCTGATGGTGAAGATCTCAAATCTGAGAGCAGGGTCATGGTTTACTGGGCAGCAGTGATCCCCTTTACTCCTGTATGCATTGAAGACTTGGGCAACCTACTGTAAGCAGTTCAAAGTACTAGAGAATTACTACCAGTGTTACCTTCACAAGATCCTCCAAATCCAGTGGTAAGAAAGGCAGTCCAACAGCAGCTTTCTTTCCCAAGCATCAAAGCACTAATCACTCGAAACCAGTTTCACTTGGCGGGGCATCTGAACACCTCTGAAACAACTGTTCTGCTCAGAACTTGAGCGCAGCACCAGACTCCGAAGAGGACAGTGGAAACACTTTCGGAATATCATCCAGGCATCACTGAAGAGGTCAAACATCCCATTGACTTATGGGAGCCCTGGCTTGTGACCAAACAAAATGGAGGTGACTCACTTGGGAAGAGTGCACCGAACACATCAAGAGACTTTGTCTGGAATGGGCGGAGGCGAGGTCAGGGTGCTGGAGGGAGCGCACAAACCTCCAAACAACTCATCTACCCAATCCTGCCCACACATGGCAGAGTCAACAAATGGCACATTGAAGTCATCAGCCATCCCCAGAACCCATCGGATCGGGATTGGAAGCAAGTCATCCTCAACACCAACTGACTACCTCAGAGTTGGATGGTTACTGCTAGCTGAGTGCAAGTAACAGAGGAGCCACTTGCAGTCTTCAGTTATCTCTACTGTAGAAAGATTTGGGGCAGTGAAAAACTTTCAGGAGAAACAGATTATTGGTGAGGAAGAACATAATGCGTTTCCTCACTGATTTCCTTCACTTAAAACAGTGGTTCCCAAAGGGTGCGGCGCGCCACACTGGTGCGGTGAGAGAGGATGGCAAGTGTGGCGGGAAGATTCAAGGACAATCAAAGAAACATTTAAACACGGTTTAAACAAGCATTGTTTTATACTTTCTGGATGTCCCATGATCATATTATAAAGTAGTTGTGTTCTATGTTATGAATCAAGTCCTGCTAGGAGTTTTTTTTTTTTTGAATGTATTATCAATAAAAAATTTGGTGTGGCGCGAGCAACTTTTTATTCCGAAAGTGTGGCCCAGTGAAAAAAGTTTGGGAACCACTGACTTAAAATGTCAAGGTGAGACCATCACATTTTTCCTGCAATAATAATCTAATTCGAAGAACAGAAAATAAGAAAGAATTGGCTCTATGGCCCCTTGAGCCTTGTTCCTCTAATAGGATCATGGTTGGTCTCTTGCCTTAACTCAACTTTCTCACCCTATATCCATATGTCAAATATGCCAAGGAACACTAAAGGTTTTTCTCACCGATTTAATTTGCTCACATGATACAAGAGATCTGTGAATGACTATAAATGTCAGATGCTCACTGGAGTGATGCATTTCCAAGGACTTCAGTAGTGAACAACAAAGAATTTATTCATAAGGATCTACAAGAGCAGCAGCATGTCTGCAGCTGGTTCTGAAATGCCTCTGTCCAAAAGAACTCTTCCCCCAGGAGTGATTTCCCACTCTGAGTCCTGGTTGGTCACCCAGGCGAGGTGATCCTTACTCTGCTGTGTTGCCCTCAAAGGATCAATCACTAGATTCACAAACCTTTCTCCTTGCTCATGTCCCTTTCAGAGATTCTTGCCCCATGCACAGACTCCTCTTCTGAAGTACCACAGTAGGGGCAAAATAATTATTCACCAGCAACACAAAATGGGCGATAACAAATTGGCAGCGACGTGGCCTGGTGTACTATGAACTGCTGATTAGTTATAAGCCCGTTCTTCACTACAGCTAAGGACCATTTCCACCCCGTATTTTTGCATAAGACTAAAAGATTTTATTTTCTTGGCTAATATGGCATGTTACTTAAGACAGGAAGCAACATAAATAGCACAGTACCAGCACTCAGCAACTGAATAAACTTGAACCTAAACGAACACTTGATGACTCACCCTTATCTCAGTGAGTAGGATGAGCCCTTCTGCCAGTACACAATTATTGGAGTCTTGATTTGATTTTGGAGTGGGGTTTCAATCACAAATTTATTCAAGTACTTTCCATAGTTGCCTTTGATGCAAAGAAGTGAAGACAATCTCACTTCTCACAAATACCCTGGGACAAAACGGATATGGAGTTGAACAGCTCCTCGGGACAACATCAATTGAGAGCCAGAATGGAGCAGGAGACATGGTTGTCAAAATAGAATGAACCACATTGTGGATTAAAATTTCTTTTAATCTCACAGCATTCTCGATCTTTTCTCTGAAGTCCTATGGAAATGGATTTCGATGCGAGGTGAAATCCTTTATTAATTTGCCTTTCTTCCACAAAGCTTTGTGCAGAGCTGAGACAAATGGTCATCTGTCACTTCCAGGGCCAATATTTCACAGTCCATAATAACAGACTCAAAATTCTGTTTCTCTCTTCAAGACAGAGCCAAGATGCTGCCAGACATGCTGGGTTTTACCACCATTTTCTGTTTTTTAACAGAAGGCAATGTCGTACTTACACTGCCAGAAAGCACATTGCTACTGACCAATAGCAACGGTTTTCTTCATCATGATGAAAATGCAAATAGCGCTTACCATTCAGGAGAGGTTAAGTCCATTGAACCTGTCAAACAAGTCAACCAGATAAATAAAAGCTGCAAGCACTGATCTGGACATTATGGTGAAGTAATGATTCTGAGTGCGACACTCTTCATTGGCACACAGATTTTGTCGAGACTCTAACACGGGAGAGCCACTGAATGGGTTTGATTACCCTTTGTTGGTCCCTTCAGCTGGATGAACTATTGTTTGGAAAAAAGAATTGAGTGGTTTCTCTTTGAGGACAGAACCTTTGGTCTCTAAATGGCATTTTAGTTTGCTTTGGTTTCAAAACACTGAGTAAGATTTTCAGCACAAACGACACATTGTGGTTGAAGTTTTTTTGCCAGAACCTGTTAATGTGTGCCCAAATTCTCAGATATGGGAGAAGACTGTATTCTGTTATTTTCTTTTGCTTGGTCTACTTCTTCCTCCCACACGATCAACTTCGCATGTGAAAACAAAAGTCCATTCCTTCACAATTATCGAGTACCAAACATCAGTCATATCAGTTGTACAGCATGTGGGAGTTAATACCACTTGCATCTTGAATTGGCAGATCAATACAGATACCAAGTCAAGCAAAGATCATCTGGGCAGCATGGTGGCACAATGGTTAGCATTGCTGCCTCACAGCGCTAAGGACCAGGGTTCAATTCCAACATTAGGTGACTGTCTATGTGGAGTTTGCAAGTTTTCCCTGTGTCTGCACAGGTTTCCTCCCACAGTCCCAAGATCTGTGGGTTAGGTGGATTAGCCATGCTAGATGCGCAGGGTTACAGGGATAGCGGGGAAGGGAGGGCCTGGGTAGAATGCTCTTCCGGAGAGTTGTGCAGACTCGATGGGCCGAATGGCCTCTTTTTGCACTGTAAGGATTCTACAGTTCTATGGATTGTTAACAAAATCTGGAAAGCCACTGGTTGAGCTGGCAGGTGACTGCAGCTACCATCAGTGCAGCCTTCCTCCTTTCCTGTGTTGGATTGGGAATCAAAAGTTGGAATTTCTTTACGCTTTAAAGAACCAGATCAAATATTAAACACAAATTCAAAGGACAATTCTTAAATTTAAAGAACATAAGATGTTTGAATTCCTGTAGATCTCGAGTTTTGGGGCACAGTAACAAATTTTAACATCCGCTATGAGAATACACTATGCAAGGCTATACAAATAAACTAATTCTATAAATTTAAAACTAATACTCGTCTAACTGCTTTGAAGTTTAAAGTATTCAGAATTTAGACTCCCTGAGATTTGCAGTCTTGTATTGGTGACCTTCCTCCTCGGTCAGCCTCCTCTCCCCTCACTGATTCTCCACCGCCATCCTCACCACTCTTCAGTTTGGGAATCACGGATGTGAAAAGGAAGTTCATTGGACACATGGTAGCTTTCCAGCTGCACAAAGCTGTGTTTCCTTTCAATACGAATGTGTTCTGGAGAGGATTAGTCACTGGCAGAGCCCATGCAAAAACACTGCATTCACTCCTGTTTAATCAGTGAAGTGCTGCAGCTGTCTGCTTTACCACTATAGAACACAGCCTCATGGGTTCAACAGGCAGAAATGATGTTATTTCAAACTGGTTTTTTTCTACTTTGTTTACTGAGATTGTATTGACTCTGATCCCACTCATCTGTACTGAAGTCTTTCCAGACCCCACTCGACAGATCTGCAATCTCCCCGGACCCCACTCGACAGCACTGCAATTTCCAGACCCCACTCGGCAGCACTGCAGTGTCTCCAGACCTCAGTGGCCGTGGCCCAAGCCAGGAATCGAACCCGGGTCCCTAGCACTGTGAGGCAGCAGTGCTAACCACTGTGCCACTGTGCTTTTGAAAACAACAAAAGGAGGCTACAGGTACACTTTCCTTGAACAATTTGCATGCTATCCATTCCATCCTTCTCTCCAGACCCTTCAGCAGGCATAGGCCAGCTGTGCCAAATGGCTATAAGAGTGGAAAAGAGAAGGGTGGTGCTGCACGGATCCAACATCTGGATGTTGCATTGTAATGCCAGAGAACCATAGACCCTACAGAGGCCATTTGGCCTATCGAGTCTGCACTGACTCTCCAAAAGAGCACCTTACCCAGGCCTGCCCTATCCCTGTAACCCTGCACATTTACCATGGCCAGTCCAACTAACCTACACATCTTTGTGACACTAAAGGGCAGTTTAGCAATTTAGTTTGCATAAATCCATTTCCCTACACTGCAGATCTCTAGACCCCACTTGACAACACCACAGTCCCCAAAAATACCACTTTGCAGTACTGCAGTCCCTCCAGACCTCACTCGACAGCACTACAGGCTCCTCAGATTCCCTCAATAGCACCTTGCAAAGATGTCACTGTGGATCTGTGCAGCACCACCCTTTTCTTTTCCACTCTTACAGCCATTTGGCACAGCTGGCCTATGCCAGCTGAAGGTTCTGGAGAGAAGGATGGAATGGATAAAATGCAAATTGTTCAAAGAAAGAGTACCTGTAGCCTCCCTTTGTTGTTTTCAAAAGCACAGTGGCACAGTGGTCAGCACTGCTGCCTCACAGTGCCTAGCACTGCTGCCACACAGTGCCAGGGACCCGGGTTCGATTCCTGGCTTGGGCCACGGCTGTGTGGAGTTTGCACATTTTCCCCGTGTCTGCGTGGGTTTCCTCCGGGTTGTCCGGTTTCCTTCCTCAGTCCAAAGATGCGCGGGTTAGGTTGATTGGCCATGCTAAATTGACCCTAGTTTCGGGGGGATTAGCAGGGTAAATATGTGGAGTTATGGGGATAGGGCCTGGGTAGGATTGTTGTCAATGCAGGCTCGGTGAGTTGAATGACCTCCTTCTGTACTGTCGGGATTCTAAGAGCTTGATGAACACTGACTTCAGTCTGCAGAGGGGTTTGGCTAGTTTTGCACTGGAATTTCCTGGAGTTGTTCCTTGCACTTTTCGTTTTTGTTTACCCCATCCTTAAAATTACAAAGCCAATTCTCAGAGTGGACCCACAAATCCAAAACCATTCCTTGCTCCAAAACCCAAATTCAAAGTCCAATTGAATCCAATTCATGGTCCCCACAAGGGACACAAACAAGATTCAAGCAGACAAGATAAGGCATTGCACCCCATCTTGGGCTTGATATGATGCTTGAAATTAGCCAAAAGGCCTTACAGTTTTTGAATGCAGTCACACTTCTTCATATACAAATTAACACACTCTGGAAACCTTTGTGCACCTCCCTCTACTGGTGAATAGTATAACTTTCTGGTGTCACATTAGTGCAATGAGCATCGTGGAATTTCAGTGCTTTTGTGTTTAAGCCGAATCACTACCACCATGCACTTAACCATTTCCAGCCAAGAAATAATAATGTGTCCATTTTAATACACACAATGTGGTTGACTCTTAACTGCCCTCTAAAGTGGTCCAACCACTCAATTGTATCAAACAGCTCCAGAAAAGTCAAACAGCATTGTTGGTGTATCTATGCCACATGGACTGCAACAGTACACCAACACCCTCTCAAGAGCAACTGGGGATAAACACCTAATGCTGGCCCCATCAGCAATGCTCAAATCTCATTAAATAATATATAGAAAATTATACATCCCTATTTCTATTCAAAGACTGTCATGACAGGGTGGCCATTTTTGGGGGTACTTAAACATTGCACTTATAATAATGAAGTAGTAATGCTGAAATTGAGAGTTCAAATACCACAATGATAAATTGTGACACAAAATGCTGGAAAATCGCAGCGGATCTGACAACATCTGCGGAGAGAACAGAGCCAACTTTGTGAGTTAGGATGACAGAAAATGCTGTCAGACCTACTGAGATTTTCCAGCATTTTCTGTTTGCGTTTCAGATTCCAGCATCCACAGTATTTTGCTTTTATGATAAATTGTGAAACTGAATTCAATATTCTGATATCTGAAGGTTAGCATCGGAAAAAGTGACCATTAAAGCTGCTATAAAAACATAATTGGCTCATTAATGTCTTTTAGGAAAGGGAATCTGAAAGCCATTTCAGGTCCTATTCACATCAATGGTTTTATTTTTAATGCAATGGTGTAGTGTAATTGCCACTAGAGTAGTAATCCAGAAACCCAGCATAATGCTCTGAAGAACCAGGTTCAAATCCTGCTCTGACAGATGGTGAAATTTAAATTCAGTAAAAAATCTGGAGTTAAAATAAAACTATTGTCAATTGTAAAAATCCATGTGGTTCACTAATATCCTTTAGGGAAGGAAATCTGCCGTTCTTACCTGATCTAGCCTACATGTGACTCTAGATCTACAGCAATGTAGTTGACTCGTAATTTCCCCCTGAATTCGCCTAATAAACCTCTCAGTTCAAGGGCAATTAGTGATGGGCAATAAATGCTGGCCCAGCCAGAAACGCCCACATCCCATGAATAAATAAAGACGTTGTTATTCTCTGGATCCCAAGAATACAATGAATGTGGTCTTACCAGCAACTTAAAAAAAGATTAACAAATTCCATTAGCAACCAAAGTTATTACCACCATTTGACCCTTGATGCTTCAGTACAGTATTTTCTGTTTGCTTTGTGAGTGTATTCTTTCATTGTCAAATGTCAACTGACACAGGAGTATTATATAGAAAAACAGAAAGTTCTGGAAAAAACTCAGCAGGTCTGGCAGCACCTGTGGAGAGAGAAACAGAGTAAATGTTTTGAGGCTGATATGATTCTTCTGCAGAACGAAACACTTTCTGTTTTTATTTCAGAACTCCTGTATCCGCAGTTGTTTGCTTTTATAGGGGCATTCCATGATGCACAAAGTAAGTTATTTGAAACCTTGTACTATATTTACAATATTATGATAATTTGCTCTGGCAACACTCCAATATTCAAAACACTGTATAAGGAGAATTAGGATTTTCCTTGGTGAGTGTGAAATGAAAATAGCTAATTTTTAATGTATTTATCTTATTACTTGCGCGACAAAACTGACTCCCACAAAACAGATTGTGAGAACTCAACCTGTTTTAAACATATGGCCAATTGACTGGAGCATAAAATGAACCCTAACTTCTGTTGTAAATTATTCAATAATAATATCTTAAAGAATAACATAGAACGGCCTTCATACAGTGACCCTAATACGATGGTGTAATTTAAATTCTTCCAAAGCAGTATAATTGACAAAAATGAAGAGGAATATTGAATAGATGAATCATAATAGTACTGTTACAGTGCAAGATTCGAGTGTTTTAAAAAATGTTATTTTATTCCACGACCCTGAAGTTCATCAGAATAGAATTATTGCTCATATTTGGGTGTCCAATGTTGCATAGACAAAGTTAACTTTCTGTACTTAAACTGATTTGCATTTGGTTTTGGAGAGCAAGGAAACTATGAAAATGACAACTTTGATTTGAAGAGAAGGTTGGGAGGAGATTTGATAGGGGTGTTCAAAATCATGAGGGGTCTAGACAGAGTGAAATAGAAGACATTGTTCCCATTGGCCAAAGTCGATCATCAGAAGAAGCAACGGAGATAGGAAGCAAAGTTTTTTTTATAACACAGTGAGTGGGCCAAATGCGGGCAATTGGGACTAGCTTCGGGGTTTAAAAAAAAAGGGTGGCATGGACAAGTTGGGCCGAAGGGCCTGTTTCCATGCTGTAAACCTCTATTGACTTGATGGTTAGGACCTACTATGCATTGCCTGTGAGTGTGGAGGAGATAGATTCAAGCAGGACTTTCAAAAGGGAATTAGATAAGCGCCTGAAGAGGAAAAATTTGCAGGGCTATGGGAAAAGGATTGGGGAATTATTGCAGAGGCTGAAGATCTGAAATAGAAGCAGCAAGTGCTGGAAAAGCTCAGCAGGTCTGGTAGCATCGGTGGAGGGAGAAGCAGATGAGAGTCCAATATAACTCTTGGGTTATGAAGAAATCATGTTGGACTCAAAACATTTAGTCTGTTTCTCTCAGATGGTGGTAATAATCACATTGGGTGCCAATGGAAATTCTTAACTCTTGTTTTAGTTTATTTATTGTCATTCTCCAGCTGCCCCAGAACACAACCGGGACCAGCTGAGTTGCTTTGACAGAGAATTGGCATGGACATGAGGAACCGAATGACCTCCTTCAGTGCGGTAACCTGCGGGAATCTATGTGCATAATCATCTGCTCTCAGTAGGTTCTCTTCCATTGGGACTATTTATCAGACTTTGTGTGTTCACTGTTCAATTATAGATGGCAGTATTGCAGATTTTATATCTCAGATCCATTTTGGAGATGACACACCAGCTTGTGTGTGTAGGAACTTGATTCACAGTGCTTTAAAATGTCTACAGTATGCTTCATTTCTAGCTTCCAGCTCTTTTTACAGCTTTGTTCCTTATTCTCTGAGTCTACACCTAGGCCTAACCAATCAAGCACCAGGTGAGCATCATCAGTAAACAGATTCATGTAATCAAACACAGAGCAATTGAGCATTACAGGTGCCCAAAGTGGGAGAACCAAGTGGAGGTCCCCAGCACTGAACAGACAGCAGCTTTACCCAGAGGGTTAGGCTTTGCTGCAACATATAGGGGAGGACCCAATGGTCCTCCTGCCTGCCAGGGAAGCCCATCTAGAACCTGCACCACGCCTGACTCAGTGGGGAGCTTGTCCAATGCCAGGCAGATCCCAGCAGCTTCAACAACTTGCTCCCAAATGAGCACTTAATGACTCCTGCTACCATGTAGGCAGCCAGTGCCAGTTTGATTTCACCTTCAGAAGATCACTTGAAGGAAGAAACAGAGTGGGGAGCCAAGATAAAGTAACATTTTCAGTTTGCTGCCAGACCGACCTCCAAATTTCAGTGGACTGGGAGGATTCCGCCCAATGATTCTATGAAAGGAAAATGACTTCAATTCATGGCAATTGTTATTGAACTGACTATTAAACTTCAGGTGCAATATTCGTCTTTGTTTCTTCATTAGATCCTTTTTGCTTTTACAAGCATATGAATTAGCAATATGAGTACTCCACTTGGCCCTCGAGCCTGCTCCACTGCCATTCAATAAAATCATGGCTAATCTGTTTCTAACTTCAACTCCACATTTCTCCTACCCCAAATACCCTTCACCCCCTCGCTTATCAAGAATTGATCTACCTCTGCTTGAAAAATATTCAAAGGCTCTGCTTCCACTACCTTTTGAGGAAGAAAGTTCCAAAGACTCACAACCCTCAGAACATTCTCCTCATCGCTGTCTTAAATGCTCAACTCCTTATTTTCAAATAATTCTGGATTCTCCCACAAGAGGAAACATCCTTTACACATCCACCCTGTCAAGATCTCTCAGGATCTGAAGTGTGGAATTTTCCCAAAAAATGACAAATGGCCGTGATTCTCTGATCTCATTCGCCCCACCACCGTCACTAGCGAGAACAGAGAATTTGTCTCTCAGCCAAAACTCCATTCACTGCAGCAAGATCAGAGAATCCCTGTCATGGGCGAGGTCAGAGACCTCCAGCCTGTGTCAGGTTCTGACTGAAATCTGGCATGTTTCTCTTCAGAAACAAAGCCAAGTTTTCTCACCAGACCTTCTGATACTCTGTCAACAAAACAATGGGGGCAGGTGTGGTTTGCACTGTCACGATGACAGGGTGGGGCCTGCTAGAGCTGGCAAGGAAAATAATAAACACCCTCCCATCCCACATCCATGGAGGACCACATCCCCCCGCCTCCCCCCAAAACTCTTTGGGGCAACCTTCCCTGAAGTATCGGGGAGTCACTCTCCCCCCCCCCCACAGAATGAATCTGACACCCAAGTACATTGCCAGCCAGGGGTGGGGAAAATCTCAAACCAAGATCTCAGCAGCGCAAATCCTGTTATGGCCCTCTTGTGAGATTTAGTGGCCATAACTGGATTTGCCCCTGCGGCGAATGGGCCCGCTAAATCTCACCCTATATGTTTCTGTATTGTTGCCTCTCACTCTTCTGAATTCCAGCAGCATAAACTTAGCCTGTGCAACTTTCCTCATTAGACAACCCACTCAATCCAGGTATTAGTCTGGTAAATCTTCTCCGAACTGCTTTCAGTGAATTTACATCTTTCCTTAAATAAGGAGACCAATACTGTACATAGTCATCTAGATCTGGCCTCACTCATGCTCTTTTAACTGAAGCATAACCTCCCTACTTTTGTATTCAATTCCCCTCACAATATACAATAACATTCCATTAGCTTTCCTAATTACTTGCCGTACTTGTTTATTAACCTTTTGCGATTCATGCACAAGGACACCCAGATACTTCTGAATCTCTTTCACCATTTAGATAATATGCATTGTTTTTATTCTTCCTGGTAAATTGGACAATGCCATATTTTCCCACATTATACTCCACCTGTAAGATCTTTACCCACTCACTTAACAAGTACATATCCTTTTGTAGCCTCCTTATGTCCTCGAGTCATCAGCAAATTTAGCAACCATACCTTCAGTCCCTTCATCTGTCATTTATATAAATTGCAAAATGTTAGGGACCCCCAGCACTGATCCCTGTGGCACACCACTTGTTACATCTGTGGTGGGGAAGTTGTTGGAGAAGATTCTTAGAGATAGGATGTATGCACATTTAGAAAGGAATAAACTCATTAACGATAGTCAGCATGGTTTTGTGAGAGGGAGGTCATGCCTCACTAACCTGGTGGAGTTTTTTGAAGAAGTGACTAGAATGGTTGACGAGGGAAGGGCCGTGGATGTCGTCTATATGGACTTTAGTAAAGCGTTTGACAAAGTCCCTCATGGTAGGCTGGTGAAAAAGGTTGGATCTCATGGGATAAAGGGGGAGGTGGCTCGATGGGTGGAGAACTGGCTTGGTCACAGAAGTCATGATGTGGAGATGCCAGCGTTGGACTGGGGTAAACACAGTAAGAAGTTTAACAACACCAGGTTAAAGTCCAACAGGTTTATTTGGTAGCAAAAGCCACACAAGCTTTCGGAGCTCTTAGCCCCTTCTTCAGTGACGTCACAGGTGGAGAAGGTGGTGAAGAAGGCATATGGCATGCTTGCCTTTATAGGACGGGGCATAGAGTATAAAAGTTGGGGTCTGATGTTGGTTCGGCCGCATTTGGAATACTGCGTCCAGTTCTGGTCGCCACACTACCAGAAGGACGTGGAAGCTTTGGAGAGAGTACAGAGGAGGTTTACCAGGATGTTGCCTGGTATGGAGGAGCTTAGTTATGAGGAGAGATTTGGTAAACTCGGGTTGTTCTCACTGGAAAGACGGAGGATGAGGGGAGACTCAATAGAGGTGTATAAAATTATGAAAGGCATAGATAGGGTGAATGGTGGGAAGCTTTTCCCCAGGTCAGTGGTGACGCTCACGAGGGGTCATAGGTTCAAGGTGAAGGGGGGGGGAGGTTTAACACAGATATCAGGAGGACATATTTTACACAGAGGGTGGTGGGGGCCTGGAATGCGCTGCCAGGCAAGGTGGTGGAGGCGGACACACTGGGAACGTTTAAGACTTATCTCGATAGCCATATAAACGGAGTGGGAATGGAGGGATACAAAAGAATGGTCTAGTTTGGACCAGGGAGCGGCAAGGGCTTGGAGGGCCGAAGGGCCTGTTCCTGTGTTGTATTGTTCTTTGTTCATCTTGCAAACCAGAAAATGACCCATTTATGCCAACTCTCTGCTTCCTGTTAGTTGGCCAATCTGCTATTCATGCCAATGTGTTACCCCCCACAGCTTAAGCTTTCATTTTCCGCAATAACTTTTGATGTGGCACCTTATCAAATACTTCTGGAAATCTGTACATCTACCAGTTTCCTTTTATCCACAGCACAAGTTATTTCTTCAAAGAACTCCAATAAATTGATGAAACATGATTCCCCTTTCACAAAGCCATGTTGACTCTGCCTGATTACTTTCAATTTTACTATGCACCCTGCTATAATGCCTTTATAATAGCTTCTTACATGTTCCCTCTGACAGGTGTGAAGCTAATTGGCCTATAGTTTCCTACTTTCTGTCTCCTTCCATTTTTGAATAAGAGAGTTACATTTGCTATTTTCCAATCTAATGGAACTCGAGTTCCTCGAATCTAGGGAATTTTAGAAAATTAAAACCAATGCATCAACTATCTCATGAGTCACTTATTTTAAGACTCTAGGATGAAACCCAGCAGGCCCACAGCTCCAACAATTTGCTTAATATCTCATCCCTGGTAATTGAAATTTTTTTGAGTTCCTCCCTCCCATTTCCTGATTTACAGTTACTTCTGGAATGTTACTCGTATCTTTTGCCATCTCAATTTTTCATTATTAATTTCCCAGACTCATCTTCTATAGGACCAGGACTCACTTTGTTAACTTTTCTTTTTTAAATATCTAAAGAAACTGTTATTAACCATCTTCATATATTTCTAGCCATCTTCCTCTCATGCTCTAATTTTTTCTTCATTCATCTTTTAGTCATGCTTTGCTTTTTTTCATTCCGTCCAATCTTTTGACTTGTCACCCATCCTTGCACAATTATATATTTTTCATTAATTTTGATACTATCTTTCACATTTTTAGTTAACCACGAATGGTCAGTCCTCTCCTTGGAGGTTTTCTTTCTAGTTAGAATTTATCTATTCTGTGTATCCTGAAATAGAATTGTAGAATTGTTACAGTTCAAAAGATGGGCATTTGATCCATCATGTCTGCACCAGCTCTCCAAATGAACATTATTACTTAGTGTCATTCCTCTGCTTTTTCCCCATATTCATGGACATTGTTTTTTTTCAGATCATCATCTAATGCTCTTTTGACTGCCTCAAATAAACCTGCCTCCATCACGCTTCCAGGCAGTGCATTCCAAACCCAAACCACTCATTGTGTGAAAAAGGTCTTCCTCACATCACAGTTGTTTCTTTTAAATCTTTAAATCTGTGCCCTCTGATCCTTGAAAATTTTGCGACTGGGAACAATTTACTGTGTCCAGCATCCTCGTGATTTTGAACATCTCTATCAAATCTCGTCTCAATTTTCTTCTCTCCAACGAACAGTCCCAGCCTCTCCAATCTATCATCATAACTGAATTTTTTCAGCCCTGGAACTATTCTTGTCAAGCTTTTCTGTACTTTCTCCAATGTGTTCACACTCTTCCTATGGTGTGACACCCATACACAATACTCCAGCTGAGTTCTAACTGGTGTCTTATGTAAGTTCAGCATAACCTCTTTGCTCTTGTACTCTATGCCCCTATTAATAATGCCCAGAATACTATATACTTTATTAACTGCTTTCTCCATCTGTCCTGCCACATTCAATGATCTAGGCATGCATACATCCAGAATCACTTGCACTTAAGAATTTTATCATTTACTTTGGATTGTCTCTCCATGTTCTTCCTAGCAAACTGCTTCACTTTCACAATTCTTTGCACTGAACTTCATCCGCCACCTATCTGCCCACTCAATCAACTTGTCTACGTAGTTTTAAAGTTCTTTACTATCTTCCTCACAGTTTACAATACTTTCAAATTTTGTATCATCCACAAACTTTGATATTTTTGCCCCGCACACCAAGATATAGATCATTAATATATCTGAGGAAAAGCAAGGGTACGAATACCAATCCCTGTGGAACACCACTACAAACCTTTCTCCAGCCTAAAAATATCAATTGGCCATTAATCTCTGTTTCTTATTATTCAGCCAATTTTGCATCCACATTACTATTGTCCCTTTTATTCCACGAGCTATAAATATCTCCTTAAATGTCTGCCACTGCATCTTTATTGACATATCCCTTAACCTTGTTTGCCAGTTCACTTTGGCTAGCTCTGCTTTCATGCCCTCATAATTGCCCTTACATATATTTAACATGCTAGTATAGAGTCATAGAGCAATACAGCACGGAACCAGTCCCTTCAGCCCAACATGCCAACCATGGTGCCCTCCCAGCTAGTCCCAATTGCCCGCTTTTGGCCCACATCCCTCTAATCGTTTTGCATTCATGTACTTATCCAAATGTTTTTTAAATGTTGCTATTGAACCTGCCTCAACCACTTTCTTTGGCAGCTCATTACATGTAGGCACCACCCTCTGCTCGAAGAGGTTGCCCCTCAGGTCCCTTTTAAGTCTTTCTCCTCTCACCTTAAACCTTTGCACTCTAGTTTTCAATTCCCCTACCCTGGGAAAAAGACTATGTGTGTTCATCCTATGTATGCCCTTCATGATTTTATACATCTCAAGTCTTCTACGTTCCAAGGAATAAAGCCCTAGCCTGGCCAACCACTCCCTATAATTCAGGCCCACTGGTCCTGACAACATCCTCCTAATTCTAAAATTTAAGTCAAATTTCAACATCTGCCAGGATGGGATTTGAACTCAGGTCCCCAAAGCGTTACCTGGGTTTCTGGATTACGAGTCAATCGATAATACCACTATGCCACTGCCATCGCCACTCTCCTCTCCCGCAAACTAAATGTAAAATTCAATCATATTACATTCACTGCTACCCAGTGGCGCCTTCACTAATTAAGTAATTAATCCTAACTCATTGCACAATATCAGGTCTCATATAGACTGCTCTCTGGTGGGCTCCAGAACATGCTGTTCTAAGAAATTATCCCCAAAACATTCTATGAATTCCTCATCTACGCTACCCTGTTCACCTGAATTTTCCAGTTTACTTGGAGATTAAAATCCCCCCGGTAATTGCCGTACCTATTTGAGGGTTGCCCATCTTCATGAATGTAACCTTTACCGATTGTATTCTAATTGTGATCATTTACTACTTCCAGATCAGTTAGAAAAAGTATTGATGGCAATCATGCTTAATTGATAGCGTTCTTGCTTCTGAGCCCCACTCCATTCCTTGCATACAAAAATCAACACTGACATGCCACTGCAGGCCTGGGATTGTGCTACATTGCCGGAGGGGTTGACTTACGGATGAAATGTTAAACAGAGGTCACATCTGCTTGCTCAGTTGGATGCAAACAATCTCATGGCATTATTTTGAGGAAGAGTGCAGCATTAGGCCCAGTCTCCTCATTAATATTTATTCGCCAAACAACATCATAAAAATAGATCATATGATCATTATTACAAGGCTATTTGTGGGAGTTTGCTTTGTACACATTGGCTGCCATGTTTCTTACATTACGACCCTGACTACACTTCAAAAGGTACTTCATTGTAAAGCATTTTGAGATACCTGGTGGTTTTGAAAATGCTATATAAATGCAAGCCTTTATTTTATTGGTTATTTAATGCCCCAGCAATGCGATCACAGCACCATGTCCCAGTTGGGCAAGATAGATAACTTTGTCTGGTTATGTATAAAAACACTGGAATAAAAGGTACCTACATTACAAATTGAATGTGGACCAATTTCCGCTTCTCAACTGTGTACACTCAAACATGCATAAACCCAACGAGACCTTATACACCATCTCTGAATTGTAGTCCACGGTTCATCTCAGTGTAAAGTCAACGGAGGGCACAAAAACTGTACAATGGCTTATTGACAATCTTCCTGTCTTCATATCTTAGCAGATACTATTCTTAGGAGATGGTGGAGGAAATCAGCAGACCCACTCAAACTGACAGGAACGTTGTGAAATATATAACAGTGAAGAATGATTTTCTCTGCAGTTGAGGGACATCACAACCCGACAATATTATAAATCTGTGAAGTTTCATTATTCATTTGCACTTCTAACATCTTTATGCAACTTGTTTAGCTCATTAAGTCCTACGCTCATAGAGCTGTGAGGTAGAACTGGCTTAAATTCAACACTCTGCAGGGATGGTGACAGGGAGTTTAAAGCACACCATATTTGACAGAGCTGGTCAGAAATATCCTTTGTAGGTCCTTAATGACTTAGTTCACAATGGCAATACACAATATGGTACTAAGTCATCCAGACCAAATGGTGATATCTGCAGCCGGGGTCAGGGATGGTGTTAAGGAATCACCAATGGCACTTATCCAGTTATTCCTGATGGAAAATGCGTACACAGAGATGTTGGGTGCGTATAAAATAGTTTCAGCTTTGCTGCTCACAAGATTGTGAAATAATTGATAACATCAACAAGTGTCACACGTAAAGCTTGAAGGTGAGGCATTCAGATGGTATTTGGTATTTCAGATCTAGTGAAAGAGCTCATGTGTGAGAAATCTTTTGTATTAGTATTAGCAAAGCATGAACATAGATTCTTCACCTTGGAATATCATCTCTCGTGCTATTACTGCTTGTGCAGTTCAGTGCTAACATTTTTTTGATTTGGTATGCGACCATTGGCAAAAGAACACTGCAGGTTAATGCTTAATGCAGGTATGCTCACAAGGTGCACAGTTTCAGCAAACAGAAGGATCTCCAAGCGTTGAAGTTGCAAAGCAGAATAAGGTTTCTCTCCTGAGAGGTTTGGGAGACCTGCTCCAATCTGGATGATAAAGCACTTCAGAAATCTCAGATCACACTATAAAGGTTTTACAATGATACACATTTACAGGGTTTGTAAAAACAAATGGATTAGAATAGCCCAGTTATTTTTTTTTGGAAAATAATGGCCTTGAATCTCCTGGAACTCTTCACCATGGGTACAACATAACAATGGCACGTGACACTTCTCTGCTTAACTCAGTTCTGCTGGTTTCACATTGATGTGTGCATTTTGGTGCATAACGCTGCCTCCAACGTGCGTCAACTAAAATCCTCTGCTAGTCATTAACAGAGGTCCACAGCCATGCAAAAGACCAGCTCAAACTAATATTCTGCATTTAGGCCAGTGATGTGCTGATTGAGATATATACCCTAAAATTTAAGACCATCAGCTACAAGCTACCTGATATTGTAACTGATAATTATAGAGTTTATCTTGCATTATATTTGATCGATGCTCTGTCAGCCTCGGTGTAGTTGAAAGTTTTCAGACCATCTTCTCTTCCCCTTTGGGCTGTTCATCAGGATGGAGGATGATTTGCTTTCACTCCGGTTCGACGAGTCCTAATCTGAAGTGCATTGTGCGATCTGCAGGCTCTTTCACATTTGGGGCAGGCCATGCTTGAAGTTTCAAGCAGACAAATTGCTTGGAGGTTTGTGTGTTCTCCCCGACACCTCAACCTTATGCCTGTATGTTTCCAATGAAATGTGTTTGGTGCCTTCCCAAATGAACCTTCTCCACTTTGCTCAGTCACAGGCCAGAGACTCTCATGAACCGATGAATTGCTTGACTTCGTCAGAGATCCTTTGAGAACATTACAAAAGCATTTCTGCTGACTTCTTGGTAGTTTCCTGCTGCAACTGAGTCCTGAGTGCAGCAATTGCTTTGGGAGTCTGGTGTTAGAAATACAGACAACACATGCTGCACAGCTCAGCTGGCTTTGAGTGATTAGCACCTTGATGCTGGACAAGTTAGCTTCCACTTTCTAAACTTACGACCGCTACCATCCAGATGGACAAAAGTTTTCCCCCAAGCCACTCACCATTCAGACTGGGAAATATATCACCGTCCCCTCACTGTCAGTGGATCAAAAAACCTCCCTAACAGTATTGTGGGTGTACTTACACATCAGGGACTGCAGTGATTCGAGACGGCAAGTCACCACCACCTTCTCAAGAGCAATTAGGGATGGATGATAAATGTTGGCCTCACCGGCAAAGCCTGCAGCCCATGAATGAAAAAGGTGAGCTTGGAAAAAGACACTCCTGTTGGATGCCGTTCATGCCACTGGATTTGGAGCAGAGAAGGCTGAAGGGGGGACATGACTGAGGTGTAGAAGATTATGAATGGTATGGACAGGGTGGATAGGAAGTAATGGTTGGTAAAGGGTCAATAATGAGGGGAAATAATTTTAAGGTGAGGGGCAGGAGGTTTAGAGGTGATTTGAGGAAAATCTTTGGGAATGCACTGTCTAAATGGGCAGTAGTAGTGGGAAACCTCACAACCTTTAAAAAAATACATGGATGAGCACTTGAAATGATATAGCATTCAAAGCTATGGGCAAAGTGCTTGAAAGTGGGGTTAGTGTAGATTTAGTGTAATTTTGTCAGTGCAGACTCCATGGGCCGAATGACCTCTTCTGTACTGTATGACTCTCTGGGTCTTGTGAAGAACTTGCTATTACTACCTCTCCAGTGCTTTGAAGCACATAAGAGCACAGGGATCACTGCTGCCAGTGAACCATGAACTTAATCTTGGGTTTGAGAACTTGGTTCTCAAACACTATTTTCCTCAGTTGGATGAAGGCTGAACTGGCTCATTGAAGGCAATGATCATTTTTGTCATCTATTTTTGCCTTTGTCATGAGGCTCCCAAGATATACAAAATGGCCCACGTTTTCCAGGGTCTCGCTGTTGATATTAATCGATAGGGGGAGGTGTTGTGCTGTGAGAGCTGGTTGGACAAGGATTTTAGTTTTCTGGGTTTATCAAAAGCCCCATTTTCTTGTCTTGGAATGCCTTGGAAACAGTGACCTGGAGCTCAGTTTCTGAATGAGTGCACACAAGCACCATCTGCATACTGAAGCAGTATAAATGGAGTTGGAGTGATTTCGGTTTTGGACTGAAGGTGATATAGATTGAATAGTTTCCCATCAGTTTTGTAGATTATCTCTACAACTGTGGGTAGTTTGCTGGAGGCAAGGTCTGGGCCATTGATCCTTTCTAGCCCCTTAACACAATCATCCAAACAACAGAACTGGAAGGATTTCCTATTAGGAAGCTCTAATTTACATTATAATGGAAGAAGGAAGTTAGGTGATGCAAAATGTTCTGAGAATGTGGTACAAAGGCAGACGACAGCAGCCCCTATTGAAACCCAGATTGAAAAAGTACATCTTTGAGTACCTAAGAAGAACATGCACTAAAAGTCCTGACCTGAATTTCTGTGGACAAGTCACATTGGGGCGACACGGTGGCACAGTGGTTAGCACTGCTGCCTCACAGCGTCAAGGACCTGGGTTCGATTCCCGGCTTGGGTTACTGCCTGTGCGGAGTCTGCACGGTTTCTCAGTGTCTGCGTGGGTTTCCTCCAGGTGCTCTGGTTTCCTCCCACAATCTGAAAGACGTGTGGTTAGGTGCATTGACCCGAACTGAGTCGCCTGAGTGTGGCGACTAAGGGAATTTTATAGTAACTTCATTGCAGTGTTAATGTAATCCTTACTTGTGACTAATAAATGAACTTTCACATTGGAAAAATGAGATAGCGAATTGAGACATAGCTCAGACTAATTTTAATATCAGCTACTTTGAACATTGTGACTTCATGGAACCACCAGAAAGCTCAAAACTAATACAGAACCCAGTGAGTGTACATGTTTTCGTGAGTAGCAGAGTGCTGGTCATAGTAATGGCAGCGCTGTGAAACCATTGATTCTCAGTGTTGGCACAAGCACCATATGCCCTTTTCTGTTGTCACGTGTTTCTTACTGGCCTTGGTATTACTCTAATGAGCTCCACAGCAATTTCAGGATAAATTTCCTTCACCAAGATCAGCCTCGAAACCGGAATAATTTCTGCGTAAGCAAACTAACGTTAAAACCTTCCTTTGAGTAAACCAATGTTCCTACAAATGTATTAAAAAAGGGGGAAAGAATCCCTCATTCCATGGATAATCAGTGCACTTAATGCAAACAAAATCTTGAAGTGAGCAATTGATAGGTCTGCTTGCTCTTTACAACAGTGTACTCAGTTGACTGCAATATGTTATTTATCTCTTTATTGTGAAGTGGATTTGCTAATTTCAGATAGACTTTATGAACATCAACGAGATGCTATCTGTCTGCTGCAACTTTGTTGATATGTTGTAGTTTCAGCATTTCTATGCATACATATATTTTCCAAACAAATTAGCATCGCAAGTGAATTATTGTCATATCAGACAGCTTCTTGGCGCTTCAGGCATGTTTATTTGCCACCCAGTCACTGATGTCTTGGCATCTGTCCTGCAGTTGGCATGTTATATGTACATACCAGTCACAGTCAAAGAGCTTCTTGTGGGTAATAATGTTCTGTCACCAGGGTCACTGCAGCTCAGCACTTGTAGAAGCTTTTAACTGATTAATAGCTGTTAATAAACAGTGGCTGTGGCAGTCTTGGCCACATAACAAGTACAACCGCAGAGAGGTACTGCTGTTCTAAAAAGTCTCTCCCTTTTTTGTTTCTCAGCATGCCCAAAATCTGAAAGTTGTTTTAAAGCCAACAGTGGAGCGGGAATGAGGATGGTTCGGGAACATCGACCAGAGGGTATATTTGACATAAAATTGCCTGCCTATCAACATAGAGGGCTTCCCAGAAATAATAAGTTAAACAACATTTCTGAATAACTGTGTTAAAAGGCTTCACAGCTTTGCAGACAAGTGTCTGAAATGCAATTATGATGTGGAACATGGGTAGGCTGAACATTTCAGCTCTGCAAACTTGGATCATTTTAAGCAGAAATACAGACAAAATGTAAAGCACCACATACATAAGTAATTTCTGTAATAAGCACGATTAATCAATTAGGTCAATTGAGTGGGCTATTTCTTTATAAATCTTGGAGTGAGTAGCAATATCACTTTGTATTCCCACGTGACATTAAAAGCTATATTAATGGTCTCCTGATTTAAACTTTTCTTTGGCAACGCAATCTGCTTATTCTTTTTTTTAACATAATGAATAGTTTATAAGCTTATTGGTCAATTAGGTCTTCTATTAGATTTGAAATAACTGTTGAATTTGTTTAAAAAGTTGTTTCCAGCATTATGAAAGGCACTTATGTACACCCCAAGCTGTAGGTGCTCTCTCGCAACACAACCACTGTCATGGGCACTGCAGTGTTCTTACCAATAGCAGTGTCGTCAGTTTCTCTATTTTTAATTAACACTTTACAGGGACCTTTATTTTCTAGGCATTGATGCGTTTCCAATTTTCTTATAACCTTTGGAGGACAAGGACAAATTCTCCTTACCGGGTCAAAGCAAATAAAGTGGAGTGAGGGGGGAAATTAAACACTTAAAAAAAAATCAAACTGTGGAAAAGGTAAGAGCGACTATAGAATTGGAGTTCCTGTTTTACATCCATAGAATAGAATAGAATCCCTATAGTGCAGAAGGAGGCCATTCGGCCCATCAAACCTGCACCGACAACACTTCTACACAGGCCCTATCCCTGTAAACCCATTTATATACCCTGCTTACCCCCTTGACACTAAGGGGCAATTTAGCATGGCCAGTCAACCTAACCTGCACATCTTTGGAGTGTGGGAGGAAACTGGAGCACCCGGAGGAAACCCACACCGAAATGGAGAGGACGTGCAAACGCCACACGGACAGTCAACATAGGCCGGAATTGAACCCGGGTTCCTGGTGCTGTGAGGCAGCAGTGCTAACCATTGTGCCACCGTTATGCCCATTCATACTGCCTTATTCTTGGTTAAAATTACTAACAGGAGAAATTCCGCATCAAGATCTGGTATTTAAAATTGAAATGATTAAATTATGAATTGAGAAATTTTCGGTAGTTTATGTCACTCATTCTATTAAGAGTCATCCTTAGACAGAGATTTCAAAAGCTTAAGGAGGTTGACAACACTAACAATTCGGTTGCGAAATGCAATCAGGATACTTTTATGAATCTCCAAACCCATTGAGGGACTGTCCACTGATACCACACATCAGAAATTTGGGTAGCACTGTCACAGTATCAGACTGTGGGCAGCACTCACCTCAATTTCTCACCTATGCTGCAAGGTTCTCTACCATCACTGACTCAAAATTATCCTTAATGAGCATGTTTAAAACATACGAGCCCTCAAACAATTGGACCCCTCTTGGATCTGCTGTGGAAAATTGTCTTCAAACATTCCTATTCACTTGAAAAATCACATAAACAATGCTTCACACCTTCAAAGATGACCAAGCTGCCATTGTCACAAGTCAGTCTTCATTCAGGTATATCTTTTTTACACTGGGCAAAAGACCACTGCTACAACCTACTTCTTTCTCCTTCTGAAATGGAGTGTGTATTTATTACAAACAACATCGAGCATTGTTGTGTTTTCTAGGGGTCAAACAGAAATCATACAGTAATTTGATACATTGTGAGCCCCCATGCTCTCTTAGTCCTTGGATAGCAGAATAATCTATCATTGATTAGGCAGTAAACTGCAGAATAGATTAAAAACAACAGTTAAGAAGTAGCAAGAGATCAAATGCCTGATTCCATTGGAAGGAACAATGTTTTGGGGGAAAAAACTACCTGAAATGCATCCTTTGTACTCTTTAAAGTTGAAAGTTTAGCTTCAGGAAAGCAATGGATCTCTTTTATCATCAACTCATTTTTGTCAGATTAATGCAATATGTTCCTAAATTGTACTCACCTGCTACCAAATATATTTATCTTAGTTTCTTACTTTCCACACAAAGCAAATAGTGTGGTAACGGATTTCTTATGCTTCGTCAGCAAAATATATACGCATAAAACAATGCTAAAAAATATACTTTTTATTGAAGCTTTTCATCCTGCACTCTTCAGGACAAATGCAAAACTACCAATGTCAGAGGAAACAACAACTTTATACTCAATGAGAGGAGGATACTGATTGGTTGGCAAGTGAACTCTGATTGGTGGAGCTGTTGCTATAGAGACTGCACCAGTTAATGATGACCAACAGTTATTGCCAAGCATTGTTTGAAATTTAAACCAGGCAGCTTGACTCTGATTGGTCAAGGCATTGCCCTATGGAATGAACGATTGAATGGCTATCACTTATTTTGTTTGGTTGAAACAGGCGCAGTGTGTTTTCACGTTCTTTTTGGCTCCATGTATTAATATATGTAACTTGCACTACATTGCGAATGTGCCAAAACGTGAGCCCAATATGACAATCTTAAATTGCCTGTTAGTATAATTTTGAGCACAATGAGGATTATTTAATAAATGTTCAATTGCGGAGTCCCATCGAATTTTGGATGTTGTTTTGCATTTGCAAAGACAGGCTGGTTGGGTATGGTTTTTACCTTGTCTCTTGCCAACAGCAGAAGGGACATGCTATTGAATACGATCTGCCAGTCTATGGGACATTCGGCCTACATATCTAGCATCACACTGGCACTGAAATTCATACGCCACATTACTCATTTATCAAACCTTGTAAGTGAGGCCTGAGCCATTTGCTCACCATGCAAGCTTGATACTGAAATCAGGTGCATCAAAGGATAATGACTACCCTGAACAGATCATTTCACAGTGCATATCGCGCAAGCTAATGGACAGGCCTAAGGTTGTCACTTCCGCCCTGAAAGATTATCCTGCAAGGGCAAGACATCTTAAAAATTTGGGCTAGCTGTTTCACACCGCTACCATGCAGTAGCTACATGAGTGGTATTCACCACTAACAGAATGCTGCCTTCAAGCCAAAAGAAAATTCTGCTTATCACACAAATGAGTGAAGTGGTATCTGAATTTCAGTGCCAGTATGATGCTAAGTATGTAGGCCATAGCCTCAAAGACTGGCAGATCATATCAAACAACATGTCCTTCCACTGTTTGCAATAGCAAAGTACAGACTGTTCCCAACTAGCCAATGTTTGCAAAATGCAAAACAGTGTCCAACAATTCTACAATTGGACAAATATGCTAAATAATTCTCAGCGTGCTAGAAGTTATGATTACAACCAATTTGGAATAGTCAGTTGAGCTCACAGTGTGGCATATTTGTATGCACTGGAAGCTACATATATTAATGCACAGGGCCCAGTCTTTGTAGACAGAAAGGACATGTACACATATCACACCTGTTGTACTCACTGGTTTATTGCACAGGGCAATGCCTTGATCAATCAGAGTCAAGCTGCCTGGTTTAATTTTTTTTGATTTAGTTTGACTTATTGTCACATGTATTAGTATACAGTGAAAAGTATTGTTTCTTGTGCGCTATACAAAGCATGCCATTTATAGAGAAAGAAAGGAGAGGGTTTAAAATGTAATGTTACAGTTATAGCTAGGATACAGAGAAGGATAACTTAATATAAGGTAGGTCCATTCAAAAGGCTGATGGCAGCAGGGAAGAAGCTGTTCTTGAGTCGGTTGGTACGTGATCTCAGACTTTTATATCTTTTCCTGATGGAAGAAGGTGGAAGAGAGAACTGACAGGGTGCATGGGATCCTTGATTATGCTGGCTGCTTTTCCTAAGCAGCGGGAAATGTAGACAGAGTCAATGGATAAGAGGCTGGTTTGCATGAAGGATTGGGCTTCATTCATGACCCTTTGTAGTTTCTTGCAGTCTTGGACAGAGCACTAACAGCCATACCAAGCTGTGATACAACCAGCAAGGATGCTTTCTATGGTGCATCTGTAAATGTTGGTGAGATGCCAAATTTCCTTTAGCCTCCTGAGCAAGTAGAGGCATTGCAGGGCTTTCTTAACTATAGCATCAGCGTGGAGGAACCAGGACAGGTTGTTGGTGATCTGGACATCAAGAAACTTGAAGCTCTCGATCATTTACAATACTTGACAGTTAACTATCTGTCAGCATCAACTGGTGCATTCTCTATGGCCACCTCTTTACTAATCAGAGTCCCCTTGTCAACCAATCAGCACTCTCTTTTACATACAGGATAAAGTTGTTGTTTCCCTTGATGCTGGTATTCTTGCAATTGTCCTGATAAATGCAAGATGAAAAACTTTGATAAAATGTCTTTTTTCAGCAATACACTTATTCTGTACTACCAAATGAATATTAATACATATAATATTCAAATAATGTCTCTGAAGTGAAACTTTGTGCACTCGATCGTAATGTGCATTCTCTCCAGAATGTGGGAAACAAACTGACAGCAACTGCATGCGGATGACACAAAGATGAGTGGGAAAGCGAATTGCGTGGAGGATGCGGAAAGTCTGCAGAGAGATTTGGATAGGCTAAGTGAGTGGGCAAGGATCTGGCAGATGGAGTATAACGTTGACAAGTGTGAGGTTATCCACTTTGGAAGGAATAATAGTAAAATGGACTGTTATTTAAATGGTGAAAAATTACAACATGCTACTGTGCAGAGGGACCTGGGGGTCCTTGTGCATGAATTGTAAAAACTCAGTTTGCAGGTGCAGCAGGTGATCAAGAAGGCAAATGGAATGTTGGCCTTTATCGCGAAGGGGATGGAGTATAAAAGCAGGGAGGTCTTGCTGCAATTGTACAAGGTACTGGTGAGGCCGCAACTAGACTACTGTGTGCAATTTTGGTCCCCTTATTTGCGGAAGGATATATTGGCCTTGGAGGGAGTACAGAGAAGGTTCACCAGGTTGATTCCGGAGATGAGGGGGTTAGCTTATGAGGAGAGATCGAGTAGATTGGGCCTGTACTCGTTGGAGTTTAGAAGGCTGAGGGGAGATCTTATAGAGACATATAAGATAATGAAGGGGCTAGACAGGGTAGAGGCAGAGAGATTGTTTCCACTTAGAAAGGAAACAAGAACGAGAGGACACAGCCTCAAAATAAGGGGGAGTCAGTTTAGAACAGAGTTGAGGAGGAACTTCTTCTCTCAGAGGGTAGTGAATCTCTGGAATTCTCTGCCCATTGAAGCAGTGGAGGCTACCTCGTCTCGTTAAATATGTTTAAGTCACAGGTAGATAGATTTCTGATCAATAAGGGAATTAAGGGTTATGGGGAGTGGGCGGGTAAGTGGAACTAAACCACTATCAGATCAGCCATGATCTTATTGAATGGCGGGACAGGCTCGAGGGGCTAGATGGCCTACTCCTGCTTCTATTTCTTATGTCCTTATGTAAAGTGACTGGACACTTTCTTATGATGTGGATTGGGACAGAGCTCTAATTCATCACAGTCTCTTTCCTATTCATATGATTTCATAAGCTTTCTCCTGTCATATAGATAAAAGTCAGATTTTGGCAACCTATGGTAACTGTCAAGTGAGAAGATGTGATGAGTGAATGAAATGGAGTTACTGCAGGGATATTGGGTCAAGGATTTCAAGTGTATTTGTAACCCTGAAATAGGCTCTGCGTTGATATTGATAACTTCCGTGGTATTGTCCTGCTCTCCTTTTTTCTCTCGTCTTCTATTGAAGACTGTTGCACAGTTCCATAGTACCAGCACAGCAGCCCTATGACATCTTTCACAAATGCGTAGTCATTGTGTGAGATCTTAGTCTTCACAGGGCTATTTTATCATTCAAAATATCACAACATCTATAAAAAAAAGGCTTCAGTAGAAAGTGCTCAACAGCAATCAGTCATGGGACCACTACTTAAGTACTCATTACACTAACCAGTGACATTAGGGCCAACTGTAGCGCATTCCTTCTACTTAGGCTGAGATAGAGTCATAGAGGTTTACAGCATGGAAATAGGCCCTTCGACCCAACTTGTCCATGCTGTCCTTTTGTTTAAACCTCTAAGTTAGTCCCAATTGCCCGCATTTGGCCCATATCCCTCTATACCCATCTTACCTATGTAACTGTCTAAATGCTTTTTAAAAGACAAAATTGCACCTGCCTCTATTGCTACCTCTGACACTCACCACCCTCTGCGTGAAAAGAATGCCCCTCAGGGCCCTTTTGTATCTCTCCCCTCTCACCTTAAATCTATGCCCTCCAGTTTTAGACTCCTCCCGCTTTGGGAAAAGATATTGACTATCTAGTTGATCTATGCCCCTCATTATTTTATAGACCTCTATAAGATCACCCCTCAGTCTTCTATGCTCCAGAGAAAAAAGTCCAAGTCTATCCAGCCACTCCTTATAACTCAAACCATCAAGTCCCAGTAGCATCCTAGTAAATCTCTTCTGCACTCTTTCTAGTTTAATAATATCCTTTCTATAATAGGGTGACCAGAACTGTACACAGTATTCCAAGTGTGGCCTTACCAATGTCTTGCACAACTTCAACAAGTCGTCCCAACTCCTGTATTCAATGTTCTGACCAATGAAACCAAGCATGCTGAATGCCTTCTTCACCACTCTGTCCACCTGTGACTCCACTTTCAAGGAGCTATGAACCTGTACCCCTAGATCTCTTTGTTCTGTAACTCTCCCCAACGCCCTACCATTAACTGAATAAGTCCTGCTCTGGTTCAATCTACCAAAATGCATCAGACCAGAGATTGGCCCTGGGATCACCCTTAGTCTAGAGCCCAGAATGACAATGTCCGCTGCATTTAATGACTGACAGACCATGCGCTCCCTTGGTCAACACTACATTCAGTTATTTACAGTCAGTCATCTAAAAGTGTGCTTAACTTATCTCATGCATGGGGAAGGAGGTGAAAGGATTTCAAACTATAACTGGAAATTTCTTCTAACAGCTTGTACATGACCAGTAGGGAACAGAGATAATTTAAAATTGAACATGCTTGACTAAATAATTTATAGAGGTTTTCTGGATGCTCATTCATTGCATTGGGAATATTTTGTTCACTCCAGCGTCTCTAGCCTTACCGAGGTAAATAAGCACTCTAGTTTGAGATCTCCATTTGTAGCAAGTTTGTTATTTAGTTTCTGCAGTTTTTCTAGATACGAGGAGCTCAAGACCAATACAATAACTGTTACAAACATGAGGTTTAAAAGATTCATATATTTTGGGACTGTAACTTTAAATTTGGGGTAAATGAGGGGGGTAATGCGACCTGTTCTGAAGTTTGCCTCACAGCAAGCATAGATGGTTTGACTGTCAGACATCAAAGGAAGACTTGGATTGTTTGAGAAGATGATGCAAGGTGTTTACGCCTCAAGACAACTGTTTGTTATCTGGTTGCAAACAGTTGTGTTGTATACTGTCCATTTATTTCTAAGATGAAGGGGAGTTGGGGGTCAAGAGCATCTCATTAGCATTTTTACCTAGATAAAAGCTAATGTGTCGCATATTGCCATGGGGCAGAGGAAGCCATTTTTGAGATCAGGTTACAAAGCTTCCTTACAAATCAATGAAAATCTCAGTTGGGCAGCAGTGTTTGGCAGAGGCAAGAGGATAAACAGTTTAAACAGTGTATTTATTAGTGTCACAAGTAGGCTTACGTTAATACTGCAATGAAGTTACTGTGAATCCCCTAGTTGCCACACTCCGGCGCCTGTTTGGGTACACTGAGGGAGAATTTAGCATAGCCAATGCACCTAACCAGCACATCTTTCAGACTGTGGGAGGAAACTGGAGCACCCGGAGGAAACCCAGGCAGATGCGGAGAGATGCATGGCAGCGACCCAAGCTGGGAATCGAACCCAGGTCCCAGGCGCTGAGAGGCAACAGTGCTAACCATTGTGCCACCCCTGATGCTTAGCTTTGTGAGCTACTACAGCCAGATGAGGGAGGGAGACAAACTCTAGTTAAAGAGATGCATCCTGCTGCCATTTATGGATTCAGCTGGCTGAATTTTCGGCTATTCCTGCTGGCGAAGGATGTGAATAATGGAAAAATCTGTTTTCCACTGATGGGACCAGAAGATCCAACTGCCGCCTCTGCTGCCACATAATACATGGCTAGATTGTGGGAGAATCCCGCTCTGCGAGTTCCTTCCCCACACAGCCCAGGGTAGAAGAATAATTGGAACAGACTTGATGCTGGTGGTGGATTTAAGGAGCTCTCAGAAAACTGAGGAAAAGTGCTTGGAGGGGGTTGCTCAAAGTGAATCAGGAATACAGGAAATCATTTAAAGCTGGGAACAACTGGTGGACTGTCTGATATAAAGACTGTTATTCCATGTGGAATGTATGCCAAGTATAAAAGGTGAATGTTCCACTCTGTGATTTAAAGTATATGTTGCCTATGAAAATAAAATAGAGCTTAGTCAAAAGGGTTTTCAGTCACTTGTTACTATAAAAGTGTTAAAATGCAAACTTTTGCCGTGCCACTCTCTCAGCTGGGAACTGGAAGTTGGAATCACTTTTTAAAAGTTATCAGTCTTCACAAAAATCATAACACATTACAGTAAAATCATGTTTCAAGTCACAGTGGAAAAGATAGGAACATTACCTGAAAGAGCACCAGTATCTAAGGTCGCAGAGATGAAACAGAATAATTTGCAAAATAATAGGGCTGCCGATGTCCAATGTGATAACTTGACATCTTAACACAGTGACTAACTTTTTCAATCATTCTCTGATATGTCAACACGAGGCAAAAGATTGAAATCATTCACTGGGGGCTATTTTTTTTTACTGAAACACTAATTAATAGAACAAGTGGGAATAACCATAAAGGTGAATTCTCGGTTTAGTAAAGGTTATGTTATTGACTGGAATAGCTAAAGGTCACAAGAAGCAGAAAACTATGGCTTCTGTATGCCAGTGGAGTCAAAATCAACTCTGGCTTAGCAAACTCCAATGGCTTCACAATAGTAGCTCCAGTTTCCTACAAAACACATGTATTGCACTGCCCATAAAATAGGTAACCGTTCCCCAATCTGCAAAGTGTAAAATGCAATATTACTCCCAATGAGTTTTAATGCATACCAAGTTGGTTTAATTGTGCAGCATGATGAGTATATCTTTAACACAGTACTTAAGAATACATGAAGGGAAGACCCCTGAGCCTGTTCTGCCAATCAATCAAATCTTGTTTGATCTGTAGTTCAATTCCATTTATCTTTCTTTGATTCTTATCCTTCGAAACCCATATAAAGTAAAGTTTATTTATTAGTCACAAGTTGCTTACATTCACACTGCAATGAAGTTACTGTGAAAATCATTAATATTCCAGTCTTAAAATCTTCAATTGACTCGACATCTACAGCTTCCTGTGGGAAAGAGTTCCAGATTCTGCACCTGAATAGCCTGGCCCTAGTTTTCATATTGCAGAATCATAGAATCCCTACTGTGCAGAAGGAGGCCATTTGGCCCATTGAGTCTGCACCGACTCTCCAACAGAGCATCTTACTCAGGCCCTATGCCTGTAACTCCACATATTTGCCCTGCTAATTCCCCTAACCTATACATCTTTGGGCACTAAGGGATGATTTAGCATGGCCAATGCAACTAACTTGCACATCTTTGGACTATGGGAGAAAACTGGACCACCCAGAGGAAACACATGCAGACTTAGGGAGAACATGCAAACTCCACATAGACAGTTATCCAAGGCCGAAATTGAACTCAGGTTCCTGGCACTGTGAGGCAGCAGTGCTAACCACTGTGTCGCCTCTTGCTCCCTTGTTGTGAATTCCCTCAGCAGAGGATGTAACTAACCTCTTTGCACATACCCTACTGAATCCTTTTGTCATTTTAAACCTCCCAATCAGATCACCTTCAACTTTCTAAACTCAAGGGGAGTTTAGAAAACAGGTATCATGATAGAGTAACTCTGGGGACACAGATTCAAATTCTACCATTGCAGCTGGTGGAATTTAAATTCAATTGATAATCTGGAATATGCAATTTATAATCAGTAATGGTGACCATGTAATTATCATAAAAAACCTATCTGATTCATTAATGTCCTTCAGCGAAGGAAATCTGCCATCCTTACCTCGTCTGGCCGACATGTGATCCAGACCAACAGCAATGTGGTTGACTCTTAACTGCTCTGTGAAATGGCCTAGCCAACGACTCAGTTCAAGGGCAAATAGGGATGGACAACAAATGCTAACCTTGCCAGTTATGTCCACAGCCCGTGAAAGAATAGAAAAGGGATAACAAGTCCTAATAACCTCATAATTTAACCTTCTGAGCTCTGCTGTTTTTAATACTTTGGTACAGCAATTATTACTTATTTCCTGACAACGCAACATCGAGGGCTGAGGGGCCTTTACTGTGCTGCAATGTTCTATGTTCTAACACTACAGCAATAATATCATAAAGCAGATGAATACTCTCTTATTAACACTACAACAGAAGGATGTTGGAGTTTTCCTCTAAACTGCAATGTGATATTGTCATTAATAATTTCACTTAAAAAGCTTGCAGGATCAATGCAGTTAAAATTCTGAAAATACGGACAGCAGCCAACATTCCTTTCTGGACAAGCTATTCCTACAGTGGAATTTAATCTTTGCACAGGCAATTCTGAAATATTCAAACCTACCAGACTCCCATCTTCTAGAAGATTTCCCTGAATGTCAAGACAAGGATTCTGCTATGCATTTTCAATATATAAAAAATTGAATCCTAAACCCCAACTTATAGTAAGTAAACAGACTGCTTAAATTATATTAACTGAAATTTGTTAAATTCACAAATATTAAAAACGAACTTGGAAAAGTGAAAGTAAAACCTCACAGCTGAAATACTCACCTCTTGCTTACCAGCCTGAATCAGTTATCCTGATTTTTGACTTTGAACTGGTTTTCCCCCCTTTGTTTCGCTCATGGCCACAAAAAAATGTGCTTATCTTCTACTTTTAGGTTCTGCCAGAGGGTCGCTTCCAAAATATCGACCTGTCCTTTCTCCTCACAGATTCTGACAGGATCTGCTGTGCAGGCCTCGTGACTCGAGCCCCATATATCCGCTATCCGACAAGTGAACTGCTGAGCCTTTTTAGATTCAACTCTTCCTTTTGAATTTCGGATAAATGGAGCTGATGGAGTAAGATATTCTCCTTGTGTTCCATGTAACAAAATAGAAAACCCATTTATGAGGAACAAATGTAGAATTTTATTGCACAGAGGAAATGCCACCCCCCAACCATAAGCCTTATTGCAAAATTAATACAATCTACTGACATTATTGCCATTGGTGATTAAACTGAGACATTGGCTTCCACTAATGATAAGCCCAATTACAAATTACTCACAAAGCAGTACTCCTTACCTTGATGCACCAAACTCAGTGATTACCATGTAGCACTGCAGGGGGAAAGCCCAGGTACTAACCTGAGGTTAGGTAGCACTGCAAAGTAAGTAGCAGTCATTGAATAATGGATTCAATGCTTCCCTTTAGGTTAGCAATTAATCAGCAGTTTCATCTTTTATTCATGACGAATAGTTTGTGCTTTTTTTTTACAACATTCAGCTTACAGATGAAGGAAGTGGGCATGGAGAACTTGAGTGTTCATTCTGATATGTTCCCTGTAAAAGATGTGTACCAAACAACCTGCAAAATCAATGTGTTTGTTGCATGCTAATAAAAGGACCAATGCACTGTCACATGTGTCACACACACATCACACACGTATGCTTTTTTGCTTTGATGACAATCTTCCCACTTGATGCTGAAGACAGCCATTCAGCTGCATGGAAATGGGTTTTGTGGGTTGTTTTCAAGAGTTTACCATGAGATAACTATCATTTGATGGAGGCTTGAAAAAAGAACATTGGTCTTCCTGGTCTCTTTGAAACAGTTCAGTCCGCCATGTAGAGGAGGCACAGTAGAGGACATCGCACTTGTACCTTTCTGGCTCACCTGATCAATACTGAGCAAAATGCCTTTTAAATTCAGACTTCTCATTAAACAAAACTTCAGAAACGATTGCAGACTACAGAACTCTGCATATAAAACAGTGATGGGCTGCTTGTAAGAATCCCCATTCAGACACGTGTTTTTGTCCTATCTGAGTCCCCAGTGTACTATTCTCCCAGCTAGTTAAATGCATATAGGCAAATTGGGGATAAAGTGCAGTGGGAGCTGGTGGTTGCAGTTGTTGGGGTGGTGTCTGCCATTGTCTGGCACCCACATTACTAAGGGTACATTCCCTGTGCCCATTTGATCCCAGATCTGTAGCCACAATTTTCAGTGCACAGTGCCAATGGAAGATCCACTGGTCATGAGACAAAGTGGCTCCCAAGCAGCACTTGACCCTGATTTTCCACCGGCACTCTGAGAGGCTGTGGATACTGGAATGTCCAGCCATGGAAATCCTTGACTCTGTTCCCTCCTGCATTAATGGCATTGTCTAAGACAGGAGGAGGATGCTTCAGGGGAACAATTGGACCAAATTCTGACCTAATGCTGGAACCCAGCCCAATTTAAGGGCTTTCCTAGTCACGGAGAGTGGGATGACAGTAAGAAGTCTCACAACACCAGGTTAAAGTCCAACAGGTTTATTTGGAATTACTCACCTGATGCAGGAGCAGCGCTCTGAAAGCTTGTGATTCCAAATAAGCCTGTTGGACATTAACCTGGTGTTGTGGGACTTCTTACTTTGCCCACCCCAGTCCAACGCTGGCATCTCCACATCAGGATCACACTCAGTAAATTAGACCAATTTCTTTTCAGTAGGGACATCAAAAAGATCTACTTTTCACAAATATTTTGCAGAAACTGTGCAAATAACAGAGAAATGGTTGTGTGAAGCCAAACGTCCCCAAGCAGTTCAGTTCCTTGTTACACATAATCTGACTCAAACTACTGCTGTCCTCTAGGAAAAAACCTGGGTTGCAATTATGTCAAAAGTTACATTCAAATGTGTATAGCACAGCTGGAAGTTCAATGGTCTCTACTGTACAGAGTACATTGTTTGTCATTATTGCCAAGCATATTTACTGCTGAGTTTAAAGATTATTAAAATGTAATGGAAAGTTCTTCATCTCGGTCCCTTTGTGGTGTAATTTTTCATGAAGGTTTACCTTAAAATTATTGCAGTTTGGGTGCAGCAGTGCATTAGATTATATGGAGGTCTATTTAATGATATATCACTACAGGAGAGACTGGCCAATTATAGTAGAACTGTTTATAAAAGCATGGTTGACATTAATCACCTGCTCACTGCAGTAATTTTTCTTTTGTTATAATCACTACTGCACAACAATAGATCATTTATCTTCAGCTTGTTTGGTCTGGGCCATTTTACCCGACTGCTGCCAGATGCTGTGCTGGTGTATAATAGTCACAGACTTTATGATGTTATGCCAACCTGATTTGAGTATTTTGATGTTCTGCACCTGCCCTCGAGCCCATCGCAAGCCCCTAATATTTGATGGTAATAACATGTCATATATGATTCATCCCAAAAAGTCTTAATATTTTTAATAACTAACTGGGATTGCTTTACATTTGTGTTACTAGGTCGTACCCTGGTTCAGGAATAAAGTCTTTTGCCATTGGTTCCAGATATATTCACCGCATGAAGCATGCATTATTGTATCCTGATCATTTTTAAATGTACATTCATTTCTGGTAAGGGGTATTTACTGTGTTTTATTTCTGCCTCTAGCAGTTGACAATTAAAAAGGTGGACATTTGTGGGGGAAAAAACATCTGATTTCCACTTATTCAGCATATGTAGGGGAAAATCTGATCAGGACCAATTTACAGCACTATTTTATGGCCATTGCTCAACGATGCTAGTTAAGGTCTTGGGGTTCATGGGTTCTAAAACTGATAGACACACTCTTTCATTTGCCACGATAAATTCTCTATCGCTGCTGGCTACTCCTCATCTGAGACGTACTAATTGTATTTCCAAAATCAGTAAACAGCATCCTCGAAAATCTGTGGGTTCTCCAGCAGATACCCTTTTTAATCGGCAGGCATTTTCTAGAATGATCGGAAACCAGTCTGAGACCTAGATACACTGAGAGGCAAGTTCCCTCATGTTGTGTAAGCGCCCCAAACATGCCCTTCAACATAGAGTGTGTTATATATTATTGTATTGTCAGCAAATATCTGTCAATAGCTAAGAACTACTTAGCTAGGAACTTGTATGTTACGTGAAAGTGTTCCAGCGGATCCTATTTCGAACTGCACTAGGGACTGATGTGACGTGTAAACAATCAGTTCAATTGTACTTGTCCTTCTATTGCACCACACAGCAGGGCAAAATTAAAGAGAAAGCGTTTTGGTCTTTTCAAGCTTAAAGCGTGATTATTAACAACATCTGGGAAGCAAAAAAATAACAAGAACATACAGAATGGTGGCAACCAGTGTCTGTGAGTAACACTGAAGTGGTTTAAATCTGAACTCTAAATATAATTGACTGCCAATTTGGAAAATCGACCCACATTCGTGCCAAAAGAGAAACTTAGTGAATCATGCAAAACCGAAAGGCCAAACGTGGAACTGCGCAGCAATGAATGCACAGATGCAACACACAATGAATCAGGAAGCTGATGGTGTCGTAGAGGCATTTGCGAAAAACAAATGTACAACTTGACATCCAGTAGTTTCTTAAAAGGCACTAGCAATGAAGAGAGGGTCAGTTATATCCTTCTGTGGGCAGGAGATATAAGATTAAACTTATTTACCAGCTGGACGCTTATTGAACAGGTCAGCGCATAGTGAGACATAATTTTTGAAAGATTCAGCATCCATCTCCAGCCAAAATTGAATCATCAGACCGAGAATCATTGAATCAGAGAATCCCCACAGTACAGAAGAAGGCCGTTCAGCCCATCGAGTCTGTACTGACCACATCACACCCAGGCCCAATTCCAGCAACCCCACACATTTACTCTGCTAATCCTCCTGACACTAGGGTCAATTTGGCATGGCCAATCAATCCAAAAGCACATCTTTGTACTATGGGAGGAAACCGGGGCACCTGGAGGAAACCTACACAGACACGGGGAGAAAGTGCAAACTCCACACTGACAGTGACCCGAGGCCGGAATTGTACCTGGGTCCCTGGCGCTGAGAGTATGAATTTCAAGGCCTCAGACAGGAATTAGGCGACCCTCTTGATGACTTTGGAACAAGATTAAAAATGCAGCTAGAAAATTTAAGTTTAGGACACACGTGAAAGGTGGATAGATCAACTAATTTGAGGCTCTGCACACGCAGAAGTACAGAAAACACTAACTGGGAAGAACATGCTCACAATATCGCAGGCAGTAAACACTACTAGAGAACATAAAGCGATCATGCACAGGCAGATGAAGCCACTGACTTCTCCAAACAGCCAGCCTTCAGTTGAGTCAAGAGAGAGGTGGCAGGATTGATGAAGGGAAGCAGCAACAAAAGAATACACACCAAAAAGAGAGAAACACGTACAGAGGAGCTCTGGGTGACCACACAAATTCACAGACAGAAGGAAATGGTTCGCATATGAATCAATCTGCAGAGTTTGTGGACAGGTCAATTACTGACAAAAGAGGTGCAGAACAAGCGTTGAAGACACCACAGCCAGAGCAACAGGGTGAACAGACAGAAAAATAAACCAGAGCATCCATACCTTAGAAGATGATGGTGAGTCTGACAACACAATGGATATAAGAAGCATGCAACTGTGTGTAAAGGCTGTACACAACAGTTCCCAGAGAAAATAGATTCACACAACCATTCAGATCAGGAAGAGAGTGAGAGAAAAGTCCACAATAATAAATCTGAAGGTGAAGATTGATATCAGAGGGCAGAGTAACATTGTTCTGCTCAAACTATACCAGGATACTTTCCCTGCAAATTTGGAAGAAAATGGTTATCCAAAGAAAGATGCTCCGAAAATTATCCTGATACATCAAACTAACAGTGTATAGGGGAGACTGAGATTCAACAGCTCGCAAAAATCCAAATCAGAGAGACACACAAAGGAAACTGTGGGGGTTATTCTCCCCAAAAAATGTGCCGAATTTGCATAAACACTGGAGTAAATCACGCTGTTTTTTTCAGCTGAATTTTCAAAATGAATCTCCCATTCTCTGAGCCCTGCAGAGTGCCCTAGTGAGATTCACATTAAAAATCTATGGGTGGGGCTTATTCCTGCTGGTGAGGCCAGCAGCATAGTGCTGAGCGGGCCACTGTGCATGCACTGATCTGTCAGAGCGGAGAATGGCCCATGCGCAGTAGTCCCGTACTGCCAGCATCCTGAATGCTGGCCAGCCCCGCAATCCTGCAATGCTGCACCTCTGATTCCCCATTCCCCAATCGCTGCCCTCCTGGACCTCTCCGGGCCAGCACCGATGTCCTCCCCACCCAACACTTCCCGATTTCCAGCCACACCCCCAGCCCCCGCTGACAGTCCTGACCACACCGCACTCTCCCCTCACCCCCGCTGGCAGTCCCAGCTCTCTGATTCACCCCCACCCCTCGGCAGTGTCGAACATCCCGATCCCTTCACCCCTCCCCCCAAACCGGATGGCCAGACCGATCACTGTCCCCCCTCCCTCTGCCACTGATCCCAATGCAGAGTGGCAGCAGGATGCCCCACCTCCACCGATTGGTCCTATAGGCCACGCCCCCCCCCCCCCCCCCCCAATAAGCCTGACCCCAGGCTGGCATGCTCAGTGGGCACCCTGCCCTTACCCGACCTCCTTGTGGGATCTCCTTGACCTTTATTCCCTGCTGTAAACCCCGTTGGAGTGAACCAATCCCAGGCCCGTTAATGATATTGAAATCCAGATTTAATATTTAAATCAGAACTGCGCCAATTTCTGGCATGTTGCTGACGACTCCAGAAATCCTGTCCCCGGAGACGCGCTAAGGCCATGGCGCCCAGTGGGGCATCTACTAAACAGTCTCCGCTGATGTCCCCTGGCCCATTGCACTGCTAAAGCAGCGCAGAGGGCTGGGAAAATTGCCCCCAGTATGTTTTACATCACCGAAACAGGTGGTTCTGCTATCCTGGGGTTAAACAGCTGCTGAAGGGCTACAGGTTGTCTCAGTAAAATCATGAGGTAAAGGAGGCGATACTGAGGATTGAAGAGAGTACCATTCATTGAGATGTGTCCTCTGATCAGATGCAAAGAGGACCTGGTACCAATGTACCCAGAGTGTTTAATGAGACGGTTGGATGCTTTGAAGATTTAAACGTCACGTGTGCAGCACGTCAACTTACCACTAAGAGCAACAAATACCAAATCTACCAGCTGGAGGCACAACACCTTACCATCTAAACAATGCCATGAACATTACTTTGAAAGGCACTGTCTTTCAAATGCTGCAGTCAAGATAATTGCAACCTTAAATTCCCAATATGCTGGGTTCAAGAAATAACTTGTTGCAATTCATGCCCCATGCAGCAATTCTGTAATTCACATGAATCACAAGAGCAGGTGGGGGCACATGTATTCTTTAAGAAGGGTCTCAATGTATTTTTAAAAGTTGATTACTAATCATTTTAGTTTTGGAAGTTAATGACTGGAACAGCTACTTTGAAAGAGGTATTGCATTTTATAGAGAGAGGGATGTTATACATTGTTATATTATCTGTAAGTATCTGTCAATAGCTAGGATCTAACATGGTATGGGTAAGTGTTCCAGGGGGCCATATTTTACAGCTGCACCTGAAACTGATGTGATGTGTAAAGAAGCAATTCAATCAGGTTCTTCTACTGTACCAGACAGCAAGGCAAAATTAAACAGAGTTTCTGATGTTTCCAAGTTAAAGTGGGATTATTAACAGCAAATGGGAACTAAAAGACAAGAACATATCACAGATGGCACTGGGATAATTCAGTTCAAGCTTACCAAGGAGTTGACCAAAGAAGATCCATGTCTTTTGGAATGAAAAGGGGCAGACTTCCCGGACTCTTTTGTATTTCAGGAATTCTAGATGTCCCTCTGGTGCTGTAAGTACCTATTAACTCCCCTTGGAAATTTTCCTGACACTAACGCCAGCTGTGATCCCAGCACAAATGCTGGTCCAACGGACTCTCGGTTCTGATCTGGGCATTTGCTGTAGAGGGCAGAGAACAGGCAAAGGCTTTTCCAGAACAATAACAATGCGAACAGCATTGTTATCCCTCAGGCCAGGCACACAGGCCAACAGCAGCGATCTGTACGTAAAGCAGAGCGGATCATGCACAGGCTGAAGCTATCAATCTGTGCCAATTCTCACAGGACATGCCGCACAGACAGTCCTTAGTTAGCATTGCCTTTCAAATGTTGCAGTCAAGATAATTGCAGCCTTAAATTCCTAATGTGCTGGGTCCAACAGATAACTTCTTGTTGCGATTCAAACCCCATGCAGCAATTTCATGATTCACGTAAGCCAAAAGAGCATGTAGGGGCACGTTAGGTATCCTGCCCAATTTCTCATTCAATTAACATCACCCCATTTATTTCCTCAAAATGCAGTTAGGGATGTGACCCCTAATTCAAGATTATACAAGTGAATGCTGTTTCAGTGGAATATTTGTGATTCATACTTTCTGCACTCAAGAAATGTTACCAAGCTTTTCCAATGGCAGTGAAGGCTTCGATAGATGCTGCAAGAGAGTACCTGCAGCTCATGATGACTCTCTATATCTGAATTCAACTACAGTGCACTGAAGTCTACGGCTGAACCAGAATGCTGAATGGGCAGGACTCAAACAGCATTGTGTGTGCTTGCAGTGCTCTTCTGTATAGTGTAAAGAAAACAGGAAACATAGTGATAATGTGCTAAATACTATTACAACAATGTCACTGATGGGAGTAGCAACACGCAATTCAACAATAATCAGCAGCAAGAAATCTAAGAAGCACAACATGGACTCACTGAGGATGAACTAACACTGCAGCACAAAAACAATGGGTGGGATTTTCCAGAGAGAACATCACGTGTATTTTGTCTGGCTCACCCGTCCCACCACTGGGGAACCCACCACAAGGGGATTCCTGCCGACGGAAAGGGCCAGAAAAGCCTGGTCAATGTCACATTTTTAAAAATGTATTTATTAGTCACAGTAAGGCTTACATTAACACTGCTTTGAAGTTACTTTGAAATTCACTTGGTCACCATACTCCGGCGCCTGTTCAGGTCAATGCACCTAACCAGCACATCTTTCAGGAAACTGGAGCACCCGGAGGATACCTATGCAGACACAGGGAGAACATGCAAACTCCACGCAGACAGTGACCCAAGCCGGGAATCGAACCCGGGTCCCTGGCGCTGTGAGGCAGCAGTGCTAACCATCATGCCACTGTGAATGCTGATGGATTCATTTTTTGAATTGCTGCATTGAAAAATTTGTCATGCGTTGGTTGTAGTGATGTACTGTCATCTTCTCCACTGTCAGGAACTCAACAATATTAACATGTGCTGGTGGTGTAGGTGGGGCAAAAGAAGCATAGTCATTATGGTATTTTATTTCGTGCCAACATTTATTTAAATTCTAAATTTATGGCTCCCTTGAGTGAAATGCAAAGCAGAGCTGGAATTAATTAAATATGAGAACGAGTGACCTAAGTATCAATTGGAAAATTCTACATTCTCCATTACTTCATGCTGAGGGTGTGTGAGGTAGCCTCAACTGCTTCACTGAGCAGAGAATTCGACAGATTCACAACCCTTTGAGTGAAGAAATTCCTCTTCAACTCAGTCCTAAATCTGCTTCCCCTTATTTTGAGGTTATGTCCCCTAGTTCTAGTTTCACCCACCAGTGGAAACAACCTTCCTGCTTCTATCTTATCTATTGCCTTCATAATTTTATATGTTTCTATAAAATCTCCCTCATTCTTCTAAATTCCAATGGGTATAGTCCCAGTCTACTCAGTCTCTCCTCATAAACCAACTCTCTCAACTCCGGAATCAACCTAGTGAATCTCCTCTGCACCCCCTCCAGTGCCAGCATAACCTTTCTTAAGTAAGGAGACCAAAACTGTACACAATACTCCAGGTGCGGCCTCACCAGCACCTTATACAGCTGCAACATAACCTCACTGTTTTTAAACTCCATCCCTCTAGCAATGAAGGACAAAATTCCATTTGCCTTCTTAATTACCTGCTGCACCCGCAAACCAACTCCTTGTGATTCATGCACAAGGACACCCAGGTCCCTCTGCACAGCAGCATGCTGCAATTTTTTACTGTTTAAATAATAGTCCATTTTGCTGTTATTCCTACCAAAATGGATGACCTCACATTTACCAACATTGTACTCCAGCTGGCAGACCCTCGTCCACTCACTTAAACTATTTATATCCCTTTGCAGACTTTTAGTGTCCTCTGCACACTTTGCTCTACGACTCATCATAGTGCCATCTGCGAATTTTGACATACTACACTTGGTACCCAACTCCAAATCATCCATGTAAATTGTAAACAATTGCGGTCCCAACACTGAGGCACACCATTAGTCACTGAGCGTCAACCAGAAAAACACCCATTTATCCCCACTCTTTGCTTTCTATTAGTTAACCAATCCTCTATCCATGCTAATACACCACCCGTAACGCCGTGCACCTTTATCTCATGCAGCAGCTTTTAGTGCGACACCTTCTGTCGAATGCCTTCTGGAAATTCAAATACCAACCACATCCACCGGTTTCCCATTGTCCACCGGGCTCATAATGTCCTCAAAGATTTCAAGTAAGTTAGTTAAACATGACCTGCCTTTCGTGAACCCATGCTATGTCTGCCCAATGGGACAATTTCCAGCCAGATGTCTCGCTATTTCTTCCTTGATGATAGATTCAATCATTTTCTCCACTACAGCAGTTAAAGTAACTGGCCTATAGTTACCCGCCTTTTGTCTCTCTCCTATTTTAAATAGTGATGTCACATTTACTGTTTTCCAATCTGCCGGAACCACTCCAAAGTCCAGCGACTTTTGTTAAATTATCACGTGCGCATTTGCTATTTTCCCCTGCCATCTCTTTTAATACCCTGGGATGCATTCTGTCAGGGCCAGGAGACTTGTCTACCTTTAGCCCTATTAGCTTGCCCAACACTCCCTCTTGAGTGAGAATGATCCTTATCATCAACTTTTGGCATGTTATTTGTGTTTTCCACTATGAAGACCGACATAAAATACCTGTTCAATGCCTCAGCCATTTCCTCACTTCCCTTTATTAAATCTCCCTTCTCATCCTCTAAAGGACCAATGCTGTCCTTAGCCACTCTTTTTTGTTTCATAAATTTGTAGAAATTTTGCTATCTGTTTTTATATTCTGAGCTAACTTATTCTCATACTCTGTCTTACTTTTCTTTAGAGCATTTTTCGTGGCTTTCTGTTGACCTTTAATGATTCCCCAATCCTCCAGTTTGCCACTTTGTATGCATTTTCTTTTAACTTGATACCCTCCTTTATTTCCTTAGATATCCCTGGCTGATTATCCCTTTTTCTACAGTCTGTTCCTCAATTGTCCCACCATAAAGTCTTTGCTCCCAGTCTACCTTAGCTAACTCCTCTTTCATTCCATTGTAGTCTCCTTTGTTTAAGTACAAGACACTAGTATTGGATTTTACCTTCTCACCTTCCATCCGTATTTTAAATTCAACCATACTGTGATCACTTCTTCCAAGAGGATGACCAACTATGAGATCATTAATTATTCCTGTCGCATTACACAGGAAGAGTTTTAACAACTCCAGGTTAAAGTCCGACAGGTTTATTTGGTAGCAAATGCCATTTGGTAGCCAAGTGGCATTTGCTACCAAATAAACCTGTTGGACTTTAACCTGGTGTTGTTAAAACTCTTACTGTGTTTACCCCAGTCAAACGCCGGCATCTCCACATCATCATTACACAGGACCAGATTTAGGGTAGCTTGCTCCCTCGTAGGTTTCATTACATACTGTTTGAGGAAACTATCGCGGATACATTCTATAAACTCCTCCTCAAGGCTGTCTTGACTGACTTGGTTTGACCAATCAACATGTAGATTAAAATCTTCCATGATAATGCCGTACCATCTTTACATGCATCAGTTATTTCTTTGTTTAATGCCCGCCCCACTGCGATGTTATTATTTGGTGGCCTGTAGACTACCCCTATCAGTGACGTTTTCTCCTTACTATTTCTAATTTCCACCTAAATGGATTCAATCTTTTTCTCCAGGGAACCTATATCATCTTTCACTACCGCCCTGATGTCATCCTTAAATATCAGATCTACACCACCTCCCTTACCTTCCTGTCTGTCCTTCCGAATAGTCATATCCTTGGATATTTAACTCCCAGTCGTAACCACCTTGCAACTATGTCTCTGTAATGACCACTAAATCATACTCATTTGCAGTGATTTGTACTTTCAATTCATTTAATGTTGGCAGTATGATCAGTAAGTTTGCAGATAACAAAAAATGATGGTGTGGTAAATAGTGAGGGAGAAAGCCTTAGATTACAGGGTTTTATAGATGGGCTAGTCAGATGGGAAGAACAATGGAAAATGGAATTTAACCATAGAAAATGTGAGATAATGCATTTTGGAAGGACTAACAAGGCAAAGGAATACATCATGGATCGTTAGGAAGTACAGAGGAGCAGAGGGACCTTGGGGTCATATCCATAGATCCCTGAAGACAGCAGGACAGGTAAATAAGGTGGTTAAAAAGGATTATGTGACTCTTGCCTATGTTAGCCAAGGCATATAATATAAAAGTGAGGAGGTTATGATGGAGCTTAATAAAACACTCATTAGGCCACATCTAGAGTACTGTGTGCAGTTCTGGTCGCCACACTATAGGAAGGATGTGATTGCACTAGAGAGGCTGCAGAGGAGATTCACCAGAATGTGGCCTGGGCTGGAGCTTTTCAGCTATGAAGAGAGGCTGGATAGGCTGAGTTTGTTCTCCTTAGACCAGAGAAGACTGAGGGATGACCTGATTGAGGTGTACAAAATTATAAGGGACATAGATAACGTAGATAGGAAGAAATGGTTCCCCTTAGTAGATGGGTCAATAACCAGATATAACATAGATTTAACATAATGGGCAGGAGAGTAGACGGAATTTGAGGGTGGTCTGGAACTCACTGCCTAAAAGGGTGATAGAGGCCGAACTCTCACAACATATAAGAAGCATTTAGATGAGCACTTAAAATGCCATAGCATACAAGGCTCAGGACCAAGTGCTGGAAAATAGGATTAGAATAGATTGCTTGATGGCCAGCACAGACATGATGGTCTGAAGGGCCTGTTTCTGTGCTGTATGACTATAATTCCTCCTCCATCGGGCTCAAGTGGCCTGACTGGTTCTGCTTTCCTCCCTTCTATTGTGAATGATAGTCCAAAGATGTGCGGGTTAGGTTGATTGGCCAGGTTAAAAATTGCCCCTTAGAGTCCTGGGATGTGTGGGTTAGTGGGTAAATATGTGGGGTTAGGGCCTGGGTGGGATTGTGGTCGGTGCAGACTCGATGGGCCGAATGGCCTCCTTCTGCACTGTAGGGTTTCTATGATTTCTATGATAATTAAGGCCCCAACTACACATAATTTAGAAGGCTTACCAGCATTTCATTGCTGTGGAGTGGCTCCCTTCCTCCATCGCATGGGAAAGTCTTCGGGTGTGATCAAGGTCAGTGAATGCACCTTCAGATGACATCTGCTCCACCAGCCTCTCTCATTGCTCACCCCCATCACGCACCAACAGCAGTACCTAGCTGTCAGGACTGATACTTCACCCCCACCATGCACTGATGCCAGCCCCACTATCATCTCTGTCCTCACACACCTCCAGTTACTTAGGCATAGGCATTCTTCCCTCTCTCTTACAGGACAAGGTCATTCACAATAGAAGGGAGGAAAGCAGAACCAGTCAGGCCACTTGAGCCCGATGGAGGAGGAAATGTTATTCATCACCTGTTTGGCTGCAACCAGGCTCATTGCGTCCAGTGCTGCAAAAAGCATTCAGCGTGATGGTGTATTCCTGCCTTAAACCCCTTCTCAAACTCTAATTTGTTACCTGCCCAATTTCAGAGGGCGTGACCCTAGATTCTGGTTTTGTTGCAGTATACGATCCATGAAGCAAAAAACATGACACTCAGTGGCTCTGTGCCAGCTTTATGGTTACGACAGAGTCAGGGTCACTGATAAGGGACAAGACACAAGTTGGTTTGCAGCAAGGTCAGGGGAAAAAGATAGTTTATGGCATTTTCCCAGCGAGATCACAATTTCATAGTCCAAAGATGTGTGGGTTAGGTTGATTGGCCATGCTAAAAAGATTACTCCTTAGTATCAGGGGGACTAGCAGCATAAATTTGTGGGGTTACACAGCTTCCACAGCAACACAGGCAGAGGCTACCCAGTGTCCCAGGGCCTGGGTGGGATTGTTGTCCATGCGATTGGCCGAATGGCCTCCTTCTGCACTGTAGGGTTGTATGATTCTATGACTCAGATGAGGGGCAGTATTCAGGAGAATGCTAATGAGGATGTGTGCCCAAGTGCTTGATGCATTAGCAGTCCTGCCTCATGTCATTGATAATGAGCATGGAGTTCAGCTCCAATGTGGCAGAAAACTTCGCCCAGAGTTTGGAGCATATCATTTCAAACTTGGAAGTTGGAACTCACTCCATGATAGCACTTGCAGACATTGCTGTATGTTTCTATGTGATCCCCTCTCATTCTTTTAAATTCCAGTGAGTACAAGCCCAGTCGATCCAGTTTCTCTTTGTATCAGTCCTGCCATTCCAGCAATCAGTCTGGTGAATCTTCGCTGGACTCCCTCAACAGCAATAATGTGCTTCCTCAGACTAGAAGACCAAAACTGTACGCAATACTCTCGTGTGGCCCCACCAAGGACCTCTATAACCACAGCAAGACATCTTTACTCCTATACTCAAATCTTCTTGCAATGAAGGCCAGCATGCCATTAGCTTTCCTCACCTCCTGCTGTACCTGTATGCCAACCTTCAACAACTGTTCCACCATGACACCCACGTCACATTGCACTTCCCCTTTTCTTAAACTGCCACCATTCAGATAATAATCTTCCTGCCTGTTTCTGTCACCAAAGTGGATAACCTCACATTTATCCACATTATATTGCATTTGCCAAGTATTTGCCCACTCAACCAGCCTGTCCAAGTCACCCTGCAGCCTCTTAGCATCCTCCTCAGAGAAGGCTGCGTGCTGCTGGAAGTCAGCTTAATTATACTTAAGAGATTGAGTGAAGAGACTTTTTACTGTTGATTGACATCATGACCTACCTGTTCTGTATGCTCCTGATAGCCGTTTGGTGGATGTATGATATGTCATCTTATAAATAAGGTATCCAGTGTACTTTTCATTATATGTACATGCATATTATGAATATTATTTTTGTAGTTTTAAGATGTGTTGCAGCATCCAAAGATTTAGCGCAACAGGGCCTGACTTTGAGCTCTTTGCATCTCTATAAAGCCAAGGATCCAAAATGCCTTATCATACAGCCTTCTCAAAATGTCCTGCCGTCTTCAAAAACATGTGTATCTACACCCTCAGGTCTCCTTTTCTAGCATCCTCATTAAAATTGCACCATTTACTTTAGATTACCTTTCCTCATTCCTCCTATCAAAATAAATTACATCACAATCCTCTGCATTAAATTTCATCTGCCATGTTGCCTTCCCATTTCATCTCCACATTTGAGTTTGTGCTATTAATGTATATGATGAAGAACAACACTCTTAATTAGCATTGATCCCTGCCCATCTGAAAGGGTCCTGATGACTGGTCATTGACCTGAAATGTTAATTCTGTTTCTCTCACGATGGATGCTGCCTGACCTGCTGAGCATTTCCTTCATTTTCTGTTTTTACTGCATAGTTTCTTCCAGTTTGGAGAGAGTATAATTTGTTACTACTCTCTACTTTCTGTTCTTTAGCCAATTCTGTTTCCATTGAACAGCAAAATACTGTGGATGCTGGAAATTTGAAATACGAACAGAAAATGATGGGAAAACTCAGCAGATGAGGCAGCTAGTGAGAAGCAGAGTTTCCATGGCATCACTGCCCATTTAATCCCATTAAAAATTGTTAATAAAGTTATAATGTAATACATTATTTAACACCTTTTTAAAGTCCATATGTACAACATCAACCTTAACACCCTAATCAATCCTCTTCATTGCTTCATCAAAGAACCTCATCAAATTAGTTCAGTGATCTCAGAATAAAGATGACCCACCCTTAACAAATCTGTACTAGCTTTAATTCATTAGCTCATATCTTTCCAAGTAGCAATTACTTTTGTCCCAGGGTATTGTCTAACAGTTTCCCCATCACTGACGTTAGGCTGAATGGCCTGTAGTTGTTGGTTGTATTACTCTTCCTTATTTGATTTAATTTATTATTGTCACATGTACTGGGATACAGTGAAAGTATTGTTTTTTGCATGCTATACAGATAAAACATAACGTTCATAGAGTACATAGAAGAGAAGGAAAGGAGAGGGTGCAGAATATAGTGTTGCAGTCACAGATAGGGTGCAGAGAAAGAGCTTGCAGTCTTCCAGTCTTTTGGCACCATTGTCATATCTCAGATGTTTGTAATGTTGTGATGAGACACTCAGCTATCTCTACCCTTACTTCCTTCAGCAACCGAGGATGCCTTCCAACTGGACAGAGTGACTTTTCTACTTCGAGTCCTGCCAATATTTAAGTGCTTCATCTTTATTTTTATCCCATCCAATTTTGCTACTACTTTTTCTTTTGTTATGGCACCATGCACATCCTCTTCTTTAGTGAAGACAGATGCAAAGTACTCATCAGTAACCTCAGCCATTCTCTCCCCTCCACATGATCTCCTTTCTGACCCCTATTTAGCCCCACCCTTCCTTTGACTACCCTTCTATTATTTATATGTTTATTAAAGACTATTGGGTCCCCTTTTATGTTGAGCACTAATCTAATCTCCTACTCTCTCTTATGCCTCGTGTTTCTTCAGTTCTTCCATGTATTTTTTTCTATTCAGTTTAGTTGTTAACTGAAGTATGGAGCTTTCATCTATCATATGCCTTTTTTTTGCTTCATTTTAATCTAAAGACATGCATGATGCTGTAGCTTTGGATGTGCTTCCTTTCCCATAATGGAAATTGGGTATTCTTTACCTGTATTATGTCCTCCTAGAGGACGTGCATTGATCATTTATTGTTTCATCTGACAATCTTTAATTCCAATCCACAAAGACCTTTTCAACTCACTGAAATTAGTTCTACGTCTGTTCAATACTTTCCTGTCTGATTTTTCCTTCTCCCCTTTTCATAGCTACTCCAAACCTAATGATATTGTGATCACTGTTTCTCCAAGATCACTGAGACTTGCTCCACTTCATTGCCACAACTAGATCCAGCATTGCTTCCTTCCTCACTGGGCTGGAAACATACTGATCATGAGAGTTTTTCCATACACATTTCATAAATTCCATCCCTCCCCCCCCCCCCCCCCCCCCCCCCCCCCACCTCACCGACTCCATTACATTGTTATTTTCCAAGTTAATATTAGGATAATTGAGGTCTCCCATTATCACTACTCCGTAGGTCTTGCCTTTTCTGAAATTCCCTCCTCTTTTTCCTTCCTATATGGCCTACAATAGCATATTAATTCCTCTATTGTTCAATTCCAATCCAGTATAAATTGGTTTGGAATTAAATTCAAATATATTTGAACTCTCAAGTACATCATCCCCTTCAATTGCTGTAACAGTATCATTGCTGTAAACTGACATACACCTTTTTCCTTCCCTAACTTTCCTAAATACATTGTAGCCAAGCATATTAAGTGCCCATTCCTCCCTCTTTAAGGCAGATCTCCATTATTTCTATCACATTGCTTCTGTTGCAGTTTTCCAACTTTAATTACCACACTCCATGCTTTTACCCATATGAACTCCAAAACTACCTTAGATTACCTCACTCTTATGGTGTAAATGTCCCTCTAGTACCAGTCCCTTCTGTCCCACAGCTGGTCTCAATGTCTCATGCATTTGCAGCCTTTCCTCCTGTACTATTTATCCAGCCACAGGTTAACCTGTCTAATTTTACTGCTCCTTTACTCAATAGTATATGAGACACTTGGGGGTGATCTAGAGGTTAAAACTTTTGAGATCCTTCTTCTCACAGTTCTTAAAACTCTGGGTGCAAGACTCGAACCTTTTCCTCTACTGTTTCTAAAATGCACTTTGACTTCTACTTCTGGCTGCTGCCCTTCCCCGCATAAAACCTTCTGCACTTATTTAGTGATGTCTTTTACCTTGGCACCAGGGAGGCAGCATATCATGAGGCTCACATTGATGGTTGCAGAAAACCCTGCCTAATACTTGGTCAATTCCCCTTGGATGGCAGTATTTCTACACACAGTGATGCCCCCTGTGCAGGTATTTGCCTCTAAGTACCTGGGTGTGCTTCATGAGATCCAGGAGATGCTTAACCTTCCATAAATCTGGCCAAAGCTTGAACTTGGCTTTTGAGCAGCTAGAGACTTTTCCTGCACAAATATGTACCTTATGCCAGATATAGGGATGGTCAATAAATGCTGCCTAGCCAGCGACATTCACATCCCATGAACAAATAAAGAAGTTTTAGCTTTTATTAATAATTATTTAGTTATTTATGTATTTTTATTCAATGCAACTTAGTTTAATGTTGGTATCCTAGAATCATAGAATCCTTACGGTGCAGAAGGAGGCCATTCGGCCAATCAAGCATGCATCAACAACAATCCCACCTGGACCCTATCCCCATAACCCCACACATTTATGCTGCCAATCTCCCTGACAGTAAAGGTCAATTTAGCATGGCAAATCAACCTAACCTCTACTTAATACATTTATACTCTTAAATCTAATTAATTAATCTGATTGTTAAAATATTTACGTTTTACTCTTGACTCTTGGTTTGAATTACTTCGCCCTACTCGTTTCCTCTGCACTGGATTTCCATTCACACCAAATTTCTGTTTAAAGTGTTCACTCTGTTTGCAATTTGTTCCAATTCACCAAGCTCTATACACTAGCTCTGGTAATAAAAGTTATTGACTACAATCTCACCATTGTTACATATGTTGTAATAATTGTTAATCCCAGTAATTAGCATTTGTATCTTGAGTCCTTCACCCCTCACATATCACCTGTAGCCACTGTGCAGTCAGAAGCCTGTGCAAAAGCCAAACTGGTTTTCAATGGTCCCTATGCTAAATTTAGAAAGGGTCCCAACACAACATCAAAAACAAATAAATAATCTAAAATCTAGCGCCAGAAACACACAAGATAACAAAACACCATTAAAGCACTTACAACACAAAACAACACTCCCTCCCTCATGCTGAATAATCACAAATTTTACCACAAGAAGCCGCTGAATAAACGCTTCAAATAGTAACACAACAACACAATAACAACAAAACAAACTTACCACAGATCAAAATAGTACTGCAACAGAAACAGCACAGGAAATACTACCTGCAGAAACAGAACAGATTCAGGACAACACGGAAAAAAATACCAGGAACCTCAAAGGAACAGCACAGTTTAACACTTGGATGGCAGTGGGTTAAATGCAAGGAGAAAACAATGGAAAGATTAGGCCACCATGATCGATCATCATGTCCTGCAACAACAAGTACTCCTGATATTCCATTCTACAGCATCCACATTCTTCTCAATACACAACTAATTTTGCAAAGATCTATAAAAAAGTTAGGCAATTTCTGGTTAGAGTGCATTAATTTTTCACTTGACACAATTTTAAAATGTTGCTGTATCCTGGATCATGTGATTTCTCAAAATCAATTCTGAAAAATAAAACTGCATTTGTCTTTTGTGAAATGTTACTATCTTGACTTTAGGCACTCCTCCATTTACAGTGCATCATGCCAACTGAAAAAGCCAACAGGTGATATTCTTCTAGATGTTGGCCACTGCATCTTCATGACTAGTAACTGTTGGCAAGGGGGAGATTGAGAGTGAGGTCAAAGGGCAAACCCGCACCCTAATACTGTGGAGTATAATTTTAAAATATAAAACCTAGAATTCCTATAGTTCCACCTAATCTGCACATCATTGGACACTAAGGGGCAATTTAGCATGGCCAATCCACCTAACCTGCACATCTTTGGACACTAAGGGGCAGTTTAGCATGGTTAATCCATCTAATCTGCACATCTTTGGACACTAAGGGGCAATTTAACATGGCCAATCCACCTAACCCGCACATCTTTGGATTGTTGGAAGAAACCAAAGCACCTGGAGGAAACCCATGCAGACGCATGGAGAATGTGCAAATTCCACAAAGACAGACAGTCACCCAAGACTGGAATTGAACCCTGGTCACTGGCACTGTAAGGCAGCCACCCTGCAATATGTTGGCCAATAATCCAATTGTGGAAACCACCATTCCTGAAAATTGGGTACAGATACCTGAAGCCAACTGTTAAAAGTAAGTTTAATGTTACCAGCGTCTAGTGTGGCTGCTCTCTTGTCTGAGCTAGAGCTGCTTTATTGCAGAGCTACGGGGAGAGATTAAAGGAGTGGGACAATTTGGATAGCACTGTCAAAGAGCTAGCACAATGGGCCAAATGGCCTTCTTTTATGCTGTATGATTCTATTATTTCATCTGAGTGTCTTGTCGGGGATGAGAGCTGTCCAGATTATTTTTAATGTTAACTGCATGCTTTCCTTCAATGTTCATTAATGACTGTTCAAGGCCACTGTTGGCTGACATTGTGGTTCTGCTTCACTGTGAGCGAGCCACGTCAGAGAGTTATATAAAACGGCTGACCCATTTTATCCAGTGAGGTCAGTTCATTGGCATGCAGATGCACATTGCATCTTGGCAGCAGCAGCTTTGCAGGTTGCACTATTTCTCTCACCATGTCACTGGTTACAGCCTTGAATATTTACTTTGAATGCTCACCTTTTTAAACAGAGCCTAAACACATTGAGGATGGGAGGAGCGGTCAGGCAGGCTGCGAGGCCAGAATAGTTGCTGTTCAAGTCTAATGCCATGAAATTTTAAAACAACTCAGGGCGGCACGGTGGTACAATGGTTAGCACATTCCCAGCTTGGGTGACTGTCTGTGTGGAGTTTGCACATTCTCCCCGTATCTGCGTGGGTTTCCTCCGGGTGCTCTGGTTTCCTCTCATAGTCCAAAGATGTGCGGGCTAGGTGAATTGCAAAGGTGACTTTTGCAAGCTAGGGCTTGCAAAATCTCACTAACTATCCTGGCTGGACACAATACACATCTCTTTAACCTGTGCTTGGCCCTCACATTGTCTGTAACTTTAAGACTTGATTACCTGTAAAGACTCGCATTCCAACCATTATCTTGTAAATTGAATGTGTGAATTTATATGCCCTGTTTGTGAACACAAGTCCTCACTCACCTGATGAAGGAACTTGAGACTCCGAAAGCTAGTGCTGCCAAATAAACCTGTTCGACTTTAACCTGGTGTTGTGAGACTTCTTCCTGTGCTTACCCCAGTCCAATGCCGGCATCTCCGCATCATAGGTGGATTGGCCATGGTAAATTGCCCAATAGTGTCCCGGGTTGCGTAAATTAGGGGGATTAACGGGCTGGGGAATGCCAAAGATTCACAACATGTTAAATAAAGAAGCGTCTAATAATCTGAGTCCTAAATGGCCGACACTCTGTTCTGAGATTGCGCCCCCATGTGCTCGATTCTCCAGACTGGGGAAACAACCTCTCAGTGTCTACCCTATTAATGCTCTTCAGATTAGATCTCCTCTCAATCTTCTAAATCTCAAAGAAGATAGGTCCATTTACACAGCTTCTCATCATAGGAAAATCCTCTCATCCCAGAAACCATTTTACTGACCGTTTATTGTATTGCCTCCAAGGCTGTATATCTTAGATATGGAGACCAAAAGTCTGCAAAGGTGTGGTTTCATCAACACAGGTGTGTTCTTGTACTCCATTTCCATTGCAATAAAGGACAATATGTCTTCCTAATTGCTTGCTGTACCTGCATACTAACTTTGTGTTACTTATGAGTACTCACAAGTCTCTCTGAACATTAACATTTACAAGTTTCATGCCTTTTTAAAAAATTCTGTTTTTCTATCCTCACTACAAAGTGAATAATGTTACAATTCCTAACATTATACTCCATTTACCATCTTGTTGCCCACTCAACTAGTATCTCTTTGCAGCCTCCTTGTGTCCTCCTCACAGGTTACATTCCCATCTCGATTTGCATCATGAGCAATCTTAAATTCATTACTCTCAGTCTCTTTGTCATCTAAGTCATTAATATAGATTGTAGCGAGGCCCCGGCACTGATCAGGCAGCATTCCACTAGTCATAGTCATATTCTGATCACAGGGAAGTCACAGCCAGGAAGAAGTTCTTCATAACACCTCATTGAAGATGTGATTATTTTAAATGACTTAGCTGCTGCTTTAATAGAAATGGAGGCCACTTGTTCACTTCTCTGCTGGGTGCAGAACGAGCCATTCATTGGGTGTGACTGCTTTGACCCAGGGGATGGGTGGATGAGACAGGAAGGGGTTGCCGTAGGTGAAAGACTTCAGAAGAAATTGGAGTTGCACAGTACCCAGGGTCCAGGGGTTTTGCAGGCAATTCTGAATCTGTTAGATGACTCATACACACAATGGATGGAATTTTCCGCACACCCCTCGTGGCATGTTTGCGGTGATGGCAGCCCGCCATTGGCCGAAGATCCTTGAAATTGATTTTTGTAACCATTTTACCATGGAAGAAACCAGGTGTAATGTTAAAGTGTTGTGTTTTAAGTTAATGTGAACCAGAGATTGAGGAATTACAAGTGTAAGTTATGCCCAGTAAATCTTTTACATTAATTTAAAAAGCACTGGGCAGGAATCCAGCCCTGCCCACAAAACTAACAACATCCCTCGTCAAATTGACTACCATGTTTCTGCTAACCATGCCTCTTTGCAGATCTTTGAGGTGAATCTTAAAATAAAGCTGTTTTAGGTGCTGAGGCACGAATAGATACTTTTAAATGTTTAAAATCTTAATAAATATTTAATTTACTGATTACTGAAACTGACTACTGTACACCAGTAAAATTAGTAAATGGGTCTGTGTAGTTTTTTTTAAAGTAAATTTTAGTTCGTAAATTGGGTTATTTAATAATGGCTAGTGGACCAGGCACTCTGATCAAAATGCTTATATTGTTGTGTCGAATATTTTTTCAGTTTTATGACTGAAGTTACCATTAAAATATACTAAGGATTATTTTTGAATGTAAATTTTATTTTCTAAAATACGGTCCAATTGCTTAGAGGAAGATGTTACCTCTGATGAAATACAAATTAGTTTAAGCCGAAATTAAGCAAAAGTTTCAATTTGGGTAAGAGTGCAAGTTTGAGTACAATTCGTTGATTGCTCCCAAAACAGAAACACTGCTCCCAGAAGCAGGTTCTGAGAAGTTCACATGGGGGAGGATAATACAGTCGCTCTACTGGTCAACCTCTGGACAGGAAAGAAATCCTGGAACAAACTATCAAACCTTTCTGATAGGAACAAAGCAAAAATAAAAACCAGTGAAAACTGAAGTTTGAGCTTAGGTAAAAGAAGCAAGAAGGACCCAGGTCAACCTACTTGAATAAGAAAACCAAAACAGACCTAGAATAAGCCTTGCTCTGATTCAGTGACAGAATTCACTGAAAGAAAGTGTTACTTAACCTTTTAACCAACATAATTGTGTGTGGCTTTGCACTGCAAGTTGCATATAATCATGAAGGCTGCATGATTACATTTTTGGTGCAAATAAATGTGATAAACTTTGCTTAATTCGATGAGTTTTCTTGAAGGAAATTAATATTAATACAAAAGACAGGTCTTTTTGGAACTACCTTTTTGAAGTGATAATGCCCCTTTAATATATCACAACATGGAAAGTGACATGACATGCTCCGTTTTTGTGAAGACCGATCTATAAGTTAAATGGAGAGTGTATCCCAAGAGTTGAGCAAAGAAAATACTGGAAACTTTGTGGGGTAAGAAGGGAGGGGGAGTGGGAGAGGAGGAGGAGGAAGAACACTTTCGGACAGTGGTGGGCAATCTATGGCCCAGAGGCCACATGCAGCCCACCTGGGTTCTGAGTGTGGCCCAAAATACATTTTGCTGCCCTTGCACAGGATTGACACATTCCGTTGATGTCCGTCTGTGTAGCTGGTTTCTGACAGTAATGTGATTTCTCTATTTGAAGGTGAGACTACGTATAAATTGTAACTGAGAGGCTATGTTGACGTGCCTGCCCTGCAGGACTGATGCTGCGGTCTGTCTACAGAGTTCATGGGATCATTCATCATATCTTGCCTCATGGTGGACAGACATGGACAGCAGTTTAAGATATGTACCCTTAAAGGCACATTTACATCATGACAGCAACTGCGCCCAACCTTCTACCAACAAGCAGGGCAAATTTATCACCATATGGTGCTGACTGCAGCAGTCTCAGGCTTATTTTCTGGCCCAGCGATCGAGCTAGCTACAAATCACAGAAGTGAGATTAAATTGTTTGAAGTGATACATGGAAAGCAAGGGCAAGCAAAGTGCTGATTGCACACAACATTGACTCTCACTGGATCCAGGTGTTAATATTTCTCTTGTTTTTAAAGATAACAGTTCTATTAATATAAATGAATCAGCATTTTTAAAGATGTTATGAAATATTTTGTGTGTATTAAATATATTTAATCTTATTCATGAAGTCACATTTAGGGAACAAGCCTGATTCCAATCTTGTGACCCACTGGGATGAAGGAAAGCCAGAGGCCACTCATGTGGCCCACTCATTTGCCTAGATTGCCCAGCACAACTTTAGAAGGACCCAAATGTGGCTGACCCATTGTATGAAGTTTGAGTGGGAAATGGGATCGAACAGAAGGTAAGAACACCAAATTCCAGCAGGCATTGAACAGGATGGATCTGGATTTTGCTGAACTTTGAGAAGTTCTGGCTCATCCACTATTTCATTTATTCATTAGTGGGATATGGGTGTTGCTGGCTAGCTAGCATTTATTGCCCATCCCTAGTTGCCTTTGAACTGAATCACTTGCTAGGGTAGTTGAAAGTCAACCACATTTCTGTGGCCCTGGAGTCACATGTATGTCAGACCATGTATAGACGGCAGATTTCCTTCTCTAAAAGACATTAGTGAACCAGATGGGTTTTCTGACAATCGACACTGATTTCACGGTCATCAGTAGATTCTTAATTCCAGATATATTTAATTAAATTCAAATTCCACCATCACCATGGCAGGATTCAAACCAGGGTCCCCAGAACATTAGCTGAGTTTCTGGATTAATAATCTTGTAATAATACCACCAGGCCATCAGTCTTTCTAATTTTCTGCAATCCAGGCAGTACATCAACATGGTTTTAGACATCCAATCCAAAGTGGTGATGGAGGCATAATGCTGGGTATAAATGAGGTACTTTCATATGCTATGAAACTTTCTGGCCATTCACGCCAGCAGGATCTTCCAGTCCCACTGACAGTGCACTCCCATCATTGGCTTTCCAGCAGTGTGGAGTGGATTCAATGGGAAATCCTATTGACAGCAGCAGGACCAGAAGATCCCATTGCTGGCAAACAGCACGCCATTCTCCTGCTGCAGGAAACACAGGCATGGAAGCCTGAAAATCTCACCCAATTTCTCCTTGAGATAATATATAAATGAAGAAAATGAAGGAGCCAAGGATAGAACTTTGGTTCCCTTCCTTTTTCTTGCGGCACACCATAGTTAACCATGATGCATTTTGACAACACTAGTGGCCCCTTTTTTGTGTTATCTTATTTACATTCCAGTCGATTCTGATGGTTCTTATGGCTGGAATATTTCCACCCGATTGCTTCATCCACCAGCAAACTAGAAATGGAGGATATATCAACTTGTGCCATTCTACTGACACTTGTATTGTTTATGATGTCCAAAATGGACCATTGGGAGGTCACAGATTACATGGGGAGATCAGTGGCTGGAGCAACAGTAGCCAGAGGGGAGGCGAGTCTCACATTGAAGCTCAAGAACTGATTCAGGAGAGTATGTAACTGAATATTTATCTGGAAAATCAAAAATGATGAATTAGCCAAAGAATTAATCTCCACTAATGAAGAAAAATGCCTCTAAATACAGACGGTTCTGCCTTTAAATTGCTTTTATGGAAAAAAAGTCATTAAGCTTTGGCACAAATGCCAAAGTATCTGGATTTAGTCCTCCAGCCATTTCTCAACTATTATCAACTGTTTGCCTAAAAACATGCTGCTTATGTTTTTCAATAAATAATTTTTATACACATATTCTTTCATGGGATGTGGGCATCAGTGGCAAGACCAGCATTTGTGGCCCATCCCTAGTTGCCCTGGAGTGACTTGCTAGGCCATGTCAGAGGGCAGTTAAGCATCAATCATATCACTGTGGCTCTGGAGTCATCTGTCAGGACAGATAAGGAAGGATGGCAGATTTCCTTCCCTAAAGGATATTAGTGAAGCAGATGATAGTTGTCATGGTCACCATTACTGAGATTAGTTTTTATATTCCAGGTTTAATCATTGAATTTAAATTTCACCAGCTGCAGCGGTGGGATTTGAACCTATGTTTTCAGAGCATGAGCCTGGGTCTCTGGATCACTAGTCCAGTGACATTTCCACTCCACCAGCATGAATTTATTTAAGTTCACGAGGGGTTTTGATAACCAAATTATGAAGGAGTTGGAGATAAGGCTCATAAATGTAAAATTGTCACTAAGAAATTCAATAAAGAATTCAGGAGAAAGCTAGTTAGTGAGGAAGCGATTAAAGAGTGGAACTTGCTACCACTGGAGTAGTTGAAAAAAATAGTAAAGGTGAACAAGGGAAAGCTAGATAACTGTCTGGAGAAAGGAATGAATGGATATGCCAATAGAGTTGGATGAATAGCATGGGGAGGAGACTCAGGCGGCTATACATACCAGTACAGACCAGATGGGTCAAATAGCTTGTTTCTGCACTGAACGTTCAACATAATTCTATGTAACTGGAAGTATTTCCTTAGTTAAATCCACTACATATCCTCTGGGAAGTAAAAAAAAGTACCATAAAATTCTGTTAAATTAATGTTAAAATGCTTCAATCTAAGTAACCTGCACAACATATGATCAGCTTGATTCAGATTGCTTTGATTTAATCATTGCAATAATAGAAAATGGTATGGTGCTAGAATATTTAGCCTATTAAGCCTATTCCATATGCAGTTTGTGTACAACACCACAGACTCTCACTTCCACTTATTTAATCCGTAAGAACATAAGAATGTACAGAGTAATTATTCTCTGAATGAGAATCGAGTCCAGGCTTCAGCAGAGTTAACACCACACCCTGATCAGAGTTGCCTAAAGTAAGATAAATAAGAGTCGGAGTTACGGAAGGAGTTCTGGTTTTTAAATATCACATCATTTGGAATCCTTAAAAAAAAAACAATATATGATGATCATTAGACAAAGATTAGAAATATAAAAAAATGAACTTTTGCTTTAAAGGTTAATGCCTGAATCTCATTTTGAAATGTTTTACAAACCTAGCTGTTTGGTTCAACAGTTACTGATCGGTTGGAAACTGTTCCTTACTGCGAGTGAACCTAATGTAATCTATAGCTAAAATGAAAAATATCCATTGTTTGTTAAACTGAGGGGTTAGGCCAAGTATGTTGAACTTTGGAAATGCTTCTACTTACATAAAATTATGTATAATGTACAGCATAGAAACAGGCCATTTGGCCCAGCTGGCGTGTGTGTGCTGGTGTTTCTGCTCCACATAAGTCTCTTCCCCAACTCTACTTCATTGAAAACTGACCAAGTGTGATGATCTACAGTGCAAGATATCGGCAAGATCAACAAGAACAAAGAACAAAGAACAGTACAGCACAGGAAACAGGCCCTTCGGCCCTCCAAGCCTGTGCCGCTCCTTGGTCCAACTAGACCAATCGTTTGTATCCCTCCATTCCCAGGCTGCTCATGTGACTATCCAGGTAAGTCTTAAATGATGTCAGCGTGCCTGCCTCCACCACCCTACTTGGCAGCGCATTCCAGGCCCCCACCACCCTCTGTGTAAAAAACATCCCTCTGATGTCTGAGTTATACTTCGCCCCTCTCAGCTTGAGCCCGTGACCCCTCGTGATCGTCACCTCCGACCTGGGAAAAAGCTTCCCACTGTTCACCCTATCTATACCCTTCATAATCTTGTATACCTCTATTAGATCTCCCCTCATTCTCCGTCTTTCCAAGGAGAACAACCCCAGTCTACCCAATCTCTCCTCATAGCTAAGACCCTCCATACCAGGCAACATCCTGGTAAACCTTCTCTGCACTCTCTCCAATGCCTCCACGTCCTTCTGGTGGTGCGGCGACCAGAACTGGACGCAGTACTCCAAATGCGGCCTAACCAGTGTTCTATACAGCTGCATCATCAGACTCCAGCTTTTATACTCTATACCCCGTCCTATAAAGGCAAGCATACCATATGCCTTCTTCACCACCTTCTCCACCTGTGTTGCCACCTTCAAGGATTTGTGGACTTGCACACCTAGGTCCCTCTGTGTTTCTATACTCCTGATGACTCTGCCATTTATTGTATAACTCCTCCCTACATTATTTCTTCCAAAATGCATCACTTCGCATTTATCCGGATTAAATTCCATCTGCCACCTCTCCGCCCAATTTTCCAGCCTATCTATATCCTGCTGTATTGCCCGACAATGCTCTTCGCTATCCGCAATTCCAGCCATCTTCGTGTCATCCGCAAACTTGCTGATTACACCAGTTACACCTTCTTCCAAATCATTTATATATATCACAAATAGCAGAGGTCCCAGTACAGAGCCCTGCGGAACACCACTGGTCACAGACCTCCAGCCGGAAAAAGACCCTTCGACCACTACCCTCTGTCTCCTATGGCCAACACAGTAAGAAGTTTAACAACACCAGGTTAAAGTCCAACAGGTTTATTTGGTAGCAAAAGCCACACAAGCTTTCGAGGCTCTGAGCCCCTTCTTCAGGTGAGTGGGAATTCTGTTCACAAACAGAACTTATAAGACACAGACTCAATTTACATGAATAATGGTTGGAATGCGAATACTTACAACTAATCCAGTCTTTAAGAAACAAAACAATGGGAGTGGAGAGAGCATCAAGACAGGCTAAAAAGATGTGTATTGTCTCCAGACAAGACAGCCAGTGAAACTCTGCAGGTCCACGCAACTGTGGGAGTTACAAATAGTGTGACATAAATTCTGATTCTAGGATCGCATGATAAAGACTCAGGAGGAAAAAAGCAGAAATATTTATGTGAAATAGTGTGACATAAACCCAATATCCCGGTTGAGGCCGTCCTTGTGTGTGCGGAACCTGGCTATCAGTTTCTGCTCCGCGACTCTGCGCTGTCGTGTGTCGCGAAGGCCGCCTTGGAGAACGCTTACCCGAATATCAGAGGCCGAATATTCGGGTAAGCGTTCTCCAAGGCGGCCTTCGCGACACACGACAGCGCAGAGTCGCGGAGCAGAAACTGATAGCCAGGTTCCGCACACACAAGGACGGCCTCAACCGGGATATTGGGTTTATGTCACACTATTTCACATAAATATTTCTGCTTTTTTCCTCCTGAGTCTTTATCATGCGATCCTAGAATCAGAATTTATGTCACACTATTTGTAACTCCCACAGTTGCGTGGACCTGCAGAGTTTCACTGGCTGTCTTGTCTGGAGACAATACACATCTTTTTAGCCTGTCTTGATGCTCTCTCCACTCCCATTGTTTTGTTTCTTAAAGACTGGATTAGTTGTAAGTATTCGCATTCCAACCATTATTCATGTAAATTGAGTCTGTGTCTTATAAGTTCTGTTTGTGAACAGAATTCCCACTCACCTGAAGAAGGGGCTCAGAGCCTCGAAAGCTTGTGTGGCTTTTGCTACCAAATAAACCTGTTGGACTTTAACCTGGTGTTGTTAAACTTCTTACTGTGTTTACCCCAGTCCAACGCCGGCATCTCCACATCATGACTCCTATGGCCAAGCCAGTTCTCCACCCATCGAGCCACTTCTCCTTGTACCCCATGAGCCTTAACCTTCTTAACCAACTTGCCATGTGGGACTTTGTCAAATGCCTTGCTGAAATCCATATAGACGACATCCACGGCCCTTCCTTCATCAACCGTTTTTGTCACTTCCTCAAAAAACTCCACCAAATTTGTAAGGCACGACCTCCCTCTTACAAAAGTTAAGGTGAGTGTAGTAATGATTAAATGACACATTCTTCAGGTTTTAAAATCATGGACATTGTACCAGGCAGGAAGGACTAATTGAGATGTAATCTAACCATGACACTGATTCTATATGTTATTGTGAAGAACAGATTCACGGAATATGATAAGAAGCTTTTCTATCAACATTGCTTTCCTGGTGGACTTGTCAGAATGTTTTAAATCTCTCCTTGTTATCCTATCTTCTTTTTACATAATAAAACATTTATGCCTCTGTGGTTGATTTTGCAAATAAATAAATCTAGATCATGCTAAGAATGAAAAATATGCTTTTGCCACTTTAAGATCTTGTGCTATATTTTCCAAAAGAATTTCAACAAACTAATTTCCATTCTTCACAAAACAGAATAAGTTTGCTAACGAAACTCTGAATTAGCTGCGAACAGTTTGTAAATACAAAGTTATTTTTATTCCTCTCTCCGGTAGCATGATAGAGAGCAGTGATGTTGCCTTTGAACATACACCCTGTAGAGGAATGCGCTGCAGGGCATCCCATTCACACAGTCACTGAAGCTCAAATGGACCGTACTGGCAGTGTGGAGATGGCACATGTTCTGATAATAGTACAGCATGAAGAATCTACAAGCTGGGCCGATGCCAATGGATATGTTTGTGTATCCTCATCATGACTGATTCAGTTACTGCACTTTGCGTGGGCATTTGAGATACAAAGTAATCGGGGATTGCACGCTCTCAGGGAAGTTGGGATTAAGAAAGATAGCACTGCAATTACATACCCAAAGAAAAAGTATAATTTTGGTTATTTTCAGTTCCATGGCTGTTAAGAAAATATACAATGTTACTTACTCTGCTACTTAAAGTCATATTCTTCCTTCTTTTGGATCACTTCACACCAACAAACCATTGCTGGATCATGAGAATGGACTTCCAAATTGTTCCTGAGCTTTCCACCAAGAACTTTTTCTCAGCTGACCATTAGGTGTTGAGATAGAGCAACATATGACTTGCCTGCCCTGATTTTTCCTATCCTTGGGAGAAGCAACTTGACTCCATTAGGAATTTTTGCTGTTAATAAAACCTCATCATGAGTTGACTCTCAGGTAAGTTCATGTTCCATCATAATTTCACAATGGATTGAAGATTCACATGTAAACTGTACCTTCGATGTTATTCAAAAACGTTATTTCCAACAGAGGTGGGCTTGCATTTATACATGCCATTTTTACTACTCCAAGTGGGTAACAGCACCATCTATCCTGCCAACACAAGCTGGCCTCTACACACATTTGTGCAAATGGATATGTTAGCGGCAAATGTAGACTGGATAAAAACATTGCAAAGTAAAGCCACATCTTTCCAAGATTATTATTAACAAAACTATGTATATTACTGTGAATAAACTCAAATACTTACCTTAATCTGAAATTGGAGATCTGGAACTCCAGTTTCTGATGAGTCTCCTGCCTGTTGTGCATGTACCAGCTGGGAAATGGCTACACCTGAGCAATTCAGGGTTTACATGTCTTCAGGTCAGGAACCAGTCCTGTGTACCTGTGCAGAAGCAAGAAAGAATAAACGGTGCAGAAAGCAGGTCAGGTGACCTGAGCCAGTGTGTCATTACTGAGGTCCCAAGGAGCAGGATAGGTCCCAGAAGAAAGTCCCATGGAGGGCAAATGACAGGGATCAGAGAGAGGTCCCAGGAGTCAAATAAAAAGAAATGAGCAGAGTAATAGGCTCTGACTTAAGGAGGGAGCGACAAGGAGAAGACTGTAAAGAAAGCAGACTTGAAAGAAAGCCTGAAGATCTGAGGAGGCAGCCGAAAGTGCAGCGGCACGGTAGCACAGTGGTTAGCACTGCTGCTTCACAGCTCCAGGGTCCCGGGTTCGATTCCCGGCTCGGGTCACTGTCTGTGTGGAGTTTGCACATTCTCCTCGTGTCTGCGTGGGTTTCCTCCGGGTGCTCCGGTTTCCTCCCACAGTCCAAAGATGTGCGGGTTAGGTTGATTGGCCAGGTTAAAAAAAAAAAATTGCCCCTTAGAGTCCTGGGATGCGTAGGTTAGAGGGATTAGCGGGTAAATATGTGGGGATAGGGCCTGGGTGGGATTGTGGTCGGTGCAGACTCGATGGGCCGAATGGCCTCCTTCTGAACTGTAGGGTTTCTATGATTTCTATGAAAGTTGGTGATTCCTTACTGCAAGTTTTTTTTGAGCAGTGGTGTTCTGTTTGGCATGGCCAAAGATCTGAAATTGAGCTTGGAACGTGAAGCATGGGTGCACCCAGATATCCAGGGTAAATAAATCTTGGAAGGTGAGTTTGAAACCCTGGAGGTGGATCCTTGTTGAAGCTGTCCCAGTGGGGGTAATGTTTGAAGGGAGTTCTAAGGTAAAATCATCAAATGTGGTGATTGAAAACCCTCGAGAGAAAGGCAATGTTTCAGTGAGACTGGTTGGCTCATAAACGGGTGGGTGGTTTGATGAAAATTCCATGGAATCCACTTTGGTCGCATCTATCATTTAGTTTCAAGTGCGATGTGTCTGACCACAATTTACATGCATTTCATATTACCCTCAATATTAGAGTATGAGATAGATATTGTAAACTGTTTTATCTTTCTGAAGTTTTATGTATCTGTGAAGATGTTGCTGGGGTGAAGGAATAGTGAATATTTGAATAATTTTGCTGTGTTTGTATTGAAACCGCTTTAGTGCAATATTTATTAGCTGAACAAATATTTTATTCTTTGTGTTAAAAGTTCATCCGCAGACTCCTGTGAATTTGTTCAGTAAATTTCTTCCATGGTTTCTAAAAACAAAGTTAGGATCTATCAAGCCACGTTTCAGTTTGGGACCAAACTTGTCTAGTATTACTACCATCTGGGATCGTAACAGTTACAGATCTGTGGAAGAGAAAACAGTGGGTTGTATTTAATTTTATATTAAAGAAACTGAGGCAGTGTGGTGAATAGCAAATTGTTTCAGGTATCGGTGCATGAGCTGCCAGGGTTTGTCTGCAACAGAACTGAAACTGTGCCACATAAAAAAACGCTAAAGGAAATTACCGAGGTGAAAATGGGTTTTGTATTTTGTTCTGAATAAAACAGCCCTTTTCCACTCTCTAGGATTATTAATTTAATTTTGTTCTTTGGTTTCAGTTCTCATTAGGATTGCTGAGTTTGATTTTTTTCTTTAAAAAGACTGAGAAACTAAATGGAGAGAGAGAGTATCAGACTGAGATCAGGGGAATGAGTAGAGTTCTGATTTCCGTCACTCGCAACGATCTTACAGAATGAAATATTACAACTGCACGTGCACTGCATTGGCAGCAACACAGCCAGGTAACAAGGCACCTCAGTTATGCTCAGGGGGGTGATATTGACACATCATAATGTTAAATAAGGTTGCACTAGACTCATGTGAAATGCATGGACTTGTATGCAATGTAATAATGGCAGCTGCCATCAAATACACAAAACTTTCTTACTCATTGTACCACAGCTTGAAATTTTACAGCATTAAAGATTGTCCTTGCTGTTCAAGAAATGCACTAAGTAAATGTTTCAATTAATGACTCGGCTAAAACATTAGCACGAGATTGAGACCACTGCAATAAAGATGGAATTTCCTTCAGTTTGAACTTCCTGTGATGGCCATGATTTCAGGTTCTGCACAACCTCAAATCATCTTACATTGGAACTTGATGAAAGATTATGATTAAGTCTTGTGGGATAATTCTACATTATTGCAGTGGTTCTGCACACGATACCAGAGACCATATCAATGTATTAACAAGATAACACTGCAGCTACAATTCAACTAAGTATGGCAGGATGTGGGTGTTAGCGCGAGTGGGCGAACACGACCACTTCGGACTCAGAGTCAGGTTCAACAGCGGTACAGCTTTATTAACGTCGACGGAGGTGCAATCAGGACATACAAACAGCACTGTCCCGAAAGCACTCTGAAAGCCCGCCGCAATGGGCTACAGTTATACTCGAACTTTGACACGTTGTATGATTCAAATGTTAATGTTTTGTTTACAGTATTTGACTCTGACCATTCTGTTTTGATGTTTTAAGTACAGTATCGATGTTTAGGAATGGTAATCGTTTCTGTCCGATGGGTTTATCAATGGTCTAGAATCTCCGGGGTTTCTTGAACAATGGATATTTGGCTGATCTCAGGAAGTCCTTTGAGGCCAAGAAGGCTTCCTGATATCACTTGATTAGGTCAGTGGTGCTGATTTGATTAGATGAGGGGGTACCTTTACTTTAGTTTCCTTTGGTTCCACCCTGTCTGGCTCCCTTTTGTGTGTTAGACCTTGTTTGCATTTTAAAAGCATGCCTTTTGCCTGCTTGTCTGGATCTGTCCCTTTTAATCTTTAATGGAGGGGTTCTGACTGCAGTTTGGCCTGTTTCATATTATATACATAACTTCATAAATTTGTTGTCCACTAACATGGGGCAGAGAGAATCAGGTCAGGTTTAACACAGAATTTGGACGAAGCAACATTAATCCTCCTCAGTATAGCTTGAGTTAAATGGAAATGGAAAAAAAAGATCTATAAGAGAAACCATTATCTGCCTTAAGAAATAAAACAAATGAAGTGCTGGAAGTACTGAACAGGTCAGACAGCATCTGTGGAGAGAGTGAAACAGAGTTATTTGCAACAGAGGCTGGATTTTACACTCCTCTGCAAGGCTTTGAAGGTGTTGGGGGGGGGGGGGGGGCGGGGTAGAACAACAACTCCAGTGGGTGGTCTTCAAGCTAACTATATGGCTGCTCCTGGCCTGTCTAAATTTTACAGAGGGACCATTGGGAAGGCATTGGCTAGCTTGCCCATCATTGGCCTATTATAGCCCTTAAGCAGTTAATTAATGGCCCCTCGAGGACATTTTCCCACCAGTATTTTACCCATGGTGAGGGAGGAGAGTTGGGGTGGTTAGTGGGGGGGAGGCTGCAAGTAAAATAATGCAGGCACTGTGAAATTCCCCAAAAGGTAAGGAGTCTGGATTCTTCCTGAATAACAACCACTGAAATTGCTATCTTCAGCTATTACATGAATAACAATTTCAGTTGGCTAATACCCTCGGGTTTCTATGAAGAGCAGATAGCAAGAGTAGCTGTTCAGGATAATGTTTGGCAAGGATGATGGGGACCAATTTGGGAGACACATGAGCCAAATGGAGACAACTTTCCCAAAGTCATTACTCCCGTCCTTTAACTCTTCTGCTGTCCTCCTGAACATGTCCAAACATCCCTACTTTCCTCACTGAGACCCTCAACCCCGGGCTTATCGGGTAAGTGACATAGTGCAACTGTGTACTCCCAGCATTACGCACCCCATCTGATTGGTTACTAGGATAACCAATTGATAGCTTCCTCCTGAGATAGGGGTGGAGGTTTTGTCTTAAAGTCACAGATTCAGTACTAATTTATTGTGGGGTAGATATCAGGATTATGTGCAAGCTCTCCCAACACAAAATCTTTTAGCAGGGAGGGTCGGGGCTGCAGTGGCCTGTACAATTTAGCCCAGTGTTTCAGGCTAATTGCCCTTCATTGTAGGAGGAAGATTTAAGAGGTTTGAGCAAATCAAGCCAAGGAAAGAAAAGAAGAAAATATAAATCTGGGATTGAGTAGAAAGCGGGAGTGATGAATGACAGAAGGATGATGGAGCAAGGCAAACACGACGAGGGAAAAAACAAAAAGAACAGATGGAAAGGAGCTATAAAATGGCAACAGCAAAACAATTGCCAGAATCTGAACAAAAAAAAATTATTGAATTCAAAGTTCCAGAAGTCTGAAAGGCTGATGAATAGAAAGAACAGTGCTGATCCTCATGATTCTTTAGAACAGAGTTTGAGACAAAGTACAGTGGGGTCAGAGCGCTAATGCTATTTAGCTATCCTTTAGCCCTACAACTCTATTCTACCTTTAAGTTAAATAGGCAGTTTAATGTATAGCTATTTACGAAAACTGACTTCCCTAAAACATTCCAAAAGTTTTTTTTTACTTTGAGGACACTCTTCATTGTGTTGTCTTGCATTACCGTTATTCTAAACGGGATAGGTTTTGAACAGATGCAGCAACTCAAAATAGTACATCCAGGAGGTGCTGTGGGCCATTAGCAGCAGGTGAATTGTATTCAACCACAATCTGAAATCTCATGGCCCAGCTTATCCCAAACTCTAGCATTACCATCAAGCTGGAAGATCGGCACCGTTTCAATGAAGAGTACAGGCATATCTAAAAATGACGTGCTAACAACTACAATACAGGACTACTTGCAAGCCAAACAATAGAAACAATAAGATAGACAAAGTTCAGCAATCCCACAACCAATAGATCATGACCAGGATTCTGGTTCACGGCTGGGATTCCCCTGTCCTGCTACTGTGAATGAAGATTTAGCCAAGTGCCAAATTCTCCGTGCTCGCTGGCAGTGGTGGGGAGCATACGACATTAGAGAATTCTGGGCCAGATCTAATTCTACAGTGCCATACGCAGTTGTGAATGGTCATGGACAATTAAACTACTGACTGGAGGAGGAGGATCCACAAGTATCCACATCCTCAAAGTGGGGGAGGCCACTACATCAGTGCAAAAAACAAGGCTGAAACATGTGGAACAATCTTCATGATGTGGAGATGCCGGCGTTGGACTGGGGTAAACACAGTAAGAGTTTTAACAACACCAGGTTAAAGTCCAACAGGTTTATTTGGTAGCAAATACCATTAGCTTTCGGAGCGCTGCTCCTTCGTCAGATGGAGTGGAAATCTGCTCTCAAACAGGGCACAGTGTCACTATCAGTAACCCCCACAGCTTGCCTTCTGGACTTGCAGAATCTCACTGGCTGTCCTGTCTGGAGACAATACACATCTCTCTTTAACCTGTGCTTAAAGCTCCCTCCACTCACATTGTCTGTATCTTTAAGACCTGGTTGGTTGTAGAGATTCGCATTCTAATCAGTATTCTGTAAGTTGATTTTCTGTCTCTGTGCCCTGTTTGAGAGCAGATTTTCACTCCATCTGACGAAGGAGCAGCGCTCCGAAAGCGAATGGTATTTGCTACCAAATAAACCTGTTGGACTTTAACCTAGTGTTGTTAAAACTCTTACTGTGTGAACTTTCTTCAGCCAGAGGTGTCAAGTGGATGATCCATTTTGACCTCTTTCTGAGGACCCCAGCGTCACATATGCCAGTCTTCAGCAAATTTGATTAATTTCATGTGACATCAAGAAATGGCTGAAGACCATTAAAAGGCCCTGACAGTATTGTGGCAATAGTACTGAAAACTTGTGCTCTGTAACTAACTGTGCCCATCCCCAAGCTGTTTCAGTACAGCTAGAAAATGTCATCTATCCAGCAAAGTGAAAAATTGCCCAGGTATGTCTTGTACACAAGAAGCAGGACTATGCTTGCCATTAAGACAGCATCTGATCAATTGCATCACCAAAGAACCCGAGCAAAACTGCAGTCAATGGGAATCGGGGAGAAACTCTCCACTGGTTGGAGTCATAACTAGCACAAAGAATGTTTGTGGTCATTGAAGATCAGTTATCTTAGTTCCAGGAGTTCGCTGCAGGAGTTCCTCAGGGTAATATCCTTGGCCCAATCACCTTCAGCTGCTTCATCAATGACCTTGCCTCCATCATAGGTCAGAAGTGGGAATGTGTGCTGATGATTGCACAATGTTCAGCACCATTCGTGACTCGTCAGATACTGAAGCAGTTCATGCCAGCATGCAGCAAGACCTACACAATATCCAGGTTTGAGCTAATAAATGCATGCAACAATAGCACCACACAAATGCTAGGCAATGACAATCACCAACAAGAGAAAATCTAACCATTTCCTCTTGACAGTCAATGGCATTAATATGACTGAACTCCCTACTATCACATTTGGAAGGTTACTATTAACTCAATTGGATCTGCCATATAAATACTGTGGCTACAAGAGCTGGTCAGAGGCTAGGAATCCTGTGGTGAGTAACTCACCACTTGACTTCCCAATGTCTGTCTACCATCTACAAGGTACAAGTCAGTAGTGTGATGGAATACTGTCCACTTGCCTGGATGAGTGCAGCTCCAATAATACTCAAGAAGCTCAACACCATCCAGGAAAAAAACAGTGGCTTGACTGGTACTCTATTCACCACATTAAACATTCACTCCCTCCACAGTGGCAGCAATGTGCACCACATACAAGCTGCACTGCAGGAATTCACCAAGGCTACTTCACCAGCCCCATCCAAATCTGCAACCTCTACTATCTAGAAAACAAGGGTAGCAGATGCATAAGGACCCCACCAACTGGAAGTTCCCCTCCAAGCCACTCACCACCCAGGCTTGGAAATATTTTGTAGTGCCTTCACTGTCTTGGGACCAAAACCCTGGAATTTCCTTCCAACAGAACTGTGGATGTACCTACAGCACAGAGACTGCAGCGGTTCAGGAACAGGCTCACTACCACCTTCTCAAGGGAAATTAAGGATAAGCAATAAATGCTGGTCTAGACAGCAATTCCCACATACCTGGAATGAATAATTTTTTTAAAAATCAACATGAAATGTTAGCTTTATTTCTCTCTGCACAAATGGTGTTCGGAATGTTTCTAATCTTTTCCATTTTTATTTCAGATTTCCAACATTCATTTAGATTTTGCTTATGCATCTCCTTTAAGAAACCTAATTCAGCAAAGCAAAATTTTGTGTTCATCATGGGTGACCAGAGTTTTCATACAGTCACAGATTGATACAGATGAGATGGAGCCCATTTAGCCCATCATAGTTGTGCAGACTCTGTGGTGGAGCTGTCCAATTAATCCCACTCCCCTACTGTTTCCCAAAGTGCTGTAATTTTCTTTTCCCCTTCAAGTATTTATACAATTCTTTTGTGCGTGGTATTATTCAAACTGCCACCCTTTTAGGCAATGCATTCCAGATCACAACAACTCACTGCGTAAAAGAATGTTTTGCCTGAAGACATGAAATTTGTCATGTACCTTTAAATAGGTTATTTAAATATTGAAATGGGGACATGCATGCAGGTAGTGCAGTCTCAGTTTTTCATTATAAATCACTCACCAGAATTCTATGTTGTGTGAGGGCACAACCACACTAGTGAAGACCTATACTTTTGCTAAGGCCTCCGATCCCAAATGCAAGGCTTGTGAATTTATTTCACTTGCCTTCCCCTCTGGGGCTGTTAATGCACATTGATTTCAGAGATATTGAAAGGAGTGATCAATTTTAGTCAAAGCAAAATGGAGTGGGTGAATTCAAAAGTGAGTCAGTGACCTGGTAACCAGAAACGGCTGAGAATAAAATGTTTTGGGGAGGTATTCTCTTCAGGCTGCACATATAGAGAGTAATTTAGAATGGCACTGTTGCCATGACAAGATGCCTTATTAAGCTATGTTTGGAAATGAAGTGTACATTTTCATGAGGGTGTTCAACATGATACCTCAATTTTGTTGATCATTCCGGGCTTCACAAATTTTATTTAATCTTTAGCTTTTAAGAAATACTCTTCCATTCTCTCTTAAACATTAGTGTATGACTCTCTGGGGAGTGCCTAACGTGATCAGGTTTCTTGTGTGAGCCTCAATGGTGATTGTCAGCAAGTCATTTGACTTGGGGGAGGTGGTTGCAGATAGGGACTGTATTTTGCAATGGAGATTAACCATCACACACATGTTTCCAGCAGGAGTCACTGAATGTGTTTCAGAATGCACATCTTTACTGATTTTTCCCTTCTCAGTTCAGACAAGCACATCAAGTTAACTATAATATATGCTCTTTTGGGACACATCTGCTCAGCTCTGGCTTCACACTTTAGATGCCATACTTTGTCACATCTGCAGAGTTCTGTGTCACACTTTTTAAACAAAAAAATATAGATAATCATTTCCTTCTGGTGCCAGAAATGCTTCTCCAGAAACAGGTAATATCCTCTAATTTGTTAAATAAGAGAATGTTATCATAGTGTAGGATCATAGAATCCCTACAGTGCAGAAGGAGGCCATTTGGCTCACTGACCCTGCATCAACAACAACAATCCCACCCAGGTCCTATGCCCGTAACCCCATGTATTTACCCTGCTAGTCCCTGTGACACTAGGAACAATTTAGCAATCAACCTAACCTGCACATCTTTGGACTGTGGGAGGAATCTGGAGCACCCGGAGGAAACCCACGCAAACATGGGGAAAATGTGCAAACTCCACACAGACAGTCACCCGAGGCAACAATTGAACCCGGGTCCCTGGCGCTGTGAGGCAGCAGTGCTAACCACTGTGCCGCAGTGCCACCCTAAGATAGTCATGAATATCTCCAGCAGGGATTTCACAAGAAACGTTTTTACCAGACGGTTGTTAGAATATTAAACTTTAATGCACTAGTTGAGGTGAATAGCGAAGTAATACTTAAGGGGAAGCTAAATATACAAAATGAGAGAGAAAGGAATAGAGGATACACTGATAAGGTTAGATGGAAAGAGTTGAAACGAAACATGTGATGTCTCGACAAAATGATCTTTGTGGTCCGAACATTCAATTTTTGCCTTGGTCTCAGTGTGCGTTACTTCTGCCAGTTGGTCAGCTGGGTGTTCCTGATCACTATCCACCTCTCACCAACCATAAAGTTTGGGAGGCAATGGCATAGTGGTATTGTAACTGGACTAGTAATCCAGAGATCCAGGGTAATGCACCGGGGACCTGGCTTCGAATCCTGCCATGGCAGATGGTGAAATTTGAATTCATTAACATTTTAAAATTAAAAGTCCAATAATGACCATGAAACCATTGTCAATTGTCATAAAAATCCATCTGGTTCCCTGATGTCTTTTAGGGAAGGAAATTTGCCATCCTTACCTGGTCCAGCTTACATGTGACTCCAAATCCACAGCAATGTTTGAAGTTTATTTTTTAGTGTCACACGTAGGCTTACATTAACACTGCAATGAGGTTACTGTGAAAATCCCCTAGTCACCACACTCTGGCACCTATTCGGGTACACTGAGGGAGAACTTAGCATGGCCAATGCACTTAACCAGCACATCTTTCAGATTGGTTGACTCTTAACTGCCCTCTGTGCCACAGAGTTCAAGGGGCAATTAGGAATGGGCAATAAATGTTGACCCAACCAGTGACGGCAACATCCCATGAATTAATTTTTTAAAAGTGGTTAACTTGGGTAAGTCTAGGTGGCAATGATAATCTTTCAAGAGGAGAGTGGAGGCTCCATTCTCACCAGGTCATCTCAGAAATCTTGGCACTCAGTGGGAACTCTAAACAGCTGGATTAGTTTCCCACCATTTTGCCAGACCTTTGCTCAGGTTATTTCAGAGTTCACCTGAAACACCACCAACCTTTAAAAGAAGTGAATAATTGCAATAGCCCTCTTGACATTTTTTCCCAGTAATTGAGAAAATCAGCTAGCACCTTAAATATAAAATATTAAGGTCTAACAATGGTATCAACCCATTTATTAAGTAATATTCATCTGTAGCAGTACTTTTCTTTTACTCGCCATCTACTGAAGTTATCAGGCTATATTATCTCTCTTCAAGGTCAGACTATTGATTGTGAAAACCTCCACAAAAGTTGCAGCTATCAAGCAAATTAAAATAACTGTACATTACGTTCAAAACAATTAATCATCTATCAAACACCTTTGTGAAGAAATCCTGTGAAATGTTTGCATTTAAATTGAATTACCTTGGCCCATCCCCCAAACATTAAGCACACACAAATCAACTAATTCTGGAACATCTGCACCTGGTTAAACTTGGAAATGGACATTTTCAGTGAAGCTGATTTTTAATCTCATGAACACAGTGACAGAATGATAAAAGAAAGGCCAATTTCATGCCAAATCTTTGACAAAAAATCTTCACTTTTGTCAGAGAGGCATTACACATATTGCTTATATTTCCAACCTTCTGCTCTAAATAATTTCCCTGCTTAAACAACATTACTGATGCTGTCAAATATCTGGCTGTTCATCAGCAACCCTAGTTGCTATTGTAATGCGAAGATTAAACCTGCAAGGTGAATAAAAGAATACAACTCAGGAAGCGGTTCAGAAAATGAAGGCTCCCTTGTTATTATTAAAGATCATGAGTGAAATGAATTATGATTCGGTAGATGTAGGTTCACAGCTGCAGACTGCCCTCAATTTGGTACCAAACTCTGTTCTGTGAGCTCCAGGGCTTTAAAAGATGGAAAGCAAAAAATATCACCTTGGAAAAAGAGGAGCAGGGAAAAGCAAATTATGTTTGATGTTAGAAGTTACATTGTACTTAGCTAAACAATAGGAAAATACCATTATCCTTCTGAACAATAATAAGAAAAGATTAGAGGTCTGGAATCTCAGCCTGGCATATTAGAACTAGTGAATTCTCCAACAGACAATTCTGCTTGCTGTCATTGAAGATTTGAAAGTGCTTCATTATGACAGATGGCTTACTGAATAGATAGAGCGGGGGTGTGACTCTAGGTAAGTTGGTCCTTTGGAGAACTAGCACAGACACAATGGGCTGAATGGTTACCTTCTGTGCTGTAAAAATTCTTCTCAATATTACCCATATGGAGAAACCTATGGGCAGGCATTAGAAGCACTGTCCTGGACAAGGTGAATTAGCTTGTAAATTTTTTATTCTCCAATTTCACGTGACATCGTTGGCTAGCATTTCTTGCCCATCCCTAATTATCCTTAGGGAGGTAATGGTGCACCACCTTTAGGTAGACTCACAGTGATGTTAGGGAGGGAGTTCCAGAATTTTGATCCACCGATATTGAAGGAACTGCGACATAGTTCCAAATCCGGATTGGTCGATAGCTTGGAGGCAATCTTTCAGGCGATGATGTTCCCGTGCATCAGTTGGCCTTGCCCTTCCAGATGGTGGAGGTTGTGGGTTTGGAAAGTCCTCTTGAAGGAGCCTTGGTAAGTTGCTGCAGTGCATCTTGTAGATGGTACACATTAATGCCACTGTGCGTCGAAGTTGGAGGGGGTGAATGTTTAAAGTGGTGGATTGGATGCCAATCAACTGGGCTGCTGTGTCCTGGATAGTGTTGAGTTTCTTCAGCACTGTTGGAGCTGCACTCTTCCAGGCAGTATTCCATTACACTCATGACTTGAGCATCGTAGATGTTGGACAGGCTTTGGGGAGTCAGGAGATAAATTACTCGCTGCAGAACCCTAGCCTCTGACTTGCTCTTGTAGCCACAGTATTTATATGGCTAGGCGAGTTCAGTTTTGGGTCAATGGTAACTCCCAGGATGGTGATAATGATAATGATCTAATTCCTTTAAAATCCTAAAAACTGTAATATTGTTAATTGTACCTTAGTTATGTTCATTGCAGGTAGGCGGTAGGAATTTGGGGAGATGGTGGCATGGTGGTAATGTCACTAGACTAGTAATCCAGAGATTGCGGTTATTGCTTTGGGAACATGGGTTCAAATCCCACCATAGCAACTGGTGGAATTTAAATTCAATTAATAACCTGGAATACTGCATAAAGCTAGTCTCAGTAATGGTGACCATGAAATTATAATTAATTGTTGTAAAAATTCATTTGGTTCACTAATGCCCTTTAAGGAAGGAAATCTGTTGCCCTTACCTGGTCTGGCTCACATGTGACTCCAGACCCACAGCAATGTGGTTGAAACCGATTGCCCTCTGAAATGTTCAGTTCAAAGCAATTATTGACAGGCAACAAATGCAAGCTCTGCCTTGAATGAATTCACTGGTGCCTCTATAAATATACACTGACTTAAACTGTGAATGTTGGGTTAAGAGGTGCTTGATTAAATAAATGCATATAAAAGTGTATAAAAAGTAGCTCCTTCCACAAGTGGCTTCCTGGACTAAAAGAATCAAATCATCTTCAATTATCTCCCTTGAAGTGAGAGGATGCCCTGATTAGATAACTGACTGAGGAGAAAGACAGTAAGAGTTTTAACAACACCAGGTTAAAGATTTAACCTTTAACCTGGTGTTGTTAAAACTCTTACTGTGTTTACCCCAGTCCAACGCCGGCATCTCCACATCATGAGGAGAAAGAGACAGAGGATAAGGATACTCTTAATTGATGATCTGTGTTGGGACCTCAACTATTCACCAAATTTAATAATGACTTAAATGATGGGATAGAAAGCAATATATGCTCATTTATAGATGACTCAAAGATAGGCAGCATTATAAGTAGTGCAGATGGAAGCATAACATTACAAAGAGATTTTGCCAAGATTAAATGAATAGGGAAAAAAAAACTATAGTAAATAGATTTCAATGTACGTAAACAAGAGGTTGTTCACTTTGGACCTGAAATGGATAGAACAGGGTGCTTTCTAGATGGTGAAAAGCAAGAAACAGTAAAGAGACTTGAAAGAGACAGAAAATAATCAAAGCAGATGTTAGTCTTTATATCTAGGGAGCTAGAGTGTAAAGTGGTTGAAGTCACGTGCTTTGGTTACCACTCCTGGAATACTGTGATGCCCTTGCAGAGGTTAGAATGCTGATCTTGTCAGCGTGCTCAAAACCCAAGAATGACCTTTTAAAATGCTATAAAACAAGCCAAAATGCGAATGAACAGAGTCCTAAATATGAGAAAAGTGAAATGGAACTTCGCAATATCTGTCAACTGACCAATAATATTCTGTAAGAAGACATAGCACTTGTGTACATGAGAAGGGGTTAGTTGACCAGTTAAGGTATATAGGCAAAGGTGGGTATATTGAGTTAGGTTCCAGATCAGTCAGGCTTTAGAGGGTAAATGGCCTACTCTTGCCCTATGTTCTTAACAATGATTGCAACGAACAGCAAGGTTGTTATTGGCTGTTCGTTGAATCATGGCATATACTTGCTCGCAAATTTCTGTCATAGGTCTTCAGTGACTGAACAGGCTCATTCTCGAGCCCCAGGTTGTTGGGCACATAGGGCAGAACATCCCACGAGGTCGTGGGATATGGAGAACAGGATTTGTTTCCTTTTCTTTCTTTCGCTGCCACCATCCTGCCTCATCATTAATACGTTGTGACTCAAGAAATGCTGCAGGTTGATGATCAAGTTGTTGCCATTCTGAACAATTGGTAGCAAGTTTCCCCCAAACATTAATGTCAATATCATCACACTTCAATAAGGTCTTTAGGGTGCATTTGAAGCATTCTCTCTGTCCTCCCTTGGAACTTTGGTCTTTTTGGAGTGGAGAAAAAAGGTACTGGTGAGGGAGACAGTTTTCTGCCATACAGACATGGCGCCCAGCCCATCAAAGTTGATTTTATTGGAGTTTTGCTTGAATGCTTGTGGAGCTGGGTTCAAGGAGGACACTAACATTTGTTCAATGATCCTCCCATTGACTCTGGAGGATGCGGTGGAGGCAGTGCTAATGGAATTTCTCTGGCACTCTTATGAATTGCTGATACACAATCTGGGTCTCACTGCAGTACGGGAGTGTAGTGAAAATAACTAGTCTGTGCATCAGGCTCTTTTGAACAAAGAACAAAGAAAATTACAGCACAGTAACAGGCCCTTCAGCCCTCCTAGTCTGCACTGACCATGCTGCCTGACTGAACTAAACCCCCGACGCTTCCGTGGACCATATCCCTCCAATCCCATCCTATTCATGTATTTGTCAAAACGCCCCTTAAAAGTCACTATCGTATCTGCTTCCACTACCTCCCCTGGGAGTGAATTCCAGGCACCCACCACCCTTTGTGTAAAAAAACTTGCCTCGTACATCTCCTTTAAACCTTGCCCCTCGCACCTTAAACCTATGTCCCCTAGAAATTGATTCTTCCACGATGGAAAAAAGCTTCTGACTATCCACTCTGTTCATGCCCCTCATAATCTTGTAGATTTCTATCAGGTTGCCCCTCAACCTCCGTCGTTCCAGTGAGAACAAACCAAGTTTCTTCAACCTCTCCTCATAGCTAATGCCCTCCATACCAGGCAACATCCTGGTAAATCTTTTCTGTACCTTCTCCAAAGCCTCCACATCTTTCTGGTAATGTGGCGACCAGAATTGAACACTATATCCCAAGTGCGGCCTAACTAAGGTTCTATAAAGCTGCAACATGACTTGCCAATTTTTAAACTCAATGCCCTGGACGATGAAGACAAACATGCCGTATGCCTTCTTGACTACCTTCTCCATTTGCGTTGCCACTTTCAGTGACCTGTGTACCTGTACACCCAGATCCCTCTGCCTATCAATACTCTCAAGGGCTCTGCCAGTTACTGTATATTTCTTATCTGTATTCGACCTTCTAAAATGCATTAGCTCACATTTGTCTGGATGAAACTCCATCTGCCATCTCTCCGACCAAGTCTCCAACTGATCTATATCCTACTGCATCCTCTGATGGCCCTCATTGCTATCTGCAAATCCACCAACCTTTGTGTCATCTGCAAACTTACTCATCAAACCAATTACATTTTCCTCTAAATCATTCATATATATTACAAACAGCAAAGGTGCCACTCCTGATCCTTGAGGAACGTCACTTGTCACAGCCCTCCATTCAGAAACGCACCCTTCCACTGCTACATTCTGTCTTCTATGACCGAGTAATTTGTTAATTACTTTATTGTAGCTGTTTTTAAGGTACATCAGATTGTCAATTATTGCTTTCATAGAATAGGGTGCATACTAACCACTTGTAACTTGACAGTGTGTGAGCACTAGTGGGTGGCTTGTAGATCAACAGGCACAGTCATGCTAGTGAGCAGTAAAAGCACAGGGGTGTACAGCTGCAGCTATCTGCTGGATCATTGCTTGGTGAGTTTTGGGAACACCACCATAATTTACAGAGTTTCCATATAATTTACTCCCGTACTCTTAGCCAGTCATGAACTTCTTGCTACCAGCAAAGCTGAGTTAAATTCCTGCAATAGTGTCAATATGGCTTTCCACTAACTTTCAGAAGAGGATGGAAGTGGTAGAGACATCTTAACTTCTAACTGTTGGTCAATCCTATACAATAATACATGGTCTTAATCAACAAGCATGTTGATCTGAAATTGTTATGATGACCATTATAGTCTGACTAGATGGATGACAATTTCCCAATCATAGCATAATAAATAATAAAATTAATGTAACAATGTGAATTGACCATTGCAACATCAAGGTCAGTGGGTGCAGGCATTTGGTTTGCAAATGAAAAAGGACTCAATCCAACAGACTAAATCACTGAAGGAGAAGGACTGTAATTTAAATTACGTTGGAATGAAAGATCTCAGACTATGAAAAATGTGTGTCTAGTTCTTAAAGTTACTGTGCAAAGACCTATCACTGCCAACTGAATAACTATTGTACCTAATAAGGCTGCTCCTGTGTGTTATTTTTTCTTAAGAAAGAACTCTGGGTGTAATGTCTGTTATGCATTTCAGCTGTGGTGCTTAATATACTGGACTAAAATGTTTGAAATAACAAAGATTAGCATTTATGCTATACCCTTCTTGATCTGATCAAAGCTCTTTACAATGAAGTACTTTATTGAAGCATAGTCACTGTTGCTACACAGGAAACTGGGCAGAGAATCTGTGCAAAGTCCCACAAACAGCACTGAGTTAATAGCTAGATAATCTGTTTTTATGCTGCTGGTGCAGAGATACAAGTTTACCAGGTCATCATGCAGAACCCCCTCTATTCTTCTTCAGATGGTGCTGTGACATCTTTTACATCCATCTGGGATAGCAGATGGGGCCTCGGTTCAACATCTCATCTGAAAGACTTCATCTCCAATGGTGCAGGGTTCTGTCAGTACAGCACTGGAGAGTCAGCCTTGATTTTTATCAAGGATGAGGGATTAGAGTTTGAAGGAAGACTTCATAAGTTAAAATTGTTTATGTTCAGACTATAACAAATTGAGGGTTGACAGATAGAGGTCTTCAAGATTATTAAGGGCGTAGAGTAGTCAGCTGATGTCAAACAAGAAAAGGCAATGATTTGATAAAGAGAGCTCAGAAAGGTAAAATATTGGCAGAAGAACGGCAATGGAAGTTCAACATAGACAAATATAATAGGCCGAAAGAAATGGATTACACACAGACTCTTTCAATATGTTGAAAATGCAGAGGATGAATTTGAAAGAGACCCATTTATGTCAATAGATTCACCGCACACCAGGCTGGATTTTATTCCAATGACACATGGGTCCCTATCACTGGTCGGAGAACTGGTTGGAAGCTGCTGTTGCTTCTGGAGGGAAGGCCCATCGCAATGATGTGTCTGCCCATCATTGCACCACCCACATGACTTTCACCGCCAGCAACAATGCTGGCAATGCTCCAAGGCCCATCTCAAAATTGGCATTGGAGCCCAGGACACAGACGAGTGAGAGCAGGATGTGGATTGTGGTACAGTGGAATCAGAGAAAGGAGCAGGGGGTGGACCTTCCCAATGTCAGGTCCTGAAACAAGGGATCCACCCTGCCAGCTATAAGGCTACAGGCGAATCCTGAATAGGGTTTGCTGGGCAGCCTTTGGGAGGCACAGGAACACTGTTCTTCTTTTGGGTAACGAAGAAACTAAATCAACAAATTCAGGGATAAATTAAAAGGCAACCCCCTGAAGTATTAAAGTAAACAGAATCTCAAAGGAAACGTAAAACGTCAAAACAAAAAGCTGTGAGAGTTCGGGTGAATCCCTGAGCTACCATTAAATTCTGCTGGGCTTAAGGATAATTGGATTTCACTGGTTTGTTAATGCTTAATAAGAATTGCTCCCCACCTTAACTGAGGACAGTTTTCCATGCGTTAAGAATCCATGCCAATACACCCACACAATGTTTCCAGCCCTCCTGCCACCATACCTGCTCCAGCAACTCCACTACATCCAGCCCATCATGTCCAGCCATTACATAACAGCAATCAACAACCAAACAGAATGCATAGGCAACTCGGAACAACCGAACAGGACAGTTGTGGCTCAGTTGGTCTCATCAACTGTGGATGCAAGTTCCACTCCAAGAATTGAGCACAAAATTCTAGATTGACACTCCAGTGTATTACTGAGGGAATGCATCATTGTTAGAGGTGTCAATTTTCAGGGGAGACATTAAACCAATGGCCCGGCCTGCTCTCTCAGGTAGATGGAATGGATTCCACTATTTTTGAAGAAGAACAGGGGAATTATCCTTGGTATTCTATCGGATATTTACCTCTCAATCAACATAATTAAAATTGATTGTCTGGCCATTATCACATTACTGCCTCGGGGGGTTTGTGTGCAAATTGGCTGCTGGGTCTCCTACATTGCTACTGTGACTACTTTTTAAAAGTACTCCACTGACTGTACTGTGCTTTGAATACCTGGAGCTTATGAAAGATACAATATAAATTCAAGTCCTTTCTTTTCGTAAGTCTGAGGAAGATTTGATCACACAGTTTAGGAAATAATTGGATGTTGCAATAGGAGGTAAGTCTATATATAGGTCTTTTGGGATTGATTCACTGAGATAGGCCAAGTCCCTTTCCTCATTCAGAGCATGGTTGGAATGTAAAATTCTCTGCTACAAACTATTATTGAAGCAATTTCATAAATTCCTTTGAAAGAAAATTAAGATAAATACTAAACAGTATATACAATTAAGAAATGTGATGAGATAATAATTGGCTTCCCACCCCCACCTGGACGGGGAACAGTTATAGAGGAACACTGCAGTGAAGGTTTGATAATCTGTTTCTGTGTTGTACCATTCTATGATTCAGGTGAACTATTAACATCCTGGGGGGTTACCACTGACCAAAAACTGAACTGAACGAACAATACAAATACTGGCAGGTTAGCGGCTGGGAATTCTGCAATGAGTAATTCACCTCCTGACTTCCCAAAGCTCGTAAACCATCTACAAGGTACAAGTTGGGAGTGTAAGTTGCCTGAGTAAGTTCAGCTCCAACAGCACTAAAGAAGCTCAACACCATCCAGGATCCACTTGATTAGTACCCTACCCACCACCTTAAACATTCACTACCTCCATTACTGATTCTCAGTAGCAGCAGTGTGTACCATCTACAAGATACACTGCAGCAATTCACCAAGGCTCCTTCAACAGTACCTTTCAAACCCATGACATCTACCACCGAGAAAGACAAGGGCAGCAGATGCACGGCAACACTGCCTCCTGCAAGTTCCCTTACAAGCCACACACCTTTACTGGGTTAAAATCCTGCATGGAACTCCCTTCCTAACAGCACACAGGTGTACTTACACCACATGGACTGCAGCAGTTCAAGAAAGTGGTGATAGGGCAATTTAAAATGTGCAATAAATGCTGACCCAGCCAGCAACACCTATATCCTGTAAAATAATTAATTAAACTGTATCCTTTAGTCATGTCTCAGCCCAGAAAGCTCAGGGCAGAACATATGATGGCCCATGTTAACTGAAACATTTTTTTTCCTGCTTACTTTGGTTATTTTAATTCTTTTTGACTGAACAGCAAGTGCTGGGTACCAGCAGTGGAACTAGCTTGGAGGGATTAGTGAATATTATCATAACTCTTCTTCCAACTGTCAATAGCATCCTCCTCCACAAGGCAGTTGTAATAGTGTGTGTGACCGATTTAATCTGTTCACATTGCAACTGACATTAAATAAAGTAGCAGATGATCTGGAGGAAGTTGAAGATGGAAATCAACCCTGAAGATCCTGTTGACATTTATAAATCACCCAAACTAAATTGGAGAGGCTTAACCAAAGTAACTGAGCTCTTCTATTAAATGAGTATTGCAGCTGCTTTCACAGGAACTAGAACTCAGAAACAAGCACCATGATGAATGGTAGAAATTAGTGATTAAAAATGATGAATAATTGCTCATATCTTAAAAGCAGTCTCTTCCCTTTGCTGTCTCCTCACAAAAATATATTAGCAAGAATTGGGTTCCTGATTTTGAAGTCAAATGGACAGCTCCAACTAATCCTGCTTGAGAAATTTTGTCACAGTATGATGAGCAATTTGTTGTGAATGTTCTGAGGCAGAATTGAGGCAAATGTGGTAGATGAAAAGGAGGAATTGTTTATGAACAAGATGTTGGAAGATGCACATTCGCTACATGTTTTAATAAATAATGGGAAGACAGTAGATTTCTCCAGCCTCTACGAGTGATCCATTCCAATCTATTCCAATAAGCTGTCCAAATATTCTGGTCCATCGATTGCCAAAGAACAACTGTTACTCAATACTCAGGGCATATAAAATTCATGCTGCAGCAAACAAGTACATTTGGCAGCCTGCTTCTTTGTATTTAGTACTTCCTGGTAAAATATTTCATTTGTTTGAAAATAATTTTAACCTTTTACTTCCGGTTGGGTTTGAGAGTCAATCGTTACTTGTGCGGATCATGTATCAAGATGTCATGTTGCTAATACTTTCTGCATTGCTTTCTTCCCTCAGTCTGTGATCTAATAAAAGACAATAAGGTAAACAAATAGTCCCTCCATGATGGTCCAATTGGTGAAAACACTGGAAAATGAGCCATACCGACCTACTGCAGTCCCAGTTCAATGGCTGTAAATCCACGTGAATTAATCTCAGTACCCCAGAGCCGAGGAGGCAAAAAATATCAGTCATCCTTCCCACTCCTGTTCACCACCTATGATTCCTGTTTGAAAATGCATAAGGAATGGCAGAACTGAACTTAACTTCAATGACTTCCATAGTCACAGAGTCAGCAGGGACAGTTTATTTAAACTTGATCATGAGATGTGGGCATTTATTATGCATCCCTACTTGCCCTCGAGGTGGTGATCGGGAGATCCAACTTTATGAGCTGTGGCAGTCCATATTCTGAAGGTACTTCCATGGTGCTGTTCAGAAGAGGCTTTTATGGTTTTGACCCAGGAACAATGAAGGAATGGCGATGTATTTTCAAATCAGGATGGTGTGTGACTTGGAGATGAATTAGGAGACGGTGGTGTTCCCATGCGAACCCTCCTTGGTTATGGGTTTGAGAGGTGTCTGGGATCATTTGCTGAACAATGACCATTATTTGAAATCTTTGTGACTTTCACATCCAACATCATAGCGTTCATACACAAAAGAGTCATAAAAAGGGATCACGAAAAGCTGACAGAAAGCTCTTGTGGACTCTGACCTTGGTCTCGTCACAGTGCTGACTGATGCTCAAATGATAATTTTGTCAAGGTTGTCCTTGGCTGACTAATCTTTTTTTTTCCATATTTTTCATGTAAACTGTTTGGATTTATCAAAGACATTTGTACTGTAGAATTAATACTTCCCATTTTAGGAATATAATTTTTTACTTCAAAGTCCCCCAAGTAAGATACAGGGCAACTTCAGCTTTGCATCAAAATTTGACCAGATTTTCACAGAATGATTCAAGCGGGAAAGGAGATGGATGGTTTAAAATAAAATGACAGCGATGTCATGTGGCATAATGACCAGCCTCTGTTTGCGGTTTCTTCAATCTTTGTGAGGGTTGAAGGGGTGAGGGCGGGGGTGGGGGTGTTATGAGTGCAGGCTTCCAAACTTGCCTGCACATCTTAACAGGCCAATAAAAGTTAGTTGAGGGCTTGCTAAAAGACACCTTGGCAAACCATCTGAATCTTCCTGGGGGCAACTGGTGCATGCCTCACACCAGCTGAAGGCAGGCAAGGAACATGTCTGGGGCATGTCCATGTTTTTTATAAGTTAAAGAGCTTGCATATTTTAATTTAAGATGGCAGAAGTCCACCACTGGTCAGGGGATAAACTAGCATATGGACATAGTGGTAATGTTGCTGCACTAGTAATCCAGAGGTCCAGGCAAATGCCCTGGGGACATGGGCTCAAATCCCAACATGGCAGCTGATGGAATTGAAATTCAGTTATTAAATCTGGAATATGAAGCTAGTCTCAGTAATGGTGACCATGGCACCTATCATTGATTGTCCTAAAAGCACATCTTGTTCACTGATGTCCCTCAGCAAGGAAACCTGCCATCCTTACCTGGTCTCCAGGCCCACAGTACTGTGGCTGACTCTTATCTTCCCTTTGAAATGGCCTAGCAAGCCAGTCAATAGGCCAATTTGGGACGGGCAACAATACTGATTTTGCCAGTGATGCACACAACCCATGAAAGAATTTAAAAAATCAGAATTTTGCCAGTTCAGAGGGTCATCACCCTCCTGGCATCATGTGGGCATTGGAGCAATGGACAAGACTGTTTGGACTCCACCTGAGCACCAGGAAGTATGCAGCTGCAAATGGATGTTTCACCCTCAGAAATGAAGGCCATTGAAGCTAAAGAACAGCAATCTCGACAGGACAGGCAAAGCTGACCAGGCTTCAGGAGGCCACAGGAAAGGTAGAAGGGGGATGGAGGAGAGACAGACAGTCCTCTGAGCAAAGGATCCGCATACAGAAGTGAAGATACCTGGAGATGATTGAGCATCAGTGCTGAAGAAGACTGTGACTCTGTAGGCAGATGGTCATAGACACCTGTGCCATGGACAGTGCTAATCTCTGCAGCATCTCACAGGTAGCTGCACCCCAGTGCATCACCCAGGTGATAGATGCCTTCTTCACCAACACTAGACGGTGAAGAGTGGCTCAGTGGTTAGCACTGCTGCCTCCCGGTGCCAGGGACCCAGGTCCGATTCTGGCCTTAGGTGACTGTCAGTGTGGAGTTTGCACATTCTCCCCATGTCTGCATGGGTTTCCTCCGGGTGCTCCAATTTCCTCCCACAGTCCAAAGTTATGCGGGCTAGTTGGATTGACTATGCTAAATTGCCCCTCACATCCCAAGATGTGGAGGTTAGGAGGATTAGTGAGGTAAATATGTGGGGTTACAGGAATAGGGCAGGGGAGTGGGAGGGCCTGGATAAGATTCTCTGTCAGAGAGTCAGTGCAGACTTGATGGGCCAGCTGGTCTCCTTCTGCACCACAGGGATTATATGCACAAAACATCAGATTTACAACTGACGTATATGCACAGTACGTATGGACTAAGACTGTCCAAACTCATTTCTGATAGGACCCTTGTGGCATTTATCCCATCAGAGTCCCAAATGTTGTCAAAGAACAAAGACCAGTAGATACACTCTGCAATCACCTGGTTTCCTTATGTTGTTCTTAATGGCACTTCGGGAGTATTCACTGAGTTTGTCAGATACTTCTGTGGTTAAAAACAATTGTTGGCTTATATGTTACTTAACAGTAGAAGAAAAATATCCTACAAGTACAAATTTGTTTCCTTCTCCCCCCAGGTAGGTAGGAAGGTGGAGCTGTGAATGTATTTTTTATATTGTGTTAGGGATCCCTGTGGAATTTTTATTGGTGCCATGTTTTAAATGTAGTTAATTTCTACTGTTTTAGTTCACCTAATGTGAACCAGCTTTATCTCTGATCAATCATTAACCTTTACTTCAAATATATTCACTGACCTTTCTGTCACTGTGACAGAATGGTGAGTTCCATCGCTGGAAGAATGGTGAACCAACCATTGATAAATTTAACATTGTCAGGTTAACAACCTGGAAATAAATATTTTGAACTTTGCATTCAGTTCCAGCATCATATCTGCTGGCGATAGGTTTAAAGAACTGCTCATTGGAAAGGTGAGCGAATCATATTTTGTAGTTGAGCTTGTAAATCCGCTGGTACATGAAGCTTTAAAAATAAGACAAATGTGCAAGTCCATTGAGCAATCTTCTCAGCACAAGTCAAATTGCAACACTAGTAATAGTCTCGAAAATCAAAAGATAGTGGCTGTCTCACCAATTTCTACAGGTGCACCATAGGAAGCATCCTTTCCAGCTGTATCACAGCTTGGTATGGCTCATGCTCTGCCCAAGACCGCAAGAAATTACAAAGGATTGTGAATGTAGTCCAGTCCATCACGCAAACCAACCTCCCGTCCATTGACTGCATCTACACTTCCAGCTGCCTCAGAAAAGCAGCCAGCATAATCAAGGATCCCCACGCACCCAGGACATACTCTCTTCTACCTTCTTCCATCGGGAAAAAGATACAGAAGTCTGAAAACATGTACCAATCAACTCAAGAACAGCTTCTTCCCTGAGGCCATCAGACTTTTGAATGGTTCTATCACACATTAAGCTGATCTTTCTCTTCACCTTATTGGTAACTGCAACAATACATTCTGCACCTGCTCCTTTCCTTCTCCTCTATGTGTTCTATGAATGATATGTTTTTGTCTGTAACAGCTCGCAAGAAACAATACTTTTCACTTTATCCCAATACATGTGACAATAATAAATCAATCAATTAATGATGCCAAACTAATTGTTAAGTGTTTGCTGGCTTCAGGCACAAATGAAGGGAAGTCATCATCCCAAAAATTGTATTTCTTGTCAGACTAGAGGCAGGAAAGGGAGTGGTTGGGATCAAAATCTTTGCTGCTTAAAAATTCTGGTGAATTAAAAACAAACAACATTTTAAGACTATGGATCATACATGTGTTGATAAGCACACTCTTTGCGTGCCAATTTTGAAATATATTATAGCAAGGGAAATAAATTGCATGGTATTTAAAGTTTAAACCACCCGAAATGAAAGAAATGTCACAATTTGTTTATTGGCCAAGATAGGTCCCACATTTATGAGTTTTATGATCAGTTACAATCAGACGACCTTTTCGACTCCAGCAGCTTAACCAACCTGTTGCAGCACAGGAAAAGGTCGTTCGGCCCACTGTGTCTGTGCTCACATTGAACCTTTCAGAGTGTCAGGTCCACAAGGAACCCATGGCTAAGGACAAAAACAAGAAGCAGACAAATCAGTCACAGCCCGAGGGCATTACCTCATGAAAAAAGAAGTCTATACATGAAGAGACAGACATAACAGCCAGCCAGTAAGAGATGGATTAATATCACCAACTGCTGAAGGGAAACTTATCTGCAAAATAGAAGCATGCCAACCTGAATCAAAGTCATAAAAAAACTCAGCCTCTTTGATCAATTCTTCAATAAAAAGTTACCAGCACATTTTCCATGTCTGTCGGTAATAGTAGTACCTGCCAGGAATAACAGGAACTTCTATAAATAATAGTATATATCAATGATAATAAAATCTGTTGGTAATAACAAAATGTACCAGTGATTACAGAAACTGCCAGTGATTACACATAAACTGCCAGTGACTATAGAAACTGCTAGAGATGACTGAAAAACTGCTAATTTGACCACAAGTCAGTGACAACAGAATGTGCCAGTGACGACAGAAGTTACGAGATAACATTATCTGCCAGTGCTACTAGCAAAAGTTGCCAGTGATCATAGAATGGGTCACTTGAATCTGCCGGTGATAACAGAATCCGCCACTGGTAACAGAAGCTTTGCAGCAAAAGGGAGAAGTAACAAAGGGAGAAATGAAGGTAATTATCTAACTTAGCCTCATTCACTGTAAAATAACCTGTAACAGACAGAAGACACACACATACACAAACAAACTGATCTGGGACATTTGTCACAATATCACTGTCTGTGTGGAGTCTGCACATTCTCCGTGAGTCTGCGTGGGTTTCTTCCGGGTGCTCCGGTTTTCTTCCACAGTCTGAAATACGTTTTGGTTAGGTGTACTGGCCATGCTAAATTTTCCCTCCGTGTACCCAAACAGGCGCCGGAGTGTGGTGACTGGGGGATTTTCACAGTAACTTCATTGCAGTGTTAATGTAAGCCTACTTGTGACACGAATAAATAAACTTAAACTTAATGCAGTTTAATTCATCACCCTCCTCCACACAGCTCAAGAAAGCTGATAGTTAAGATATCCCCAGGCAGCAAACGGTCTCATGGGAAAATTCAAGACAGCCTCAAGAGCTGCTGCAGCTAAAACACCACATAATTTTGAGGAAATACTGCATAGCTTTTTAGCTGATGCTTTCACCGACTTCTGCAGTGGAATTGCTGGCAATTATGAGCAAGTAGATAAAGGAAATTGGTGACTCAACAGGTTTAAAAGAAATGACCAGTTATTTATATACAGCAAGTGAATTATTTTTGCCACTGGTTTCCGCTCGCCTACTCGTCATATTTTCTTGCAAGATGTTATGGTGCTCTATAACTGTGGAGCTCCAACCCTTATAGTGTGCCTATCTTTTTTGTTAGCAGTCCTCATGTGGTTTACTTACCCAACATTTTGAAAAAGGTGGGCTGACTCACATCTGATTGAAAGCAAAAGTGCCCAATGGAATGCACCACTGACTTTGTAGACTGCTTTCAAAAATACATCTGAAACTGCAGGAGAAATAACTTATTTTCACATCCAGAAATCCCAATGTGACTAACTCAAGATCTTCCCACTGTAAAGCTTCAAGCACTGCCTTTCAATTACAGGCAGATAGATATTCATAGAGTCCTGAACACCGACACATTCTCCCTTCATCATTCTGTTAGTGTGCAGTTCCTGCTCCATACGTTATCAGAGTGTAAGATTTCTTTGAGAGTATTTTTTACGTGGTTCTGTCAATTAATAGGGAATACTGCTCGAAGTTAATGCTGCAGTTTGTTTTTGAAAATTGGAAGTGAGCAATTTCCTCATTGTTCTGCCACCTCATTATCAGCTTCATTTACTCTTAATCAGTGTAACACAAAGCGTATCCATTCATCATTGGTGTTGACTTGATGATCTGAATTGGTGGCTCGAAAACCACAGCAATTTTACTCATTCCCTGAGAAATGTGAAGCATTACATTTATCCAGCAACAAAATCTGGGCAATAGTCTTGAATAGTTCCTCAGTTTTTATGTAAGATTTTCATTAAAAAATAACTGATTCCAATGGAGAGAATTTACGTTTCCTACAATTTGCACTTTAATATTGCAAATCTGCAAGAAATTCTATGAAAACCATGTCTCTTTCCTTGAATTGGATTGTGTTTATCTATGTCAAAATGAGAGTCAATAATTTTGTAATCTTTTTGCCACCACTAATGGTGTTATTTGGGGAGACGGTTTAGCTCAGTTGACAAGATGGCTCATTCATGATACAGAGCAACGCTAGCAGCGTGGGTTCAGTTTTCGTGCCGGCTGAGGTTATTCATGAACTTCTCAACCTTGCTCTTCACCTGAGGTGTGGCAATGCTCAGGTTAAATCACCACCAGCCTATGGTTATCTGGAACAATGGTGACTTTACCTTTATTAATGAGTTTTAAACTCCTGAATGTTTAACCTCCTGAACGTAGGAAAGGAAAGTAATTCTGTTGTGGTGTGTCACGGCCAACTTCAGGTAAAATGTAATCTGGCAAAGGGTGCTATAGAATGTGTAGTGACTTCTGTGAAATACAATTAAAAAAAAGAATAATATGAACTAGTGGAGGGAAATCTTCTCTGTTTGGGAAACTGTATTGGCAGGATAACCTCTTGGTTCATCCTACAGAGCACAGTTGCACAGGCTGATTGCCTTAGGTGAAAACAAAACATCTGTACATGAACAGTGGTGTTGCTGGCGTTATCTACAACTTTGTCCATTCACATTTTCCCCTACCTGTCTACGGTGCTGGTTCCACTATGAAGGAGGCATAAAGTGCAGCCAAGAAAATACGCAACTATTTCCAGTAACCTGGAAATATATACATAGTATTTTATCTAACATTACTGAGAGTCCTCTATATTTTAATTAGGGACCTCTATACTATCAGTGCCTTTGCTTTTTGTCTTTACAAATCACACAGATAATTGACTACCGAAAAGAAATTGAAACACAGGAAAATAATTTATGGCAGAATATTAAGTTCATGATGGGCTGAGAGAAGATGGCTCAGTGTCTAGTCGATGGGTCAATGTCTAGTAGAAGATAGCTCAGTGTCTAGTCATGTGCAGGAAACACAGAAATAAGGATAGCATGTCTCCATTGGTTTTTTTAACCCACTGCATGACCATATTATTCCCACGACTCCTGGCCTGTTAACAGGCATGATGATGACACCCATGAACCAAATTCAACTCCAATATTTAAAGGAACATTCTAAACATGAAATTTGATGGCATTTAGAGTTGGGAGCAGAGCAAAACAAATTGACAGAATGGAATACACATATTCAAAAGCTGCGTATTGTTATAATGATGCCTCCCTTCCAAGCCACTCAACACACTGACTTGGAAATATATTAGCATTCCTTCACTGTCACTGGATCAAAATCCTGGAACTCCTTCTCTAACAGCACTGTGGATATACCTACACCACAGGGATTGCAGCGATTCAAGATGGCAGCTCACCAACACCTTCTCAAGGGCAATTAGGGATGAACAATAAATTCTGGCCTAGCTAGTCACACCCACATCCCATGAATGAATTTTTTTTAAAAATGTGATGTTGTAAGGGCCCGTGGGGAGCTACTTTTCCCTACCGATGGGAGGAAGAAGCCTATCAATGAAATCAGCATGGCTGGATGTTTCCCATGAAGTTAGCAGGAGTATGGTGCCACAAACGTGGATTCAATGCTTCCTGAAATTGGGAGATTAATCACTAAAGCAGGGCTTGAAAACTAAGCACAGTAGCACACTCAGTCATATCCTGATGTTTGTCTTCTACTCCTGACTCTGCCAACTCAATCCTATTCCAGCACATTGCTCCTCACACCTAGCCCTCTCACTTCCTCATATCTCCACCTGTCTATCCATCAATGATACTCACCCTCATCCTTTCCCTCATAGTCACCATCAACACGTGCACTTCAAAATATGCCACTATTTCTCATAGGTCCTTGTTTTCCTTCTTTGCAGAACAAAGCACAGAACATGAGGGAGAGGCAGTGAACCTGAGATTGCCCTCCAGCCACCTCTCATCAGACAGTGGCAGAGGAGATGGTGTTGGACATCTGTCGAGTCTCATCATACTGGACTATCAATGTTGGGAAGATGGAGACCTCTCAGCTATCTGATGATAGAATTAAACATCATGCACACAACACTCTGTCATGTTGATCTAACTTCAGCAGCAAGTGAAACATGATCATTGGCACACTCAAATAAATCATTCCAGAGAGTTCTAATTCATGTATTTCGTCTCCCACAGGGATTTCAGGCATCCCATAGCAAGTGGTGTAGGAGGATGATAACTTATCAGAGTAAGTCACACACCCTGAGGGTGCACCATCACAGGTCTTAGGCAGACCTGGCTCAAGTTCTTACTGGCTACAGAGAAAGCTGAATTTTCATTGGTGACTCACACAACACAAGTGCACTGTGGAGGAGATAGGTACAGCTGTGGGGAGTTTCCAAGCTTCACTCAGTTAGGCACAGCTACGGGACTTCGGGGGAAGAGGATCCAATGAAGCAGCCACAGCAAATGTGCATGTTTGTTGTGAGATCACAGGAGTCCATCTCAAGCACGAATGGAATGATGCTGCAGGTCTTGGTGATAAAGGCACCTTTGTGATAACTTCATCCATGGAAATATTATCCATTTGCATGGAACATCAAATGAGGTGATCTCAGGAGTGTTTGCAGGTTTTCATTAATGGCTTGCACACGATGAATGCCACTTTAAATAGGATTCAGCATGCAGTAAGTAGCTTTGGCTGTTGCTTACCCCACTGAACTGCAGCAAAGTGTAATCCAGCTTATTGCTAGTAGGGAAGTGTGGGTAGGCCATGAGTGGGATGACGGTAAAAGGGGCCATGCAGGTAAGGACATGGCTCAGAGTAGTCCCATTTCTCACCTGTTGCTCCCACTTCAGTCAGTACCCAACATGCTGCCTTGTTTCCCATTTTTGCAGTGTGTTTCTACACGGTATATGCAAGGCCCTCATGAGTTCTAAAAACCAGGAGGCATTAGCCAAGAGCTGTTCAACAGTCAGTGCAGGGATTTCTAAATATGTATTCATTTATGGGGAAGTGAGTGTTACTGGCAAGGCGAGCATTTATTGCTCGTCCGTAATTGCCTTTGAGGTGGTGGTGAGCCGTCTTCTTGAACTGCAGTCCATGTTACCGAAGCAGCCAGCCTCTGCTTAAGCCACAGGGATTGCACTATGTAGAAATGCTAAGGAAAGGAAGAGTAAAGATATGTAGCTGCACAAGGGTATATTACATGGGGTTTCTTATACATTATTAGAGTGTTAAGTTTCTATTTTATTTTTGAGCCGTGTGAATCTTATTTGTTTCCACCACTTCCCCGTGATGGCCTATTTTTGGTTACATAAGAACGAGAAGCAGGAGTAGGCCATCTGGTCCCTAAAGCCTGCTCTGTCATTCAATAAGATCATGGCTGATCTTTTTGTGGACTCAGCCCCACTTGCCCACCCGCTCACCATAAACCTTAATTCCTTTACTGTTCAAAAATTTATCTATCCTTGCCTTAAAAACATTCAATAAGGTAGCCTCAACTGCTTCGCTGGGCAGGGAATTCCACAGATTCACTTCTTGTGTGAAGAAGTTCCTCTTCAACTCAGTCCTAAATCTGCTTCCCCTTATTTTGAGGCCATACCCCCTAGAGTTCTAGTTTTACCTGCCAATGGAAACAACCTCCCTGCTTCTACATTACCTATTCCCCTCATAATCTTATATGTTTCGATAAGATCTCCCCTCATTCTTCTGAATTCCAATGATTATAGCCCTAGTCTACTCAGTCTCTCTTCATAAGCCAGGTTGCACTATGTAGAAATGCTTCCTGGCAAGTGATAAATGGTAAGTGATAAATGGTAAGTGATGAATGGTAAGTGATGATTTGATGTCAAACAATGGGGATGGGGCGGTGGGGTTGGGGGACTGTGAAATGGGTGTTTGATAGTTTACAGGGCTACCCTGTAATAGGGAAAACGAGGGTGGAAGTGGCTTTTGCATATAATTGTCAGATGGGTAGACTGATGGATCCTAAGTGAAATCCTAAGTGAGGACATGTGACATTGGCCATATCACATTCTGCCTCCTCTTCCTTGGAATGTTCTGATGAGGCAGTGTGTTCTGCATCTTGTTCCTCCGCAGCTTCAAATCTTGCTGCTATGTAATGTTGTTCAGGGCACAGCAAACCAAGATCAATCTCAATACCACATTTAGTGCATATGGCAAGACACCTCCATGTTTACCTTGGCACCTGAAGCACATCTTCAGCATGCTGATGGCTTGCTCAGTGACACATGTGGTTGTGATATTGTGTTCATTGTATTGCTCCTGGACTTCATGGCTTGCCGGTCGTCAGCTATATTTTACGTGGATGTCCCTCGTCTCCAAGCAGCCAGCTGGTAAGTTGAAGTTGCAGCATGAAGAGATTAGGGATTTTGAACTGGGAAGTTTGCAGTCAACCACACAAACATCATCTTGTGGCTGCACACCAGCCAAATATTGAGCAAGTGGAAGGCCTTGTGGGTGGTAAATACTCATGTGTGATCTAGGAATACTTTAGTCATCATGTGGGTGAATATCAGGACATTCTGTGTCAATATGATGTCATTTAGGGCTGCTGACATTATAAATGGAAAAAACTGGCAGATTTGCCTTTCCTAACCAACAATCCATCAGTCACCTGTCTCATGCATTCATTGACTCCTATTGTGAGATCCTGCAAATGTCTCTCGCACAGCCCTGGCAGGAGCCAGGGGCAAACAAGTTAAGAGCAGTGCTGACTTTGGCAGCCAATGGTTATGCTCGGCCACAGAGTGCACTCGGCAGCAGATCCTGTTCCAGCAGGTTGCAACTGTCTGACATGAGACTCTGAGTCTCCAGAGAGACTGGTGTTCCAACATTTTGAGGGAGCTGATTATATGCCTGGAGGCCCTCTGTGTGTATGGCCTCTTGTGAGCTACACCCACCCGCTGCTTCCCTCTTCCCTGTGGAGCTTCAGGTCTGTGAGGAGTGGCTATTGCTGCTTAACGCTGCAGGACACCTTGGCCCCTATCCGAGACTCAAAGTAGAATACTGTAAGCGGTACCCAACAGATCAGAGCTTCAATGAGGAGATCAAATGTACAAACCTCAAACTGCGAAAATAACCTCTCAGCACAAATACTGTGAACAAAGTCTTCCACACAGATGGGTGAGAAAGCAGCAAGAGATTTCAATACATATTGGCATATTTCTGTCTCATAACTTCAGCCCCTCAATTGCCAATAATCTTGCCTTGCTTTCACTGGCAAGATCCAGGAAGACCAGGAAATCCATAGATCCACGGTTAAATTGCAAAAGCTACATTAATATTGAGAGAGATTAACATATTGAAATTGACAAACCACCTCGAGGTCTTGTTCACATAGAATCTAATGCACTGCAGTTAAATACAGAAGTTGACACATTCTCGATATGCTGTCAATTTCCTGGCTTTGAACACCTCGCCTACTTCCAAACCCACATGTTCCTGTAAGGTAACATTCAGGCCATTGAAAGAAAAGGAGAACATATTCCTGCTGAATGTCTTTCTCCTAAAGTACAATGACGGGTGCAGTTTTCTGTGTTTAACAGAATAAGTGGACAGTTAAGATTTACAGTTTGCAATTGTGAGATCGCCTAGAACGGGTCCAATGTCCACAGCTCTGAGTTTAAGACTAGATGACCAGAGGAAAAGAAAACTAATATGTTGACAGCCTGAAAGCATTAAGCCGACTCATTTTTCTACACCTTATTCAGACCACTGGCAAGATAACATCATTTAAAAGAAATAAATGGAAGAAAGGCTTCAAGAATGAGGCAGGGATTGTTACTAATTCCAAAACCATAAACGAAATGCAGTACTGGTGGGAAGCTCAGTTAGATAGTTGGAATAAGCACTCTCCTGAGGCTGCAGAAGAGCAATGCAATTAGACTAGATTGTGGTAGACATAAGAATAATGTTTTCTGTGCATAATAATGTTTGTGCATGTAGAACTATCCCAACGCTTAAAGAATACAAACTCTTGAAAGCAAGGAAGTGATATTACATGCAGAAAATAGATAGGTTGGTGGAATGTGCAGGCCTACAGCCAGCAAACACTAATTTTTTGTAATCCGCTGGCAAGGTCGGCAGCATAGCACAGAGTGGGCCACTGCACATGCGCTGATATATCAGTGCGGAGATTAGCACATGTGCAGTAGCCCCGCACTACCAGCCTCTCGATTGCTGCCCCCCCCCGGCCAGCCCTGACCACCCACTGCCCCTCCCCCCACTGGCACTCCCAATCTTCCGATCTGGGCCTCTCCCCCAAGGACAGGCCTGACAACCTCACCCCGCCACAGTCACGACCACGCACTCCGATGGCCAGCTTCAATTGCTGGCCTCCCTATCTCTGTCACCTCGGCCGAGTGCAGGTGGCAGCGGACCCCCCACCGATCGCCCCCCCCCCCCATAGAGGCCTCGCCACTAGGGTACCCGCCCCCTCTCTGACCCCACCCTCTTGGCACTGCCTGATGCCCGGTGGGTAGTGCCAATGTGCCCCCTTGGGCAGTGCCACTTTGCCCCTTAGCCAGTCTGGCCCACTGGCACTGCCAAGCTGGTAATGCCCAGGGTAATGCCCTTACCCTGACCTCCTGGGGGGCATTGATGGCCCCCTTCACTCCAGTGAGGTTGGGCCACTAGCTTCCCGCAAGTGGGGAGCTATTGTAAACCCCGCTGGAGTGAACCACTCCTGGCTGGGGGTGGGCGGGGGGGTGGTGGGAACACTAGCGGGCCCAGAGTCTTCAGTCCTGAGCCCGCTAATGGGGTGCTAATGCTCATCTCCATAAATTATACAGCTCCACGCCAAATTCTGCCGTGGAATAGGCGGCGCCGGAAATCTGGCGGCCGGAGACTCACGGAGACCGTGGCACCCAGGGGGAAACCCGCTAAATAGCCTCCACTTGAGCAGCGCAGCGGGCTGGGAGAATCGCCTCCTATAAGTGTCTGAATGAGCTGGAAGGGTCGAGAATCAGAAGACATTGATTTAAGGATAATGGCAAAAGAACCAAAGGCAACACAATGAGAAACATTTTTACACAGTGTGCAATCAGGATCTTGAATCCACTTCCTAAGGTAGAGGCAGTTCAATTTGTAGCTTTCAAAAGGGAATTGATAATTATCTGAAGGGAAGAAATTAGCAAGGGAAATAGTGGGGCGGGTGGAATTAGTTGTGTTGCTCTTTGGACCTGATGGGCCAAATGGCCTCCTTCTCTGCTTTAACTATTCTATGAGACTAGAAATGGGACCTTTTGCAATACAGGCGAGGGCATGCATGAAATGCTGAATGAGGTTACATTATATATTTTCTTTATGTCTGGTGCACCATGTATCATACCGGGATAAGAAGAGGACAGTTGTACAGCAGCCAGGCCTGAAATGGCCATAAGGTCTTGTGCATGTGAAAGTAAGGGGCCTAATGTCGGTTTGAGGTCGTGATTTGCACTGAGGTAGCTGGCACCGATTGCACTCACAAAAATCAAGCCTTTGGGTCTATCTGCGACCAATGGGCAATTTTTGAATTTACTGAGCTGAATGTGGAGCCAGGAGGAGTGTTTCCTTCTTCCTGATCTACGCTGCCCCTGATTTGCTTCCATATTTCAGAGAACAAGGACGACAGTTAGACAATAGACTACAATAGATTAGAGGGCACACCCATGTTTGTTCAGTATTGCCATGTATTCCTGATCTATTTTTTTTTGGAAGACAAATATCATTATAATGAAAAAGTGGGGATTCTTTTGTAGAATACTGAAGTGTGAGGTTGACCATTTTTGCAGGAAAAAAAAGCAAATTATTACCTAAATGGAAAGCAGATTCAAAATGTGTCTGGGCAGAGGGATCTGAGTGTCTATGTTCATGAATCGCAGAAAGGTATGCAGGTGCAGCATTTAATTAAAAAGGCAAATGGGATATTGGCATTTATTGCAAAGGGACTGGAGAATAAAAGTAGACAAGTTTTATTGCAATTGTATAGGGTGTTGGTGAGACCACATCTGGAGTATTGTGTCCAGTTTTGCTCTCCTTATTTGAGGAAGGATGTAGTGGCAATAGAGGCAGTTCAGAGGAGGTTCACCAGATTGATTCCAGGGATGAAAGACTTGAAGCATGAAGAGAGATTAAACAGTTTGGGCTTATACTTGCTAGAGCTTAGAAGGATGAGAGGGGATATGATCAAGGTATATAAAATTTTAAAAGGAATTGATAAAGTAAATGTAGACCAAATGTTTCCTGTAATGGGACAACTTTGAAAAGGATGTTACAGGTATAGGTTGAGAGGCGGTAGATTTAAAACTGAGATGAGGAGGAACTATTTCTTGCAGAAAGTGGTGAATTTGTGGAACTCGCTGCCCTACAGCACGGTGGAGTCTGAATCGTTGAATGGTTTCAAGAAGGAGATAGATATATTTCTAATGAAGAAAGGGATATGGGGAACAGGTGGGGAGATGATTTTGAGACCAGGAAGAGATCAGCCATGATCTGATTGCAGTAAGAAGTCTCACAACACCAGGTTAAAGTCCAGCAGGTTTACCGGGAATCATGAGCTTTTGGAGCGCTGCTCCTTCATCAGGTGAGTGAAGGTTAGTTCACAAACACAGCATATATAGGCAAAGGCAAGATAATTACACATTGGAATGTGAAGAATGGTTGGAATGCGAGTCTTTACGGTAATCAAGTCTTTACAGGTAAGGACAATGTGAGTGGAGAGAGAGCTAATCACAGGTTAAAGAGGTGTGAATTGTCCCAAGCCTGGACAGTTCATCGGATTTTGCAAACCTAGGCAGTATGGTGGGAGTTACAAGTAATGTCACATAAATAATGAAGTGCTTCTGTGCGGTACGGTGGCACAGTGGTTAGCACTGCTGCCTCACAGCACCAGAGACCAAGGTTCATTTCTGGCCTTGGGTGACTGTCTGTGTGGAGTTTGTACATTCTCCGTGTCTGTGTGCATTTCCTCCGGGTGCTCCGGTTTTCTCCCACAGTCCAAAGTTATGCAGGTTTGACGGACTGGCCATGCAAAATTGTCCCTTAGTATCTCAGGATTTGTAGATTAGGTGGATTGGCAGGGTAAATATGTGGAATTACGGGGACAGGACCTGGATGGGATGCTCTATTGGAGAGTCAGTGCATACTCAATGGATCGAATGGCCACCTCTGTATTGTAGGGATTCTTTGATTCTAAATCACCGACTTTCATAGATTCCCTTTACTTAAAGGGTGTTAGACAAGTCTGCTGGCAGCCAAGTGTCGGTGCATTAACTATAGCAGTGTGCTTCCCTTGCAAATACTTCATACACTTTTCACATGCAACATTTTTAGAAAGAAGGGAATGATTTTACTCTTTAAATACGAATGCTTGATAAATTTTGATTGCTTACATTTCTTTGCCACTGCTGCACAAACAATAGGATAAATCTAATTCAGTTCTAATCAATCAATTGGTATTTCTAACACAGTAGCTTGGCATACATATTTGATGCTTTCTGTCTTTTAAGTTGCTGGTAACCAAGCAACAAATATTCTCCTACTCTCTATCTGCACCTGTACACCCCAAGCACAATTACAATGATATCAAGCCAACAGAGGCCAACGTAACCAAATCATTTCCCTTTTTCAGTTGTGATTCTGGAATGTTCTTATGTACTTATTGTAAATAGCAATAAGATATTGCACCAGGGAATATATTATTCACATGCAACATGGTAAATTGAGAGCCAATTACCTGCAGTTCTCAGGATATAGCGACAGGATGCTGAGAGCTGTTTACTCCTGATGCTCACTGAACTAACTCCCAATTACATGCACAGCAACCAGTGTGCCAGCTGCTAGTGGGGAGCCCTAATAAGGTGCCTTTTAGTCTGAGGCCTGGTATGCAGAGAGTACCTGATTGTGAATTGTAAATGCATGCACAGGGGTACAAGCAGTCAGTAGCACAAAAAAGAAAAGAAGAATAAATAGCCATTTCACTCACTACATTTGAAGAAATTACACAGTGTGCGTTATTTCCATGAAGTAGTAAAAATGGCACAGCAATAAGACAGAGGCTGGAATAACCAAAAGAAAAACCTCTAACTTTATTTCCTTTGGTTCACACGACCCTCAGTCATACTGAAGACATACATCCAGAAATTTTCATAGAATCGAAACTTATGACTGTATAACTGTAAACCAGCAGTGAGTTAGTACCTTTCAGAGAGTGGCTAAAGAAGGAAACTGGGGAGAAAAAGAAAAAGAGAATAAGCAGCATTTAAAATTTACAAAGGCCTTCTTCCTGAAAGGAGTTGGAATTCAAATACACGGTCCTTTCACCCCTAGGGTCACAAGCTCGAGCTTAACCCTGATTGATTGAGTGATTATCTCCTCTAGCTGTGAGCAACCTACAGGTTTCTTTGTGGATTTTGGGGCATCAATAACCCAGTTTCTAATGGATATGGGAACATAACACTGGTACTAATTGGCATGAAGCAGTCAGTGATTCTCTTTTGAGATTGGGACTGAGACACATCGAGAGACAGATTGGAGAGATTTCTCCTCTGTTTAATATTTCAGACCCAGTATACACTTTCAACCTGCGTGAAACAGTGTGAAATGCAGCAGATACTAATAGCATCCAATGGCAAGTGAATCCGCAGTTGCTGTTGACTGGAGTTTTTAAAAGTAAAAGTTCCTGAACTTTGCAATATCTGACCTTGGAATGTTTTATGTCCAAACTGTTAAGCATCCCTGTCCCTAACCAGCATAAAAACCTGTGTGATCATCTGGATATTTTGGAAAAAGTTGACAGAGAAATGCTGCTAACATTTTGCCAAATTTCACACATAGTTTAATACAATAGTATCAGATAAAATCATTTATCATATAACGGACAATCCAGAACTTTTAAATTGCTGTATATTAAACTAAAACAGAAAGGAAAACAACCAGAACTCTTGCCATCCATTGCACATTTACACAATGGTGTCAAGAAAAAATGTGAAACAACATTCTTGTATGTTTGGTTTGACAAAAAGCAGTGTGTTTGTTTTATTTGCAAAATGTCACACAGAAATGAAGCATGAATGTGCATTATGTTGTGTGCAGGTCAAATCAAAATTTGCTTTTGAAACATGTTTTGATGGAGTTGCTGTTCCTTTAAGTGGAAGCAACAGGTCTTACCAAAAAATGGCAGTGTTGTTTTCAGTGAGAAAACCAGTGTGTTTCTCTCCAGAGAAACCAGCCGGTTTTCTCTTCAGATCTAACGACACTCTGGTAAAATAAATCAAGAGGGAGTGTTTCCCAGCCTCATTCAGGAGTGTTTCCCAGCCTCATTCAGCGGGTGCAGGGCCTAAGCACATCAGCAAAACTTGGTTGCAGAGAGATCAGGGCATGCCATTTTTAAAGGGCATCCCGATCATAACGAGTAAATCTCCCACCCTCAGCCCACCACAGAGGTCTCAGGAGCTCCCCTCCCAACCCCTGATTGGGGTTGGCTCCTTCTACCACTGCCCCCCCTCCATCCGATAATCGGACTATTTCCTCATATCCTCCTTCAATCATCGACCTATTCTTCCCACCTCCTCCAATCATCGGTCCGCTCTCCCCCCGCCCCACTGATTAATGGTCCCTTCTATTCCCCCTCGATCATTGGCCCCTTCTCCCCCATCCCTCTTCTCCATTGGACTCCCACTGGGGCCCGTCCCTTGGCACAAGTTGGCATTGTCATGTTTACACTGCCAGGTTAGAATGGGCATGGTACCAACCTGGCAATGCCAACTTGTACCAAAGGGCATGGCCAGGGCTCTGTCTGGTCATGCCCCTCTCCCTCAGTGACTATACTTACCATTACACCCCCAGGGAGACCCCGACAACGGTTCACATCTGTGTGACCCTGTTGTAAACTGTGCCAATGTCACGTGGCATTGGCACGGTGTCAATATCTGGTGGGGGGGGTGTGGGTTAACATTTAAATCTATTCAAATGAATGTCAAACAGGTTAATACCTGTTATGGGCATGAAACTGCTAACATCGTCAGCAAGGGGCAAGGAAAATCTGAAATTGCGTTCTCGCCGGTGAGTACTGCAATTTCCAAATCTTGAGCCTCCACTGGCATTCACTTGGATGGCAAACACGGGCTCAAAATTCCCCCCTACTTCTTCTGCCCTAAAGAAGGCAAACCATGTCACATTTCAGTGCTCCTTTTGATCCTTCGGGTACAAGATGTCATTGTTTGGAATAAGCACTTGAAATGTATTATCTTTCTTGAGAGTAATTTGCAATCATTTTTGATGGTTATTATTTGCTACTTCTCAGTCGTGCCTATAGTTTTAAGTTTATTAGTGTCACAAGTAGGCTTACATTAACACTGCAACAAACCACCATCATTCCAGGCTTGCAGTGAAAGAAATAGTGGAAGGTGAATTTTCTCCACTGAAGATGGAAAACAAATCAGATCTGCAGTTGGAAGCTACACTGCTATGAAGACATTTCAAAGATACTTCATAGGTTTGCTGTGATCTCCATCAGGCGCTCAAGGGAATGGCTGTTTACACTGGACTTTGCTGGGGTGGGATTCTCAACAAAGCCAAAAGTGTTTCCAACAGAATGAGTGTGTATAATAAATACCCAATTGGCACAGATGGCACCAAACAATTGAGAAATCACCATTAGAAAACAAAAACAACTTATATTTACAGAGTGCCTTTAATGTAACAAAACATCCCATGGCATCTCGCAGTTGATCTTTCTCTGCACCCCAGCTATGTCTGTAACACTACATTCTGCACTCTCTCCTTTCCTTCCCTATGTACAGTATGTTTTGTCTGTATAGCGCACAAGAAACAATACTTTTCACTGTATACTAATAGATGTGACAATAATAAATCAAATCAAATCAGAAAAAGTGTCATTACTAAACAAAGTATGACACCATAAGGAGGTATGAGATCAGATGATAAAAAGCTTGGTCCATGAGGTGGATTTGGCCTAGTGTCAGCGAGGTAGAGAGGTGCAGGGAGGGTATTCTGGAGCTTGGGACTTAGGCAGCTGAAGGCATGGCCCTGATGGTGCAGCCATTATTCCTGGGAATGTACAAGAGGCCATTATTAGAGGAACACAGATTTCTCAATGGATTGTGCTGCTGGACGAGTTTACAGGTATAGGGAGGGATGAAGCCATAAAGGGATCTGAAAACAAGGAGATTTTTAAAATCAAAATTTTGCTTGATCAGGGAAGTGTTGTAGGTCAGACTGTAGGAGTGATAGGAAAATGGGACTTGGTGCAAAGTAAGATGTGGCAGTAGAGTTTTGGATGACCTCAAGTTTACAGAGCAAGGATTGTGGGAGACCAATCAGGAGTGCATTGAAATAGTCAAGTCTAGAGGTAATGAAGGCATGAATGAGGGTTGCAGCAATCGGTGAGCTCAGACAGGGCGAAGTTGGACAATTTTACAGGCGTGAGTAAGTCTTCTTGGCGATGGCATGACTGAAGTTGGAAGCTCATCTCGGCACCAAGATTGCAAACAGCCTAATTTAGATTCAGACTCCTGCCAGGGAGAGGGATGGAGTCAGTAGCTAGGAGACAGTGTTCGGAATGAGGACCAAAAACAAATGGCATCAGTTTTCACAATATTTAATTTTTAATGTAGAAAAGACCAAAAAATTAGAGATTGGGATGGGGTATCAGGTGATGCCTATAAGCAGGTTTTCTTCGATTTAGACCAACAGGAAGTGCAATTAATTTTCTTTTTAATTGATTCTACAAAGAGCTACCAGAGCCAGGGGAGGGAAATTATTGGCAATGGAGGTCCAGAGGTCGAAGTTGTATTGTGGAAATGTGAGGATGGATGATTATCCTAGAGCTTTGCTCGATTACCTTTAGAGATCAGGCAGTATTTATACAGAGCTTTCCTTCATGAGATTACATGCACAGAGTAGTCTATAGCAGAGGAGATTATAAATTAGCTGCGGAAGTGACAAGCTTGATGGGCCAAATGGCCTTTTCTTGATCCATAACCTTCTGAAGTTACTTGAATGGCTTACTTATTAAGATTTTTGAGGTTTCCAATTGGAACCAAATATAATCACTGCTCAAGAGATTATTTTGCTTTCTCTTTCATGATTAACTTGTAACTTTTTGATAATATTAACAAATAAAGGTACATATCAGGATACAATTTTCCATTCTGGCTGCAACTGACAATCCAGATGAAAATTGCACTCAAAATTGCGTTACTTTTCTGATGAGGTTCACGTTTCTGCTTTGCATGCAAAAAATTGTAAAATCTTCCATGAATCATTGCAATTGGGCAGTGCTTTAGAGCACAATCATTTATTTTATTTACTTTGCATTCAAACATATTCCTCATTATATTTAACCAAGGTAAACTAGTGCAATTTCATTAATACAGTGGAAAATGCTTTTATTAGCAAAAAATAAGCATTTTAATCTGTGTCTGATCCACCAACAGTGAGTCACTTGATTTAGGAAGTACATTGGTGTAAAGCAGTCAGTTTCTTAGTGAATTAAATAGGTTTTAAAATAAAAACCAAAACTTTTGAAAGTGCCCTTGTGCTTAAAAAAAGCTTAAAGCATTTTCTCAAATGTAAATAATGTAATTGGCAGAACTCCCAATGATGATGAATTGATCTGGGGGTGTGATCAGTTTTGTGGACAGGACTGGCTTCAAGCACAAAAACCAATGTTAAAGTTGCGGAAACTTCATTTACACCAAGTGCTCGGGTTCCTTATATTTTGCACTCATTTGGCCAATTTGGGGCAAATTGCACTCAACCTAACGGAAATTCTAACCCTTGATATTTTAGGTATATTCCAATCTTTAACTTGAGCTTTTTTTAAGCCTCTGTAATTTAGGAATCTGTGATTCACAACTCCCTGTGTCTTCAAATGTGTCTTCATTCGCATTCATACTGAATTAACTTCTGGTAACATGCCCAGAATGATAAACAGAGCCTTTCTGACACAAGAGCAAGTTACTAAGGATATTGCAAATCTGAAAACAAAACAGAAAATACTGGAATGCTCAGCAGGTCGGGCAGTATCTGAAGTGAAAGAACCAGAGGAAATGTTTCAGGTCAGTGACCCATTTATCCTGTCCCTCTATTTTCTATTGGTTAACCAATCCTCTATCTAAGATAATTTCCCCTAATCTCATGTGATCTCATAGAAACCTATAAAACATTAACAGGATTAGGCAGGGTAGATGCAGGAAAAAGTTCCCATGATGGAGGAGTCCAGAATCAGGGGTCACAGTCTAAGGGTATGGGGTAACCCTTTTAGGATTGAGCCAAGGAGAAATATCTTCACCCATAAGACGCCTGTGGAATTTACTACCACAGAAAGCAGTTGAGGCGATATCATTGTATGTTTTCAAGAAGGAGTTAGTTACAGCTGTTGGGGTGGAAAGAATCAAAGGAGAGGGGGGGAAGGCGGAATCATGTTATTGAGTTGGATGATCGGCCATGATCATAATGAACGGCGAAGCTCAAAGGATCAAATGGCCTCCTCCTGCTCCTATTTTATGTGGTTTTATGTTCCTAAGAGTCAGCCCCCAAACCTGTGGAGCCAGTTAATAAGTTCATGACAGCTCTTTGACCTCAACTGCACCTCTTCACTTGAGTCAAATCTATTGATTTCATATACTCAACAACTGAGGATCCACAGCCATCTGGGCTGGGGAATTCAAAGCATTCACAACACTAGTGACCAAATTCCTCTAGACTTCAGCCTTAACTGATTGACCCTTTATGGTGGTAGCCATAGATTCCCCAGCTAGGGGAAACAACCTCTCAGCTTCAATCATATCAAGACTTCATAGAATCTTGTACATTTCAATGAGATCACCTCTCATGCTCCTAACTACCAGGCAACATAGACTTATGCCACTCAACCTCTCATAAGACGACAACCCTTTCATCTCACAACTAAAGCTAATGAACCTTCACTGCATTGCTTTCAAGACAATATATCCTCCATTGCTGGATCTGGTAGCATCTGTGGAGAGAAATAGAGTTAAGGTTTCAGGTCAATGACCTTTCAAGGAACATATCATGTATCCCTCTGACTCTTCAGGGACAGAGTAAGAAACCCTGTCAGCTGAAAATTCTGGCCCAGCATTTTCTATGTATATTTCAGATTTCCTTCATCAACAGGATTTTGCTTTGGCATCTTCTGTAGTCTCTCTCCTGAACAAATGTTATTTTATCAGATGGTTTGTTTTGGGGGGGGGTTCTCAAAATATATAATCTGTGGACATGTGATAATTGTGCCTTTGAAACAGGGTGAAATAGTCCATACAAATGTCTTTCTGCAGGATGACAGGGATTGTGAGATATAATTTGTAACACCCTGCGAATTTCACTATTATTAGTTCCTACAACCTACTAATTTCATTATGTCGGTACAACTTTTATTTTCATGCACCTGCATCTATGAGTCATTTAGGTATCAACCTTGGCTCAATTGTTAGTACTCTCAACACTGAGTCAGAAAGTTGTGTGCACAAGTCATGCTTCAGAGACTGGAACACAAAACTCTTGGCTGACACTCCAGTGTCACTCCAGGATGTCTTGCTCTATAGGAGGCAGTGCCTTTCACCTGCTCTCCCAGGTGGTTGTAAAAAATGCCATGGGTACTAGTTTGAAGAAGAGCAGGGGAGTTAGGCCTTGTGATAAACGCAAACAAAATGTCATCTACACTCAAATTCTCTCTCCACTGATGCTGTCAGACCTGAGATTTTCCAGCATTTTTATGTTTTTGTTTGAGTTAGGCCTAGTGTTCTACCCAATATTTGTCCCTCAATCAACATCACAAAAAACAGATTTACATGGCCGTTATCACATTGCTTGTGGGAACAAACTGGTTGCTACTATTCTTACATCACAACAATGACTGCATTTCAAAAACACTTTATTGGCTGTAAAGCACTTTCAAAACATTTGGAGATCCTGAAACACGCCATTTTAAGGCAAGTCTTTCATCTTTATTGTGGTCGCAAGGCCCCTTTAAATGGGAAATCCCTGAGGGCCACGTGATTGATCCGGACCCTACGTATGTCAAGGCGGGAAGTCAAGCCAATCGGGTGTAAGAGCGCATGTCCCGGGTCAGGAAGGATCCTCAGTTGGAGCCAGGGAGGAATGGAGAGTAGTTGCATATTTAGTTCTTTCAGACACTTGTTTGTAAATAACTATTTATCATTGATAGTAAACCCTTTTATACTTTGAGCCCCAATCTATTACACTGTCGATGAGGAAAAACTTTCAATCGTTATTAGGGATTGCAGTGTGTAGCTAGAGGGGGAAGCGAGTTGAGCGTCAAAACTATGAAGAGGCAAGGTACATAAGAACATTAAAATGCCTTTGATTGGAAAGATTGAATCATTTGGCCCAGAAGTGGAAAACTGAGGACAGAATATTGAAAGGCTGCGTTACTTCTTTGTAGCTAATGAAATCACAACAGATGAAAAGCAAAAGGTTATATTGCTCACAGTCCAAGGCTCACAAACTTACAGCCTAGTGAGAAGTCTAACATTGCCTGATGTTGCAGACACTATGGGGGCATCTTCGCAGCTCATGATGCTGGCCAATGGACAGGGCGAGCTGGTAAGATTGTGCAAGAGGTGAGAAATTGGGCACGAGACTGGTTTAAATAGGGAGAGCAATGGCAAGGTAAAGCTGAAAGGAATAGTGCAGGTTGTCCAGGTTCTCTTTCGATATGGCATCTGAATGTCCAGAATGGGGTTTGGGGAGGGAATCTATAACTCGATCCAACTACTCTGCACAAACATCAGTAGCACTCTTTCAATCACTGGGTGGGAATCAGAAAGCTTTCAAATTAAATCTGGCAGCAGGGAGGGCTGCCCTCTCTCCTCTGTCCTGTTCGTGTGTTGCATAGAAACTTTTGCTGAGTCCATCAGAAAGGATCTGGTCTCAGGCAGCGGAGGCATGCAGGTCAAAATCTCCCCGTACCTGGATGATGTTGCCATCTTCTGCTCAGACCTGATGTTTGTGTTCAGGCTACAGAACGTCTGCGGCCAAATTGAATTGGCCTCTGGAGCCAAGGTAAACTGTGGCAAGACTGGGACCATGTTCTTTGGGAACTGGGCTGACTGATCCTTTCTCCCCTTCACCAAGTCAGATTACCTGAAAATGGTGAGGAAATGGTTCAGAGCGGCTCGAGTATGCTCCAAAAACTGGGAGGAGTGTATTGCTAAGGTGAAGCAGAAACTGGTCATGTGGGAGCAACACTCCCTCTCCATTGCGGGATGAAATCTGGTCATCAGGTGTGAGGTACTCTCAGGGTTGGTGTATGTAGCACAGGACTGGCCCTTACCCCGATCCTGCGCTCTTGCAGTCAACTAAGCCATCTTCAAGTTAATTTGGAAGTCAACGATGGATCACGTCCGAAGGGACACCATACACAGATCTTTGGATAAGGGAAAAAAAATGTACCCAATGCCACCCTAATCCTGATGGACATCTTTGTGTGTGGCTACATCAAGCTGTGCGTAGATCCTTGGTACATCAATACCAAGTGTCACTGTGTACTGAGGTTCTACCTGTCCCCAGTTTTGCAAAGGATAGATCTGGCCACCTTGTCATGGAAGTGGTTAGACTGTCCTGTATCACCTGTCCCTCATGGAAACATTTGTTCAGGAAACACCTTTGACCACAGGGCAATCAAGCAGTAATCTGCACATAATGTCCTCGAGGCCTAGAGGGAAAATGAAATGGTGGATCCTGTTGGATGGTTCCCTGAGCAGACTGAGTGTGATTTGGCAGAACCCCTCATCATCAGAACTCTCAAAGAAGTACCAAGGCCCAGCTTGGCTGCTGGTGAGAAGGACATTCCCTGTCAGACCCTTCATGAACACCGAGAGTATCTGAACCACCGTATGCCACCCTCGAAGTGGCTGCGCAGATGGGGGTGAGGGAGAAGATATAATCGAACATGTCCTTGTGGAATGTGCCTTTACAAAGAAGATTTGGAGAGAGATGAGGTGGTTTTTGTCGAGGTTCATCCCGAGCAGCTCTGTGATGCAGGACTCAGTGCTCTACGGTCTGTTCTCAGGGACCCACTCCATGACTAACATCAGATGTTGCTGGAGGATCATTAACTTGGTGAAAGACGCTCTTTCTGCCCAAAACTTGTTGATCTTCCAGTGCAAAGAATAGTCCTCGGCCGAGTGTTGCAGACTGGCACATTCCAAGTCCAAAACTACGCGCTGAGGAATGCCCTCAAGCTTGGAGCAGCTGCCGCCAAGATGCAATGGGAAAAGGCCACTGTGGAAGGCCTTTCAACCAATTTACACCGAGTGAAACCCCTCAGGCTGTGTGCTTAATCCTAACTGTATGTAACTGTATTGAAGTGCTGCAGAGTGCAACATAACTGATGCATATAGTGAGAAAAGACTGTAACTCTAACAAAAATATTGAAGTGTTGTAATGTTCTCATTACTGAATTAAAGCACCTCAGATTGTGTCTTACTCTCAGGAGAAAATGTGAATACCATTGCTCTTTACTATTATAACAATTTGAAATGTTTTTGTAAAGTTTCTTTCAGTGATTTTATTAATAAATTATATTTTTGCAAATAAAAAAATCTAGATCTTTGATGCCATGGCGTAATGATAGGGATGGCAACTTCCTGCCTGCGAGAGTCACCGAGCTCTCTGTAGATGCATATGTATTGAGCTGAACAGCACAAGATCATGCATAGTCGGCCATCCCATCCCCCAGCAGAAATCTCTTCCACTCCTGTGCCAGCTACCAAACTTAGACTGCAGAACGGAAGATTCCGGCCTCTGGGGGCAATCTTACCGGCCGTTCACATCATGCTCCTGCTGCAGTGAGGTTTGAGAATTTGGTGCCCAGCCAAATCTCTGTTCACTGCAGCAGGATGGGAAAATCCCATTGGCATGAACAGCCATAACATTCGGCCTCTGTCTTTATGCAGGTCCTTATTTCTGTATTCAAGTGGACATAAAGATCAAATTGTCTTGGTTAACCAGTTAATCTTCCTCCCCCAACATACATCACAAAAACTAGATTCTCTAAGCATTCACTCATTGTTTGCTGCATGCAAATTGACTGCTGTATTTGCCTAAAAACGACTGCACTTCGAAAAACAATCCATTGCTTTGGGGTGTCCTGAGAATGCATGTTTTTTCTTAATCCATCAATGTCCTATAATTTACTTTGCTTTAAAAATGAAGAAACCTCTCTATACCTTCTGCTGGGTTCTCCAACACAGTGAAATGGAGTTCAGAAGTTGCGTGGATACTCTGTATCACATTTGGAACTATCCTCTTTTACCAGAAACGTTTTGTTGTCTTTCTCCATTCACAAGGACATTCATGGGTTGCTTCCTTTATTATTTGTCATAGTTGAGTTTTGTGACATAAAATTTTATGCCCTATTTCATTACCTTTTTGACATTAGACAAGTTAAGTGGTTTGTTCCCTGCTTCAAAAGCATTACACGATCGTTATTGCAGATGATCTTATTGTTATGGTTCAGGATTCTTTGGCCATTTTCTTCATAAAAATCAGTGGAACAAAGTATCTTGGAGAAGTGGAAGTTCCATTCAAGGTTTGAGAAGATAGCAAAAAGAATCATATTGATAGATAGAAGACCAAGAATTGTATAGGAGCCTTGGAAACAGCAATCAGCCATTCAGCTCCCTTGAGCCTGTTCAGCATTCAATGAGATCATGGTTGATCTGTGTCCTAATTTCATCCATCTGCCTTGGCTCCACATCCCGCGATACTCACGATGAGAAAAAAACATCTGATATAAAATGAATTGAGCTCGTATCTATTGTTTTTTTGCAGGAGAAACTTCTACTGCCCCTTTCATGAACAAATGTTTTCTAACTTCTCTCCTGAATGGCTTGACTCTGATTTTAAGGTTATGCCTCCTTGTTTTAGGCTCTGCACTGGTTAAAAAATAATTTTTTTTCCATCTACCTTAAAAATTTCTTTCAAAATCCTGAAAACGCCAATCAAATCACCCCAAACATTCTATATTCCAAGGAAAACAAGCTTAATTTATGTAACCTCATCAGAATCTAACACTTGGAGCCCTAGTAACATTCGAATCTGTCCTGTGCTCCTTCCGAGACCAATATGACTATTCCAAGGTACAGGAAGCAGAACTGTACTCAGTGCTCCAGCTGTTGTCTAACCAGGTATTTGTAGATGCACAAAAATGTCCTCCTTTATATTCTAGCACTTTTGTTATAAAGACTAACTAATATCCTTTTTGATTATATAAAGTGGCAGCACTTTCTTTAGAGTTGCAAGAGACAGGAATAAACTTAGGGGTAAATTCAGTGCACCTACCAGCAGTACTGAACATTGTGCTCAAAGCAATGCAAGCTATCAACAGGAGTGTAACACTGCAGCATTAGTTCATCAAACTGTGTTCCTTTGAGCGTGGCCCCAAGTTGGGCATGCAGAATTTATCCAATCTCTGAAAACTTGAAAGAAACAAGATTTCCACCAGCTTGCTGAGGACATGCAGTGAATTAAGATGTAGTAACTCAGCCATTGTACTGTGAGAAGGCTGCAAGCAATAAGCGCAGAGTGCTTCGCACTGGAGGAATTTAAGGACTCGAACAAATAAACAGAACTGAATCATAAGTGGATGGAAAATATGAAGGAGGACCAGAGTGGTGAGAGGACAAGAATCCTGATTAAAACTTGAGTCAATGGAAAAAGAATTGGAGGGTGAGATATATAGCACAGGTATAGTACTGAGAGAAAGCTTGCCATGTGAGAGACTGTAATATTGTTTTGTGTTCTTTGAAGAGCGCGTTGTACCAGACCCCGAATAATGCAATGATGAATAGTTGAATAGGCTACTTAAAAGCACAGATCATAGAATCCTACAGTGCAGAAGGAGGTCATTCGGCCCATCGAGTCTGTACCAACCACAATCCCACCCAGGCCCTATCCCCATAACCCTATGTATTTGCCCTACCTAGCTCCCCTGAGACTAAGGGGCAATTTAGCATGGCCAATCCATCGAGGGGTGTCACATCAGAAGCCACAATTCCAGTGAAACAGTGAAAGTCAAGAAACATTTTGACAATCATAGATTATGCAAGAACTTTCAGTGTGATAAATAAATCAAAGGTTAGCAGCAAATTCCATACAGAAAGGACAAACATATGGACAATTGAAGCCAAAAGGATTATGTGAGATCATTATTTTAGAGATTGGATGAAACATCCAAAAACAAGGAAGGCTTTACAAGGAGGAATGGTAATTAAAGAGATAATAGATTCCTGCTACTAGAATTATTAAAAATCTACTGTTTTTGTTACTTCCATAAAAAGCTTTTATTCAAAAACCACCCAAGCACAATGATTTTTTGTCAAAGGGTCACGAGTTCAAGGGTCCATTGAACTTAAAATTTGTGGGAGTTTGTGGTTTCCAGGGTTCTAAAGTCATGCTATCTGAGATAATGCTGCAATCTAATGTTCACAGGGAACACATCTCTCCAAATTACAGGTGTGTAGCCAATGATTTACTAAGATGTGCTGAAAGCAAGTGCTGCTTCCCGCTGGGAGGGCTGGATCCTGAATCATTCCTGTAGCGCAAAGATCTTTATGATAATTTCTGGGAATATGCTGGCTTTGGATGAGAGTTGCGGGTATTTGTGGGGGCAATCATGTGGAGAAAACACCTGCACCTCATCAGTGTGGCCAGAGGATTTTTCATCGGCAACACATTATGACAGTTGGCACAAACACAAACCAAGTGCTGTGAAGTGGCTGGGTTGACTTGAATATTAATTTGCAGGCTTTAATAGCTGTACAGTGCAACATTTTGTAACATGTAGTGGCAATGGTCACAATCAGATTTCACTGGAAACTGTAGTATGAAACTGTAGATGTTGAGGGGCAGCACGGTGACACAGTGGTTGGCACTGCTGCCTCACAGCACCAGAGACCCGGCTTCAATTCTGGCCTCGAGTGGCCATCTGTGTGGAGTTTGCATGTTCCTCCCCGTGTCTGCGTGGGTTCCTCCGGAGGCTCTGGTTTCCTCCCACAGTCCAAAGATGTGGGGTTAGGTGGATTGGTCATGCTAAATTGCCCCATAGAGTATTAGCAGGGTAAATATGTGGGGTTATGGGGATAGGGCCTGGGTGGGATTGTGGTCGGTGCTGGCTCAATGAGCCAAATGGCCTTATTCTGCACGGTAGTTCAGTGATAGTGATGGTGGAGGTTATATTATGATGATATCATGTACTGAAGAAGATCTGATTATAAATTGCAATTTCTCTGGTGCAGCTTCGTTCTCAGTTCACACTCAAGAGTTAACGTGGTGAAACTGTGAGGAGTTAAGAGTGTGGGAGTTGGAGTGTGGGTGTGAATGCAACTACAGAGCTTTGGAAAAGCAAAGCGCTGGGGAACCATATTTAAAAAGGCACTCATGAAATCCTGTGCAGATGAGCTTGGAATTCATTTGTAACATTTGCCAAAAAAAATGCTTAATACTGTGAGAATATGAACTGTGATCCAAGTATGTGCTTCACCATCTTTCTTTGTTTATAGTAATATGGATTAAAGAACAGCTTCTGGTAAAAGATAAAGAACTGAAAAACATTAGATGAATACATAATACACGGAGCAATAGTGTGGGGAAATTCATTGGCAAAAGAGGAGCGCTGGCACAATCCAGAATTAACCCTGGTTAGTCATGTTTCTTGTACAAATTTAGTTAAGGGGAAGCATTTTTTAGCAAATTCTCCGTATTTCTAAGTAACAAGAAAGTCTTCCGTGCATTCTTTCTTATCATTTTGTTCTTTAGAACTGCTGTGCTAGTGGAAATCTGAAAACAGATCACTGAACCATAGAAGCTTACAATAAAAAGGGGAAATTAATTCCTTCCTGCTTTGTGCTTGCTCTTTGCAAGTGTCATCCACAACTAACTCAATGGTCTGCCTCTCTCCCCATAGCCCTCTATGTTTTTTCGCTTCAAGTGTTTCTGCAATTTTCCTTTGAAAAATGCAATGATGTCTGCCTCAACTCCCCACAGTGGCAATGCATCCCACACTTCAATGACAGTCTGCAGAATCAAATTTCTCCAGAAGTGCCTCCTCACTATTGTGGTGACAATTTTAAATTGATGGCCCTCATCACCGATTCCCCAACCACAATAAGTATTTTGCTCCGAGCCGCACCACTGAAATACTTCATAATTTTTAAATTGTTATCCAATCTTCCCTTATATTTCTCAGCTCCTGTGGAAACAGTCCCTGCATGTCAACTCTCTCCTCATAGCCAGGGATTCCACCTGAGCATCAGCTTGTTGAACATCTGCTCTGCACTTTCAATGATAGGGCATCCAAAGCTATACAAAGGAGGTCTATTAAATATTGTGTACAAAATTATCATTACTGTATATTCCTAATGATATAACCCAAAATGATACTGACCTCTTTTTATGACATTATCTATTTTCACTCAGATTCAGGGACTTTTATATTTGAACACACAAATGTCTCTAAATATCCACACCTCTTCCCATGGAGTGTACGTTCCCATTTAAAAAAAAAATATATATATATGCCTCACGTTTATTCACAAAATTGTTACAGTGCAAAAGGTGACCATTCGGACCATCTTGTCTGCACTGGCTTTCCAAATGAGTATCATGACTTAGTGCCATTCCTCTGTCTTTTTCCCATACTCCTGCACATAGTTTCTATTCAAATAACGATCTGTTGCCCTCTTGATTGCCTCGATTGAGCCTGCCTCCATCACACTTCCAAGCAGTGCATTCCAGGCCCGAACCACGTGCTGTGCGAAAAAGCGATTTCTCTCTCATCACTTTAAATCTGTGCCCTCTCATTCTTGATCCTTTTATGAGTGGAAATAATTTCTCCCTATTTACTACATCCAGCCCCCTCATGATGTTGAACATCTCTATCTTTGCATTTTTCTCTCCTATCTATCCTCGTAACTGACGTTTCTCATCCCTGGAATTATTCTTGTAAAGCTTTTCTGCAATCTTTCCAATGCATTCAGATCCTTCCTATAGTGTGACACCCAGAACTGTACACAATACTCAAGCTGAGGTCTAACTGGTGTCTTGTATAAGTTCAGTATAACCTCCTTGCTCTTGTAGCTTATGCCCCTATTAATAAAGCCCAAAATGCTTTATTAACTGCTCTCATCCACCTGCCTTCAATGATTTATGCAGACACAGACACCCAGATCCCTCTGCTCCTGCACTCCCTTAAGAATTTTACCACTTATTTCATATTGTCTCTCCATGTTCTTCCTGCCAAAATGCATCACCTCACACTTCTCTGCACTGAATTTCATCTGTCACTTATCTGCCTACTCCCCCAATTGGTCTATGTCCTTTTGAAGTTCTACACTATCCTCCTCACAGTTTACAATACTTGTATAATCTGCAAGCTTTGAAATTGTCCCCTTCACACCAAGATCTTGGTCATTAATATGCATCAGGAAAAGAAAGTGCCCAATACTGAACCCTGGGAAACTCCACTACAAGGGCGGCCTAGTGGCACAGTGGTTAGCACAGGTTTGATTCCCGGCTCGTCTGTGTGGAGTTTGCACATTCTTCCCATATCTGCGTGGGTTTCCTCCAGGTGCTCTGGTTTCCTCTCACAGTCCAAAGATGTTCAGGTTAGGTGGATTGGCCATGCCAAATTGCCCCTTAGCATCAGGGGGACTAGCTAGGGTAAATGCATGGGATTATGGGGATAGGTCTTGGGTTGGATTGTGGTCGGTGCAGATTCGATAGGCCGAATGGCCTCCTTCTGCACTGTAGGATTCTATGAAACCTTCCTCCAGCCCAAATTGACCATGAATCTCTGTTTCATATTACTCACCTAATTTTGTATCTATATTGCTATTGTCCCTTTTATTCCATGAGCTATAACTTCTCTCACAAGTTTGTGTCAAACGCCTCTTGAAAGTCCATGTACACCTCACCAACAGCATGATCCTTTCTGTTAAACATTCAAAGAGCTCCAGCAAATTAAACATGACTTCCCCTTCAGAAATCCATGTTGGCTCTCACTAATCAACCCACATTTTTCGGCGTGACTAATAATTCTCTCCCAAATAATTGTTTCTGGAAGCCTCTCCATCATTGAAGCTGACTGGTCTGTAATTGCTGGGCTTATCCTTTTAAATTATTTGAACAAGGGCATAAAGTTTGCAATTCCCCAGTCCCCAAGTCTAGGGAAGACTGAAAGATTATGTATGGTGAGTGCCCCTGCAATTTCTACCCTCACTTTCTTCAATATCCTTGGATGCATCCCATCCGGCCCCTTCAATGACCCACAATTTATTCAACACTTCCTCTTCATCACCTTTGAACCCCTCTAGTGAGAGAGTTTCCACCTTTGTCACCATGGAGTGGGATACACCTACCTCCTTGGTATGCAGAGCCTCATTGCTGTAACAAAGTGTCAGTGTTGAATTTGGTACAGAAGTCCTGTCATGTGACCTGAACCTAAAACCTTGAGAGAGACAAGAACCAACTGAGCACAGCCAATACGTCAATTAGGATCATGGCAGGATGAATTTTGTGATTCTTCGGACTCTCTTTCTGCAGTATTTCAAATCATGAAATGTTTCTGAACTTGCTTTTTATTTTACTTTGAACACTTCCCGAAATAACTTGTTTGAAAAATAGTTTCTACTGGTACAGTAGAAAACCAAAGGTGGCCAAATGGGATTTCTACCAGCCCTCTTTGATATAAACCAGCAACATTCTAATGCCCCAGCGACAAATATTTTAACTGCAGTTTTGTAATATTATGCAGTTATGATTTTGCACACTCAAGACAACTAGCATCTTGTTAAAACTTGCTTCCAAAAGCTGTTCAACTTTGCGCCTTAACTTGAGGCTGTAATATATCTTGCTCTCCCATCTAATTTATAATGATCACAGTCATAATGCACTTGTAAAACTTTCGATTTAATATACCATGCATTACTTGAAAGATTTTGTAACATTGGACCAATTGGGGCCCGTTGGACCAATTGGGAGCCATTGGGCCCCGTATCGAAGTAAGGATATGATGACCTTGGAAAGGGTCCAGAGGAGGTTCACAAGAATGATCCCTGGAATGAAGAGCTTGTCATATGAGGAATGGTTGAGGACTCTGGGTCCATACTCGTTTGAGTTTAGAAGGATGAGGGAGGATCTTATTGAAACTTACAGGATACTGCGAGGCCTGGATAGAGTGGACATGGAGAGGATGTTTCCACTAGTAGGAAAAACTAGAGCCAGAGGGCACAACCTCAGGCTAAAGGGTCGATCCTTTAAAACAGAGATGAGGAGGAATTTCTTCAGTCAGAGAGCAGTGAATCTGTGGAACTCTTTGCTGCAGAAGGCTGTGGACGCCAGGTCATTGAGTGTCTTTAAGACAGAGATAGATAGGTTATTGATTAATAAGGTGATCGGGGTTATGGGGAAAAGGCAGGAGAATGGAGATGAGAAAAATATCAACTATGATTGAATAGCGGAGCGGACTCGATGGGCCGAGTGGCTTAATTCTGCTCCTATGTCTTACGGTCTTATAATTACAAGATCCTAAATTCCCAGTTTGCATTCCCCCAGCATGAAATGCAATTAAATGGTGAGAGTTCTGCACACCACTTAACCTCTTAAAAATGAAAAGAAATACATTCTAAAAAATGGACTGGACTTCACTCTGCATAAGCACTAACCTTGGATCATTCTCTAAGGCATCAGCAATTACTGATAATTCTGATAGAGCCACATCTGAAGTGTTCAGCTAGTCATTCTGATGCTGCCCGATCTGCTTTTTCCAGGATTTTTCTGTTTCACGGTTTTTATTTTTGTTTCTATGATGTTGCCATAAAAGCTGACAGGCCATGAACCTTTTTTTTACATTATAATCAAATGGATCCCCTCATAAATGAAAGTCTCAAACAAAATAAAAGATGTAACTTTCTCAGAAAGTAGAAGAAAGGAGATATACTTTTGAAAGTACTTTTTCTGATCTTCAGAATAAGCTCTCCAGAGTCAATGAAGTAATTTTTGAAGTGTAATGTCGGGAATGAGGCAGTCAATTTTCACAGCATTCTCCCAGTTTCTACCTCATGCAAACGCATTAACCATATGAAGAAGGTAACTGGTAACTCAATTCCATTATTTGAAGATATGAAACTTTATACAACAATGTCTGAGAGGCTTATTAACACATCTCGTCTCAAGGACTGCTTCTTTTATGTTTCAACGTATTTATTAGTGTCACAAGCAGGCTTACATTACCACTGCAATGAAGTTCCTGTGAAAATCCCCTGGTCGCCACACTTCGGCACCTGTTCAGGTAGACTGAGGGATAATTTAACATGGCCAATGCATCTATCCAGCATGTCTTTTGGACTGTGGGAGGAAACCCATGCAGACACGGGGACAACTTGCAGACTCCGCACAGCCAGTGACCCAAGCCGGGAATCTAACCCGGGTCCCTGGCACTATGAGGCAGCAATGCTAACAACTATGCCACTCATCCTATTCCTGATTTCTGCTTGATGATTACATGAGTATATACACCACAGTGTGTCTGATAATGCATAGCAGTTTTAGATATGGCACTTAAAGGTATACCACAACAGTATGATTATGATTGGATGGCCAGTTTTAGCGACCAATGAAAAAAACAAAATACTGTGAATGCTGGCAATTTGAAATGAAAACAGAAAATGCTGGATATACTCAGCAGGTCAGGCAGCATCTTTGGAGAGAGAAACAGTTGATGTAGGCCTGACATACGATGAACGTCTGAGGATCGTGGGATTATATTCATTGGAGTTTAGGAGGTTGAGGGGAGATCTGATAGAAACTTACAAGATAATGAACGGCTTAGATAGGATGGATGTAGGGAAGTTGTTTCCATTAACAGGGGAGACTAGGACGCGGGGGCACAGCCTTAGAATAAAAGGGAGTCACTTTAGAACAGAGATGAGGAGAAATTTCTTCAGCCAGAGAGTGGTGGGTCTGTGGAATTCATTGCCACAGAGGGCTGTGGAGGCCGAGACGTTGAGCGTCTTCAAGACAGAAATTGATAAATTCTTGATTTCTCGAGGAATTAAGGGCTATGGGGAGAGAGCGGGTAAATGGAGTTGAAATCAACCATGATTGAATGGTGGAGTGGACTCGATGGGCCGAATGGCCTTACTTCCGCTCCTATGTCTTATGGTCTTATGGTCTTATGTTTCTGGCCAGTAACCCTTCCATCAGATAAAAGCAAAATACTATGGATGCTGGAATCTGAAACAAACACAGAAAATGCTGACCCTTCTGAAGGGTCATCCTAACTCGATACGTCAGCTCTATTCTCTCTCTACAGATGCTGTCAGACCTGCTGAGATTTTCCAGCATTTTTTGTTTTTAAACCCTTCTATCAGATTTAACCAAATGTCGAGAATGCCTGAAGTGCAATTATCATGAGGCTAGTTAGGTAGCTACAGTGGGCCCCTTAAACCCCCCTCCTGAAATCAACTACTTTTGCAAAAAGAAAGCCATCGAACCTGAGGTATAAAAAGTCCCATTTTTAAATGAGTTAAGTAAGAAAGGGAAATTAAGTAACACAAATGTTAAAAGTTCTTTAAACAGAGTTGTCTTGTAAAATTAGATTGCCTCATATTTAGAACAATATGATTTTTATGTGCTGTAACTGCATCGGCAGTTGCTCAGTTAATGTGTCAGAACTGCGATAACATCCTGCTGCTAAGAGCCTCTAATATATCTCTGTATTGATTTCATTCTGATCAGTTAACGAAGAGCCTGTTGGAATCCCTCTCTTTGTATCACCGAGCTATGCAATATTTTAGCAAGGAGCAAACCACATCAGCTAATCACATTACCTTCAACTTACTGTGGCATTGATAGGATGCAATGGTGCTTTTATATCCTCCCTGAAATTACTCTTAACTGAAGCCATTGGAGGGTAATATAAGGAGGGGTATAAAATTGGTATTCCAACTGAGCACACAGGTTTATCGTCTGGTGAGTTCATTAGAATCTAGAGTTAGGATGAAATTACTCCATAAGTTGAAAAAAAGACATGATTTATAGGCATTTCCTTTGCCTTCATGTCAAGCACTGTTAAGAACTCACAAACACAGATTTTATATTACCCACTGCCTGTTATAACAACATTATGAAGATATCCAGTAATGCAGAGGTGCCCAAATTGTGGATGGGGTGGTGAGCTCCGAGTCTGGGAAGCCCAGTTTTTCCCCAAATAGTTCGTCACGAGGCTAGCTATTCCTGGATTGGTCATTTTTTTCAGCGTCCTGATTGCCTATTCAATGAAGTGCTCCAACTGACTACAAGGGGACTCCCGTGGATGCGCTCGGATTGAAGGAGGTACTTTGAACGCACAATGTGGCGAATAGCGGGCAGTTCATGGATCGGCAACAAGGCTCCATTACAATTTGTAGCTCCAAGGGCCCTATCAGAGTCTTCATAACAGTTGTGGACAAAACCCCATGAGCCTCTGTTCAACTCTACCATAGTCTCCCACCCCACAAAACTGGGGTTGTACATATTTTCAAGCATTAAAATTATGTCACAGTGAGAAAAAGTTTGGGTAGCTCTGTGGTACTGAAAAATGAACCAGGTTCATTCGGATTGCAGTACAAAATAGTGCCTGGGGACTTGGAGTAGCTACATTGAAGATTCACACCCCAGAGCTTTCCTGTTGATCCACTGAGGAAGGGGAGGGGGGTGGGTCCCTTGTACACAGGGATTTCTTGCGCAGTCAAGGGACTTGGCATAAAGAAAGGGATGCCCAGTGAGATGACAACACAGTTCTTGTGGAGATGAAGTCCCGCCTTCACGTTGAGGATACCCCCACATCTTGTTGACAACTCAAAACTGAACAGTCGTGAGGTGATGTGGGCCATTAGCAGCAGCAGAATTACATTAAATCACAATCTGTAATCCCATGGCCCTGCATGCCTCCTACTCTACCATTATCACCAAGCCAGGGGATCAACTCTGGTTCAAAGAAGAGTGCAGGAGGGCATGCCAGGAGCAGCACCAGACATACTTAAAAATGAGATGATAACCCGGTGAAGCAGCAACATGGGACTACTTGTGTGCCAAAGATCAGGAACAGCATGCGATAGACAGAGTTTAGTGATCCCACAATCAACACAGCAGACCTAAGTTCTGCAGTCCTGCCATATCCAACTGTGATTGGATGTGCACAATTGAAGAATTAACTGGAGGAGGAGGCTCTACAAATATCCCTATCCTCAATGACGGAGAAGCCCAGCACATCAGTGCAAAAGACAAGGCTGAAGCATTTGCAACCATCTTCAACCAGAAGTGCTAAATGACTGTCCATTTCAGCCTCCTCCCCAGTATCACAGGTGCTAGTCTTCAGTCCATTCAATCCACTCTACACAATATCAATAAAGGGCTGAAGGCATTGGATACTGCAAAGGATATGGACCCTGACAACATTCTGGCAATAGTACTGAAGGCATGTGCTCCCAAAATAGCTGCATTCCTTGCCAACTTGTTCCAGTATAAATACAACACTGGCATCGACCTGGCAATGTGGAAAATTGCCCAGGTAAGTCCTGCATAAAAAGTAGGACAATTCCAACCTAGCCAATTACTGACCCATCTACTCTCGATCATTAAAGTTAGAATAGAATCATAGAATACCTACAGTGCAGAGAGAGGCCATTCAGCCCATCGAGCTTGTACTGACAACAACCCCACCCAGGCCCTTTCCCTGTAACCCTGCTACTTATCCCCTGACACTAAGGGGCAATTTAGCATAGCCAATCCACATTAGCAATTTAGCATAGCCAAGCCAAACCAGCACATCTTTGGAGTGTGGGAGAAAACCAGAGCACCTGGAGAAAAGCCACGCAGACACGGGGAGAATGTGCAAACTCCCCACAGACAGTCACACAAGTGGAAATCGAACCCAGGTCCCTGGCACTGTGAAGCAGCAGTGTTAACCACTGTGCCACCCCTAAGTTATGGAAAATATTGTGGAGTATGCTATCAAACAGAACTTACTCAGCCATAACTGTTAACTAATGCTCAGTTTGGTTTTGCCAGGTCACTCAGCTCTTGACCTCATTACAGCCTTGTTCCAAACATGGACAGTAGAGCTGGACTTCAGAGGTGAGCTGAGGGTGACGGCCTTTGACATTAAGGCACTATTTGACCAAGTGCGGCATCAAGGAGCCCTAGCAAAACTCCGAATCAACGGGAATCAAGGGGGGGGGAAACTCTCCACTGATTGAAGTCGTAGCACAAAGGAAAATGGTTGTGATCTTAGTCCAGGGACATCGCTACAGGAGTTTCTCAGGTGAGTGCATCAGGTCCAACGATCTTTAGCTGTTTCATCAATAATGCTCCCTCCACCATAAGATCAGAAGTGTGGATGTGTGCTGATGATTGCACAATGTTTGGCACTATTCGCAATTCCCCAGATACTAAAACAATCTGTGTGCATATGTAGCAAGACCTGGAAAATATTCACGCTTGGGCTGTTCAGTGGCAAGTAACATTCTTTCCACACTTGTGCCAGGCAATGACCATCTCCTGTAAGAGAACATCTAATCATCTTCCCTTGACATTCATCAGCATTCCATCACTATCCTTGACCAGAAACCAAACTGAAGCAGCCATATAAATATTATGACTACAAGCGCAGGTCAGAGAATGGGAATTCTGTGGAGATTAACTTGCCTCCTGACTCTTCAAAGCCTGACATGGTACAAATCAATAATGTGATGGAATACTCTCCACTTGCCTGCCTATAAAACAGGAAAATAAATCCCAAACTGTACATATCAAAACTTTTATGTTTCTTGCTATTTTTAAAATAGACTTTTAGCTGAACCGAAAAAAGATGACTGCGACAAGTCACACAACCAGATGATTGGCCCTTTGTTCTGGAAGTTTCCAATAGGAGCTGCAAGAACTAAAAAATCCTCCTCTCATCATTTTGGAGAGAGAGAGAGATAGGAGTTGGATATTCTAAAAGGACATATATCAGCTCATGTCTGACAGCTCCTCTTAGCCATTATGAAAGCTGAGGTGATTACTTTTTAACGTCCCAGCAATTCACTCCTGAATGGTTTATTCTTCCATTTCGATGAGGTGGGAAAGAAGCTTTTCACACCTCCAGGAAGGTCATTGACTGGAGTGCGGTGCACAGATGCAAATAGACAGCCATTATGTGAAATCAGCTGATGAGATACCAAACTAATTCCAAATAGCACATAGAGTCTCTGAGGTTTACAGCATGGAAACAGGCCCTTCGGCCCAACTTGTCCATGCCGCCCTTTTTTTAAAAAAAACCCTAAAAGCTAATCCCAATTGTCCGCATTTGGCCCATATCCCTCTATACCCATCGTACCCATGTAACTATCACATCTTTGTGGCAAAGGCAAAATTGGCCAAATGTATAGAATCCCTACAGTGCAAAAAGAGGCCATCCAGCCCAATGAGTCTACACCGACAATAATCCACCCAGGACCTATCCCCATAACCCTTGATATTTTCCCTGCTGGCCCCTTGAGACCAAGGGTCAATTTAGAATGGCCAATCAACCTAACCCGCACATCTTTGGACTCTGGGAGGAAACCGGAGCACCTGGAGGAAACCCACACAGACACGGGAGAACATGCAGACTCTGCACAGACAGTGACCCAAGCCGGGAATCGAACCCGGGTCCCTGGCGCTGTGAGGCAACAGTGCTAACCACTGTGCTGCCCATGCTGCAAAGAAGTTATTGTGAAAATCCCCTAGTTGCCATGCTCCGGAACCTGTTTGGGTACACTGAGGGAGAATTTAGCATGGTCAATGCACCTAGCCAGCATGTCTTTCGGACTGTGGAAGGAAACCGGCACACCCGGAGGAAACCCATGCAGACACAGGGAGAACGTGCAAACTCCACACAGACAGTGACCCAAGCCAGGAATTGAACCCAGGTCCCTGGCGCTGTGAAGTAGCAGTGCTACCCACGGTGCCACCGTGCCTCCCATGTATGTGTCCCCCATTGGGGATGAAAATTCCTCTAAATAGTAACCATAGTAGTGAGCATTTTAATATATCTGCTGCTGGTGTAGGGTCATTTCAAAATCCTGCTGGAGCGTTGAGCACACCCCAACCCCCAAGTTTACTGCCTGGAGGCAGTATCCATGTAGTGGCTGGACTCAGCTGCTGTGGGGACACGCCAACCGACTGGAAAATTTCAGTTAGACTTGGAACATCGATTTTAAGAAGGCCTTTAATTGTCTTAATCGGGCTTGCTGACAGGGAGCCATCAATGGCTACCCCCACCCACCCACTCCTGGCTACCCATCCCCATCAAACCAGCATCTACCAAAACTGGCCAGAGGTGGAAACATATTAGCAAGCATGCACATCGATCTCCGACACCAATTTTATGGCCCTCCTGCCTTTGGTCCTGCCTCCCATGTGGTTTGAAAATTCTGTCTCCGTTATTAAATTTGGACCATTCTGATCTCCAGGCTATTTTTCAGTTTGTGGTGATATTTATGAATAAAGATACTTAAAACAATGTATTCTCCAAATTCGGGCTTATTCGGAAAGGAAAGTCCCTCTCACAAGAGAACTGTTACATATATGCTAATAATGTAAAATGGACATTATTAATATCCTGTCTATTTTGGAGAACAGATATATCTTCCAAAATATATACAAATAAATCTTGCATTTTCGGACCTACTAATGGATACATGGAAAAAATTACACTCTTGATGCAGATAGTAAATATTCACTTCCTTCACCATCACTACACAGTGGTAGCAATGTGTAGCAGACACAAATGCACTGCAACAAAGACTCCTTCGACAGCATCTTCTAAACCACGTTCAAAAGCAAAGACAGCTGTTGGGAACATCACTACCTGCCAGCTCCCCTCCAAGTCGCACACCATCCGGACTTGGAACTATATTGCTGTTCCTCCATTGCTCTTGGGTCAAAATTCCATAACTCTTTCCCTAACAACACTGTGAGTGTACCTATATCAGATAGACTGCAGCAGTTCAAGACGACCACTCATCATCACCGCCTCAGAGGCAATTAGGGAAGGGCAATAAATGTTGGCTTTGCCAGTGACAGCCAGAGCAATGAACAAGTGAAAAAAGATGTCCATAATCCCTCTTTCCCCATTCTATTCCAGTTAGGGATGCTCAGCAAAATAATCTTCAAATAGATTTTCAAATGGAAATCTGGCTAATTCATCATGTCACAAAAGCTGCTTTGGCATCTCTATAGCCTTGTCATAATTTACTTTCCTCTTTAAGTAGAGCGGACGTTACACCAGGATTGTAGACCTTCTGAAGCTCAGCAACCATCAGAGCAAATTTTGCAAGAGGTTTGTTCTTGGCAGGCACAGTTGATGAGATAAAACGACCACAAAAAATACACCCAATGTTCACTGGCTCTTCACTTCCATCATTGTTTTTATAGCTACTGAAGAAAATATACAAATCTGAAATTTAAAAGAACTAGCACATTTCTTATCGTATTGCTGACAATGAGTTTAAATTATCAGTAAGGGAGGCGAGGTTGGGGGGTGTGCTAAAGTGGGAGTGGTGCAGATTTCCATTGAAAGAAATTAGAGAGGAATGTATAGGTAACATTTCTCAGATCATAAATTGATTGTTTTTATGCAGAATGATCAAACATGGAAAACAGCAATTGAGCATTTTTTTAAAAAAATTGTCTTGTATTTCATTTGTGCACAAAGACTAATTAGTGGAATACAGTTGGCAGCTTTGACCATACTCACCTCAAGTTTAGATTGCAGTGGGACAGCACTAAACATTAAACAGCACATGCCATGGGTTGGAATCATCCCACAATTTGTCAGTCAGCTTCAGTGAGAAAACTGGCCTGCAAATCTCCAGCTGCACAGCAGAGATTTCTATCCAGAATCTCTGGCACTCAGTGCACAGAGAACCTGGCGGCGTGGTTTGTGGTGTCACTCTGACAGGGCGGGACTTGATAGAACCAGCAAGGCCAGCTCCACAGACATTGGAGCGCCACAACTAAAGGGCGTTTGGACCTATGCAAAAAGTACCCCCCAAAAACTGGCTGCAAGTATCAGGGTGGCCCCACAGGCATTGGGGCATTACAACCTTCACAAGCATCAGGGCACCCCATGAACATCAGGACACCCAACGCACAAGTATCAGAGTGTTCCCCCTTCCCCACCACACATAAGAGGAGACGCTCAACCAGTGGGGTGCCCCAGCACCGCCATCCTAGCACATCTCCCAGCAGTACCAGGGACACTATCAGGGCACTGCCGGGCATGTCCCTCACCATCCAGGGCTATACTTACCTGCGCACCCCCAGCATGGTCATCATGACTGGTTGTCGTTTTCAAAAACCATCTCTCCGGAATGATGTCGCACCGACTGGGTGGGCAGATACATCGAGGCTGGAAGTCGCGGCATCAAGCCCATGAATAATATTATAATGTATGCAAATCAGCTCGCACCCGACCTGGGCGTGAACCTGAATGCGTCATTGGAGGGGGTGGGAGGCAGGGAAGATCCCAAACCAAAATCTAGATGACGCAAATCCTGTTTTCTGCCTCTCGTGAGATTGAGCAGCCATTACGTGATTTCCGAGCGTGGCCATTAAATCACAGCCCATGTGCTGGACTGCAAATGAATACCAAAGAAGAATGGCTGGCATAAATTTAAAAACCAGGAAGCTGAGGTGACAATTTCAATGTAAAATATACCCATCACAGGCCCTATTCAGATGGCATTAGCAGCTACCCAAAAATTGTGTCCAGTGCTTCTGCAATCATTTGCTTATTTTTACCTCCCTCTAGGAATCGGGACTGATAATGCGGTTGGTAGCACACAATGCATTACACTCTTATCAGTGTGACTGCCCTGCAGTTACGTGTGTTGATGTACAAGGTCTGCTCTGTTTCCACTGTGCCCTGAGCCTCATCAGATGCAGTCAGTATTTACAGGCCACACACGAACCATGCACAAGCCTCAGTAAGACCCAGTGTTTATTCAGATTAGAAGCAAACCTCAGTAACACACTAGATACTCGATGGTGGTGTACAATGAACACTTCAGGGGAGATCTGCATCCTGATTTATAATCAGCCTTGCTTGCTGAGCCTCTCCTTCACATGAGGCCATCAATTTCTGAAAACCATACGGATTCACGGGCTTCACTTATTGAGAATTTAATCATAGAATCCCTAGTGTCGAAAGAGGCCATTCAGCCCATCGAGTCTGCACTGACCACAATCCCACCCAGGCCCTATTCCTGTAACCCCACATACTTACCCTGCTAATCCCCCTGATACCTAAGGGGCAATTTAGCATGGCCAATCCACCTAACCCGCACATTTTTGAATTGAGAGAGGAAACCCACACAGACACGGAGAGAATGTGCAGACTCCACAAAGACAGTGACCCAAGCCGGGAATAGAACCTGGGTCCTTGGCGCTGTGAGGCAGCAGTGCTAACCACTGTGCCAAATGTGGAGGACATCTCGGGTACAAAGAGCAACTCTTTAATAGCTGCTAGTAACTAACAAGGCAACCTGCATTTATTTAACACCACTAATGTTGAAAAATGTTCAAGAACACGTTACAGAGTTCTAAGAAATAAATAAGCCAGGAGAGGGTAGTACCATTGAGCTGGACAACAGAGAATGATCATTGGAGGAAGATAGGGTAGTCAACCAAGTATGCTATAGTTAACCACAGAAAATGCAACGAGGGCTCTGAAGGTGCTAGGCACACAATCATAAACATAGGGAAGGTACCCATCACTTGAGACATCAAGAAATCTGTCCATTTAAATACAAACACATTGTAGTAAACAACCTCCGGTTCTGCCAAAACTATAAATAGGGTACAATTAATACCCTCCACCAAAAAATAAAACCATCAAAGATAGAATATCATTCTTTCAAAGGAATTAGCTTCTCATTATCTTTTCACTTATAATTACACACTACTGCAGTCTGGTACTCACACTTAATGTGCTGCATTTAACAATGCTTGAATAATAAGCCAAATATATTCCTTACGTATTTTTTTAACATATATTTTTTGTTGAAACAGCTCGACATACATCAGATTCATACTACGCAGCTTATGCTGTAGATTACTGGAATTGAGTTTTGCGGAGGGTTGTGGATAAACCAGTAGAATGTGTGTACTGTTGTATTCACAATGTTGGTGTTTCGTGACCTTTGGCTGTACCAGGGCTTTGACAGCTACCCAGCAAGAGGGAAATTGGGCAGTCAGCATCTACTTGAACTTTCAGAAAAACTTTGATAAGGTGCCACACACCTCAAAATATTGAATCCTATTCGCGAATGCTACCCAGTCTATTTTTCCACAAATGCTGAGTGCTACCAGCATGTTCACTTTTGGTTTCAAGACTCTATTCTGGCTTAGCTTCCAGGAGTACATATTCATCTTCCCTGTGACCATTTCCTTCTGTTAATTTTCCATGTGACTATTACTTTGTCTTTTGAATGCTATTTCATACATCTCTTGAAACGGTTACTTCACTAACCAACTACTTTATCTTTTCAGTACAATATTTCAAGGCTCTCCTTGCCTTTTGATGCAATTTCTTGTTTCAGCATTCTTTCTGTGTTGTTTTACATAGTGCTGATTATCTAGTCCTTTTGATTTTGGAACTCAAATGGGGCTAAATTAGATTGCCCTTGAAAATAGGCCCAGGGAGCATGATGCATAAGAAACATACCCATTGACTGCATTGTAGGCAGCACATCAATTTTAATCGGGCCTGCTCATTTTAGTGACTTGAGTATCCAAGCTGGTGCTGTCTGTATTGTTCATTGGCTGGAACATCTGCGGGGGATAAAATTGTGAGTGACTATCACCACCTTAAAGCTAGCCTGCACTCATAAAGCAAAGGTGCATCATGGCTGGACAGGTGCTGGCAACCATGCAGAAATTGAAACTCACCTGGGAAACACGGAAGAATGCTGCAACATGGGACAGAGTGGAGAGAGGAGAGATGTCCTGTTTCCATGGCGGAAGGGCAGGAGACCCTCCAAACACAAATAGTGGAGTAGATAGTCACAAACATCAATGTCAAGAGTCAAGCTCTGAGAACCTGGTCTCAATACTACACGTAGTTCAATAGACTCACATGAATGGTCAGGGTCATTGGATGCATCTTCAAATGCCATATCCAATCAACTGTATCACTGGATTCTGACACTGACCAACTGCATTACATCACTTACCTACATACAAGCTCCATCAATCAGGTATATGCCCAACATTCATGTGTCCAATGCATCCTCACATGCTGCCAGTTGTTCAACCACTAGGGCCACACCTGCCCACCATATTGAATGACATTCACTGACATCCTCCCCTCTTTCTTGAACAAAAGGGTGGGTAGAATGGAAGGGAGTAGAGGAGTTAACCAACCAGGGGTGGGAGAGTGGTTGACAAGTATACCTGCATGTCTTAACTCACATGGAGAGGACAGCAATGATCATTATTGGGACTTACATTGCTGAGGTACTAGCAAGCATCAGGGCTGAAACCATTTTAAAAAATGACAATATCGTCATACTTAATCCTCCTGCTCACATCCCACTCTTCCATGTCCCCACAATTCCTACAGTATAATGCCTTGGAACACCTGGATAACAAGGATACTTATGTCAGACACCATCTCAGCCTACAACACAATTACGCCTACAAAACACATCTCCAAACTCCATGGCCTCGGCTCCTCCCTCTGCGACTGGATCCTAGGCTTCCTAACCCACAGACCGGAATCAGCGAGGAAAAGCAACAACACCTGCTCCACGGTTATCCTCAGCATCGGTGCCCCGCAAGGTTGTGTCCTTAGCTCCTTACTATACTCCTTATACACCTGTGACTGTGTGGCCAAATTCCCCACCAACTCAATTTTCAAGTTTGCTGATGGCACCACCATAGTGGGTCGGACCTCAAACAATGATGAGACAGAGTACAGGAAAGAGATATGGGGGTGATTCTCCCACCCCACTACACTAATGTTCTAGCGCAGGGACGTGGGAGAATTTTGCGGCCAGGCATGCGTGGGATTTGTGCATTCGTTCCCACCACGAGCGCATCTTCCAGTGCCGGATTTCTGGCACCGTTTGATCTGCACTGGAAAGCGATGGGAAGATAGGTAAGTGGCAATCTGTTTATTATATAATTTAAATGTAATTAGCGGGCCCGGGACTGCATTCTCTGGGACTGCCAACTTCTCCCCACTCAAGCGGGGTTTACAGTCAGTCCCCACTTTCGGGGAACTATCAGGACGACCCCACTGGAGTGAAAGGGGAGGCAATCAGGGTCCCCCAGGGACGGTCGGACGGCAGGAGGGTGGTGCCCTCTGGGCAAAGAGCCCATGCCCAGGGGCACCTTGGCACTACCCATCAGCCATGGGACAGTGCCAAGGGGGAAGGACCTAATGAGGGTGGGACCTAATGGGGGCAGAGCCTAATGGGGCAGCGGGACTCAGGGGGCAATCAGTAGGGTGAGAGGTCGCGCTGCCACTCTGATTTGTGATCTATTCAGGGCATGAGGGTGATCAGTGATTAGGGCAGGCTGGGGGGGGGGGGGGGGGGGGTGAGATGGGGTGGGGGGGGGGTAGTAGAGAGGTCAGCCGGGACGGGGGTCTGCTAGGGGGCAGGGTCTGCCTCTTGGGAGGTCTGTACTGTGGGGGTCGGGGGGGGAATCATCACGGGGGAGGGGGGGGCTGGAGATCGGGGCGGGTGGGGGGGCTGCCTACTGGGGGGGGGGCTGCCTGCTGGGGGGTCGCCACTGCTGGGGGGAAAGAACTGTTTTGGGGAGTGGGGCTGGAGATAGGAACTGGGGGAGGGGGTCAAATCTGACCCGGGAATGGTTGGGGTGCCTGCAATCGGGCTGTGGGGGGGTAGGGTGGTGGGATTGGTGGGGCCGCAGGATTGGTGGGGCAGCACTGCAGGGGTCCCGGCTGGCCAGCGATTGAGCTGGTCAGCAAACAGGAGGCTGACAGTTCGGGGCCATTGCGCATGGTTTCAGCATCCCGGGTGGAAATCTAGTGAACTGGTGCAAAACAATAATCTCTCCCTCAATGTCAGTAAAATGAATGCGATAGTCATTGACTTCAGGAAGCATAGTGGAGGACATGCCCCTGTCTCCATCAATGGGGATGAAGTGGAAATAGTCAAGGGATTCAAGTTTCTACGTGTCCATATCACCAACAACCTGTCCTGGCCCCTCAACGCCAACGCTATAGTTAAGAAAACCTACCACCGCCTCTACTTTCTCAGGAGGCTAAGGAAATTCGACATATCTGCTATGACTCTCAACATATTTCACAGATGCACCATAAATAGCATTCTTCCTGGTTGTGTCACAGCTTGATATTGGCTCCTGCTCTGTCCAAGACTGCAAGAAAGTGCAAAGGATCATGAACGAAGCCCAGTGCATCACGCAAACCAGCCTCCCATCCATTGACTCTGTCTACATTTCCCGCTGCCTTGGAAAAGCAGCCAGCATAATTAAGGATGCCACCGCACCGCAGACATACTCTCTTCCATCTTCTTCCGTTGGGAAATGATGCAAAAGTCTGAGGTCATGTACCAACCGGCTCAAGAACAGCTTCTTCCCTGCTGTCATCAGAATTTTGAATGGACCTACTTTATATTAAGTTGACCTTTCTCTGTACCCTAGCTATGACTGTACATTCTGCACCCTCTCCTTTCTTTCTCTATGAACAGTATGTTTTGTCTGTAGTAGCACGCAAGAAATAATACTTTTCACTGTATCCCAATATGTAACAATAATAAATCAAACCAAATCAATGCAAATTAAAGCATTACACCATTAAACTATCCTGGTGCGTTTCTTCTTTCGAGTATCCAGCAAGTACAACTTAGCCAAGCAGCGGAGGAACAGTAAGCAGACAGTGCTGTCAATTTCACAGCTACTAACTCAGATACCAACTGTTCACATTATTTAGAGGGTAGTACAGAGGCAGGATCTGCACGGAATGAACAATTGGGACAAGTAGACTGCAGCCAGGACAAAAGGCAAGACCTGTGCGTGTGTCAGTTTGCTGGAGGGCGAGTTTGCACATAGATTCTGTGGCAGGCGACACAGATGAGAAATTCAATGGGGCAGCTTATGGAAGAATGCTGATTGGTAGGCTGAAGAAAAAGTTTGATGCATTGGGAAACCTAAAGCAATCCTGCAGTCAATGCCTAGGAACATGGAGGGGTCCAGCATTGACTTGGCACAGGCCTGCGTGCAGAGCCCGGAGCCTGTCATTCCCAGTGTGGAACTGATGGCCAACAATGTTCATACACCTGTGGGTGCAATCGTGATGCAGTGTCTAATTGCCAATGTTGCAGCTTCCATTGCAGTATCATCAGCAGCCACTCAATGTCCAAATGTGGCCAATTGCTGTCATCATGGCTGTGGATTACAGTATGCAAAGGAGCTTGCAGGGTGTCACAGCAGTTCAGCCGTTCATTCTTCATAAGATCACTGGGATTGCTGAGGCAGCACCTCAGGATAATGGCAGTATACCCTCAGAAAGACAGTATTTATTCTCCAACCTCTGCCACTCTATCAGTGCAGTAAGAAGTCTCACAACACCAGGGTAAAGTCCAACAGGTTTATTTGGTAGCAAATACCATAAGCTTTCGGAGCGCTGCTCCTTCATCAGATGGAGTGGAAATGTGCTCTCAAACAGTGCACAGAGAAACAAAATCAAGTTACAGAATACTGATTAGAATGCGAATCCCTACAACCAGCCAGGTCGTAAAGGTACAGACAATGTGGGTGGAGGGAGCATTAAACACAGGATAAAGAGATGTGTATTGTCTCCAGACAGGATAGCCTGCAAGTCCAGGAGGCAAGCTGTGGGGGTTACTGATAATGTGACATAAATCCAACATCCCGGTTTAGGCCATCCTCATGTGTGCGCAACTTGGCTATCAGTTGGCTACCAGGTACACGGTACCTACTCTTGCAACTTGGCCAACATTGTCTACCTGATACGCTGCAGGAAAGGATGTCCAGAGGCATGGTACATTGGGGAAACCATGCAGACGCTACGACAACGGATGAATGAACATCGCTCGACAATCACCAGGCAAGATTGTTCTCTTCCTGTGGGGGAGCACTTCAGCAGTCACGGGCATTCAGCCTCGGATCTTCAGGTAAGCGTTCTCCAAGGCGGCCTTCATGACACACGACAGCGCAGAGTCGCTGAGCAGAAACTGATAGCCAAGTTCCGCATACATGAGGACGGCCTAAACCGGGATGTTGGATTTATGTCACATTATCAGTAACCCCCACAGCTTGCCTCCTGGACTTGCAGGCTATCCTGTCTGGAGACAATACACATCTCTTTAACCTGTGTTTAATGCTCCCTCCACCCACATTGTCTGTACCTTTGAGACCTGGCTGGTTGTAGGGATTCGCATTCTAATCAGTATTCTGTAACTTGATTTTGTTTCTCTGTGCACTGTTTGAGAGCACATTTCCACTCCATCTGACGAAGGAGCAGCACTCCGAAAGCTTATGGTATTTGCTACCAAATAAACCTGTTGGACTTTAACCTGGAGTTGTGAGACTTCTTACTGTGTTCACCCCAGTCCAACGCCGGCATCTCCACATCACTCTATCAGTGCCCAGCCCAGACTGCAGCTGCCCATGCTGCAGTGGTGTAGTCTGCAGTTGAGCATTCTAGCCTGATAACTCTTTGGGTTCTCCTCCAAGGCCATTTGCAGTCTTCCTCATTGAAAATCAGCAGCCTTCCACCAACCTGCTGCAGCCAATGGGGAGCACCGCATTGGAGCACTAGGTCAGGCAAAGGAACATGGAGGACAAGCACTCAGGGAATACACCTGTGATTAGCTGTGTTTTGTGCGCAGCGTGACATGATTTGGTGAATGAATGTGTTTCTGCATAGTGGACAAGAAATTGCTGTGACTGTCAGTGACAAATAAACAGTAGGACTGTGGTGAATGAGAAACTGGGGTTATGATTGTTGTTATTGTAGTTTCCTCTACATAGGGGAAACCAAATGCACACTGGATGACCGCTTTGCAGAACAGTTCAATTCAGTCCACAAACATGACTCTGAGCTTCCTGAGACTTGTCATTTCAATTCTCCACCTCGCTCCCTTTCTGCCCTTGGCCTGCTATAGAGCTCCAGTGAAGCTCAATGTCAGCTTGAGGAACAACAATTCATCTTTTGACTCAGAATTCAACAGTCTTCTGGTTCTTGGGACCCAGGTTCGAATCCCACCACAGCAGATGGTGGAATTTGAATTCAATTTTTAAAAAATCAGAATTAAAATCGAATGATGACCATGAAACCACTGTCAATTGTTGTAAAGCCCATCTGGTTCACTAATGTCCTTCAGGGAAGGAAATCTGCCATCCTTACTCGGTCTGGCCTGCATGTGACTCCAGAGCCACAGCAATGTGGTTGACTCTCAACTACCCTTGGGCAACTAGTGATGGGCAATAAATGCTGACTAGCCAGCGACGCCCAGGTCCCACGAATTAATTTAAAAAAAATTAACTTTGAGTTCAACAATTTTAGATCATAACCTCTGCCTCCATGATTTTGTTTTGCTGGTTTGGATGGCCGATGTCCAGCCATTCACCTCTCAGTTGGACACAACTTTTGTTTTGTTACTTTACTCTTGACCTCAAAATCCTTTGTCATTTCTCTGTCGTCCTCCATCCTGTCCACCTTTCTCCTTTTGTTCTTCCTCTACCCCAACCCGCACCTCATCCCTTGCAACCTCCCAGTTTTCCTTCAATTCTGATGAAGGGTCATTGTCAGTCTGAAACATCAGCTCTGTTTCTCTCCACAGATGCTGTCTAACCTGCCGAGTATTTCCACACTTTTGTTTCTATTAGTGAATTATTGGAACTTGTGCGGAGATTAGCATACTTTGGATTGGATTTCCACCACTGAAGTGGGTAACTTGGGATAGGAAATTTTGCACCTTGGCTGACCTGCCTGAGTTTAAAAGGACCTCATTACAGGCAAATTTTGCTCTGAAGAGGTGGGAACAGGAGAAAGTTAGGCCCACTAACCATGGAATTCAATTGTAGGTGGCCATGGCTGCGGGCAAGTATCGAGCAAGCTGCTTAGAAGGCACACCTCTGTTCTCTGTGATTTTGTCCTGGTTGTATTAAAAGCTATTTGCCCCTTGAGCCCGCACTCCCTCCACCCATTACCCATGCCTGCTGCACAGCCCCCATGCCATGTCCATGGCCTTTCACCCTGTATATACTGAGGGGGAAAAATCCATTTAGAAATCTGCTTTGAACCAAACTGCTCTTCCTACAATCCCATAAAAGTGTTAATCAGCCAGGGCCACTATCAGTAACAGAAGATTTACTTCACTTCACCTCTTAATCTTATCCAAGTGAATATACAGACATCGACAAAAGAGATCACAGAAACAGTAACTTATTATATCCTCATAAAGGTGTCAATCAAAAAAGCAAATATTCCACTTCAGTTAGTCCAAACAGACCCCTGCTGAATTAATGCATTTGTGGATCTTGGAGTTCAGTCAGGCATGTATAATTAACTCCTCTGGGAACTGTTACAGTAGCAATGGATGACCATCTAAAGTACCTAAACGAGCTAAAAGGAGAGCTTGAAAGAGAACTCCAAGAGATGGAAGAAAATGAAGTGATTGCCAGATTCACAGAGTGTGCAGGTTTGGTAAATTCTGTTGTTATAACGGGGAAGCAAAATGGTTGGCTATGAATTTGCCAGGAACCCAAAATCCGTATTCAAGCAATAAAGAGGAATCATTACTCTGCTCCAACACTGGACGAGTCCATGCCAACACTGTCAGGGGCAAAGCTCTTCAGTAAACCTGATGCCAGAAATTGGAACATGAAGCTTGATGAAGAATCTTCGCTGTTAACAACATTCAACATAGCCTTCACACAGTACAAATTCCTGCCTCCTGATTTTGGCTTCCAGTAGAAAGTAGATGAAACATAGTAGCAAAGTAAAGGGGCAATAAGCATAGCTGATAGTACCCAAGTCTTTGGTGTGGATAAAAAAGACAATGACTATCACTATCATGAAGCCATGCAGAGAACCAAGGAAGCTGGGATCAATCTACATACAAACAACTGCATTACAAAGGTGACAGAATACCAGTTCTTCAGAATGATGTACACACCTGATGAAGTCAAGTAGGGTCCTGTGAGGTGATAAAATTCTGGCCGACATCTCACTAGAAGGTTGTGCTCTACTGGCCAGATCCAGAATAATCATATCCAGAAGACTTAGAAGGAACTTCTTCAGAAGATACACGGTGGCCACATGGGAATGAAAAAGTGTAAGCTCAGAGTCACCTATGCTGTGTACTGGATAAGCATCTACAGTAACATTGAAAGGATAATCCCTCCATGCAATGTATGCCAGAAGTATAGAAATACATAGCAGAAAGAGAGGATGATGGCTAGCAAGGTACCATCCAGCCCATGGCATGCCGTGGTAGCAGATATATTTATACACCATCAAAAATGGTATTTTCTGGAAGCAGACTATGGGTGAAATTTTCCGGCCATGCTCACCCCAAAATTGGAAAACCCAGCCCGAGGTCAATGGGCCTTTGCATGTTCCACGCACCACCCCCCCCCCCCCCCCCCCACCCCCCACCGCTACGATATCCGTGGTGGGCGGGACAGAAAAATTCCCCTCATGGGTCAAAGCTCCCATTCATTAGAATGGTGAAAGATTTGAAAACTGCAATAATCACAAAAACAGTAGTAATTCTGTTTGCTATGCAAGGGATTCCTGAAAGAGTGATATGTGATAATGGGAGCCCAAATTGCCTCTAATTAGTTCAATGAATTGGATTACCAATTTGGGTTCAACCTGATCACCTAATCACCACATTACACAAGAGACATGGTTTCATAGAAAGCATGTTCAAACAATCAAAAGAACCCTCATGAAATGCCATGAGACAAAGGAAGACTCAATTGCCTTTTTGTCACTCCAAGCTGCACCTCTTAAGGCTGACATGAAATCATCTGCAGTACTAAAGGCAGCTGCCTCTCAAAGCCTCATGTCATAGCTACAACATTGATGCCCAGTCCTTAGTTCGCATGCTAGTTGAGCAAGACCCAGCACCACCCCCCACGCACACCACATCACCATGTGACAAAAGCTTTGGTCACTTGACTGCATCCTGAGTTCTCATCTCAAGTGCAACCATAAACCTAACCTTCACACCAAGGCTTGCACTCAGGCTGGCCTATAGGGGGACCTATCAGTAGGTACTTCATCATAGAGTGAAACATTAGGAGCGCTATGCTCAGGAAGTGTGTTGTGGCCACCTTTTTAAGAGGATATTCCAGCCTGCCCAGTCTGGTAATAGTACTGCCACACCAAAGCAGTCACTGACTTTGGAAATCTGTGCACAAGGGGTTAAATGCTGAGCACCAATCACTGGCACATAAGTGCTGCTTGAGTGGGCACAATTGTGCGACTAGTCTAACTCCAAGTATGTCAACTGAGCTCAAACTAAATGGTCTCAGCTGCGACGGAGTGCTCACCTTTGTCATGTTTTTCCATTTGCCTTGTCCTTGGCTTCATTCTACCTCCATACATATTCCCTTGTGATTCCCTGTGACTCACCTCCAAGTTCCCTTCGGAGTTCATAGAATCTACAGTGCAGAAGGAAGCCATTTGGCCCATCGAGTCTGCACTGACAACAATCCCACCCAGGTCCTATCCCAGCAGCCCCACATATTTACCCTGCTAATCCCTCTGACACTAAGGAGCAATTTATCATGGCCAATCAACCTAACCCGCACATCTTTGGACTGTGGGAGGAAACCGGAGCACCCGGGGAGAACACGGGGAGAATGTGCAAACACCACACAGATAGTGACCCAAGGCTGGAATTGAACCCGGGTCCCTGGCGCTGTGAGGCTGCAGTGCTAACCACTATGCTGCCATGCTGCTCCTTGTGAGTTCTACTCACAAGATGCACGCCTTTTGAAACCAGTTGTACATCTCACCGTTCTGACATCATGTTACCATGGAAGTTTAATTTGATGTGGGGTTATGATTCTGCCATTTTGGCTTGATAAATATATGCTAATGTACAATAATAACGTTCCCAATGTTAGATGGTTGAAAACATGGTCTGCCATTGATGGGGAGGGTACAACTGCGTCCTGTATTTATGCCCTCTGGAAATGTGTGTAGAACCTTCTCATGGTATTTTCCACTGGCGCTGCCAAACCCACCTACTGTGAATGGGAATGGAAAATCCCAGCCATAATATATATAAAAAAGTTTAGGGATTGGAAAAGTTATGTCGATATAAAGCAACAGTCCACTTTTTTTAAAAAAAGAGCGATGTTATATTATGTTATTCCAATATGCTTCAGAAAACTTGGAATACTGTGTGCAGTTCTGGTCACCCTATTATAGAAAGGATATTATTAAACTGGAAAGAGTGCAGAAAAGATTTACTCGGATGCTACCTGGAATTGATGGATTGAGTTATAAGGAGAGGCTGGATAGACTGGGACTTTTTTCTCCGGAGCGTAGGAGGCTGAGGGGTGATCTTATAGAGGTCTATAAAATAATGAGGGGCACAGATCAGCTGGATAGTCAATATCTTTTCCCACAGCGGGGGGAGTCTAAAACTAGAGGGCATAGGTTTAAGGTGAGAGGGGAGAGATACAAAAGTGTCCAGAGGGGCAATTCTTTCACACACAGGGTGGTGAGTGTCTGAAACAAGCTGCCAGAGGTAGTAGTAGAGGCGGGTACAATTTTGTCTTTTAAAAAGCATAGTTACATGGGTAAGATGGGTAGAGAGGGATATGGGCCAAATGCAGGCAATTGAGATTAGCTTAGGGGTTTAAAAAAAAGGGCGGCATGGACAAGTTGGGCCAAAGGGCCTGTTTCCATGCTGTAAATCCCTATGACTCTGTGACTCTAAAATATATTATCATGTGCATCCAGAGTGCCACATTCCTTACTGCTGCACTAAATGTACCACAACAATAATGTATTTTTCTGTAAAACATGGTGAGATTCAGAAAACTACATTCACTCTAAGCTCTGGTATTTATGTCCAAAAGTGTGATCACTTCTGGGCACCACAAGACATTACACCAGTTGACACTATTCTATTAAAGTGCTCTGTTCCTGCAGTGCTCAGTTATGATCAATCTTTTCATATTGAAATCTTCTCTTTGGCTAATCTTGATTTCTTACACAATTGAACAATAGTATGGTCTTGAACTGAAATGACCTTAATTAAATCCTCAGTTGCTGAGCTCAAGACAGGACAATTTCAATATAAAATGTTGCAAGTCTAAATACTGGATTCTGCGAAGAAAACATGAGCAACAACCTGCTCTCTAAACCCTTCAGTCACAAGATCCATGCCTAGGGGGAAGCAGTGGCATAATTTTTTTATTTATTCGTGTCATAAGTAGGCTATATTAACATTGTAATGGAGTTACTGTGAAAATCCCCTGGTCGCCACACTCCGAAACCTATTCAGGTACACTGAGGGAGAATTTAGCATGGCCAATGCACTTAACCAGCACGTCTTTTGTACTGTGAGAGGAAACTGGGGCACCTGGAGGAAACCCACGCAGACATGGGAGAACGTGCAGACTCCACATAGACAGTGACCCAAGCCTGGAACTGAACCTGGGTTCCTGATGCTGTGAGGCAGCAGTGCTAACCACTGTACCACCCTGCGTAATGACATTGTCACTGGACTAGTAATCTAGAGACCCATGTTCTGGAAAGCTGGATTCAAATCCCACCACGGCATAAAAATCTGGAATTAAAAGTCTAACAATGACCATGAAACTATTGTCAATTGTTATAAAAACCCATCTGGTCCACTTTGTCCTTAGGGGAGGAAATCTGGCACCCTTACCTCATCTGGCCTAGACATGACTCCAGCACAGCAATGTGGTTAACTCTTAACTGACCTCTGAAATGGTCTCGCAAGCTGCTCAGTTCAAAGGGCAATTAGGGATGGACAACAAATGTTAATTGCAATGGCCACATCCCATGAAAGAATAAAGAAAAAAGTATAATGTTTAATTTCCTATGGGTAATTTTTAAAATACAGCAATTTCCTGTTGAATTTTGCCCCACTTAGGAGATCATTTTGGGAATTAGGTTATCCCCATGAAACAATGATATTCTTCAAATGAAAAATATAATGTACCATTGCTAAAGCTACTAGACCTACTCCCTCAAAAGTGGTAAATTATAGTGAATTTTTGAAAAGTAAAGGGAGCTTTCAACCACAAGATTATAAACTACTGCAGCCTATATCTACATGCTAAAACTTGAATAATAAATTGAATTTAAAAATTATCTTGAATCATGGGCGATTTTATAACCCAAGAGTAAAAGAACTGCTAAAACAATTGGGTACCATTGAGTTTGAAGGACGTACTGCATTTAATTGAAGCAATATTACAAGCGTTCTTTCTGTGTTTTACTGGTAGTTTATAGCATACCTGACATTAAAGAAATGTCACAGTGCAAAATTCCAGTGTAAGAACAGAAAAAAGAGAAATAGACAAAGGCTCCCTGAAAGCTTGATCTGCCATTCAGTAAGTTCGTGAGTGATCCTTGATCTTGAGTCCATTTTCTACCTTAATTCCTTTCGTTTCTAAAAATCTATCAATCACAGTCTTGAATATACCCAATGACTGAACATTCACTTCCTTCTGGGATAGAGACTTCCAGAGATGGAAGAAATATCTCATTAGCTTAATCCAAAATGGGAGTTGTCTTACCTTGTGACGATGACCCCTCATTCTAGACTCTCCAGCCAGGGAAAATCAGTGTCTCGACAACCCGCCTGTGAAGCACTTCCAGAATCTTAAGCATTTTAATGAGATTACCTCTCTTTTTTCAAAACTGCAGTGAACATAGCCCCATTTTACTCAAATCTCTCCTCATAAGACAACTCTCTCATCAAAAGAATCAGTCTAATGAACTTTCATTGCACGCCATTAGAAGAAGCGAAATCAGAAGAAATTAAATCAATGAAATTGACTTTCATTTTTTGCTCTCTACTTTACATCTGTCTGAGTAACTTGCCACTAAGAGGTTCATGCCTTGTTGTTTTCACTTATGTAATAGACTTTTTATCATACTGCTCCCCAAAGTGAGTTCTAGGATGAGATGTGAACAGAGACATCAAAAGAAATTGATTCATCCATTATATAAAATTATACAGTTGATTTTTGAATCCCCTGAAGAAGTTGAGGTGCACTGAATTTTGCGAGATAATACAAGACCATGAACAATTGGATAAGAATGAGGTGAGAATCCTGGGGTGGATATGTGGAGTAACGAGAAAGGTCAAAATCAGGAAGCAGTATATTAAGAAGTCAATGAAAATTGCAGGAGCATCGAAAAAAGTAGCCCAGAAGAGATTGAAATGGTGTGGTCATCTGTTGCGGGGAGACAGAGGAAATTTGATAAGGTGAATGATGGAGATGGGTCTGCCAGGAAGAAGGCGGCTCAAATGGATGACCAAATGGAAAGGTGCAGTTGTGAGAGACTTAAATGCATCTGGATTGGAAGAGGAATGGGTGAGTGACAGGAGGAGAAGGGTGATGAATCAGTATTGTGGTGACCCCAAGGAAAATGGAAGAAGAAGAAATCAAGACCAGGTTCAAAAGGTTAGCCTCACATACTTCTGCTTCATAATAACAGTGAGGGAAGGTAATGGAGAAATCTGACTGCCCTGTAAAATTATCACAATGGTTTGATAGTTCACAGGGATCCTGAATGATGCCGAGTACTCTGACCCATTCCCAGTCACTAACAGAATCAAATAGGACTGCATGTTAGCCTCAACCCTCCACAACATGATTTTTCTACCATGCTCTCTGATATCTTCCATGGTGGTGATTCTGGCATCAAAATCAAATATTGCATGTTTGGAAATCTGCTCAATCTGAGACAACTTCAGGCAAAGACCAAGATTTCCAAGGCCTTTGCAATTTCCTACTTGCCATTAGTTGCTAGTTCTGAGCAACTGCTGCACTCAGAGCAATTTTACACAGAGAGCCTGAAAGAGGAGTTAGGTCCCTTATACATGTGCAAGGGGCCTACTATCTGATTCAGGCATGGGCCCTGGATGCCTCTTTCTATGGTTAGACAATTAGGACAGATGGCATATTCCAATCAAGCTTTATAAAAACTTAAAATATCTCTGTACAGATGCTGGCTTACTTGTGTAGCCCAGGTCATCTGCTTTTGATTTAGGAAGTTGGTAAACTGGGGACATTTTAGATTTAATTTGTTATAATTTTTAAAAATTCATTTGTGGGACATGTTAGATCAATTTGCTCTTCGCTGACATTAAAAATTAAAGCACGATGTGTACAATGTTGAAAAGAGTTCTGAGCAAGAATATAGATTTTGCTCACATCAAAATACATAGGATTACATAGGTTTACATAGGATACATGGCACTGAAACATACCATTCAGCCCAACCAGTTCATGCCAGTGGTTATGCTCCATTTGAGACTCCTCACAACTTTTCTCATCTAAATCTCCCATTGTAACAATCTCCCTTCTCCCTCATGTGTTACGCCTTCAATGTATCTCTCCTACATTGCCATTGCCATGTCACTTCCTCAAAAAAAATCCAGTGAGGTTGGTTAAGCAAGTATGCCACGAATCAGAATCATAAATCAAATATAAAGTCAGGTTATGAGTGATAAGTTGTTTTAATACAACTAGCCATTGACCTAACATATTTAAAATGTGTTCTCCCTATGATCAGATTCAACAGTCTGGCGTACACCATCACAAATCAATGTCTGGAATACAGAAATATTTTCCTCAAGGTATTCAAAAAGTAAAATTCAAAACCTTTAATTCCCACAAAAAATCCGCAACTTATTTCCTGCTCCAGATGAAAAGTTATAAAAACACATATGATTCCAAGACGGAGGGTTTTATTTCTAGAGATGAGGTTGTGGAGGTGATTTGATAGAGGATGGATCTGGTTTGGAGCTGATCAATTAAAGATCAAAATTTATTTCATTATCCTGAAGGGAGAATTCAACACTGCTAACTTCAAATTGCTCCAAGTAGCAACCAGTCCGAAAAATAGCAGCTACCGATTAACTTCATCATTAAAGAATGTATACACAAACCAATTGTACTATATTGGAACACATGAGTGAAAATGGCTACAAGCATTTTCATAAAATGTACACGTTCACAACAGATTGAGTGAATAGTTCGAAGATTCATTTGTTTCTATCAAGCTTTGACATTTTTAAAAATAACCCGGCCGTTAACTATTGGTGTGAATCTTGAACTGTTTAAAGTCAAAACTTTAGAAGTGCATTAGTGCAGGGATAATGGGCTGCGGGCTGTTCACATTCGCAATAATTCTTACATTGGTTCGTCCTGAACTCATTCAGCAGGATAATGAGTAATAACAGAAACCTGACTTGCATGGAGCACATTTTTGTTTTAAATAAAAAGAACAGAAATAAATCTCATACAATGCAATCTTATATACAGAAGTGCTTACTATTAACAGTAGATCCTCTCACATCTCGTAATAACTATTGGTGCACTGTTCTGACTTAGTCTGGTTGAGGTTTAAAATTATAAAGCTGAAATTTCATTTTGTGTTGGCAGCAGTATAGTTTTATCATTGCAATTGGAATTAAATCTCCATGTGCACAAGTCCTTTCGTTTCTTCTTATTGTGCACAGTGAAGAGTGATCAGCATGGACCAAAGAGGTTCAATGGAACCTGCTGTCTGTTTACCGACATCTCACCATATTCCTAAAATGTCTAAAAGATGGCAATCCAGCAGGAATGGTTTTGTTCAGAGGGTGTTTAATACATACTGGCAGGCTGGGCTTTAGTCTGACCAGCAGCAGCAGATTTTCAGCTGACATTAACGACAGGCATTTCTGCTGCAAATTGATTTTTTAAATTGTCTATTGCTGGGTGCAATTAAGCTTAAATATGTCAGAGTAACTGTGCCAACTATTTCTCTCACCTGCCAATGGCAGTGAAAAATCCACATGGATCACCAGAATGCTAACTGTGGAATATTTTGTAAATAGTTACAGGCCCTCATTCACATTAATACCACAGATGTGGCTGACTGGATTGGGAATAAGCCTGCAGTTGTGTCTGATGGAAAGAGAAATGATAAATAATATTCAGAGTCCCGATTGCAATTCTGTATCTGTTGATGCTTTTTTAAATATAAATGTTTTGCTCAAAGTTCTCTTGGCCAGAGAATGAAACACTTTGGGTGGGATTTTCTGGCCACGCTCACCCCAAAACCGGAAAATCCCACACGAGGTCAACAGACCTTTCCATGGTCCGCCCTGATTCCTGTGGTGGGCGGAATGGGAAAATTCCATCCTTTGTCTTGTTAGGCACTCCAGTAACATGATCAAGCATGCTCAGTCATGAGCAGCATAGGTAGATGCTGAGTTAACTCTGCATTATACTCTCTCCCAGAGATCTGCCTCAGTTTCAAACCTTTCGCTGTGATTATTTTTTTCCCATTCCCTCAAAGTCAGCCTCCAGCTCTCCAATGAAACCATCATATTAATGCCAATTCAAACTGAATTAGGAGAAGTTTTAAACTCTAGGCCTGTGTCCATCAGCAACTAGATCAGACAGTCTGAACTATTTTGACTGTTGTAGGCTCTGGCTGCAACCAGTAGATAGAGACAAACCTTTAAGTCATAGCTCTGGGATGGATTAAACCAAATTTCCAGAAGGAACACAGCAGCATGCTCGGCAATTACCAACTCCTCCTCCCTTGATCCTCTATTTCCTATGTTGCTAGTATAGGTTGAGAGGCGGTAGACTTAAAACTGAGCTGAGGAGAAACTACTTCATGCGGAGGGTGGTGAATTTGTGGAACTCGTTGCCCCATTGCACGATGGAGTCTGAATCATTAAATGGTTTCAAGAAGTAGACATATTTCTGATTTTTAAAAAATGAGTTAAAGGGATATGGGCAACAGGTCCAGAGGTGGATTTGAGACCAGGGAGAGATCAGCCATGATCTGATTGAATAGTCGAGCAGGCTTGAAGGGTTGAATTGCCAACTACTGCTTCAAATTCCCATGTTCGGCACGGTAGCACAGTGGGTAGCACTGCTGCTTCACAGCTCCAGGGACCTGGGTTCGATTCCCGGCTTGGGTCACTGTCTGTGTGGAGTTTGCACATTCTCCTCGTGTCTGAGTGGGTTTCCTCCGGGTTCTCCGGTTTCCTCCCACAGTCCAAAGATGTGCGGGTTAGGTTGATTGGCCATGCTAAAAAATTGCCCATTAGTGTCCTGGGATGCGTAGATTAGCGGGATTAGCGGGTAAAATATGTAGGGATATGGGGGTAGGGCCTGGGTGGGATTGTGGTCGGTGCAGACTCGATGGGCTGAATGGCCTCTTTCTGTACTGTAGGGTTTCTATGATTTCTATGATCTGTGTTGACCTGCTCAACAGCATCCTTAGTTCAGCCTTTAATACCTTTCCCCCAAAACACACCCAGTCCTATGACCAATGGTACATTTCACTGGCTATTTGATGCCACTTCACAAATGACTAGATTTACTGAATTAAGTCAAGTGTTATAACCACTAGGTAATTGTACCCATAACGGTACCCCATAGGAACAGAGAGAGAAGCTATCCATTAGCCAGTAGTCCTGTGAATTCAGACCCAGGTTCCTGAAACAAAAGAACAGCGTGCTATGTGGATATAATTACACAACTATAATTAAATATAAAAATATCTGAGAGGAAATTAAAGAGTATAACCCGATATTTGGACTGAGAACATTTCTACTGAAATGCCTGACCTTTAGACATCTGCATAATCTGCACCAATGCATTTCAATGCTGTAAGAGTTTGGCAGAGTGGAGAATTCACAGTTCAAGTGAGAGTTAAGGGTGGGAATGTCCACTCACACTATATTGTTGGATGTCTATGCTCTACTGGTAAAGCCCTTAACCTGACCAATGTATTTAACACGCCAACAATGCCCAAAGAGCAAATCCATCAAATGATGAGAGTAGCATTTAACCCATCTGGGAACTAATGGGATGAGTGGAACTTCATAGAATCCTACAGTGCAGAAGGAGGCCATTCGGCCCATCGAGTCTGCACCGACAACAATCCCACCTCGGCCCTATTCCGTAACCCAATATATTTACACTGCTAATCCCTCTAACCTATGCTTCCCAGGACACTAAGGGGCAATTTAGCAAGGCCAATGCACCTAAACACAGCTTTGGACTCTGGGAGGAAACCGGAGCACCTGGAGGAAACCCTCGCAGACACGAGGAGAACATGCAAATTCCACACAGACAGTGGCCCAAGCTGGGAATCGAACCCAGGATTCTGGAGCTGTGAGGAAGCAGTGCTAACCACTGTGCTGCCCCGACTTGCACACATTTCTGACGCAAAGTATGTAGGCCATCATCTTTGCAAAGGTGCTTGTGTGTGTGCACTTAATATTCACCAGTAGCATGTAGAACAGGGAGATAATGACTTTGCCTCCTCATTTGATGCCAGATCTTTCATTGTGGAGATCTATGCTCCAGCCTTCGGTCTCTCTAAACCTCTCACAACTGAACACATGTTCAACTGCCCCTATCCAACCATCCCCCTCACTCCCCTACACACACACTAATTCACACACACACACACACGTGTGCGCGCTCGCTCGCTCACTCATTCACTCACTGTGTTTTAAAGAGACATAGCTACTGGGTTACTGGATTTTTTCCAGCTATTGCTGTAGTTCGAAACATTTTAAGTGCTTTACCATACTTGTTAAAAGTTTCAATACTCTACAAGGATTGTTTTGCCTAATGAACATTTTTGTTGATTTCAAGACTTTTTCTAGTTATTTCCAGACATGATGGCTGAAGCAGGGCTTCATTTCAGCAGTGAACATGACTGAGAGAATAAGCAGATACCACGTACGCTGCTAGAAGAGGAAGGAAGGAGGAGGGCATTCCAGCAGGAGGCCATCTCCACTGAGGGTCTTTCAGGAGCCGCTCTGCTGATCAACGGATTGCTGGAATGCCGTGATGCCCTGGGAATCCTTTTACACGCTAGTATCCAGAGCTTAGATGGAAGCAAGCACGGCATTAGTGTGAACTTTCACTGCCGCAATCAGAATCTGGGTGGATGCTGCTCCTGTTGCAGTGGACACTAAGACATTTGGTTCCACAGGTGTGTTGCTGGAGATAGCCATCCATTCCATGTTGGAAAGCATGGGCTCCAAGCTCTGTGCAAATCCCTCTGCCAAGTTGGTGCCAGACTCCTCCATGCTGCTCAACATTGAACACAGGCTTTCTGGCAGATTCCCAATGTGTCAAATATGTGGGTATGCATGGCCATCAGGCTGCAGCCTGGCCCATCAGAGTCATCACTGTAATCCTCAGCAGTAGAACTAGAGAGTTGGCACCTGTGCTATCCTTCCCACCTGCTGGTGCTGCAGTGCGGGTGTGCCCAGTGTATCAACACGTGTAAATTCTGCCTCTACACTATCATATAAATTACCCACAGTTGTCAGTATCTCAGCTATGGTGTGGCAGTTCCATTGCCGGACTGGGCAAGCTAGAATATTCCCTCAGAAATGTGGCCATGGCACACTGCCTGAGGATAGCGCTCTGCATCCTTCACTTTGTGCTGAAGTGGCCATTGACAAGTGCCCCTAAAAGTACAAGCTGAGTGCAGGGCCTTGCAATGAAGGTGAGGACAATACCTGCAACTGAGATGAGAGCTCAGGATGCAGTGGAGTGGCCAAAGCTATCGCCGCTCGGTAATGAGACTGCTGTGTGCTCTGTTTCATGGAGACGTGGCTCGCTCTTGCTTTACCGGACTGTTCCTTACAACCAGAGGGCGACTCAATCCGCAGAATGGACCATACAGCGGCATCAGGCAAGGCGAAGGGAGGTGGGGTCTGCCTTCTAATCAACACCTCTTGGTGCCTAGACTTAGCAACACTGGCGAGTTTCTGATCCCCGGACCTAGAATAGAATGACGCTAAAATGCCACCTCTACTACCTTCCGCAGGCGTTCACCTCTGTTATCCTGACAGCAGTTTACATCCCACCTCACGCGGACGTGAAGACTGCGTTGGACGAAATATACAACACCACAAGTATAAACAAGTATGCCACTACAGAAACTGACTTCCTTAATACATGCGTAGGAGACTGTGTGCCAAAGAAGCAAATCCATGTGTTTCCCAACTGGAAACCAAGGATCTTCAAGGATATCCACTGCTTGCTGAAGTCCAGGCCTGAGGTGTTCAAGTCAGGTGACCCTGACCTATACAAGAAATCCAGATATGATCTATGGAGATCCATTAAAGATGGCAAAAGACAGTACCAGACCAAGCTAGAGTCCCAGGCTAGACACACAAACTCCCACTGACTATGGCACTGTCTGCAAGACAGAACAGGCAAGAAGATGAAGGCATGCAAAATCGCCGACACCAATGCACCCCACTCCGATGAGCTCAATGCATTCTATGCCCATTTTAAATAAGAGGTCAGCGAGAGCACGGCCTCCACCCCGGAAGCCTTAGACGAACCTGTATCTGAGGTCACCATCGCAGACGTCAGAGCAGCCTTCTCAAAAGTCAACCCAAAGAAAATGACTGGCCCGGCTGGGGTGCCCGGATCAGCACTCAGATCCTGCGCGGACCAGTTGGTGTGGGTATTCACAGACATCTTTAACCTCATCTTTAACATCAATGCGTACCTGCTTTAAGAAGACAACCATCATCCCGATACCAAGGAAAAGCCAAGCAGCGTGCCTTAATGACTATCGTCCAGTGGCTCTGGCATCCATCATTATAAAGTGCTTCGAAAGGTTAGTCATGGCACAAATCAATTCCGGCCTCCCAGATTGACTGGATCCACTTCAGTTCACCTATCACTGCAACAGGCCCATTACAGACGCCATCTGCCTGGCTCTACACTCAACCCTGGAACACCTAGATAACAAAGACACCTATGTCAGACTCCTATTTATTGACTACAGCTCAGCCTCCAACACCATTATTCCTACAAAACTCATCTCCAAACTCCGAGGCCTGGGCCTCGGCACCTCCCTCTGCGACTGGATCCTAGACTTCCTTACTGTTGCCAGTAAGGATAGACAACAACACCTCCTCCACGATCATCCTCAACACCGCTGCCCCACAATGCTGTGTTCTCAGCCCTCTACTATACTCCTTAAACACCTATGACTGTGTGGCCAAATTCCCCTCCAACTCGATTTTCAAGTTTGCTGATGACACCACCATAGTGGTTCGAATCTCAAACAATGATTAGACAGAGTACAGGAAAGAGATAGAGAATCTGGTGAACTGGTGCAACGACAATAATCTCTCCCTCAATGTCAACAAAATGAAGGAGATAGTCATCGACTTCAGGAAGCATAGTGGAGGGCATGTCCCTGTCGACATCAATGGGGACAAGGTAGAAGTGGTGAGAGCTTCAATTTCTAGGTGTTCAGATCACCAACAACCTGTCTTGGTCCCTCCATGCCGACACTATGATTAAGAAAGCCACCAACGCCTTACTTTCTCAGAAGACTGAGGAAATTTGGCTCTCACCAACTTTTAAGACGCACCACAGAAAGCATTCTTTCTGGTTGTATCACCATTTGGTATGGCTCCTGCTCTATCCAAGACCGCAAAAACTAAAAAGCATCGTGAACAAAGCCCAGTCTATCACGCAAACCAACCTCCCATCCAGTGACTCGATCTACACTTCCCACTGCCTTGGAAAAGCAGGCAGCATAATTAAGGACCTCACGCACCTTGGACATACTGTCTTCCACCTTCTTCCGTCGGGAAAAAGGTACAAATGTCTGGGGACACATACCAACCGACTCAAGAACAGCTTCTGCCCTGCTGCCATCAGACTTTTGAATAGACCTACTTCGCATTAAGTTGATCTTTCTCGACACCCTAGCTGTGACTGTAACACTACATTCTGCACTCTCTCCTTTCCTCCTCCATGAATGCTATGCTCTGTCTGCGTAGTGCACAAGAAGTAATACTTTTCACTGTACACTAATACATGTGACAATAATAAATCAAATCAAATTAAATGTGGTGATGGGGGGGCGCGGGGGTGGGCAGAGGTGGAGTGGGGCCTTCCCCACCTGCATGCGAACTAAGGACTGGCATCAATGCTGTGAACACAGGAAGAAGTTTAACAACACCAGGTTAAGGTCCAACAGGTTTATTTGGTCGCAACTGCCACCATTTGCTACCAAATAAACCTGTTGGACTTTAATCTGGTGTTGTTAAACTTCTTACTGTGTTTACCCCAGTCCAACGCCGGCATCTCCACATCATCAATGTTGTGGCCAGGATATGAGGCAGTGGGCTTTGAGAGGCAGCTGTAAATGATAAATGGACAAAGAGTGGTCCAAATGCTAACAGTCAAGTCTCTCTCTTTGCAACTACAGTGAGGAGACCATCAGGAACATAGAACATAACCGTGCAGTACAGGCCCTTCGGCCCTCGATGTTGCGCCGACCAGTGAAACCAATCTAAAGCCCATCTAATCTACACTATTCCAATATCATCCACATGTTTATCCAATAAACATTTGAATGCTCTTAATGTTGACGAGTCCACTACTGCTGCAGGCAGGGCATTCCACGCCCTTACTGCTCTCTGAGTAAAGAACCTACCTCTGGCATCTGTCCTATATCTATCACCCCTCAATTTAAAGCTAGGTCCCCTCGTGTTAGCTATCACCATCCGAGGAAAAAGGCTCTCACTGTCCACCCTATCTAATCCTCTGATCATCTTGTATGCCTCTATTAAGTCACCTCTTAACCTTCTTCTCTCTAACGAAAACAACCTCAAGTCCCTCAGCCTTTCCTCATACGATCTTCCCACCATACCAGGGAACATCCTGGTAAATCTCCTCTGCACCCTTTCCAACACTTCCACATCTTTCCATTAATGCGGCGACCAGAACTGTACGCAATACTCCAAGTGCGGCCGCACCAGAGTTTTGTACAGTTGCAGCATGACCTCCTGGCTCCGAAACTCAATCCCTCTACCAATAAAAGCTAACACACCGTACGCCTTCTTAACAACCCTATCAACCTGGGTGACAACTTTCAGGGATCTATGCACATGGTCACCCAGATCCCTCTGTTCATCCACACTACCAAGTATCTTACCATTAGCCCAGTACTCTGCATTCCTGTTACTCCTTCCAAAGTGAATCACCTCACACTTTTCCACATTAAATTTCATTTGCCACCTCTCAGCATACCTCTGTAGCTTATCTATGTCCCTCTGTAACCTGCCACTTCCCTCCGCACTGTCTACAACTCCACCGACTTTAGTGTCATCAGAAAATTTACTAATCCATCCTTCTACGTCCTCATCCAGGTCATTTATAAAAATGACAAACAGCAGTGGCCCCAAAACAGATCCTTGCGGTACACCACTAGTAACTGAACTCCAGAATGAACATTTCCCATCAACCACCACCCTCTGTCTTCTTACAACTAGCCAATTTCTGATCCAAATCACTAAATTACCCTCAATCCCATGTGTCCGTATTTTCTGCAATAGCTTACCATGGGGAACCTTATCAAACGCTTTGCTGAAATCCATATACACCACATCAACCGCTTTACCCTCATCCACCTCTTTGGTCACCTTCTCAAAGAACTCAATAAGGTTTGTGAGGCACGACCTACCCTTCACAAAACCGTGTTGACTATCCCTAATCAGATTACTCCTTTCTAGGTGATTATAAATCCTATCTCTTATAATCCTTTCCAATAGTTTGCCCACAACCGAAGTAAGGCTCACCGGTCTATAATTACCAGGGTTGTCCCTACTCCCCTTCTTGAACAAGGGGACAACATTTGCTATCCTCCAGTCTTCTGGCACTGTTCCTGTAGACAATGACGACACAAAGATCAAAGCCAAAGGCTCTGCAATCTCCTTTCTCGCCTCCCAGAGAATCCTAGGATAAATCCCATCCGGCCCAGGGGACTTATCTATTTTTACCCTTTCCAGAATTGCTAACACCTCCTCTTTATGAACCTCAATCTCATCCAGTCCAACAGCCTGCATCTCAGTACTCCCCTCGACAACACTGTCCCTCTCCTGTATGAATACTGACGAAAAATATTCATTTAGCGCCTCTCCTATCTCTTCAGACTCCACACACAACTTCCCATTACTGTCCTTGACTGGCCCTAATCTTACCCTAGTCATTCTTTTACTCCTGACATACCTATAGAAAGCTTTAGGGTTTTCCTTGATCCTACCTGCCAAAGACTTCTCATGTCCCCTCCTGGCTCTTCTTAACTCTCTCTTTAGGTCCTTCCTGGCTAACTTGTAACTCTCAAGCGCCCTAACTGAGCCTTCACGTCTCATCTTAACATAAGTTTCCTTCTTCCTCTTCACAAGAGATTTAACTTCTTTAGTAAACCACGGTTCCCTCACACGACTGCTTCCTCCCTGCCTGACAGGTACATATTTATCGAGGACGCATAGTAGCTGTTCCTTGAACAAGCTCCACATTACAATTGTGCCCATCCCCTGCAGTTTCCTTCCCCAACCTATGCCACCTAAATCTCGCCTAATCGCATCATAATTTCCTTTCCCCCAGCTATAACTCTTGCCCTTCGAAATATACCTATCCCTTTCCATTGCTAAGGTAAACGTAATCAAACTGTGCCTGGTGAGCCTAGAGCATGGAGCCTGGTGAAGTCGCTGCTGCCTTTGCGCCTATAGGAAGAAGAGAAAATGACGACAACAGCAATGACGGTACTTAGTTTGCCAGTATGCTTCATGAGTGTGGCAGCCATGACTTCCCAGCAGTTTCCCCTGATTTGAAATGTATTAGCTGTGTGCAGGGGCAGCCTTTAAAGACGGCACTTGGGTCATGGTGATGGTGGGGTGGGTGAATCAGAAGCTCCCAACCAGCAATCTGACATGAAATACACTTTTTTCACTAAATGATGCACAATATGGCATTAAAGGCCATCATTGCCATTGGTAGGTTAAATGTCACATTCCCTGCCTGAAATCAGACTTTGTTGATTTCTGGAGCAATTCCGCCCAGATTGTTGTAGGGAAGTGAAGACAATGTGGTGAATTGGGCAGTGACTGAGGGTAGTGGTGCATTTGGGAACATGTGGCATTCACAGTTGCATTCACTGACCTTCAGGTCAATAAATTTATTCTCGCAAAGCATCAAGATCCTTTGAGTTAAAATCCTGGTATTGATCTCTACAGCTCTCTATTTCCACTTCCCTCCCATCATGAGTCTGCCCGGAGGGATTCAGAATGTTTCTCCTCCTTTCTACCTCCTCCAATATGACCTCCAATGCAACATCCAAAAACCTGAGTTCATGCACTCTCCCATGATCAGGCATTTTTCATTCTTTACTAGTCTTATCCACTCCCAATGCCTGCTCCAGCAACATGTACTTTAGGAGAAGCAGGCTTGCTTTAAGTAGGGTAAGTTAATAACAATATTGGGGCACTGCTGATGTGTCAAGCCAATGAACTCTGCAGAGAGTGCTGGTTGCACACAGACATCATTGTAATGAACAGGCACACGTAGAAACATTTAAAAATGAACAGGCACCATGATATTTCTGTGTCGCCTACATTCCACGCAACTGGCATGGAGTAATAACAGATCCCTAAGCCCATCTTTGGTAAGCTAACCAATTTCAAGTTTGGAATCTCCAAGGAGGCAACATAAGAAAAATGCTGCACTTAATCCTCTGCATCCCATGAAACTTAAATAGACCTTGAAATCAACAGGCCAACAAGCTACTTTGCAGTTCATTTACAAAGACAGCCCAGAAGATCAGCAATTTGCAGCTCCAAAATATTTCCTCATATATGTCGGGCTTCCATGGCTTTGTGGAATTGCAAATCCTTTCAATGATGACAGGCTAAAAAGTAATAGCTGTTGCAAATGATTGCTAGCACAGCCTCTTTGGACTATAATTTTCTCCATTCAGGGAAAAACGCAGTAGACATGCTCATTTTTCTTCATAATTATCACCCCAGTGACAGAATCCTCGGAGAATGTATGGGCTTTTTTCAGATGTGCAACTCCTGAGAATGGGATTTAATTGGTAAGCGCAGAAAATATCAGCCAGCCGTGGTGGACCCATAATAACAATTCCACAACAGTTTTCAAGTGCCTGACTGGTTGGACATATTAAAAAGTTCCTCAGTCCAGCTGGAGAATAGACAACATTTACTCAAGTGAAAACGGATTAAGAAAATCCTAATTTACCTTCAAGCTCATGAAGATTATGTACAAAAAGAACCATGAATCTGAATGACCTTCAATTTGATTAGCTGCACATTTTCAGCGTTATGCAATTCATAAAACTCCACAATGCAATTCAGGTAATAATCGCTCCCTTCATCTAAGATGCTTAATCATGATCTCAAAGGTAACGTGGCAGTTGTTACTGTTTGTATTAATAACATATTAAATACATTTGTTAAATTAAATACAACAGTTTTCCCTGTCACTACAATATCCAAAGACAGATTGACAGACAGCAATAGTCATTCTTGAGTATTTGACAGGAATTTAAAATTACTGCTATGATTTGTTCGTTTTTATTAGTGTCTGCAGCACTGAATGTGTGACATTCATTTATAGACAGAATAAATGCCTTGCACTTACACTGCTTTTTGAAGGACAAGTTGGTGTCCCATGGTTGAGAAACCACACTGTTAAATTCCAGTGGGGGAGAAGGCAGTCCTTCTAATCTATCTCTCCGCCCACCTTCAGATTTTGTAGCACAGCTGAGGGGTTCCCAACCCGTTACTGCCAGTGACATCTCCTCCTGCAGTAGCAGAATTTTAACAGCAAGTGATCCAGCCAGAAAGTGGGCCAACAAAGTGAGAAATTGGACAGTGTCTAGAGCTCAAATTTATGATGGAAGGCTGAAATTCTTGATGTCAGTGATAAACATAATAAAGAATAGTTTAGCAACTCATTTCTCAGCTAGCGGAGGAAGCCAAGTGCCTTGCTATCCCTTTCCCAAACTGGGCTGAAAGCCTAGAGGTCCAGAGCAGTTGATATGACTGGGGCAGCATGGTAACACAATGGTTAGCACTGCTGCCTCACAGCGCCAGGGACCCAGCTTCGATTCTCGGCTTGGGTCACTGCAGAGTTTGCACATTCTCCCCGTGTCTGCGTGGGTTTCCCACCACGGTCCGAAGATGTGCGGGTTTGCTTGATTGGTGATGCTAAATTGACCGTAGTTTCAGGGGGATTAGCAGGGTAAATATGTGGAGTTACAGGGATAGGTAACAGGCTCGATGGGCTGAATGGCCTCCTTCTGTGCTGTAGGGATTCTAAGATTCTATGACTGCTTGACTTCCTTATTTATTGATTTGCTGTCTACCAACTAAAACCGCCACGACTTTATTAAACTTCAATGACTGGTGTTATGTAGCTGAACTCCGAAGCTCTTCTGTAGTCAGGACAATTGGACAAAGGAAAATAAGATAAGTGACAAGTTAATTAGCTTTTTGGCAATGTTATCTGAGTTTGGAATGTTAGTCAGGACACAGAGAAATCCCTGCTTTTGTTCATATCATGCCCCGTCCACAGACAGACAGGACCTCAGTTCATGGTATCATCCAAGGAACAAAATCTCCGACAATTCAGCATTCTCTCAGTTTTCTGTTGGATTGTTTGTCTAAATTTGATGCTTAAATCCTGGAGTGGAACCTCGACCCACGATGTTCAAACTCAAAAACACCACCAAATGAACCAAATGGCATCAAATTCATTTTGTATAGTTGATAAATATTACCAAAAGGATGTAATTATTGTTTTTCTTGTGACTGGTTACTTTTAAGGGCATGAATTAGAATGAATGTTCAGAAAACTATTTGTAATTTGGGGGAAATGGGACTCATTGCCCTGCGTGGGAAAGAAAATCAGCCCATTCCATAGATCCACTGATTTGCAATTGAGGTTGATGTCCGCCATGACTAATAAGTTGGTTAAAGACATATTTTACACCATTGTTTAAACATTCATAAGCAAGGCTCCCTTCATACTTCACTAATTTTATTCAGTAAGTAGTTAAACCACATAGTTAATGAGTAAAACAAAATCACTGAGAAAAATAATAGTAATCAAATTAACATATATCCGAATGCAGGAAAATTACAGCTGGTATCCAATGGCACAGTGTTCTGAGGTGCTGTATATAAGTTGTGATTTCAAGGGCTTTTGCAACCTGAAAAAAAAATTGATGAAGGGGCACGCTGTAATCATCATGCCATTGGGAGAGTGAATAGGGAACAAGGCTGAATTTAGTGACAGTGGCGGTGGCTTTGTTCACCAGCAGGGAAGCCCACCATTACCATATTCCAAGAACTTCAGCGAAAATAAACACTCATCAAGCAGTCTGCGTTCTTAGACCTTTGAAGACAAAAAGGTCTGTTTCCAAGAGCTGCCGTTGAATCGGATGGCAGGAGCTCTTCAGTCTCAGCACTGACACTGGGCATGGTGGTCACTGCTGGGACTGCAGCCAGCCCTGGGCTGAAGCTTTGATGGAGGTTCCTCCAGAGGATGTGAGTAGGAAAAGTTCACTGAGGTCAGCCAGATAGGTTGTCAGGCAGTGGGGAAGGGGTCGTCATAAATGCGAAGTGATGCATTTTGGTGGGAATAATGTAGGGAGGAGCTACACGATAAATGGAAGAACCATAAAGGGTGTAGAGACGCAGAGGGACCTGGGTGTGCAAGTCCACAGATCTTTGAAGGTGACGTCACAGGTGGAGAAGGTGGTGAAGAAGGCATATGGCATGCTTGCCTTTATAGGACGGGGCATAGAGTATAAGAGTTGGGGTCTGATGTTGCAGATGTATAGAACGTTGGTTCGGCCGCATTTGGAATACTGCGTCCAGTTCTGGTCGCCACACTACCAGAAGGACGTGGAGGCTTTGGAGAGAGTACAGAGGAGGTTTACCAGGATGTTGCCTGGTATGGAGGGGCTTGGTTATGAGGAGAGATTGGGGAAACTGGGGTTGTTCTCCTTGGAAAGACGGAGGATGAGGGGAGACTTAATAGAGGTGTATAAAATTATGAAAGGCATAGATAGGGTGAACGGTGGGAAGCTTTTCCCCGGGTCGGTGGTGACGTTCACGAGGGGTCATAGGTTCAAGGTGAAGGGGGGGAGGTTTAACACAGATATCAGAAGGACATATTTCACACAGAGGGTCGTGGGGGCCTGGAATGTGTTGCCGGGCAAGGTGGTGGAGGCGGACACACTGGGAACGTTTAAGACTTATCTAGACAGCTATATGAACGGAGTGGGAATGGAGGGATACAAAAGAGTGGTCTAGTTTGGACCAGGGAGCGGCGCGGTCTAATTGTTCCTTGTTTCTCGTTTCAAGGCTTCATTCTATGATCATCTTGCTGGTGCCAGTACAGAGCGAGACTGCGGATAGTTGGGAACCTGTCTCGGGGGCAGGGAATTCATATGGTGTTCATGGAAGTGGAAATGACTAGGGTTGGGAAGCATTTTCCGATCAGGGCCAGTGTGATCTCCTGGACTCGTTTCGATCGCCTCAGGGGGTCGGAGAGGAATTTCCCAGATTTTTTTTCCCCATATTGGCCCTGGGGTTTTCACTCTGGGTTTTCGCCTCTCCCTGGAGATCACATGGTCTGGAATGGGGGGGTGGGGGTGAGTTAATAGGTTGTGATGAACAAAGCATCGTAGCTGTGAGGGACAGCTCGGTGGATAGGATATTGGTATGTAGATAGGCTGGAAAATTGGGCGGGGATCCTGGATTCAGGATTCAATCCTGGACCGGGGAGCGGCGCGGGCTTGGAGGGCCGAAGGGCCTGTTCCTGTGCTGTATTGTTCTTTGTTCTTTGTTGTTCTTTGTCGTGGAGGACAGGGTCGAGTCTTTCAGCGGTGTTGGCTGTTGCCCCCAAGCCTTCTGTGGGGCACAGGGTCACCATTAGAGAAGGTTCCCCCTGACCATGCAAGCAGGACACCAGGGTATACCTGGCAACCTCTCACATAGGTTGGGTCTTCACACTGGTAGAATAGCTGTGGGATGAGGCCCTTAGGAGGCCTATGAATGGGAAGGCTATTCTCTGTCCCTAATTTCATCAAGTGATTCACAATGGCAATGAGCTCTCCTCTCTGTGCCTTCCCACCCTATAGCATGACCATTACCCTTCCCCAGATGCCTCGCTCACTCTGGGAGGGAGCATTGAACTCTGTCCATTTTTTGCATGTTGCAGAATACACTGCATGCAGATGATTGTACTCTATAAGTGAGACTGTTAGAGAACTTTGCTTAAGCTAGGCATACATGGGAATAAGAAAGTATAAAGCAGCACTCAACATAAAGTAGACTTACAGATAATTCACAATTGCAACATCCAAATGAACAAGCACCACAGTCTGATGAGGGCTGATTTTCTGGCTGTCGCTTCAGATGCCAAGCCTCATTCTGCTGGATGTACATACTCAGGTGATTAGCCCTATGATGTTACCTTTACCAATATCAATAAAATATGTAATACTGGGCTACTGAAAATGGTCTTTAACTGTAATTAACAGATGGGATACTTTTAGTATTTAAGTGTTAAGGAAAACTGGATCTACGGGAATCATCTCACACCTACTATTTAAGGAAATTCATCAACATCGGAAATAGATTCAGTAAATATTTTTAATTCAACCTGCAATTCATGTTTAAGATTTGTTTTGTCAAGGAGCTCAAAAGGATAAATGAACTGATCTATTTGTCATTTCCATGTTCTTGTATTTGTTCCAATTTCACATTCATTTACTGCAGCCTTCAAATTTGTGCTCTTATCCCTAGAAAGATTAACGTGTCACTTTAGTATCCTGTCTTGACCCAATATCAGCATCACCCTAAATCTGGACCACTGGGTGAAATCTTACCAAAAAATGTCAGTGTTGTTTCTGGTGAGAAAACCAGTGTGTTGCTCTCCAGAGAAACTGGTTGTTTTTTTTCTCCAGATTCTTCCATGCTCTGCAAAAAAAAAGGGCGTGATTCACGCCACCATTGAGGGGGCTTAAACATGCCAGCAGAACTTGGCTGCTCAAAGATCGGGGTGCCATCTTTAAAGGGCGCCCCAATCAAAACTGCAATAAACCTCCCCCCATGCCACTATGGAGGTCTCAGGGGCTCCCCTCTCCACTTCTGATCAAAGCAAGCATTCACTTCCCTGCATCCCTCATATCAGCTCCTTCTCTGACCATCGCTAGCATCCAGCATTCCCTATTCGTAACACCCCCACCCCACCCACCCACCTTGACGCTTATCATGTCATCTACTGTTCTTTTGCACTAAATTGGTACCCCCTCATTATCAACCTGTCAAACATTGGAAACAGATTCCCTTCATTTTTATCACCAAAACCCTTCATGCCTTTAAAAAATCTCTACCAAATCTCCTTTTAGCCTTAATCAAAAGCAGAATACTGCTGATGCTGGAAATCTGAAACCGAAACAGAAAATAATGCAAATACACAACAGGACATGCAGCATCTGTGGAAAGAGGAACAAATGCTCCACAGGTGGTGCCTGGCCTGCTGAATATTTCCAGTACCTTCTTTTTTTTTGCCTCCTGGCCATCTCTGTTATTAGGAGTGCAACCCCAACTTCTCCAGCCTACCCTATGTGAACACTTGTGCCAAAACCATTCTGATAAATCTTAGCTCTCAGACCCAAAACCTTCACATCCTTCCTAAAGTTTGATGCCCAGAATTGGTCACAGTTGGGTCTAAACTTGTAATTTATATAGTTTTAGTGTAACTTTCTGGTTTGTGTACTCGATGCTCAAGGGCAGCACGGTGGCACAGTGGCTAGCACTGCTGCCTCACAGCACCAGGGACACGGGTTCAATTTCCGGATTGGGTCACTGTCTGTGCGGAGTCTGCATGTTCTCCCCATGTCTGCGTGGGTTTTTTCAAGGTGTTCTGGTTTCCTCCCACAGTCCGAAAGGTGTGCTGCTTAGGTGCATTGACCATGCTAAACTCTCCCTTAGTGTACCTGAACAGGAGCCGGAGTGTGGTGTCTTGGGGATTTTCACAGGGACTTCATTGCTGTGTTAGTGTAAGCCTACTTGTGACAATAATAAATAAACTTTAAACTTAAAAACCTCTATTTATAACTTAGAAATGTACAGCACAGAAGGAAGACTCATCATACCTGTGCCTGCTGAAATAAAAACACACAGTCTAATCCCACTTTTCAGTTCTTGATCTGTAACCTTGTAAGTTATAGTATTCTGGATGATATACAAGTTCTTTTACAAGACAGTGTGGTTTTCTATTCTTCCACCCCTTCAGGCAGTGAGTTCTAGATTCCCATCACCATCTGTACAAAATTATGCTTCTCCTCAACATGCCTCTCATCCTTCTGACAATTATTTCAGATCTATGCCCTCTCCATGAACAGAAATAAATCATTTCTATCCCCTCTATCTTGGCCACATATAATTTTACACTCTTCAAATTAAATTCCCCGTAGCGAAAGGAAACAATCCAATCCTATCCAGCCTTACTTCATAGCAAGTATTTTCTAATTCTCCTCTGTACCCTCTTCCATGGAATCACAGACTTCCTGTAACGGTACCAGAACTGTACCAAGCGCCCGAGCTGTAACCTAACTAGTGTTTTATATGTTTCTAGCAAAGCCTCCGTTTTTTTATATTCTATGCCTTAGCTAAAAAAATTAAGCATACTGTTGTGTCATGAGATCCAAAAGCAGATCCTTGCTGATGTTCCATCACGAGATGTTTTCTTTGACAGTTTTTGTAAGTGGTCATAGTGGTTTACAGCATAGAAACAGGCCCTTCAACCCAACTTGTCCATGCTGCCCATTTTATTAATCACCAAGCTAGTCCCAATTGCCTGCGTTTGGCCCATATCCCTCTATAGTCATCTTACCCACGTAACTGTCTAAATGCTTTTTAAAAAACATAATTGTACCTGCCTCTACTACTACCTCTGGCAGCTTGTTCCAGACACTCACCACCCTCTGTGTGTGAAAAAATTGCCCCCTGGACTCTCTTGTATCTCTCCCCTCTCACCTTAAACCTATGCCCTCTGGTTTTAGACTCCCCCTGCTTTGGGAAAAGATATTGACTATCTAGCTGATCTATGCCCCTCATTATTTTATAGACCTCTATAAGGTCACCCCTAAGCCTCCTACGCTCCAGAGAAAAAAGTCCCAGTCTATCCAGCCTTCCTTATAACTCAAACCATCAAGTCCCGGTAGCATCATAGTAAATCTTTTCTGCACTCTTTCTAGTTTAATAATACCTTTTCTATAATAGGGTGATCAGAACTGCACACAGTATTCCAAGTGTGGCCTTACCAATGTCTTGTACAACTTCAACAAGACATCCCAACTCCTATGTTCAATGTTCTGACCAATGAAACCAAGCATACCAAATGCCTTCTTCACCACTCTGTCCACCAGTGACTCCACTTCCAAGGAGTTATGAACCTGTACTCTTCGATCTTTTTGTTCTATACCTCTCCCCAACGCTCTACCATTAACTGAGTAAGTCCTGCCCTGGTTTGATCTACCAAAATGCATCACCTAGCATTTATCTAAATTAAACTCCATCTGCCATTTGTCAACTCACTGGCCCAATTGATCAAGATCCTGTTGCAAGCTTACATTTACCATCACCTTCTTAATCAACTCATCTCCACCTGCCCTGCTATAGGGATTTGTGAATTTGTGCTCTAAGGTTCTTCGGTTCCTCTACCATTTTTCTACCACTGACTGTGTATTTCCCTGCCTTGTTTGCAAATTGAATAGCACTGCTAGAGAAATGGGCCCAACAGCACATTTGGGCTCTATCATTCGCGGATTCGAAAACTGAAGAGCACTCTGTCCACCCCGCAGAATAATGGACAGCGTCACAGAACTGATCCCAACAAACACATGGTGTCAATTAATTCCATTCAAAAAAAGAGCTGGATAAATCTCTCGATTTGGAACAAGATAAACCACTCAAAATTTCACATCTTTCAGCGAGTCCACTGCTTACTCCTGGATTGTGGAAAGCAACCAGTCACAAATGCATCATGTTAGGTTTTCTGTAAGTTTGTTCCAATTTTTATTTTGAAGGTCGAGAAAAAGTTTGTAAAACTTTCCCATTAAATATTAACTTCAGTCAGGACACAGGACAGCACAGGAGGTGCATGATTTATAAAGCAATGGGTTTTATTGACTGAATGGATTTCTCTCATTCCTTGTTCTCCTGATATTAGCCTGCATTAGCTGCTGGGCTGATATATTACAAAGCTCCAGCTTTCATTTTATTTCAATTGACTGAAAACAAAAGGATTGGTTGGGGCAGTAGGCCAACACCTCAGGCTACTGTTTGTGTGCAACAATCCATAAAATGCCATTGCTTGTTGCTACTTAATTTTCACCAACCTAAACTTTACAAAATATTATTTTCCTTTACGTCTGTGGCCCTTTTCTTATCTCTCTCTCTCTCTCACACATCAGCTTCCAGCACAAACCTGGATTTCATAAATCAACTTCATGGTCCTCCGTTGTTTTTGTACAAATACATTTTGAACCCAATGATATTTTTCCAGTATTTATTTCCCAATATTTAACTTCCAGTCAATCCAGTGCAGTTCCATCCTTAAGCAGTTAATCTTCCTCTCACTCTTAGTTATTTATGTACTCTGACTCACTTATAGCTATTGACGCTATTACAGTGAAAGTAATTACATGACGAAAATAACAAAGGCATAAAGGAAGAAGCAAAAATCTAAAGTAAATAGCTGCAATGGTTATCAGTGCTTCTGGAAAACACCAATCTTTAGTGCAGATAATCCAAAATAGTAATACTCACCTCACTGATTGGACATAAAAATATTCAACCTAATTAACTGGGCTTCTTACTGTGAGACTTCTTACTGTGCCCACCCCAGTCCAACACTGGTATCTCCATATCATTTTCATCACAGATGGGAGTATACAACTTGATGCAATATCCATTCTTTTTAAAGATCTGCTGAACTGTACCATTTTGTTTTTCCACAGATGGTGTATATGTGTGTGTGTGTGTCCACATTTGTGTGTACACGTGCATGAGGTCCACCATTTAATATGATCCTGGCAAACATGTTCAGCTTCAACTCCACTTTCCTGCCTGCTCCCCATATCGCTCAATTCCCCGAGACACCAGAAGCCAGTCTATACCAACACAGAAATGTATTTGTTTCAGATTTTTAAAAGACATTTACTGTGACATCAACATGGTTTTCTGTGATACGCACAATGAAATATCTTATATCAAAGAATTGATTCTATCGGGATTCATGGTGCGTTGAAACATACAACCTCATTCTTATTTGCATTCAGCTACTGCTTGTGCAATTGTCCCTATCTGTGGCATGGTAACCATTATTCATGATGTTAATAGCCCGATTACAGGACTCCCTCCATTCCCCCTGACTGCAGTCCGGGATGCTGGTTTTTCTTTCAATTGGAGAATAATCTTCTGTTGCTGCAAAGTCCATTGTGGCATGGTTTATTTGCCCCTTCTTTCATTCTCAGCCTCAAACATCGCACATGACAGCAATATTTTAATGAGTCACGATTTGATAGCAATGTTAAAAATATAATATTGAGTGATTCATGCTGCAGTTTTTATGTTTCACTCTTGCTGCTGGGAGCTACATGGTGTCAGTACACAATGTGGCCTTTGCTATCTAAGGGGCACAGGAAGCAATCGGCTGTTGGATAAGAAATCGGTGTGTTGCAGTAGGTCACAGCGAAGGCTAGGGTCGCAAATGTAAGCGGCAACAAAATGAAATTTTGAGGATCTTTGTCTTAACGTCCAAAATTTTAACTCCAACTACTCTGCCTACTGCATGGGGATATAGATAGGGTTAAGACAATGGGCAAAAATTTGGCAGATGGAGTATAATGTGGGAAAGTGTGAGGTTGATCATTTTGGCAGGAAGAATAGAAAAGCAGAATATTATTTAAATGGAGAGAGACTGCAGGTGCTGCAGTACAGAGAGATCTGGTGTCCTTGGTACATGAATCATAAAATGGTTGGAATGTAATTAGACTGGAGCATAAACATTGGGAAGTTTTGTTACAGCTATACATGGCATTGAAGTGATACCTGGAGCACTGATTTGATCTCCTTACTTAACGAAGGATACACTTGCATTGGAAGCAGTTCAGAGAAGATTTGCTTCATTCCTGGGATGAAGAATGGTTGAGTAGGTTGGGTCTATTCTTATAGGAGTTTAGAAGAATGAGAGATGATTTTATTGAGGTGAGTTGACAATGTAGATGTTAAGAAGATGTTTATACTCATGAGGGAATCTAGAACTGAGTGAAGAGTTTGAAGATAAAGGGTCTCCCACTTAAGACAGAGATAAGGAGGAACTACTTCTCTTAAAGGGCCCTTAGTTTTTGGAATTCTCTTTCACAGATAGCAGTGGAGACTTGGGCCTTAAATTCAAGGCTGAGTTAGAAGATGTTTGATTGACAAAGGAGCCAAAGGTTATGGGGGACAGGCAAGAAAATGGTGTTAAGGCTAGATCTTACTGAATTGAGGAGCAGACTTGATGGCCGAATGGCCTACTCTTGCTCCTATTTTTTATGATCTTATGATTCACCAGGTATTTACCCAACGTTGACAGGTTGTAGAACTGCAGGATTCATGACAGCCAGTGAACACTTACACACAAGCTCACCACCACCTTCTTGAGGGCAACTAGGGGTGAGCAATGAATGCTGGTCTAGCCAGTGATGCCCACATTCAATAAATGAATTTAAAAAAATTTGCCTTTGCGCTTTTTCCTTAATGGTAGGTTCAAGTAGGCAAGTCCTGAAGCTTTGTCAAAAGAGACATGTCAGCGAGACTGAAGTTAAAGTTTAAGGTTACCAATGATCTGTGACTAATGCTTTTATGATGATCTCAGGTGAAAAGTCTATGCAAAGTCCAATTAAGGCAGCTTATAGAACCCAAATGACCATACATAAGTAGAGAAAAACAATGGTCAAAAGCAGTTATGAACAGAATGCAGGTCAGATAGAGTTGAACTGTTGCAAAGCTTTTTGATTGCACCCAGATGCCATAGTTACAGCCAGCCCTAGAATAGGCCTTAAACAGTATTGTAGATCATCCAAAGGCCTCAAAGGTATAATTCTATGAAGGAAATGAGACTGCTTAACAACTGAAACTAGCCACTAAGATTATTAATCCTCTTGGAGCATCCCAGGAATTAAAGATCGATATCCCATGAACTGCTGCAAGCAACCCAGGAAAACAAATCAGTTCATAGTTGACAACCAAGCTCTCATTTGTTGCCCTTTCTCTGCAGTAATGCTCTTTCAATGTGAAAAACAAAAAGGCATATTTATGTAGCACCTTTCAAAATTTCAGGATGATTGATTTCCAGTCAATGAAGTACTTTTTAAAGTGTGGTCACGAACTATCATTATATAAGAAATGCAGAAGTTGATGGGAACACAGCAAACATCCTCCAACAGCAATGTGATAACAACTAGATAATTTGTTTTATGATGTTGATAGAGGGATTCATACTGGCCAGAACACAGGGGATAACTCTACTACTCTTTTTTGAGTGGTGTCATCGGATCTTTTACAGCCACCTGAGAAAGCAGACAGGGCCCCTGTCTAACATACCAACTGAAAGACAGCACCTCGGACAGTGCAGCACTTCTCAGGTATTCGTGTGTCAGACTTTATATTTGTAATCAAGTCACTGGACTGGGATTTGAACCCACACGTGTGACTCAGAGTCAACTGCACCGCTGAGGAGGGATGGTATAGCAACTGTCACCAAGCGACACAGTGCACACCAGCCACAGACAATCAGAACACACAGCTTCTATCTAGGAGAGGGTTGGTTGAGTATCATGGAGCGAACAGGAACAGCAAATAATTTGGTGTAGCAATTCCTTGTCCAGTGATGCTGCTCTATGCTGTGCCCAGGGTCTGTGACTAAAGCATTATTGAGAAACTGCCTTTATTTGTTGAAGTGGAGTTGAACACTTTTTTAAAAAATGAATCTAGGTTCATAAACGTTTGTCACATAGAATGAAGCCTCTTGACTATCATACCTGTGCCATTTTGATAGGGCAGCCTAATTAGTCCCGCCACCTTACTCTTTCTTCACTCCCTTCCTTCAGGTATATCTTGTTCACTTTTCAAAGGTATTATTAAATCTGTTTCAGCCACCCTTTCCAGCTCAGGATAACTCATTATGTAAAAAGAAATTATGCAATTTCCTCTGATTCGTTTGCCAATCACCAATAAATCTGTCTTCTCTGGAAACAGTTTCCTCTTATATCCTCAATCAAAATCCTTCATAATTTTGAACACATCTATTAAATCTTCCCTTGAATTTCTCTGCTCTAGAGAAAGGAATCCCTGTGAATTGGTTAATCTGTTTGCACTACAACTTGCTTGCAGTTTTGTTTACTGTTTGTGCAGTGTCTGTTTATACTTTGTTAATCTGGATGTTTTCATAAGTGTCATTTTGTTTCATGCAAGGTAAAGATTATCTTATGCTTGGTGTCTTTAAGTTATTAGTTTTAAGGGGAAAATCTTTCTGAATACAAATTGCCTGGTGTGCAGGAAGTCGCATGGTACAACTTTCTGGACACATCCAGCCAGAGTTTGGCAACCCTCTATCAACCTCCTGTAATATAATCAACACCTGGCATGTAACCAGGATAACACTCGCTGTATATTTCTCTCAGTGCCCAAAATATAATGGATTAATACCGCCAGATGCCGCAGGTTCTAATTCTATGTCAAATGGGAAAACTGGCTGTGATATTTGTTATCCCTGGACTCAAATTTGTATAATTTGTTCAGCTGTGACCATTGGAGCTGTTTTTTGTATCCTGCAACTCGTCTAATTACTGCAACAACCACTGTACCAGCTCATAAAATATTGGACTCGAATAAAACATCTCAGTTTTATGTGATTCACTGCCACTGCAAACGTTTTAAAATTGCAAATACAATTCAGTATTCCATCCACACCGCTTAAAGCTACCAACACAGTCATATTTCCTGAAGATTTGTAATGGGTGAGGATGCTGGATTTGTTTTTCAATGGTCTGAATTAATGTCTGACATAGAGTCCACTGATCTCCACCGTATCCATAGCTACGGATTCTAGCTTAAGCCTGGAAAACTGATTAATCTATAGAAAGCCAATAAACTGAACTACTAGTTTCCTGTAACACTTAGAAAATGCAGGTTGGACAATGACAATATCAGCACTTTCACTCAATAGCTGACTCCAGTGCATCTTCACTGTGACATTAATTCTGCATGTATGTATTTGCCCAAATAAATAAATCTTGCCTGCGTAAAAGGATAAGGGAATACAACTAATCAAAACCAGGAGTGAGGGACAAAACCATGCAGCAGAGAACATCTAGCTGATTGCAGCCTGTCCATTACTAGAAACTTGTAAGTTTAGCATTTGAATTTACTTGTTAAATTCAGAACTCACCAGTAATGTTGTAATGACAAATTAATTAATATTTGCTACCTAACAGAGCTACAAATGCAAATTAAATCCGTGCCAATTTACTCTTCAAACGGTGTGAAATTTTGAATGTCAGAGAGTTGAACCTCAATTAGATCTGCCTATAAAATTGGAAGGATTTATGAACTGGTGGGGATGTTAAAGCTCACTTCGACTGCCTAATCTTTGTTAGGGTTAATGAATTACTTTCAATCAATCGCGCGAGTTTTCTCAGAGTTTGCCATCTTCCCAAATACAAAGTCAGCCTCCTGATCCCTGTAAATAATAGACTTCCTGTTAATCCAGGTGTGCTGAAATGGGAGCCACAGACCTAGCATGGAAAAGTTGGCAAGAAAGTCACACCTTAATGATGCAGCAGTGACTATGATTTTGCAAAAGGTACTGGCAGGAGACAGCAATATCTGGTCCTGGAACACAACCCAATCCACATATAAGAAGCAAAGCTGAGACAAAGTCATCCACACTTCCCACAGAAAGCGACAGGAAGCCAGTTACAGATTGTACATTGTAGCAAAGAGAGTCAAATAAATGCTAACTTCTAATCAAAGACAAACAAAAATTAAGGTGCTGGGTTATGCAGGATCCTAATGTTGACACTACCTAAGAAATAACTTAGGATATTTTGGGCCTAAAACATCTGGAATGGGTGATAAAAAAAATGGCTGTGTTTGTGGATTTAGTCTGACATGAACTCTACTCTGCAAGAAAGCTCAAGTTAAAACAGCTTGCATTTATATAGTACCCTTGTCATAGTAAAATGCCCCGAAAGGCATTATGCTTTGATAGTCTTGGTAAAAGACAATTCTGAGCCACAAGCAATATATTTTCGCCTCTTATCGAGATGCATATGTGCTGAGAGAGATCAGTGCTGTAATGCTGCTACTTCAGAGCTGTAAAGACGAACGTTCAAATTCACAATAACATGATGTTGTTCAGTCCTGGTCACATTTCTTCTGGTTTCTCATTGGAAGATGGTAAGCCCCTGGCAGCTATTGATTAAGGCATTCCTCAGCCTGGATACTCTACCATCGAAGAACATTACACATATCCTCCATTAGATCCTGTTCGAATCACATTTTTAGTTTAAAGCGCTTTTAAAAGTAGGCAAATTACCCGAATAGTGCTGCCAGCCATGGCCTCCATTTTCACTTTAGCACAGTTCCTGTACATGAGTCAAAAACTGCACTACTATTGTGAATATACTAATTGGAAATATCTTTGTGAAAGATTGTGCATTGCTAGCAAATTATTTTCACTTGTTTAACATACATTGAAAATTGTGCATTTGGATGTATAGTGTAAATGCTGTATATAATATGTATTAAATTAAGACATAAAGATAGGTTTTTGATCTAAAAATTACAGGTCATGACATGCTTTCTTATGAGAAAGTTGTTTTCATTCAGCACATTTTCACCTAGCACATGATTTGTCAGAAATGTATCAGGAGTGCTAAACAAGGGGCAGCTGCACTGATCCTTCCAACATTCCTTCTGAACAATGTGAAGTTTCACAGTTGGACATGATGCCATCCATCAATAATGTTACTAATAGAAGATTTTAGCACAGAGCATATACTCACTGGATGAGAAGTGGTGCATGATTTAAGAGAGGATTATTTTCTAATCCTCTCTGGCTAAGATGTGGTACCAGAGAACTGAAGGACAATTAACATTATATCATTATTTAAAAAGGGGTAGACTGAGCAATTATGAGCCAGCCTCAGTGGTGGGAAAATTATTGGAAAGATTTCTGAGGGAGAGGATCTTACTTCATTTGAAAAAACACGGATTTACCAAAATTAGCACAGTGGAGATGTGCAGGGGAAAGGTTTTTACACAGAGGGTGGTGGTAGCCTGGAATGCACTGCCAAGCGAGGTAGTTGAGGCAGATACGTTAGCGACATTTAAAACTTACCTGGATAGACACATGATCAGGCTGGGTATAGAAGGATACAAGCGGTTGTTCTAGATAGGACAATGTGATTGGCGCAGGCTTGGAAGGCTGAAGGGCCTGTTCCTGTGCTGTACTGTTCTTTGTTCTTTGCATTTATCCAGGCTCTCTTCTTCTCAGGCAATCCCTCAGAGTCGAGGACTTGTTTCTACACTAAAAATGAGTGCTTAGGTGACTGAACAGTCCAATATGTGACCAACAGTCTCTCTCACAGGTGGGGCAGAGAGTCGTTGGAGGAGCAAGTGGATGGGGTGCCCAGGTTGCCACGTGTTTCTTTTGCAGTTGAACTTGTCAAGGCAAGTTGTGTCTGATTACCATGATTAAACTTTGGATTGATGAGGTGGTACGTTTGATGTGGTCTATATGGATTTTACCAAGGCTTTTGGCAGATTTATCAAGAAAATAAAAGCACAAGGAATCCAAGACAAAGTGGCACACTTGATCCAAAATTGGGTTAGAATCAAAGGGTGTTTTTGTGACTGGACTGGAACACGGTTTCCAGTGAGATCCACAGGACTCCACTATATATTTTGCTCATTTTGATATTTAACAATGATTTTGACTTGGATGCAGGTAAGGTTTAGAAGTTTGTAGATGATTAGAAATTGGTTGCGTGGTTGATAATGAAAAACAAAGTTGTAGACTGTGGGAACTTATCAACAGACTCTTTAGACGGAAGGAACATGGCAAATGGAGCTCAATCCAGATAAGTGTGAGATAATGTACTTGGGGAAAACTAACAAGGGAAGGGAATAGACAATAAATGGTAGGATACTGAGAAGTGTAAAAGAAAAGTGATCTTGGAGTGCATGGTCACAGATCCCTGAAGGTGACTAGACAGGTTGATAAGGTGGTTAAGAAGGCACATGAATATCTTCCCTTATTAGCCATAGTATAAGACATAGTATAAAAGAGCTGGAAGATTGTGCTAGGAATGTATAAAACACTAGCTAGGCCACAGCTGCAGTACTGCATGCTGTTCCAATCACCAAACGATAAGGGAAGATGTGATTGTACTAGACAGGATACAGAGGATATTTATAAGGATATTGCCAGGATTGGAGAATTTTAGTCATGATGAAAGATTAGATAGATTTATTTCCTTTGGAACAGGTAGGTTGAGGGAGACCTAATTGAAGCAAATAAAATTGCGAAGAGTTGCATGTGGCTCAGAAGGCCTTATTTTCTAAATTGAATGGTCTATAGTCGGAAGCATAGATTTAGAATAAGAGATAGCAAGGTTAGAAGGGATTTGAGGGAAATTCTTTTTGTCCAAAAGGTGACGGGGTCAGGAAATCAATTCCCAAAGAACGGTCGAGGCAGAAGCCCTGCAACATTTAAAAAGTACTTGGACATGTACCTGAAGTGTTGTAATTGACAAAGATATGGACCGAGAGCTACGAAATGGGATTAGGCTAGGTAGCTACATGGCAGCCAGCACGGACACAATGGACCCAAATGGCCTCCCACCACGTTGCAAGTTTCTGTGATTTGAAGATGAAATTCATGCAGAGGACAAAGAATCTAATTATTTTATTTGCATCATCATCCAGCGCTTGTTCTATTCTACATATTTCTAATCAGAGATGGCAATAGTAGCTCTCTTTGGACTGCTCAGAATGGTTTAGAAAAACAGATGCGTTCTTGGAAATTCAGAAATGGGACAATTTACAAGTTATCTCTTCATTCCAACCAAGAGTAAAAGTTAAATAAGCGGTGGAATGAGGAGAGTTTTACAATCAAGGTAGGGAGCAGATAAGGGGTCAATTACAAGCCTAGGTTCTGATATGCTCCATTACTCCTGACCATGCTGCCTGGTTGAGAAGCTGTAATAAAGTGTTAAGAAAGTCAGATTGCAAGGATAGGTGCAATGGCAGGCGAGATGGTGCGTTCTGATGTTACTCTGTAACAATGCATTTTGCATTGTTTCCCAAAAGCAAAGCAATCATTTCTTTGGAATTGCCTTATTCAACTACAGTTATCTTTTGCTATTCTTGGGGGTTCCTGTACTGCAAACTCTCGCATGCAAAGTGTGAAATTGTGAAATCACTTTCTATGTGGAAAGGTGAGAGTTCAACATTGTAAATCACAGGTGAGTGAAATTTTAGGTCTGCGAACCACAATCATGTACAACTACTTTTGCATGGATAAATGAATTTGTGATAAATGCTCAACATTGTATCCAAAGAGTGGATTGTCATACAGTTGTGCATTAGTTTGATATGATTTCCAGCATGTATCTCAGATCAGCAGCATAATGTGCTGGCAGAAACTTGTTTCATCTTCATTAGTTACTTTTTGCTTTGTCGAGAAATTGTGAAAAATCCCACCAAGCTTAAGGGTTAGTCTTAATCCAGTCTATAAGACATAGCAGCAGCAGCAAGCCATTTGGTCGGCACAGTAGCACAGTGGTTAGCACTGCTGCTTCACAGCTCCAGGGTCCTGGGTTCGATTCCCGGCTCGGGTCACTGTCTGTGTGGAGTTTGCACATTCTCCTCGTGTTTGCGTGGGTTTCCCCCGGGTGCTCCGGTTTCCTCCCACAGTCCAAAGATGTGCGGGTTAGGTTGATTGGCCAGGTTAAAATTGTCCCTGAGATGCGCAGGTTAGAGGGATTAGCGGGTAAATATGTGGGGGTAGGGCCTGGGTGGGATTGTGGTCGGTGCAGACTCGATGGGCCGAATGGCCTCCTTCTGCACTGTAGGGTTTCTATGATTCTATGGTCCATCGAGTCTGCTCCGCCATTCAATATGGTCATAATTGATCGGATATGACAATCCTTAATTCCACTTTCCTGCCTTTTCCCCATAACTCTTAAGTCCCTTACAAATCTGTCTTCTCTCCCAGTGGGAATGGTGACAGAGTTATGATTGGAGAAGAGGGATAGATTGTGTCACATCCACAAAGTCAACTCGTCCTTCATCATCTTAACATAAAAGCACGGGAATTACGAGATGAAAAGAGACCAAGGTCAATATAGATTGTCCTTCCATTAACTTGAGGTTTACATGAAACAATTATGATTTATCTTGTGTTGCTTTTGTTATTTTGTGGTGAATATTCTTGAAGGTCTGGAAATAAAGACAGGTAATTATTACCACACCAACCTGAGCGATTATTTGGATGAACAGCTATAGAGCAGGAAATATACCCCCAGATATTTTTAGGATTTTAAAAACACCTCCTCTTAAATGCAACAAGTGTGGCAAGTGTAACATTTAGCATGCAATCTTCTGCGACTCAGAGAGGAAACAGTTGCTGGGCTTAAGGTGTACAACTTTCAGTTCTTTATCTGTGAGAAGTGAGCATATTCCATTGTGCCTTTATTAAGGACTTTAATATCTTGTGGAAATTGGGACTCAAGTGTGCATTTCCTCAGAGCTGAGCATTGCAGTCTCTGGTATAAATTCATTTTGATGATGTTGGGAGGGGTTCATGAACCATTTTGCCACTTTGTGAGAGAGAGAAGGAAGGTTTTTACTCAGTAATTTCTGAAATGACAATATTATTCAACTCATATGCATTTCATTGCAAAAAATCCTTACAACATCCTTTATATGGGAGAGATGGTGGCGTGATGGTACTGTCACTGGGCCAGCAATGCAGAGGTCATGGGACACACGTTCAAATCCCCCAAGGCAGCTGGTGGAATTTAAGTTCAATTAATACAATCTGGAGTTCTTAAAAAAAAGCTGGTCTCAGTAATAATGACCAAGAAACCATTGTCAATTGCTGTAAAAACCCATCTGGTTCATTAATGTCCTTTAGAGAAGGAAATCTGCCGTCGTTACCTGCTCTGACCTACATGTGACTCCAGAGCCACAGTAATGTGGTTGTCTCTTAAATATCCTTTGAAATGGCCTAACAAGCTACTCAGTTGTGTCAAACTGCAGCAATGCCAAAAAGGAATGAAACTGGTCAGACCATTCAGCATTGACCTCAGCACCGGGAATGACAACAGCAGTACATGCAGCCCTGTTGATCTTGCAAAGTCTCCCTTACTAACATCTGGGAGCTTGTGTCAAAATTAGGAGTGCTGTCTCACAGACTCATTCAGCAACAATCTTATATCGTGGTACTCACAAAATCATACCTTATAGACAATGCCCAGACACCACCATTACCATCCCCGACCCATCTGTTGTGGGGTGTTGTTTAAAACTTGATAGGTTTGATGAAGTCTTCATGGTGATATATAGGTTTACTGTAAATCTTTATTAACTACAAGTATTACAAATATACTGTAAAGGGTACACGCATATATCCCAATGTGCTTAGGTCTTCACAAGACTCTATCCAACACCACACTGACCACTAGATGTGGGACATGTGATCTCTTACATCGCTGTGTGGACAATACTATACTCAGTCCCAGATTAATCCTATACATACCAGACCCTTATTTTGTCTTTATCCAATGTATATGATGTTATACTAGTTTATTTCATGTCTTACATTGCTATGACTACATTTTTAGTATTGCTACATTATCATCACCTCAACTTGCCCCTTCCAAGTCATTGAATTCAAACGTTCATGCTAAGATGTGGTACAGTGGTTAGCATTGCTGCCTCACAGCTCCAGGGACCTGGGTCCAATTCCCAGTATGGGTCACTGTCTGTGCGGACTTTTCACGTTCTCCCCATGTCTGCGTGGGTTTCCTCCAGGTGCTTCGGTTTCCTCCCACAGTCCAAAGATCTGCAGGTTAGGTGCTTTGGCCATACTAAATTGCCCCTTAGTGTCCTAGGATGCGTAGGTCAGAGGGATTAGCGGGGTAAATATGTGGAGTTATGGGGATAGGGTGGGATTGTTGTCGGTGCAGACTCAACAGGCCGAATGGCTTCCTTCTGCACTGTAGGCTTTCTATGACGTCTTAATAGGAAGGGTTAGAAAGTAGAAAGCGTGTTCTTTCATTTTCTCAGCACCAAAGGTTGACCCTAAGTGCCTCCATTTCTAAGGGGGAAGTGGTTTTTGCCTTGAGGGATGTTCAGTGTGGAAGCTTCTGGGGTCTGATGGTTTTGGGAGTGAATTTTATAAGAAATTTAAAGACTTGCTAAGAGATCATCTGATTGGTATGTATAACCATTCATTTGAAGCAGATCTGCTTCCTCAGTCGCTTTGAGAAGTGAATATCTCCTTAATTTTGAAAGCAGGCAAGAATCCTGAGGAATGCACACCCCATAGGGAAATTTCACTCTTGAATGTAGATTTGAAATTGTTGTCTAAAATACTGGCGGTGTGTCTAGAAAAAATCCTCCCCTTGATCATCCACGGTGATCAGGCTGGGTTCATAAAGGGCTAGAAATCATGTAACAATGTTAAGTTATTCAATTTTATTCAAGTCTTCCAAAAGCAGGTGATAGATTGATTCATGATCTCGTTGGATGCAGGTAAAGCTGTCGACCGGGTGGAGTGGCATTATTTATTCTACACACTGCAGAAATTTGGGCTGGGTGAGGCGGGGAGGGGAGAGTTTACTGGATACAAGTGCATTCTAAAAATCCACTGGTAGCAGTTCTTGCTAACGGCTGTAGATCTGATAATTTTAGTCTGCAGCAAAGGACTGGGCATTATCCCGGTTATTATTTGCAATATTTATGGAGCCCCTAGCAGAGGCAACTCGACATAATGCTTTGGTATTTAGGTTGTCTCGTGGTGGAAAGCAATACAAGATCATGTTATACAGAGATGATGTGTTGATGTCCGTGTCTAAGCTGATGTCTCTGTTCCTGCTATTATTGATCTTGTGGAGAGGGTTGGATCTTTTTCAGGCTATAAAATTAATTTAGCAAAATCTGAGACTATACCTCTGGAAGGGACACCTACTCCTACTTTGCTTCCTTCCCCTTTAGATGGCCCCCCCTCAGGCTTTACTTATTTGGGTATCCCCATTATCTCCTCATTCCAATGGTTATACAAGACAAATTTTCTCTTTACTTTTGTTTATTAAGTGGGATCTACATTGTTGGCCCTCCTTACCGATATCATGGCTGGGCAGGGTAGCACTAATTATGATGAATGTGCTGCCTAGATTGTTGTATCCTTTACAGATGCTACTAATTTTGCTTTTTGCTAAAGTCCTAAAGGAAATTAGCTCCTTTATATGGAACAAAAAGGGACCTCCCTTAAAATTGGCCAAATTGCAGTTCCCTAGTTCAAGGTGCTGAATATTAAGATGTATTAATTAGCCTCTCAGCCTTATATGAGAGTGGATAAGAGGGGACTTCTTTTGACATTGAAGCTGGCCAGTCTGAGCACTCCTTACAATCCCTGTTGTTTCTTAAGGATTTCAAGGCAGTGCCTGACAAATGTGAGAATCCAATAATTACGAACACTCAAGAGCGTGGAGGATGGTGCAGGAGTTGAAAGGAAGATTTAATTTGACCTCAGCTCTCTCACATTCAGGGCAATTCAGATTTCCCACTTTGGTCATGATCTTCTGACTCTTCAGCCAGCGGAACCTTCTGGTCCCGCTGTCAGTGCACCCCCGCAGAGTGGGGTGGAATCAATGGGAAATCCCATTGACAGTGGTGGGACCAGAAGATCGTGCAGCTGGCCAATGACACCGCCTCCCACTGAGAGGAAAAACACCACAGGGAGGCCTGAGAACCTTGGCGATGGCCCTACCATAGTTTTGCTATTTGGAAGGCTAAGTGACTCATTGGTTTGGGTGGATAGATTGGAGAGGTTGGGACTATTCTCCTTGACAGAAGGCGGCTTCAAGGAGATGTGATAAAACTGTTCAAAGAGGAACCTGGACAGAGCAGATAGGGAGAAACTATTCCCGCTCATAAAAGGATTAAGAGAAAGAGGGCACGGATTTAAAGTGATTTGCAAAAGAAGCAAATGTTGTGTGAGAAAAAAACTTTCACACAGCAAGTGGTTCGGGTCTTGAATGCACTGCCTAAAGGTGGAGGCAGGTTCAGTCGAGGCATTCAAGAGGGCATTAGATGATTATTTCAATAGAAGACAATGTACTGGTACTGGGAAAAGGCAGGGGAATGGCACTAAGTCATAATGTGAGTTATTTGGTGAGCTGGTGCAGACATGAGGGGCTGAATGGTCTCCTTCTTCGCTGTAACAATTCTGTGATTCTGTTGCTGGCTGAAAGTCCTGAAATGGCAGGATGGACAACAAATGATAGCCTTGCCAACAACCTGCATATCTCGTGAAAGAACAAAGTAAATAAATGTTTCTGTCAGTGGTGCGTAAATACACAAACGCATCATATGTGAAACAATGAAGAGACTACAATGTACTGGTTCTTTGGAGCCAGAGAACTGACTCTCCAGCTAATGGCACAAAATTCTGCATCATCCGTCTCTGTGACCACCCTCCTCAGCATCTAAATATTCATCCCCAGATCTTTTTAGATCATGTCCCACTGCAATGCTGGTATTGCTCAGCACATTTGGCTAAAATCACAGATCGGACCATATAATAATTCTGCCATATTTGGTTGCACACATGGTTAGTTCATAAGATATGGGAGCAGAATTAGGCCATTCGGCCCATCGAGTCTGCTCTGCCATTCGATCATGGCTGATATAAACAAAGAACAATACAGCACAGGAACAGGCCCTTCGGCCCTCCAAGCCCGTGCCGCTCCCTGGTCCAAACTAGACCATTCTTTTGTATCCCTCCATTCCCACTCCGTTCATATGGCTATCTAGATAAGTCTTAAACGTTCCCAGTGTGTCCGCCTCCACCACCTTGCCTGGCAGCGCATTCCAGGCCCCCACCACCCTCTGTGTAAAATATGTCCTTCTGATATCTGTGTTAAGCTTCCCCCCCTTCACCTTGAACCTATGACCCCTCGTGAACGTCACCACCGACCTGGGGAAAAGCTTCCCACCGTTCACCCTATCTATGCCTTTCATAATTTTATACACCTCTATTAAGTCTCCCCTCATCCTCCGTCTTTCCAGGGAGAGCAACCCCAGTTTACCCAATCTCTCCTCATAACTAAGCCCCTCCATACCAGGCAACATCCTGGTAAACCTCCTCTGTACTCTCTCCAAAGCCTCCACGTCCTTCTGGTAGTGTGGCGACCAGAACTGGACGCAGTATTCCAAATGCTCCAATTGATATGCTCCTCATCCCCATTTTTCTGCCTTCTCCCCATAATCCTTCAACCCATTACCAATTAAAAGTCTGTCTAACTCCTCCTTAAATTTACTCACTGTCCCAGCATCCACCACACTTTGGGGTAGCGAATTCCATAGATTCACAACCCTTACAGCATAGGATTGAGGCTCACTTGCTTGTAGGGGCGGCACAGTGGTTAGCACTGCTGCCTCACAGCACCAGGGACTTGGGTTCGATTCCTGGCTTGCGTCACTGTCTGTGTGGAGTTTGCACATTCTCCTCGTGTCTGCGTGGGTTTCCTCCGGGTGCTCCGGTTTCTTCCCACAGTCTGAAAGACGTTCTGGTTAGGTGCATTGACCCGAACAGTGGCGACTTGGGGAATTTCACAGTAACTTCATTGCAATGTTAATGTAAGCCTTATTTGTGACTAATAAATAAGAACATAAGAACATAAGAAATAGGAGCAGGAGTAGGCCATCTAGCCCCTCGAGCCTGCCCCGCCATTCAATAAGATCATGGCTGATCTGACGTGGATCAGTACCACTTACCCGCCTGATCCCCATAACCCTTAATTCCCTTACCGATCAGGAATCCATCCATCCGCGCTTTAAACATATTCAGCGAGGTAGCCTCCACCACCTCAGTGGGCAGAGAATTCCAGAGATTCACCACCCTCTGGGAGAAGAAGTTCCTCCTCAACTCTGTCTTAAACCGACCCCCCTTTATTTTGAGGCTGTGTCCTCTAGTTTTAAATTCCTTACTAAGTAAAAAGAATCTCTCCGCCTCCACCCTATCCAGCCCCCGCATTATCTTATAAGTCTCCATAAGATCCCCCCTCATCCTTCTAAACTCCAACGAGTACAAACCCAATCTCCTCAGCCTCTCCTCATAATCCAAACCCCTCATCTCCGGTATCAACCTGGTGAACCTTCTCTGCACTCCCTCCAATGCCAATATATCCTTCCTCATATAAGGGGACCAATACTGCACACAGTATTCCAGCTGCGGCCTCACCAATGCCCTGTACAGGTGCATCAAGACATCCCTGCTTTTATATTCTATCCCCCTCGCAATATAGGCCAACATCCCATTTGCCTTCTTGATCACCTGTTGTACCTGCAGACTGGGCTTTTGCGTCTCATGCACAAGGACCCCCAGGTCCCTTTGCACGGTAGCATGTTTTAATTTGTTTCCATTGAGATAGTAATCCCATTTGTTATTATTTATTCTACTGGGTGGTATGTTACAGACCTGGAATGTTTTGGCATAACCATGATTCATTCCAAGGAAATCTGCATGGGACTAAGCTCTCCAATGCTCTTCCTTAAAACCTGCCTTCTTGACCAATCTTCTCATGACCTTGCCTCATGACTAGTTCTGTGGTTTGGTTTCAAATTTAGTTTGATGCCTTCGGATATTGCTGCTATGTTCAAAGGTGCTAAACAAATCCAAGCTGCTGGAACTGATTTACATCAATTTTACACTGTAACATCACTATTCACGACTACCTTTGATCGCTGGCAAATGCCCTTCACAAAGGCAATTAGGGATGGGCAACATGTGTTTGTCTTACCTGTGACACTCACATTCCATGAATTAATAAAAGAATTGTCTGGCAAAACCAAGGTTACTTAGCTCCAATCCCCTTATTCAAAAGGCCACTCCATACAATTTCCTGGATTTAGACAATGTGCTGATGCACATATTCTGACAAAAATGAAGACACGTCACAACTCAAAATCACCTGACGTCAGCATAACTGAGATTTCTGAAGTTTTAAAAAAAATGTTCTTTTACAGAGACCTGTACCATACTTAACAAAAATCGACAAAAAGGTAAATAACGCAGAGTTTATATCTGGTGGCCAATCCACTAATTTTACAACACTGCCAGAAGTTGAATTTGACCTCTCACTTTTTTTAAAGCCTTAAAACAGGAGACCAGAAATTTAACTTATTGCAAACTAAAAATAAACAAAGAGCTTGGGAAGGTAACTTACAGGAACAGACATGATGAGCTAACTGAGCCCAACTGACTGATTAACTTACATCCAAAACCAGGGTTTGCCATGTACTTTTTATTGATAATTAATATAATTCTTTAACATCTTACCACAATTGCTGTCTGCTCTAATATGGGGGCTCGCTCCTCGGTGATTGCCTGGTGACAAACTCTAAATTCTAAACTGAAAACAATGTTCAAGCCACAGACATATTGAGCACTGCAATGGTATGCAAATAGTACAACAATCCATTTCACACACTACAATACTACATAGTATTGGAACCTTCCAAAGGGAATCTCAGCATAAATAAGTAAAACTTATTACCATTTTACTCTATTTTTACTTTCTCACAATTTGGCAAGGGTAATGACATGAAAGCAGAGAAAATCAGTACTACCTTCAAACTGAGGAACATCTTAGCTCAAAATAAAATATCATGTTAAAAAGTTCCTTGAAGAAAATGATAGATTTAAAAGCTACTAACAGCTTTTTCTTGCATAGCGTCCCTTAGGGTCACACACTACATAAATACACCTGCAATTGTGATGTTCAGGAACCAGCAGCTCATTTAAGACTTTTATGCCTCAAGGTCATGTGCAAACAACCCTGGGGGAAAGTGACATCTGACTGATTGATTCTGACAGGGTCCTGTCTCACATTCTGACCCATCTGCAATGTTCTAACAGCTTTCAGTCCCACTTTTCAGCCAACCTGATTGAAAAAACAGAACTGTATCTATTCAGAAACAAGGTACAAAGCTGGTTTGCTGCAAAACATTAACAGGCTGACAGATGGGTTAAAATGGTGACAGTTGGCATGCATGGTCCCAGTGGGAATGAAACACCACCTGATCTGCAAGTGCACCTTCCACTTCATTGCAAACGAACATGCAAACAAAACACATCTGCACTAATTTACACATCTGCACCAACTTACTCAAATGGAAGAATCCACGCAATTGCCATTTTAATCTGCACTTGTTTCAATGCTCGTTGGAAGACTCTTGTCAGGTATTATATTGACCGAGAAAGTAACATGCTTTTATCTGTACGAAAGTCAGCGAGAATGGAAATTTATGCTCCATTGAAGGGAAAACTCATCATTATAAAAATCAGATAGCAGCAAACTAAATGCTTGAAATTTCCAGAATTGGCTAATATTTAAACTTAATTGCTCCAAAATGTTATTGCATTATCATAACTGCATTTTGCTTTGTTATTTCTATATTTCATAAACTAAATAATTTAAATTTAAATTTTGTTGCTGAAACTTCGAATTTCAATGGCAGTCAGCATGAATGAGGAGGAAACTCAGATCTTTCATAAGATGCTGAAGTGCCTCAACTCCTTTGCAGAAGTTAGTGATGTGTTCTAATTCTAGCACGGAATTTCTTTACACCTCAATGGCATTTCAGTTTGTCTGCAGAAAGATGTTCTGAGCAACAACCACCCACACATAGCACACATCCAGAATCATAATCACACACTGCAGCACTGTGGTCAGCAGGTCCTCAGTGATGCAGCTTGTTAGGTCTCCTTACATTTCATTGTAGAATGTACATTAGCCTGAAGGACAACAGAATAATGCATGTAATTTCCCCATAAGGGCTTTATTAAATTAGCTACCCGCCTGATTTGCAGCCTTCTGCAATATTCATTTTGACGTGTACATATTTTATAAGTCCCATAGCTAAAATGGTGAAACAAAAAAAAAGTTCTTATGGATCAACTTTCTTTTCAAACCAGACCAGCAACTTCACTTGTGAAGGCACAGCTTCTTTGAAAGTGGTAGGATTAGGTGAACATACAACACACAATGTTTCACAACCATCCATGTGTTAGATCAAATACAATCCATGAGACTGAAGTTCAAAGCACGTGTTTTTATTCATATGCACGTAAGGAAATATTTTTGAGGAATGCAAGTTGGACAAAGACCTAGCACTTTTATCCCCAGTTGTTGGCACCAAATTTTGCAAAGACACAATGGGAAGGAAGTCCCTTGTCAATGACAGTTGTAAGGGTTCTAAGTGAAATGAATTGGAGCAATCCAAACGTAATTGCTGATGTGTTTGTGTCCATGGTAGAGAACTACACCAACAAGGAAGCTGCTATTACATTGCTAATTGCGATTTGGATGGTTGATGACAGGAGGGATAGTTGGTGTAAGGGCCTGAGACTGCATTGAAGAAATTTTGAGAGAGATTTGTAAGGATGATACTCAAAGATGTTAACAAGATCTTGACTGACTGCAGGTAGGTAAATTGGTACATCAATGTATATGTCACCGCAGCTTCTATAACTTATTTTCCTTAAAAATGGAGGTCTGTATCTTTTTATTCTTACAGATACAGTTGACAAGTGGTTAAAAGACTACCTTTATCCAGTCCCAAGTGGTTTCATGAAAGCCATCACTACTGGCTACAATATTATATCAGCAGATTGTTTAGAAAATAGACATGTTCTCAGGCAACCAAAAATATCATAAAATATGACATGACCTGACCTCTCATGAATAAATAAAACAGATTGCAGAATATTCTTTTAACTAACAGATTTTCTAAATACAACTTGACCATTAACATTTTCACTTCCTGTTTTAAACAAATACTTCAATAGAGATATCTCAGGAAAAGTTCATGTTTGATCTCATTTTAAGGTTTCTACATAAAGGAGTCTGATTATCTTCAGTGGCTTAAAAAACAATGTAACCTGCTCTTGTTGCTGTTCTTCCATTATTAGTGTGGCTGGAGGTGTGGGTGCAGAAAATGCAATCTGGGTATGCTTTGTGAATATTTAATCTTGTTATTAGTTATAGAAAGAATCTGGATGCTGCTGGTACAAGTGTATTTTAAGAATTGTAATCTGCCATCTTATTGAACCTTTTGAGCTGGCCGTGATAATTCTGGGACTCTGCAAGCCCAGCAGGATTGCCTTGGAGTCTCCAGGGACTTAAAGATGTATCTTCCTTTGAACACTTTTATCTGTTATTTCAAAAAAAGATATATGATATTTAAAAAGGGTTGTTTGACAGAGAGTCAGTGATTATCCATTTTGGTAACAAAGGCGGAATCTTTTGCTGGTGACGAGTTTGGAGATAACAGGGACATTTAATTAGGCAGGCTGATGGTGTATTGGAGCACTGCCATCTTTCCGTCTCTGCCAGAATTAGTTCTGGTGGGAAGGCCTTCTCACCCGCCATCATGAGGCCTTTAAGTAACCAAATGAACAACCACTTAAGGGCCTCAACCTGCCATTGCTGGTATTAACCAACCTGCAGGGTGGCATGCATGGTAGGTAAAACCATGCAGCCAAACCTTTCACCTCCCGGGAAATACTAGGAGATCAAAGGTATCCAGTGCCTAATTGAGGGGCTGAACATTGGGAAGGATGGGGGCCTTGCTGAGAACCATCCCAATCCTTGCCGCTGAGTCCCCTACAGCTTGCGATCCCCAGCCTGCGAAACCCAACTTAAAGGTTAGGGTTTATTCATTATTGTCACAAGTAGGCTTACAGTTACTGTGAAAATCCCCGAGTCACCACACTCTGGCACCTGTTCGGGTACACTGAGGGAGAATTTAGCATGGCTAATGCACCACCCAGCACGTCTTTCGGACTGTGGGAGGAAACCGGGACACCTGGTGGAAACCCAGACAGACACGGGGAGAACGTGCAGACTCTGCACAGACAGTGACCCAAGCCAGGAATCGAATCCAGGTCCCTGGCGTTTTCAGATGTCCAAGTGAAACCAGATATCTCCAGCAATGGCTTTCTTTCCCACAGTGCAATCTCTGCAGTCCTCCAAAAGATTACTCCTTGGTCCTTCCAAATCATTATTTACATGCTCTAATTTGGAAATATCATCAACCGTCAAGTGAAAGCTGACCCCACGGTTTGTGGGTGAAATCACCATGGGGCAGCATGTAGACAGCCCTTCCTAATACTGCCTTATTTTAACACAATATCTATTTATTTCTGGTCAGACCTGATGAAGTGATCGGAGAGGTTTTCCACACTAAAGGCACTATGTAAATGCAAGTTCTTGTTATTCCACAGAAATTTGCTGTCTCTCCAAAGTCCATTTACAGTTATTATAATGCTTCACAGTTGCACTGATGGAGCGCTGGGCTCTTTTTAGAATGCCTAATCCTGAATCTTAGTCTGACCCAATTATCCTACATGATTCCTAGATATAATATTGATGAAGTTACTTTGTTTGTCAAGTAAGAACTTGCTTAAAATTCATTATTTTTCACGAACAGATCTTTACAGGGAAGCTTGCGGTCGCACTCCCCTCAAACACACCCAAACATTTATTTTGCAACAGACCAAATGGAAGGAACATATGTTTCCAAACCACCCTCCCCCCACCAACATCAAAATGTGTCATCGTCGTCATCAATGGATGGCAGCCCAATGGAGATAGATTCTTCTGTAATTTCTGCTCTTATCTCTGCCACACTTGAATTGCTCTCCACGAAACAGTAACAGTTGTGGACTTCTTGTATTGATGTAGCGCCTTATTTCGTCTCTGAGACATGTCACAGAGCACTTCAAAAATGCCTGTTCGGGCGTAGGTAAACAGAGCTGCCTGTTTGCACACAACAAGTTACTGCAGAAAGTAATGAGGCAAACAATTTGATTAATCTAATTTTGGCACTGTTGATTGAAGGAAGACTTGTTAACTGAGGCACTAAGGTTAATCCCCGGTTCCTCTAAACCGTGTGGTATTTGTAACATTCATTGTAATCAGTGCAATAGACAGGCAGGACTCAGTTGGAATAATTCAGGGGTTATTCTATGTTCAAACTTATTCAGTGGGAACCAGAGCTCATGAGGTTCACCATCTGATCATGGCAAATAATGAAACTGAGTTAAATAAATCTGGTTATTTGTTGTCTCTGATGATCCCAGCTGATACTCGACAAATCAGATTCCAAAGCAAAATCTGGCTTAATAGATCATATAATCCCTAAAAGATGGCAGAAGATGCCATTTGGCCCATCAAGTCTGCACCAACTCTCTGACAGAGCATCTTACCCAGACCCTCTTTCCCACCCTATCTCCGTAGCTCTACACGTTTCCTATGGCTAATCCATCTAAAACACATCTTAGACGCTAAGGGGCAATTTAGCATGGCCAATCCACCTAACCTGCACATCTTAATTTTTCTCTTAGAAAACGTGGAGGAAAGTTACTGAACAAATTCACAGGAGTCTGCTGATGAATTTTCAACACAAAGAACAAAACATTTATTAAAGAAGCAAAATGAATGATAGTATATCAGTCAAAAAAGTTGGAAAGATCTCAAACCCAACACAAGAAAATGATTCAAATTACAATATTCCTTTACCCAGCAATCTCTTTATAGACATATACTAATTCAGAAAGAGAAAACAACATAAAATATCTATCTTGCACTTTATTCTTACCCTAAATATTAAAGTGTATGCAAATTAATAAGTGAATTGTGGTCAGAGACACCATGGAGGAGTTTTCCCATTCTGCCTACCACAGGAATCATAGCAGGCAGGGGGCAGACCATGCAAAGGTCCGTTGACCTCAGGCAGGATTATCCGGTTTTGGGGCGAGCAGGCTGGAAAATCCCACCCCATATTTCAAAGTAAATGACAGATGTGACCAAAGCAGATTGAATGGGTTTGTCAACAACCCATCCAGTCGTTTATCACATTGCAAGCCAACAGTCTCACTGAAACTTTGCTTTTCTTACAATGGTTTCTAACTTCCACATTTGAAGAAATAGCCTTACAATTAGATGCTACTCCCACTTGGACGGCTTCAACAAGGATTCAACACCATGGTTTCAATCTCACTTTCCCAGATTCCTTTCCATGGATCTTCTGCTTTTTAGCTTCCGAGCTAATTCCCTGAATTGTCTTCACAGGGTCTTTTCCTTCTTCCTGCCTATGCCATTAGTGTCTATGTGGACAATGACATCTGTCTGTTTACCCTCCCATTTCAGGATGCCCTAATTTCTTTTTAACTTGATTTTGGGATCTCTCTCTGATCTCTGTCTTTGTCCCTGCCTGGATTCTATTGGGGGGGATACCCTCTTGGGGAAAAATACCAGCAGCAGCCAGGCCTGTGGCACCACAACTGGTTCTACTGTAGAGCAGGTCAGGCAAAGTCCAAGTGAGTGATAGCAATAGGAGACACAATAGTCAGGAGCACAGATAGATGTTTCTGTGGCTGCGAGCGAGACTCTAGGATGGTGTGCTGCCCTCCGAGTGCCAGGGTCCTGGATTTCTCTGAGCAGGTACAGGGTCCTGAAACGGGAGGGTAAACAGACAGATGTCGTTGTCCACATTAGCATGAATGACATAGGCAAGAAGAGGGAAGAGGTCCTGCGAAGACAATTCAGGGAGTTAGGTAGGAAGCTGAAAAAACAGGACCTCTAAGGTAGTAACCTCAGGATTACTCCCCATGCCAAGTGCTAGTGAGGCTTGGGACAGGGAGATAGTACAGTTGAACACGTGGCTAAAGAGCTGGTGTAAGTGGAAAGGCTTGAGATATATGGATCACTGGGATGTCTTCTGGGGATGGTGGTGACTTGTACAACATGGGTGGGTTGCACCTGAAATGGAGGGGTCCCAATACCCTGAGCGGGAGGTTTGCTAGAGCTGTTCGGGAGGGTTTAAACGAATGTAGCAGGTGGAAGGAAATTGCAACAGCAGACCAGTAAGTGTAGGGACTGGGGAAGAAAGTGGGACTGGGATAAACATAGCACACAGTAAGAGCAGGCAGAGGGAAGCCGCTGGGCTCGGCGGGACTGGAGGTCTGCAGTGTGTTTGCTTCAATGCAAGAGATAGAACAGGTAAGACAGATGAACTGACAACCTGAATCACTGCACGCAATTATGATGTTATTGCAATTACGGAGACATGGTTAAAGGAGGGACAGGACTGGCAGCTTAACATCCGAGGATATCGCTGTTTTAGACGGGACAGAAGGGGAAACAAAAGGGGTGGGGGAGCTGCATTGCTGATTAGGGAGCACATCACAGCTGTGTTGAGGGAGGAGACATTAGAGGGGTCATTGAGGGTGGAGCTCAGGAATAGGAAGGATGAAACCACAATGTGACTTCCCAACAGCCCGCAGGAGACAGAGGAGCAATTGTGTAGTCAGATACTGAAAAGGTGCAAAAAAAGCAAGGTAGTTGTGGTGGGTCACTTTAACTTCCCCCATATTGACTGGGACTCCCTTACAGCCAAGGGTTTGGATGGAAAGCAATTTGTCAGAGGTGTCCAGGAGAGCTTTTTGAGACAGTATATTGACAATCCAACCAGGGAGGGGGCCATACTAGATTTGGTATTGGGGAATGAGCCAGGCCAGTTGATCAATGTTTCAGTGGGGGAGCATTTTGAGCTTAGTGACCATAATTTCATAAGATTTCAGGTAGTCATGGATACGGACAGGAGTGGCCTTCGGGTGAGGGCGAGGGCCAATTACATCCAAATTAGACAGGAACTGGGGAATGTGGATTGGGAGCGGCTATTTGAGGGCAAATCCACGTCTGGCATGTGGGAGGTTTTTAATGGCCAGTTGATTGAGTGGCAGGACAAGCATATCCCGCAAAAATTAAGGATAGAAATGGCAGGATTCAGGAACTATGGATGACAAGGGAAATTGCAAGTTTAGTCAAAAGAAAAAAGGAAGCATACGATAGGTCTAGGCATCTAAAAACTGATGAAAACCCTTGAGGAGTACAGTGAAAGTAGGAAGGAACTTAAACAGGAAACTAGGAGGGCTAAAAGGGGCTATGAAATGCCTTTAGCAAACAGAGTCAAGGAGAATCCCAAGGCCTTTTATATATATATTAGGAACAAGAGGGTAGAAAGAGAAAAAGTAGGCCCAGTCAAGGACAATGGAGGGAAGTTTTGCGTGGAGCCACAGCAAGTGGATGAGATCCTTAATGAGTACTTTGTATCGGTATTCATCAAGGAGAAGGACATGACGGATTTTGAGGTCAGGGATAGGTGTATGAACTCTCTAGAGAATTTCAATACATTGAAGGAGGAGATGTTGGGTATCCTAAATTGCATTAAGGTAGATGAGTCCCTGGGGCCAGATGGGATCTGTCCCAGGTTACTGCAGGAGGCAAGGGAAGAAATAGTTCGGGCCTTAACAGATATCTTCACATCCTCTTTGACTACAGGTGAAGACTGGAGAATAGCCAATGTTGTTCCCTTGCTTAAGAAAGGAAGCAGGGATAATCCAGGAAATTATAGGTCAGTGAGCCTGACATCAGTGGTGGGGAAACTTCTGGAGAAGATACTGAGGGATAGGATATATGCACATTTGAAAGAAAATAGACTAGTTAGTGACAGATAGCGTGGTTTTATATGGGGAAGATCATGTCTCACCAACTTGATTGAGTTTTTTGAAGGGGTGACAAAGATAATTGATGAGGGAAGGGCTGTGGATATAGTTTATATGGACTTTAGTAAGGTGTCTGACAAGGTCCCACATGGCAGACTGGTACAAAAACTAAAATCACGTAGGATTCGGGTGGGCTGGCTAGATAGATACAGAACTGGCTTGGTTACAGAAGACAGAAAGTCACGGTGGAAGGGTGTTTTTCAGAATGGAGATGTGTCACTAATGGTGTTCCGCAGGAATCGGTGCTGGGACTTGTTGTTTGTAGTATACATAAATGATCGGGAGGAAAATGTGAGTGGTCTGATTAGTAAGTTTGGGGATGACACAAAGATTGGTGGAATTGCTGATAGTGCCGGGGATTGTCAGAGAATACAACAGGATATCGATAGATTGAAGACATGGGCACAGAAATGGTAGATGGAGGTTAATCTGGACAAATGAGAAGTGATGCATTTTGGAGGATCAAATTTAGGTGTGAATTAAACTGCAAATGGCAGAACTCTTAGGAACATTAACATAGAGGGATCTGGACGTGCAGATTCACAGTCCCTAAAAGTGCCAACAAAGTGGCCAAGGGGATTAAAAAAGTATAAGGTATGCTTTCATCAGGCGGGGCATTGAGTACAAGAGTTGGGAAATCTGTTGCAACTATATAAAACCTTGGTCGGGCAACATTTGGAATTGTGTGCAGTTCTGGTCACTAACATTACCAGAAGGACATGGAAGCTTTGGAGAGAGTGCAAAGAAGGTTCACCAGGATGTTGCCTGGTCTCGAGGGTGTTGGCTATGAGGAGAGGTTGAATAAACTAAGATTGTTTTCACTGGAAAGACAGAGGCTGAGGGGAGACTAAATGTTATGAGAGGCATAGACAGGGTGGATAATCAGAGGTTTTTTCCTAGGGTGAAAGTGTCAATTACAAGAGGGCACAAGTTCAAGGTGAGAGGGGGAAAGTTTAAGAGAGATGCGCGAGGGAAATTTTTCACACATAGAGTTGTGGGTGCCTGGAACATGCTGCCAGAGGTGGTGGTGGAAACGGACACATTAGTAATATGCAACAGGCATATGGATGGGCATATGATTAGGGAGGGAATAGAGGGATATGGACTACGTGAGGGCAGAAGGTTTTTTAAAATTTAGTTAGGGCATCATGATTGGCACAGGCTTGGAGGGCCAAAGGGTCTGTTGCTGTGCTGTACTTTTGTTGTTCTTTATTCTTTGTGTTGCATACCACAACATGTTTCATGTACTTCACAATATAAATGTTGGATATTATGACATTCAACTATATCATGTAGAAATCATAGAAACCCTACAGTACAGAAAGAGGCCATTCAGCCCATCGAGTCTGCACCGACCACAATCTCACTCAGGCCCTACCCCCATATCCCTACATATTTACCCACTAATCCCTCTAACCTACGCATCTCAGGACACTAAGGGCAATTTTTAGCATTGCCAATCAACCTAACCCGCACATCTTTGGACTGTGGGAGGAAACCGGAGCACCCGGAGGAAACCCACGCAGACACGAGGAGAATGTGCAAACTCCACACAGACAGTGACCCAAGCTGGGAATCGAACCCAGGTCCCTGGAGCTGTGAAGCAGCAGTGCTAACCACTGTGCTACCGTACCGTGCCATGTCTTGTGTATGTTGGCCAAACAATGCTGAAACTGGTTTCTAAGGTGTATTACAAAACAGACAATTCTATATAAGGAGTGGAATTGAACAATTCACCCTTCCCTTCATTAGGATTCTTCCTTCAAAATTAAACTGATATTCAATACTTTATGCTTTTTGAACTGTTTAGGCTACAGTGTCTTTTATATATCCTTAATACATGAGAATTCAGAATACATAATAAATTATGTATTTTTTCAGTACATCTTTACTGTACAAGAAAGATAAAGCAATTTACAATGTCTATCTTATACTCTAACATTCAGGATAAATATAAATTAACAACCAAATGGTGGTTGAACACACCACACAAAAAATGGCAAATGTGACAAAGACAGAATCCATGGATTTATCAACAACCCAGCCAGACATCAGTAGCACTGAGTCAACCAATCTGGCTGGAACCCTGTCTCCCTCATGAGGAATTCCAGTCTTCACCTTCAAAGATCTCATCTTGGAATTTTCTCGAGTCGCTCAAACTCAGACAGCATCAACAACAGCTAAACTTGCAGGGCTTCAATCTCATCTGAGATTCCATGCCCCTCGATTCACGAATAAACTCAAGCACTAACTCACAAGCACAACTTCAGATCTTTGGCCGTGTTGAGCAGAACACTCCTGCTCCAAAGGGATACCTTTGCCCCAGCTGCTTCCAGCACAGAGTTACAAAGCTTCACCAGTATTCTTGGATATTCAAGGCTTCTCCTGAGGTTTCTTCGATCACTGGTGCTTCCATTGAGCCTTTTTCACTTAAGTCAGCTCCCCACTTTCCTGCTTGGAGTCTATTTCTCTGCATCTCTTTTTTTTACCTTCACATAATGGGAACCTCTCTCTGTCCCTCTCCCTTTGGGACTTCTCCCTGTCCCCTACCTGGCTAACTAGTCTTCCATGGCGCTCGCTCCCGGTCACCTGACCTGGGTTTTGTGCCATTTTTTCTTGCACAAGTGTAAAACTGCACAGCCTGATTCCAGTTTGCTTATGTACAAAACCACTGAGGTTTGTCGCAAGCTGAAGTTCCCAACCTCTGCTCTCAATGAGATAAGTGCAGCTTTCATAACACATTATTGATAAAATCTAGGATGTTGTATGCTTTATTAACTGCATTCTCATTCCACCCTGCCACCTTCAACGATTTGTGCACATTTACATATTAGTTCCTCTGCTCCTGCACTCTTTAGAATTTGTACTGTTGAGTTTAGATTGCCTCTCCTTGTTATTTCTACCGGAATGAATCACCTCACATTTCTCTGCACTTAATCTCATCTGCCACTTGTTCACCCATTCTACCAGCCTGTCAATGTCTAAATGAAGTTTATCATTATTCTCCTCACACTTCATAATACTTTTAAGCTTTGTGTCATCCACAATTTTTGTTTCCCTTCACATGCAGACTGAAACAAGTGAACGTCACAATCAACCATATGTTTTAATCATAGTAAAGGACATTAAAACTGACATAAGAATATCAACAAGTAAATGGCATGATTATAGACCAGAAATGTACTGAAATCCAACTTGCCTTTTCTAAGAAATTCCCTTCTCCGGTACTTTAATGGACATTCTAACATGTTAACAACACCTCTACTAAAGTAGTGGACTGAGGAATTTGATACGAGTGCATTAAACATTTGGACAATATTACAGACAGCAATTTTATCCTACAGTGACTAAAAGGCAGGCAACACCTTTTAATCATTTTATTCAAATAATATAGCATTTTCTATCAGAGTTGTGAAACACATAGTGTTACAGAACTCTGCTGCTCATCGGTTAAACACAATGGCACACTGAGCCACTCAATTACTCTACAAATATGCAGAGCATAATGCAGTATTTACTGGATTGCAAGCACCTCTGGGCTTCAGTCAGTAGTCATGAAAACTGTGCATCTCACATTAAATCTCTTCTATCATTAATGTTAGACTGAAATACAGCAGTGGGACCATCATTTTAATATATTCTAACTGGCTGCATTCATGACAACGGCAAGATTGTAAATAATGCTTTCTTTAAATCACCCTCATATCATTTCAAGTGATTGGCGGAAGGATTAGAGGAGACAAGAAGAAAAACCTTTTCAACCCGAGGGTGGTGGGCGTTTGGAATTCACAGGCCAAATGAGGGTGAAATGTTCAACTCATTTAAGATGTACCTGGATTTGTATCTGAAGTTGTGTGTGTAAGCTTACAGGCCAAGTGCTGAAAAGAGGGATTTAAATGAATGGATAGTTTCATTTTTTTCCCCATTTTTCGGTCGGCACAATCATAATGGGCTGAATGCCTTATTTCTGGGCCATAACTTTTCTATGGTTTTCTACGGTTTTATTTTTTGCATTGAATTAAAGTGGCGCGTGTGATTTTAATTGAAAGTGGGTTTTGAGTGAATTCGGGACAAAGTAAGCCACAAACACATATGACATCATTAGCTTGAAGCCCAGTCTATTTGAGCTCCAAGGCCTGGTTTATTGTTCCCAGGAGCAGGCTGAGGGTAAGAGAGTGGGTTTTCTGACTGTAATTAATTATTTATTTTTTCAGTTAATTTTGGGTTTAAAATCGGAGGTTTTTTTCAAAACCGGAAGTCAGGCCAGGAGTGGCCAGGGGAAGTTTTTGGAGGGTTTAAAAGTGCACCAAAGTATACAGCGGGCAGCATTGTAGCGGGCAGCAGAGTGAGTGGGAAGTTGAGTGAGCTGTCAGGGCTTTGGCTCACAGGGCTTTGACGAGCAGGGGTGAGTTTTTGTTTCCTTACATTCTTATCAACTTTTCACTGTCTTACTTGACATAAAGTGTCCAATATGAGTGTGAAACCAGTGTGTTGTTCCCAGTGTAGGATGTGGGAGGTCCTGGAGGCATCTTGCCTCCCGGACATCCACATCTGTGAGGGGTGTGTCGAGCTGCGGTTCCTGAGGGACCGTGTTAGGGAGCTGGAACTACAGCTCGAGGATCTTAGGCTGATGAGGGAGAATGAGGAGGTGATAGACAAGAGCTATCATCAGGTGGTCACACCAGGGCCACGGGAGGAGGCCAAGTGGGTGACGGCCAGGAAGGGTAAGGCTAGGGTGGTTGAGAGCACCCCGGTGGATTTGCCCCTGCACAACAAGTACTCCTGCTTGAGTACTGCTGGGGGGACAGCCCGCCTGGGGGAAGCAGCAGTGGCCGTGTCTCTGCAGTGGAGTCCAGCCCTGTAACTCAGAGGGCTAAGGAAAAGAGGAGGAAGGCGGTATTAATCGGGGACTCGATGGTGAAGGGGACAGACAGGCGTTTCTGCGGAGGTAGGTGGGATTCTCGCATGGTGGTCTGCCTCCCTGGGGCCGGGATCCAGGATGTCGCTAGTCGCGTCCCGGAAATCCTGAGGTGGGAGGGAGAGGAGCCTGAGGTAACGGTACATATTGGTACCGCTGATGTGGGTAGGAAGGGAGAAGGGGTCGTGAAAAGGGAGTACAGGGAATTAGGGAGACAGCTGAGAAAGAGGAAAGCAAAGGTAGTAATCTCAGGATTACTGCCTGTGCCACGGGAAGGTGAGGGCAGGAATGAAGTGAGGTGGAGGATGAATGTGTGGCTGAGGGACTGGTGCAGGGGGCAGGGATTCAGGTTCCTGGACCATTGGGACCTCTTTAGGGGCAGGGGTGATCTGTATACAAAAAACGGGTGGAACTTGAACCACACGGGGACCAATATCCTGGCCGGTAGGTTGGCTAAGGCTACTGGGGAGAATTTAAACTAGATAGGTTGGGGGGAGGGGAGCTAGAAGAGTTGACTAGGATCAAGGAACTAATTGATGGGGGGGAGGATGCAGGGGTAAGGGGAATTACAAAATTAATGGTAGAGGAGAGGGTGCAAGTGAATGAAGGCGGTAATTTAGATAAGGGAGTAGAGGGAGAGGGTGTTCGCGACTCATCAAAGCGGGTCCAGATAAAAGCTGGAATAAGGACACTTTGCCTGAATGCACGAAGCATTCGGAACAAGGTGAATGAGTTGATGGTGCAAATCAGCACAAGTGGGTACGATCTAGTGGCCATTACAGAAACGTGGCTGAAAGGTGACCAGGACTGGGAGATGAATATCCAGGGGTATCAGGCGTTTAGGAAGAATAGACAGGAAGGAAAAGGTGGTGGGGTCACGCTATTAATAAGAGATAATATCAGGGGAGTACTGAGGGATGACATAGGCTCTGAGGAACAAAACGTGGAATCGTTATGGGTAGAGATGAGGAATAGTAGAGGGAGAAAGACACTAGTAGGTGTGGTATATAGGCCCCCAAATAATAATGTTGAGGTGGGGAGGGCTATAAACAAGCAGATAAGGGATGCGTGTAAAAACGGAACGGCAATAATCATGGGGGACTTCAACATGCACATTGACTGGCAGACTCAAGTCGGTAAGGGTGGAATGGAGGAAGAGTTCTTAGAATGCTGTCGGGATAGTTTCCTTGAACAGCATGTTACGGAACCGACGAGGGAACGAGCTATTTTGGATCTGGTATTGTGTAACGAGTAGGTAGAATTAAGGATCTTATTGTGAAGGACCCTCTTGGGTCTAGTGACCACAATATGGTCGAATTTCTGATTCAGATGGAAGAGGAGAAAGTTTGGTCTCAAACCAGTGTCCTCTGTTTGAACAGAGGGAAATATGATAGGATGAGGGATGAATTGGCTAAGGTAGACTGGGAGAGCAGGCTGGCAGGTAGGATAGCTGAGGAACAGTGGAGGATTTTTAAGGAGATCCTTTTCAGTTCTCAGCAAAAATATATTCCAGCAAAAAACAAGGATTGTAAGAAAAGGGAGAACCAGCCGTGGATAACGAAGGAAATAAAGGAGAGTATTAAAATAAAAACAGCTGCGTACAGAGTGGCCAAAAATAGTGGAGAAACAAGTGATTGGGAAAAATTTAAGAAACAACAAAGAGAGACTAAGAAAGCGATAAAGAAAGGAAGGATAGACTATGAAGCTAGGCTAGCAATTAATATAAAAAATGATAGTAAAAGTTTTTATAAATATATAAAAAGGAATAGAGTGGCTAGAGTGAATGTTGGACCCTTGGAGGACGAGAGGGGGGAGTTAATAGTGGGAAATGAGGATATGGCTGAGTCTTTAAATACGTTTTTTGTGTCGGTCTTCACGGTGGTGGACACAAATAGTATGCCAAATATTAACGATAGAGGGTTGGCAGCAGGAGAAATACTTAATACGATTAATGTTACCAGAGAGGCAGTGCTGGGTAGACTAATGGGACTGAAGGTGGACAGGTCCCCGGGTCCGGATGGAATGCATCCCAGGGTATTGAAAGAAATGTCAGAGGTAATAGTGGATGCGTTAGTGATTATTTATCAAAACTCGTTGCATTCTGGGGTAGTGCCGGTTGATTGGAAAACGGCTAATGTTACGCCGCTGTTTAAAAAAGGAAGGAGACAAAAGGCGGGTAACTATAGGCCGGTCAGCTTAACGTCTGTAGTAGGGAAAATGCTGGAATCCATTATTAAAGAGGAGATAGCAGGGCATCTGGATAGAAATGGTTCGATCAATCAGACGCAGCATGGATTCATGAGGGGAAAGTCGTGCTTGACGAACATGTTGGATTTTTATGAAGATGTGACTAGGGCGGTTGATGGAGGAGAACCGGTGGATGCGGTGTTTTTGGATTTCCAAAAGGCGTTTGATAAGGTGCCCCATAAAAGGCTGCTGAAGAAGATTAGGGCACACGGAGTTGGGGGTAGTGTGTTAAAGTGGATTGGGGACTGGCTATCCGACAGGAAGCAAAGAGTCGGAATAAATGGGTGTTTTTCCGGTTGGAGGAAGGTAACTAGTGGCGTGCCGCAGGGATCGGTACTCGGGCCGCAACTGTTTACCATTTATATAGATGATCTGGAGGAGGGGACGGAGTGTAGGGTAACGAAGTTTGCAGACGACACAAAGATAAGTGGAAAAGTGAATCGTGTGGAGGACGGAGAAGATCTGCAGAGAGATTTGGACAGGCTGAGTGAGTGGGCGAGGATATGGCAAATGGAGTATAACGTTGAGAAATGCGAGGTTATACACTTTGGAGGAAATAATAACAAATGGGATTACTATCTCAATGGAAACAAATTAAAACATGCTACCGTGCAAAGGGACCTGGGGGTCCTTGTGCATGAGACGCAAAAGCCTAGTCTGCAGGTACAACAGGTGATCAAGAAGGCAAATGGGATGTTGGCCTATATTGCGAGGGGGATAGAATATAAAAGCAGGGATGTCTTGATGCACCTGTACAGGGCATTGGTGAGGCCGCAGCTGGAATACTGTGTGCAGTATTGGTCCCCTTATATGAGGAAGGATATATTGGCATTGGAGGGAGTGCAGAGAAGGTTCACCAGGTTGATACCGGAGATGAGGGGTTTGGATTATGAGGAGAGGCTGAGGAGATTGGGTTTGTACTCGTTGGAGTTTAGAAGGATGAGGGGGGATCTTATGGAGACTTATAAGATAATGCGGGGGCTGGATAGGGTGGAGGCGGAGAGATTCTTTCCACTTAGTAAGGAAGTTAAAACTAGAGGACACAACCTCAAAATAAAGGGGGGTCGGTTTAAGACAGAGTTGAGGAGGAACTTCTTCTCCCAGAGGGTGGTGAATCTCTGGAATTCTCTGCCCACTGAGGTGGTGGAGGCTACCTCGCTGAATATGTTTAAAGCGCGGATGGATGGATTCCTGATCGGTAAGGGAATTAAGGGTTATGGGGATCAGGCGGGTAAGTGGTACTGATCCACGTCAGATCAGCCATGATCTTATTGAATGGCGGGGCAGGCTCGAGAGGCTAGATGGCCTACTCCTGCTCCTATTTCTTATGTTCTTATGTTCTTATGTTCTTATGTTCTTATGTTTACATCCTACGACAGTAAGAAGTCTCACAACACCAGGTTAAAGTCCAACAGGTTTATTTGGTAGCACAGGCCACTAGCTTTTGGAGCGCTGCCCCTTCATCAGGTAAGTGGGCGTTCTCTTCACAAACAGGGCATATAAAAACACAAACTCAATTTCCAAAATAATGGTTGGAATGTGAGTCTTTACAGGTAATCAAGTCTGAACGGTACAGACAATGTGAGTGGAGAGAGAGTTAAGCACAGGTTAAAGAGATGTGTATTGTCTCCAGACAGGACAGTTAGTGAGATTTTGCAAGCCCAGGCAAGTCGTGGGGGTTACAGAAAGTGTGACATGAACCCAAGATCCTGGTTGAGGCTGTCCTCGTGTGTTGGCTATCAGTCTCCGCTCAGCGACTCTGCATTGTCGTGTGTCGTGAAGGCCGCCTTGAAGAACGCTTACCCGAAGATCAGAGGCTGAATGCCCGTGACCGCTGAAGTGTTCCCCAACAGGAGGAGAACACTCTTGCCTGGTGATTGTTGAGCAGTGTTCATTTATCCCTTGTCGTAGCATCTGCATGGTTCCCCAATGTACCATGCCTCAGGCCATCCTTTCCTGCAGCGTATCAGGTAGACAACATTGGCCGAGTTGCAAGTATATGTACCGTGTACCTGGTGGATGGTGTTCTCACGTGTGATGATGGCATCCGTGTCGATGATCTGGCACGTCTTGCAGAGGTTGCTGTGGCAGCCTTTTTGTAACATCCTACTAGCCAGCTGCCCACCCGGGAAAGGCTGAAAGAGAAGCAAGCTGGCTTCAGATAGTTCAGACTGGGGGCTTACACCAGTTACACCTTCTGATAACAGCAGAAGGTGTAACTGGTGTTATCAGCAAGTTTGCGGATGACACGAAGATGGCTGGACTTGCGGATAGCGATGAACATTGTCGGACAATACAGCAGGATATAGATAGGCTGGAAAATTGGGCGGAGAAATGGCAGATGGAATTTAATCCAGATAAATGCGAAGTGATGTATTTTGGAAGAACAAATGTAGGGGGGAGTTATACAATAAATGGCAGAGCCATCAAGAGTATAGAAACACAGAGTCCACAAATCCTTGAAGGTGGCAGCAGAGGTGGAGGTGGTGGTGAAGAAGGCATATGGTATGCTTGCCCTTTATAGGACGGGGTATAGAGTATAAAAGCTGGAGTATGATGATGCAGCTGTATAGAATGCTGGTTAGGCCATATTTGGAGTACTGCATCCAGTTCTGGTCGCCACACTACCAGAAGGACGTGGAGGCTTTAGAGAGAGTGCAGAGAAGGTTTACCAGGATGTTGCCTGGTATGGAGGGTCTTAGCTATGAGGAGAGATTGGGTAAACTGGGCTTGTTCTTCCTGGAAAGACGAAGAATGAGGGGAGACCTAATAGAGGTGTACAAAATTATGAAGGGCATAGATAGGGTGAACAGTGGGAAGCTTTTTCCCAGGTCGGAGGTGACGATCACGAGGGGTCACGGGCTCAAGGTGAGAGGGGCGAGGTATAACTCAGATATCAGAGGGACGTTTTTTACACAGAGTGGTGGGGGCCTGGAATGCGCTGCCAAGTAGGGTGGTGGAGGCAGACACGTTGGCATCATTTAAGACTTACCTGGATAGTCACATGAGCATTCTGGGAATGGAGGGATACAAACGAATGGTCTAGTTGGACCAATGAGTGGCACAGGCTTGGAGGGCCGAAGGGCCTGTTTCCTGTGCTGTACTGTTCTTTGTTCTTTGTTCTTACAAGCTTCGAGCTAAGTTGTTGGGAGGTGGGTTTGGAGAGTTTGTTTTCACTTATTCGTGGGACATGGGCATCGCTGGCTGGCCAGCATATATTGCCCATCCCTAGTTGCCCTTGAGAAGGTGGTGATGAGCTGCTTCTTGAAACACAACTGAGTGGCTTGCTTGCCTATTTCAGAGAGCAGTTGAGAGTCAACCACGTTGCTGTGGCTCTGGCATCACATGTAGGCCAGGCCAGGTAAGGACGGTAGATTTCCTTCCGTAAAGAACATTAGTGAACCAGATGGGTTTTTGCAACAATCGACAATGATTTCATGGTCATCAGTAGATTCTCAATTCCAGATCATTTTTACTGAATTCAAATTTCACCATCTGCTGTGGTGGGATTCAAACCCAGGTCCCCAGAGCATTAGTTGAATTGTTGGTGGGGTTGGGACCATTATGCCAGAAAGAGGGTGGGGATTGGGGTGAAGAATTTGGAGAAGCAGAGGGCCAGACTTCCCTTGTGGAGCCCAAAGGAGGACCATCAGGGCAAGTTTTTGATCGACCTTCAAGAGTTTCCTTTTCCTTCCTCCCAGGTTTTATTGAGCAGTGCGCCCGAGGAGGGTGACACACTCAGTTTGCAGATTTACTGCAAATATAAATTGGGAGAGATCTGCCGGGGTGACTGATCTGATAGCACATTTTTCACACTTGATTAAGAAGTCCCTCATCAGGTTATATGGGCCAATCTCTCACTCCCAGTGGAGGTTGCCTTAAAAGACAAAGAACCCAGCACTGTATATTACAGCTCCCATTTCACCATAACCCCCTGCTGGGATGTGGGATTGGTGTGTGTATCAGATTCTACTTCAACTATATGGGATACTGAAATGTTTTGGCTGTGATTCCATTTTTCAGCAGAAATTCAAACCAGCTACCAAATTCATGGGTCAACCAGTGATCACCATAGGAAGACATTCATGACGATAAACAACTTATAGGGAGGTATCCGCTTCATGTCAGCAACTGGATAAAATATTGTAAAAAAATATACATCATATACTTAACAAATGAGCAACCAAGGGTGCTACTGGTAGCCACAGCCTATGAACAAATAAAAAATGTGTACAGGAGAACCCACATAAACAGTATCACAATTAATGGAATCTGACAGGAATAGTCTCTTACTGCATGGACTCAGGTTGCAAGCAATTGATGTCCCGGCCAACAACAACATCACAATCAGATTAAGAAGCAAAGATGACAATCTGTGTCACCGGGTTCTACAGAGATTTTCCTTACAGTCAGTGCTGGAAGAAATTTTTTAAATTCTTGATTCCTTTTAATAGGTGCCAACTTTATTTTGCATTAAGTTTATTTGGAAGCATGTTACACATCCCTATATAACATTAAACATTAATATTGACAAGAGTTGCATGATCCACACCCACTTCTGCCAAGGTAAAAATATGAATATGACCACTGATTGTACAACATAGAGTGAGTCAGAGACATGAAAGCATTTCCATCATCTTGTAGAGCAAGTTCTTGAAATGATTATTGCACAAATAAATTCAGGTGCATCGCAACCATCTCATTTATTATTCAATATACAGACAGAATCAGTTTTCTTGTGAACTGTGTTTGCTATAATCACACCTTAAAGACCATCCTTACCTTTCAAAGTTATGCCAAAAATCTATGGTGCCACATGCTTTCCCTTCCACTCTTCCCCATGAGCCTTAGTCTAAAAATAATGACATTTCTCTCTGTCGTTTGTCTCCCGAATTCATGCCCATTTCTCTTGCAAACTCCATTTGATTCTCTTCAATCAGAATTCCTCCCCTCCCATCACACCAAAACAATCCCAACCAAAGTCATGAATGCCGATCTCTGTTTCTGTACCAGGGCACATTTTCTACCCTTGTGCTTCTCGATCTCTAGCTGTCGATTTGAACATGACTGCTAGGCATTCCTGTACTATACTGCTTCATGGGCCCACCTTCACTTGGTTCCGTTCAGACTGAGTTGAAGCTGACACCTGATAACTCATGATTACCAGAAAACAAACTAGATTCCCGAACAATTATGCTCAATATGTGTTCACTGCAGTACAGTGAAAGCATGCACCCCTGAAAAGGATAATCAGCTTATTCAGTTCAATATTTGTCAGTTCATATTCCCTTCAGCTGCACCAAGCTATCAAGTCCCTGCCAGAAGCTGCTAAAGTTCTGATTATTCCACTTCTACAGCAGTTGCACTCCCCACATCATTACATAGTTACGCGACATTCTGCAGATATTTTACACACCTTTACTGTGTGGCATAAAAAGACAGATTAGCGCATTCAAAACACGTGAAAATGACTCCTCCATTGTGTAGGGAAATAGTTGCCTGCTCCATGTAGTGTGGTTATGGATCCATGAAGACCTGAAAACTACCAGAATGAATCCTTGTTCTGTGTTAATTGAGTAATGAGGGAGGTTGGCACTGTGAATGTTAAAATTAGTCTCAGTGCTTCTTGGCAAAGTTAGGTATTGTGGGGAGGTGTGTGTGGTGGGTGTGACGTGTGTGTGGGGAAGGGGTGCAGGGAACAGGTAGATTTGAAAGAGAAATTTGTCAGGATTCTGCACTAAATATCACCTATTGAAGTAAAGTGCATTTCTAAATTGTTGAGTAAAATATAATGATGCTCACTCGCGATACCCCTATGATTGAATACAGATCTAACACCTACATTTTAGACCATATATGAATCATGACACAAGGCATTAGCAGGCTGTAGAATCATGACTGTCAAATTCAGATCCTGACCAACTAGTTTAGCAGCACAAGCAGTGCTATCTCTGCTCCCAAAGAGCATCCATGGGAACACACAGACAACTGGTGCAAGCCATGCATTTTGGTGAGGGTTTGCACTGAAGGTATGCTAAAATTGACAGGGACTAAAGTGATATGTGTTGTAAGACTCTATCCTGATTTCAAAGAGTCGGCACAAACCACCTTTTTACACACATGGCATTCACTTTGGACTACTACATGTGACAAAGAGGATGAATAGAGGCAACACAGAGCAGGGCAAGCTACTGGAAGAGGAACAAGGACATTGTAGGGACAGGACAGCTTTCAGCAAGAGACTGTACAACAAAGGGTTTTCAGGGAACAATTCTCCTTTCTCAACCTCACTGATGGACAGTGCGTCAGATATTGTCACTTCACTAAAGATGCCCTCGCTGTTGCAGTTAGAAGTGCACCAGAACAGGGTAAACATGGTACTGCCAGTGGCTTTGAAGGTGACCATGGCCACGAACTTTATCATGCTGGGCAACATCTCTCAGTTTGCCATCCATTGTTGCACGAAGGTTCTGCATTCCAAAAAGCCAATTAGTTTGCATTCTCTCTCTTGCCAGAAGGAAGTGTTAGAGTCATAACGGTTTACAGCATGGAAAGAGGTCCTTCGGCCCAACTTGTTCATGCTGCCCAGTTTATACCATTCAGCTAGTCCCAAATGCCCGCATTTGGCCAATATCCCTCTATCTTACCATGTAACTGCCTAAATGCTTTTTAAAAGACAAAATTGTACCCGCCTCTACTACTACCTCTGGCAGCTCATTCCAGACTCTCAGCACACCGTGTGAAACAATTGCCCATCTAGACCCTTTTGTATCTCACCCTAAACCTCCAGTTTTAGACTCCCCTACCTTTGGGAAAAGATATTGACTATCTACCTTATCTATGCCTCTCATTAAGTTTACAGACCTCTATAAGATCATCCCTCAGCCTTCTACGCTCCAGAGAAAAAAGTCCCAGTCTATCCAGCCTCTCCTTATAACTCAAACCATCGAGTCTCGGTAACATCCTAATAAATCTTTCCTGCACTCTTTTTAGTTTCATAATATCCTTTCTATAATAGGGTCACCATAAATGTACACAGTATTCCAAGTGTGGCCTTACCAATGTTTTGTACAACTTCAACAAGTCGCCCCAACTCCTGTACTCAATGTTCTGACCAATGAAACCAAGCAAAGAATCATAGAAGAATCATAGAAACCCTACAGTACAGAAAGAGGCCATTTGGCCCATCGAGTCTGCACCGACCACAATCCCACCTAGGCCCTATCCCCATATCCCTACATATTTACGCACTAATCCCTCTAACCTATGCATCTCAGGACACGAAGGGCAATTTTTTAGCATGGCCAATCAACCTAACCCGCACATCTTTGGACTGTGGGAGGAAACCGGAGCACCTGGAGGAAACCCACGCAGACATGAGGAGAATGTGCAAACTCCACACAGACAGTGACCCAAGCCGGGAATCGAACCCAGGTCCCTGGAGCTGTGAGGCAGCAGTGCTAACCACTGTGCTACCGTGCCGCCTGTCGAATGCCTTCTTCACCACCCTATGGACCTGTGACTCCACTTTCAAGGAGCTATGAATCTGTACCCCTGGATTCCTTTGTTCTACAACTTTTCCCGATGCCCCACCATTAACTGAGTAAGTCCTGCCCTCGTTTGATCTACCAAAATGCATCACCCTGCACTAATCTAAATTAACCTCCATCTGCCATTCATCAGTCCACTGGCCCAATTGATAAAGATCCTGTTGCAATCCTAGATTCTTCACTGTCCACTATGCCACCAATCTTGGTATCACCTACAAACTTACTAAACATGCCTCCTAAATTCTCATCCAAATCATTAATATAAATGATAAATAACAGTGGGCCCAGCACCGATCCCTGAGGCACACCACTGGTCACAAGCCTCCACAGTTTGAAAAATAACCCTCTGCAACCACCCTCTGTCTTCTGTCATAAAGTCAAATTTTGTATCCATTTGGCTACCTCACTTTTGATCTCATGAGATTTAACCTTATGCAACAACCTACCATGCGGTAACTTGTCAAAGGCCTTGTTGAAGTCCGCGTAGACAACATCAATGTCACTGACCTCATCTACCTTCTTGGTTACCCCTTCAAAAACTCAATCAAATTCGTGAGACATGATCTTCCACTCACAAAGCCATGCTGACTGTCCCTAATCAATCTTTGCCTCTCTAAATGCCTGTAGATCCTGTCTTTGGCTTTGCAATGCTTGCAGGCTTTCCAATGGCACAGGGTATCATTGATCACATGCACACTGCTTTGTGGACACTGCATGTCAAATCTGAGAAACATCCAAACTGAATGGGAGTCCATTCTCTCAATATTCAGCTAATTTGCAACTATCTGCAATTTATCATAGAGGTCAATGCCCAGTATTCTGGCAACAGTTACAACACCTTCATTATGCACCAATATATCTGGAGCTACATTTGGATGACCGAAACAAACCAGAAGGCACCATGGGTCAGGGTTCTGGGCAGTGTAAATACAATTAAAGCTGGGCTTAAGACGTGATAGGGCAGGTCAGTGGAGTGCTGAAACAATGTTCCGTCTGTCTGGATGCTCTGGAGAACTCCTTTAACACTCAGTCAAGCGTGTATCCAGATTCATGCTAGTTTGCTGCATGCTGCACAATCTCATCAGCTTGAGGACATAGCCCTGGCCAACAACTGAACAGGGAGGAGGCAACTAACACAGCATTTCTGCCTGGGCTGTCTATCATCGACTCATCTGAGCACAATTACAGTAAACATAATTTTCTCAATTCCATTCACCAAAGACCCACACCTTACTGACCATCCCTCTGGACTGTACCATCTGCTGGAGTCTGAGTAAGAGCTGTATGCTGATGTCTTCTGAAGACTAAGTCAGAAGAGATTGTGCAATGACTGAGTCCTGGGATGGAAGGAGGACTAGGTATGAGGATATTATCATCTTCAGTGCTTCCAGTCTCACCCATTGCCATGGCCTCAGCAAAAATGCTGACCAACAAGTCCTCTATTGGGATAAGGACATACAGCCATGACCCTGGCAATTACCTCCTGCTGCTTCTGGTTATGCACCAACATGCCCTGCGGGAAAGGGGGAAGTGGGTTAGTTGGTGTGGTATAAAATTGATGGCTAATGTGGCTACATTTTTAAATGCATTCATGGGATATGGGCATCACAAACAAGTCCAACATTTATTACCCATCCCTAATTGCCTTGAGAAGGGCATTTAATTATTTAAAAGCATGCAGTATGTTTGCAAGCTGAGGTGTGTGTGTGAGACTTGCAGCAGTGCTAAACATGTGAAGGTGCGGTGAGCTGTAAGTGTCAGGTATGAGTCATGATTGACAGAGGTTGTTGATAGGAGAGTGGTGGGAACATGGTGCACTCAGCAGACTTTGAGGTGAGCAGTGAGACTGATGTGTAATGGTTTTTGAAGACACATTCAATGACCTTGGTCATTTGTGTGAGATCATTGAGTTTCTTTGTGCCACAGGGTCCAAGCCCCAAGGATTTGACTGCTGGTATGAGCCTTCACCGTGGTGACACTACCTTCACAAAGCTTATCTGGAGCTGGAGGGCACCCTGGCGCCACTTTTGATGCAGCACATCTCTCCCCTCTCCTTCTCAAAAGTGTCTCAATGTCAGAGAACCTTGGAGCACTGGCTGTCTTCTATTGTGCCTATAATGCAGGCATTTGCAAGCTCACACTCTCTTCCAACACCTGTCCCAGTCAGAATCTACTTTAGCTTTAGGAGGTGCAGCAGAGCTTTAAATGATGCGAGCCTTACCTGGGTCTGGGCCTTCTGCTGATGTGTGTAGCCACTCAACAGCATGCTTGGTGCCGGCAGCATCCAGCAGTCTTGCAAATTACCAGGCAGCCCAAAGTTGACGTGCTGCTTTCATCTGAAGCAACAGGCCAGGGTCAATCACACACTGTGATCCCTGCGTCCATGCAGGGTTATTAACTTCTCCCCAGCTGTCTTTGACCACAGATACAATTATAATTGCATTTAAATTCAATCAGAGATTTGAGGCAGGTTGTAAATGCATGCACTCAGTTCACCAACAACCATCTCTGCAGGTGGTTTTACTCTTCAAATGATGCTGACACACATGAATTATTAATAACAAAAACATGTGTGGGACCCAGGAGCTAAGCTATAATGAGCATAATTATATTCTGTGGACCATAGATTCCCTGCATGTTACAGGAGTGAATCCTTTTAGATTGATATATACGACTAGACTTTTACTTGGGCCCATATTTCAATGTTATTGACCACACACACTGCTTTTTGAAATTCAGTCCATGTGGAGAATTTGTTCTCTCTTGACAAGTATTTTTTTTGTTTGCGTTAAGGTATGATGTATGAAGAATGTTTTAATCATCCTAGATAATCATCCTTGCCTATGAATCATTCCACCTCAGTTAGTGTTATTCTAATGAGTTTGCTCCCCCAAACTTGGAGCCATTGGTGTGGAAATTCGGGTATGTCCATTGTAGAGCATGGAGACAGTGCAAGGTGCTGGAATAGGGAAGCCCGAGGCAGCACAGGCAGCAAGCTTTGGGTTTCATTTTCATCAAGCTGGCAAAATATGTAGAGCCTGCCAACTGGATGATTGGCCTGCTGCCAACTGCAGCCCTCAAGTAAGTGAGAATTGGACTGGGGGGGTGGGGATCGCGGGGGGAGTTGAGGGGCTGGGTCACAGGAAGATAAAAAGCCAAGACCGTGGGCAGTTGCAGCAAAGTGATTTCAAGGTGGTGGGGAGCAACAACCCATGTTCTTACAACTTAGAATTGGGAGGAGCGTTCCTGCTCCTCCGGGATCCACATTCAGGTGAAGTAGATTTTTAAAACATATTGCAATATGTGGTCTCAAAGCCTGGTTTTCCTGAATGCAATCAGTGCTTAGCTGGATCTTGCAGTTGTGGCCCCTGACTTATACAAATGGCTTTTCCGATGTGAACAATGTACAATGATTTTCTGTCCTTTCCAAATATGGCATGCAATTAGCTACTGGCCGGTATCATGAGCATATTTCCTGCCGACTAAACTGGGGCCATGGTGGACCTGGCTTTTTATCGACACACAGTGGCCAAGCCTCTCTATTGTTCCTTTTGGACATCACTGACAAGACTAGCATTTATTGCATCCCCAACTGCCCTTTATATCAGAACAACAGAAAGAATGTACTTGGCTTGGAGGTGGTGCTGCAAATGTTCACTAGATTGATTCCTAGATTGGAAAGTTGTCCTATAATGAGAGCTGGAGTAGAGTGGCCCTATACTCTCTGAAGTTGGGAAGAATTGTAGGTAATTTCACTGAAACTTACAAGATTCTGAGGGAGCCTGTAGAATAGGTGCTGGCTGGAGAACTTACAACTAGGTGATAAAATCTCAGGATAAATCATCCACCATTTCAGACTGAGAGGAAGAAATTCCTTCACTCAAGGGGTTGTGAATCTTTGGAATTCTTTACCCCAAGTTGCTGTGGAGGTCTCGCCCTCAAACATTTTCAAGGCTGAATAAATGTATTTTTGGACTACATAAGAATCAAGGTATATGGATATTTGGCAGAAAGGTGGAGTTGAGGTCGTTCAGTCATGACCTTACTGAATGGCAGAGGAGACTTTGCCGGGGGGGGGGGGGGGGGGGGGAGGGATGGGAAGAGAGAGTATTTTTGGCCTGCTCCTGTTTCTATTTCTTATGTTCTCATTCGATTAAATAAATTAGATTGTACCAGGGTTCATGTGTATAGGTTATGAAAGGGCAAAGCTAATTTAGGCATAAGGAGGCTCTTCATTTTCCAAAGCAGAGCAGACATGTGGAACAAGCTACCTTTTCATGAAGGCCTGTTTTTATTCATTCATGCGATGTGGGCATCACTGGCTAGACTAGCATTTATTACCCATCCCTACTTGCCTTTCAGGAGGTGCTGGTGAGGTGCCTTCTTGAACCGCTGCAGTTCATATAGTGTAGGTACAGCCATAGTGCTGTTTGGGAGGGAATTTCAGGATTTTGATCCAGTGATAGTGAAGGAACGGTGATTTATTTCCAAGTCATGATGGTGAGTGGCCTAGAGGGGAATGTCCAGGTGGTGGTCCCATGTGTCAGCTGCCCTTGTCCTTACAGATGGTAGTGGCTGTGTGTTTGGAGGGTGCTGTTTAAGGAGACTTGGTGAGTTCCTGCAATGCATCCTATGGATGGTACACATTTGCCACTGTGCATCAGTGGTAGAGGGAGTGAATCTCTGTGGATGGGGTGCCAATCAAGCAGACTGCTTTGTTCTGAATTGTATCAAGCTTCTTGAATGGTTTTGGAGCTGCACTCATCTGGTCAAGTCCAGAATATTCTATCACAAACCTGACTTGTGACTTGTAGATGGTGGACAGGATTTGGGGAGTTAGGAGATGAGTTACTCACCATGTATGCGCAGCCTCTGAACTATTCTTATAGCCACATTATTTATATGGATAGTCCAGTACAGTGTCTGGTCAATGATAACCCCTAAGGGGCAATGGTTAGATTCTTTCTTCTTGGAAATGGTCATTGCCTAGTACTTATGTGACACAAATGTTACTTGCATTTGTCAGCCCAAGCCTGGATCTTGTCCAGGTCTTGCTGAATTTGGATATATAGCTTAACATTTCATCAGCAACCATCCCCACTTCTGACATGATGGAAGGAAGGCCATTGTTGAAGCAGCTGAAGATGGTTGGGCCTAGGAGGAACTCCTACCATGGTGTCCTGTAGCTGAGATCACTGACCTCCAACTCGCACTGTTAATGACTCCTTCCACCACTTTAATGATGATCATGAGTAGATGATGGGGCGGTAATTGGCCGAGTTGAATTTGTCCAGATTATTGTGTTCAAGACATACCTGGGCAATTTTCCATATTGTCTAGTTGTTGCCAGTGTTCTATATGTAGTGAAACAGCTTGGCCAGGGGAGCAGCAAGTTCTGAAGCACAGACCTAACACAGCCCTAGACGAGGGGATGCCCAAATTAATGACTGTAGATCCTCAACTCATCTCCAAACTCTGTGACCTGGGGCTCCTCCCTCTGTGACTGGATTCTGAACTTCCTAACCCACAGACCGAATCAGTAAGGATAGGCAATAACACCTCCTCCATGATCATCCTCAACTCCGGTGCGCCACAGGGCTGTGTCCTCAGCTCCTTACTATACTCTTCACACACCTATTACTGCGAGATCAAATTCCCCTCCATCTCGATTTTCAAGTTTGCTGATGACACCACTGTAGTGGGTCAGATCTCAAACAATGATGAGGCAGAGTACAGGAAAGAGATAGAGAATCTGATGAACTGGTGCAACAACAATAATCTCTCCCTCCATGACCTCTACTTATTAATCCACTTCTCAAAAAGAATGACTTTTCTTTATCTACCAAAACCTCTCATCATCTTGAAAACCTTTGTTTTGATTTTGATTTGATTTATTATTGTCACATATATTAGCATAGAGTGAAAAGTATTGTTTCTTACACGCTATACAGACAAAGCATACCGTTTATAGAGAAGGAAACGAGAGAGTGCAGAATGTAGTGTTACAGTCATAGCTAGGGTGTAGAGAAAGATCAACTTAGTGTGAGAAAGGTCCATTCAAAAGTCTGACGGCAGCAGGGAAGAAGCTGTTCTTGAGTCGGTTGGTACGTGACTTCAGACTTTTATGTATTTTTCCCGACGGAAGAAGATGGAAGAGAGAATGTCCGGGGTGCGTGGGTCCTTAATTATGCTGGTTGCTTTGCCGAGGCAACGGGAAGTGTAGACAGAGTCAATGGATGGGAGACTTGTTTGCGCGATGGATTGGACTACGTTCTCGACCTTTTGTAGTTCTTTGCAGTCTTGGGCAGAGCAGGAGTCATACCAAGCTGTGATATAACCAGAAAGAATGCTTTCTATGGTGCATCTGTAAAGGTTGGTGAGAGTCGTAGCTAACATGCCAAATTTCCTTTGTCTTCTGAGAAAGTAGAGGCGTTGGTGGGCTTTCTTAACTATAGTGTTGGTATTGGGGCACCAGGACAGGTTGTTGGTGATCTGGACACCTAAAACCTTGAAGCTCTCAACCTTTTCTACTTCATCCCCATTGATGTAGACAGGGGCATGTTCTCCTTTACGCTTCCTGGAGTCGATGACAATCTCCTTCGTTTTGTTGACATTGAGAGATTATTGTTGCCGCACCAATTCACCATATTCTCTATCACATTCCTGTACTCTGTCTCGTCATTGTTTGAGATCCAACCCACTACGGTGGTGTCGTCAGCAAACTTGAAAATTGAATTGGAGGGGAATTTGACCACATAGTCATAGGTGTATAAGGAGTATAGTAGGGGGCTGAGAACACAGCCTTGTGGGGCACCAGTGATGAGGATGATCATGGAGGAGGTGTTGTTGCTTATCCTTACTGATTTTGGTCTGTGAGTTAGGAAGTTCAGGATCCAGTCACAGAGGGAGGAGCTGAGGCCCAGGCCATGGAGTTTGGAGATGACTTTCGTGGGAATAATGGTGTTGAAGGCTGAGCTGTAGTCAATAAATAGGAATCTGACATCAGCATCTTTGTTATCTAGGTGTTCCAGGGTTGAGTGTAGGGCCAGAGAAGTGGCGTCTGCTGTGGGCCTGTTGCAGCGGTAGGCAAACTGTATTGGATCCAGGTAGTCCGGGAGGCTGGAATTGACTACCTTTCGGAGCACTTCATAATGATGGATGTCAGAACCATTGGCCAATAGTCATTAAGGCGCGCTGCTTGGTTTTTCTTAGGTACCGGTATCCCTCTCTGTCCAATAAGAGTAATTCTAACCTTCCCAACTAATAACGGAATTCCTTCATCCCTTGTAACATACTGGTAACCTCCTCTATATATTTCTACGGCTTTTACATCTTTCCTGAGGTGTGGTGCCAGGATTGTCCACAATACTACAGCTGAGACTTACCCAGTGATTCATAAAGTTTGAGCAGCTCTTTGCTTTGATCTTCAATGCTGTTATTTATAAACCCAGCATGTTTTGTAAAGAAAATGGACAGGGAGATCTCTATATGCTTTTCAGAATTGTGCAATTTATAGTTCACTGTTTTTCCGTATTAGTGCTCCCAATGCGCATCACATTAAATTTCTTCACATTTGCTATGCTTCATCATCCAAATTATGTCATCCTAAAGTTTAGAATTTATCCTCATATACTACTTTGCCAAGTTTTGCGTCCTTTGCAAACTTCATAATGCTGCTTCTGACACCTGTATCCAGGTCATTTATAAATATTGAAATAACAATGGATTCAAAACTGATTCCAGTCTGAATAATATTCATTCACCATCACCTTTTACTTCAATATCACTGAGCCAATATTGCATCAGTACTGCCACACTGCCCTCAACACTGTGGGCTTGCACTTAATAGCCTCTTGTGTGGCAGTCAATTAGGATTACTTGGAAAGCCCCCCTTATTTGGTTGGAGTTCTTGGCTAAAGTCCATCAGTTTTAAAAAGTTTAGTATTCAAATCAGGGTTATACAGGAGAAAGTTCTGACATCCTGAATTAAGTAACACTGGCACTATTGGAATGCAATTACAGCCATCTTTCTCATTGTCCATATATACATGTATTACATTATATTGATCAACTTTTTCTTTTACTTCATCGATGAGTTCAATCAAATTAGTTAGATATATATTTGTCTTTTTGTAAGAAGAAATGCCACAGGCCCAGGCAATGAATATTTTATTAAAGCTAGACGTGCCAACTTAGGGGGAATTTGACAAATGTGTGGTACAAGAAGGAGCCATTGTCTAATTCCAGGTGTATTGGCCGGAATGATCACGGGTGTGAAGCGTTTCAATTGAGAACACTGAGTTGAGACTTCACTCACACATTTAGCGGAGACACTTTTCAGCCGGCAGATAGAAAATAAATTTTAATTACATCTCATGGGGTGCTTTCACATCAGTGTCTGAGGTGAAAGGTCAAGCAATTCAATACAGACTATGTTGGAGGACCACCTTCATCAGAATTTCAGGCCCTTCCTCTGAAAGAGTAGCCTCATGTAACCATAAAAAAATTCTGGAAATTTCCAGTTCTTTTATCAAATTATTGCAATGAATGAGACAACTCTACATTGGATGCAATTTCGATTGTAGACCAATCATTACCCTTTCTGCAAATTAATTAAAACCACAGTACTGTACAGTACATCCAGCCGTTGATTCTTTCATAAACATGGTTTTAACTCAGCTTGAAAAGAGATCTGAAGGCAATTTTAAAAGACGGGCTAATATACTTGACAGTCCAGGGAAATTAATATTGAATCAAGGATTGGAACTTGTTACATCAGCAAGATAGGAAAACATAATGGCACTGAAGATTCCCAAATCCCCAGGAGCTGATGGTTTCCACCACAGGATTTTAAAAGAGGTGAAGAAATTGCAGACGCTTTAGCTTTAATCTTCCAAAGCTCCATCTTTTCAGGAATTGTCCCTTTTGATTGGAAAATTGAAAATGCAAGTCCATTATTAAGACAGATGACAGAATAAACTAAGAATAGTGAATGTAACTCATTCAAAAAGGGATGGAGACAGAAAGCAGGTAGGTTAGTTTAACATCTGTCATAGTGAAAATGTTAGAAGTCATTATGAAAGATGTTATAATAGTGCACTTGGGGAAAAAAAATCAAGCAGAGTCAATATGGTTTTATGAAAGGGAAATCATGTTTAACTAATTCATTGGAACTCTTTGAAGCAGTAACATGTGCTGTGGATAAAGAGTAACCGGTGGATGTGCTATACTTAAATTTCCAGAAAGTATTTGATAAGGTGCCACATCAAAAGTTGTTGTGGAAAATAAAAACTCAAGGGATAGGGGATAACATACTGGCATAGCTAGAAGGTGAGTTAGCTAACATGTAGCAGACAGTTGGCATAAATAGATCATTTTCTGGTTGGCAAGATGTAATGAGTGGTGTGCCACAGGGATCAGTGTTGGGGTTTCAATGTTTTACAATCTATATGAATGAGTTGGATAAAAGGATCAAAGGCATGGTTGTTAAATCTACTGATGGCATGAAGATAGGTAGGGAATTAAGTTGTGAAGAGGAAATAAGGAGGCAAGAAAGGGAGTTTGATATGTTAAATAAGTGGGCAAAGATCAGGCAAATAAAGTTTATTTATTAGTCACAAGGAAGGCTTACATTAACACTGCAATGAAGTTACTGTGAAATTCCCCTAGTCGCCAGTCCTGTTTGGGTCCATGCACCTAACCAGCACATCTTTCAGAATGTGGGAGGAAACCAGAGCACCCGGAGGAAACCCACACAGACACAGGGAGAACATACAAACTCCACACAGACAGCGACCCAAGGTTGGACTCGAACCCAGGTCCCTGGCACTGTGAAACAGCAGTGCTAACCGCTGTGCTACCGTGCTGCCCCATGAAGCATAATAGAGGATAATGTGGAAAAATATGAAATTGTCCCTTTTGGCAGGAAAAATAAGTAAGAAGCACATTATCTAAATGTATAGACTGCAGAGCTCTGAGATTCAGAGGGATCTGAGTGTCCTAGTTCATGAATCACTAAAAGCTAGAATACAGGTACAGCAAGTAATTAGGAAAGCTAATACAATTTTATCACTTATTGCGAGGAGAACTTAATACAAAATTCAGAGGGATCTGAGTGTCCTAGTTCATGAATCACTAAAAGCTAGAATACAGGTACAGCAAGTAATTAGGAAAGCTAATACAATTTTATCACTTATTGCGAGGAGAACTTAATACAAAATTAGGAAACTTATGCTTCAGTTATACAGGGCTCTGGTGAGACATTTGGCGCATTGTGTACAGTATTTGTCATTTTATTTAAGGAAGGATGTAAATGCATTGGAAACAATTCGGAGAAGGTTTGCATTGGGCGAATTATCTTATGGAGAATGTTTGAACAGGTTAGGCTTGTATCTGTTGGAGTTTAGAAGAATATGAGGGGAATTGATTGAAATATACAAGACTCTGAGGGATCTTGACTGGATCTTTTTTCATTCATTTGTGGGACATGTGTGTCGCTGATTGGCCAGCATTTATTGCCCATGAGAAAGTGACTGGGGAGAGAATGTTTCCTCTTGTGGGGAAATCGAGAATGAGGGGTTGCTGTTTAAAAATAAGGGGTCACCCAACTACGGCAGAGGTGAACGTTTTCTCTCAGAGCATAAAATTACAAAGTAACATTGATTGCTTAATTGACTTGGCAAAATGTGGGTCTTTGGAACCCTTTTCCTCAAAAGGCGGTGGAAACAGAGTTTTTGAATATTTTTAAGACAGAGTTAGATAGCTATTGACAAGCAAGGGAATGAAAAGTTATTGGGGGCAGGCAGGAATGTAGAGGTTTCAATCAGGTCAGCAGTGATCTTATTGAATGGCAGAGCAGGCTCAAGGGCCAAGTGGTCTACTGCTGCTCCTAATTTGTGTGTTTGTTTTCAGAAATTGTAGGACTGGCAGTCTAACATCTGTTATGGGGAAGTTATTAGAATTTTTAATTAAAGAACAGATTGGATGACAACTTGAAGAAATTTGAATTGATTAGAGAGAACCGACATGGATTTGTAAAAGGGAGGTCATATCTAACAAACTGAACAGAATTCTTGAGGAAGTATCTAAGTGGTACACAGCGGAGTGTCAATGGACGCTGCTTTGCTGTTTGACTAAAATTAGTGTTGGTGGAATTGAAGGTGAATTATTGACTGGTTTGGAGATTGGTTAGGTGATGGAAAACAGAATAGTAGAGATAATCAATAACAAATTAGGAAAAATGACTAATGGTATCCCATGAGTAGCTATGCTGGAATATCAATTATGCACTTTAATTATTAAGGATTTAAATAACGTAATAGAGAGCCATACATCCAAGTTTGCTGATGACACAAAGATTAGTCAAATCACAAGTAGTGCAAACAGGAATGTAAAATTACAAAGTGACATTGATTGGTTAATTGACTAGGCAAAATGTGATAGATCAATTTCCCTGGAAAAAATGTGGACTTTTGGCCTTAAGAAAAGTTAGTGTAAAGTATTTGTAAATGGTGCCAAGTTAATTGAAGAGCCAAAATGATTTAAGTCTGAAATGCTGTAGGCAGTTATAAAAATGGCAAAAAATGAATGGAATGTTAACCTTTATAACTGGAAGGTTAGAATTTAAAGAACAGGGTGTTTTGCTACAGTTATACAAATCCACACTCCATGGAACAGTTTTGGGCATTGAGCTTTAGAAAGGATTCATTGGTCTTTGAAGGAGTGCAGTGCAGATTCAGGATTACATTATGAGGAGAGATTACATAAACTAGGCTTGTATCCCCTGGTACATAGAAAGTTAAGTTTTGATTAAGGTTTTAAGGATTTTAAAAGGAAACAATATGGTAGATAGCCTTTTGATAGTTGATCAATAACCTTTTATGTTGGTGGGAGAGTCTCGGACAAGAGGACACAACCTTAAAATGTGGAAGACTTCAACTAAAATCAGAGAATTCCTACAGTTTGGAAGAAGGTCATTCAGCCCATCAGGTCTGCACTGACTCCCCAAAAGAGCTTTTAACCCAGCCCGCCACACCCACCTATCCCAGAAATTTTGCATATTTACCACAGCTAATCCATCTAAACTACACATTTTGGGCCAATCGACCTAACCTGACATCTTTGGACTGTGGGAGGAAACCCGAGCACCCTGAGGAAACCCACACAGGCACAGGGAGAACATGTAAACTCCACACAGGCAGTGACCCAAGGCCAGAAAAAAAGATGTTCATCCAATTACAGTAATATCAAATCTGAGATGACTAGATATTCGCTAGCCATGTGTACTCAGTGATCCAAAGCCATGGCAGGTGAGTGGAGTTAGAATACAAATCAATCACGATCAAACTGCTGGTAGAACAGCTTTCTTCTATGTTCTTAGGCATTAAGCTAGAGGACCAAAATGCTGGTCAAAGAGACAGTTTCATGTAGTGTCTCAAAAGAGGAGAAAGAATAGAAAGGCGGAGAGGAGAGACCAGAGTTCAATTCCAGCCTTGGGTCACTGTCTGTGCAGAGTCTGCACAGTCTCCCTGTGTTTGCGTGGGTTTCCTCCGGGTGCTCCGGTTTCCTCCCACAGTCCAAAAATGTGTGGGTTAGGTTGATTGGCCATGCTAAATTGATCCTAGTGTCAGGGGGATTAACCGGGTAAATATGTGGGATTACAGGAATAGGGCCTGGGTGGGATTGTGGTCAGTGCAGATTCGATGAGCCGAATGGCCTCCTTCTGCACTGTAGGGATTCTATGATTTTATGATTCCTGAACATAGCTCCTAGGCAGTTTGAGGAATAACCGCGAATAGTAGGGGACACACTAAAGGCCAGGATTGGAGGAATGCGGATTTGTTAGGAGTGTAGGGATGAAGGATGTTACAGAGAAAGGGAGGGAAGGCATCATGGAAGCATTTGAAGATGAGGAGTAGAATTTTAAACCTGAGGACCAGGAGCGAATATAGGTCAGCAAGCACAAGGATGGACGCAGCGTGGTGCAAATTAGAGATAGACAACAACATTTTGGATGGCAACAACCTTATTTAAGGAGGCATGAAAATATTGGAATAAATTCCTAATGTGATTTGAATAAATCAATAAATAAAATAGATAAGTAATTGGACTGATCCACATGATTTAGTATCAACACACAATGCCAGATATTTGTAAGATGTATATTGAGAGAAAGGTGATTAGGTGCTGCAGATTTCTGAGATTCAGATGGATCTGGGTGCCCTAGTGCAAGTAATTAAGAAAGCTGATAGAATGTTATCATTTATTGTGAGGGGAATTGAATACAAAAGTAGGGAGACTATGCTTCAGTTGTACAGGGCACTAGCAAAACCACATTTGGAGTGCTGTGTATGGCATTGGTCACCTTATTTACAGAAGATTTGGATTGGGCAAGTTGTCTTATGAGGAAAGATTGGACAGTGTAGGAGTTTAGAAGAGTAAGAGCTGACTTGATTGAAACATGCAAGATCTTGACGGGTCTTGACAGGGTGGATGTGAAGAGGATGTTTCCTCTTGTGGGAGAATCTAGAATGAGGGGTCACTGTTTAAAAACAAGGAGTCATCCATTTAACATGGAAATGAGGTGAACTTTTTTCACTCAAAGTCTTTGGAATTCTCTTCCTGAAAAAGTGATGGAAGCGGTGTCTTTGAATATTTTTAAGGTAGATAGATTCTTGGTAAGCATAGGTTAGTGGAGTAGACAGAATGCAAATTTGAGGTTACCATCAGAGGAGCCATGATCTTAGTAAATGGCGGAGCATGCATGAGGGACCAAAGGACTTGCTCCTGCTCCTTGTTCCTATGCATAAATACAAGCCTTTCTTTTCTGCTAATGAACCGTGAGATAGAAGGTTCAGCAGCTAAATTATAGAGAAGTGACAAATTCCAAGTACAGTACTTCCCAATAATGAAGTGAGGAATATAAACAGAAGATGCTGGAAATACTCAGAAGGTATTTCATCAAACCAAAATGTTAACGCGATTTCTCTCTCCAGTGATGCTGAAAGACCTGCTGGTTGAAATGAAAAAAATAAACTGCGAGAAACAGACAACCACGCCAGGATCTACAATATTCCCTTGCTTTAATGAGGGAAAAGAACTGAATGTCAAATTAGCTCAAACCACTCTTATTTAAATAATGGATGACCTTTGACTGAGGCCCAAAAGCAGATTCAATGTCCTTCTGTCTAGGGTGAAGCAGGCAGCAGGAAGAATTTAAAAGGGAAAAAGGGAAACATTTGAAATTAGACGCATCACTCCCCGGAATTGATCATGAGATGCAATTTCTCTGAGAAATAAATAGCTAGTGAGTCTATTTATTTAAGTCTTAAGTTAATTTCCATTTTTGACTCAGGGACAGAGAAGAAACTGCCAGATATTTCCAAGTACACAACGTCTGTCACTTGGGAACTCTATGACGCATCACGCGTCCTGGACAAATACATGTGCAGGAAGTATCATACGCTGAGATAGCTTGAGCTCTGAGTTTCAGAACTTGAGTAGCAACTGGAATCACTATGGAGCATCTGCAAGGCTGAGAGTTACCTAGATAGCACACTTCTGGAGTTGCTCATCCCTGTAACTTAAAAGAGTGCAGGCTAAGAGAGCTGGTCAAGGGGGATCTGGAAGATAGGGCAGAAGTCACTGGAGTGTATCCTTCTCAACAACCCCCATGGCCTCTCATACCCTCCCGACCAAGCTATGCCCCTCTACCATCCCCATGATCCTTCGTACTCTGCATGCCAAGCTATTTATTCCTCTACACCCATTCACCTGACATGCCCTACCTGCTAAGATATGGCACTTCTATGTCCATTTGCCCAGTGAACAGAGCCAATGATCCCGGTAGCAACAATAGCATGTATGGAAATTTTTAAAAGGTAATTCATTCATAACTTGCTATTTTCTTTTTAAATAAATTGCTTTTAACACAGCCCTGTAAAGTGCCAATAACCAATAAAGTCTCAATAGCAGATACTACAAGCAATTATACCTCTTTAACCTTAAGATCACAGAGAAAGAGCTGATAATCAAGCAATGCATTTCCTTGAATGCAGCTGTTTCAACAGACTAATGGATGGCTTGGTTCTCAGACAAGCCTTATTATGCATTCTTCACCGCCTCTCCCCTTTTACACATATGCATGCACACGCGCATGCACACATATACACACAATGAAAATTCCTGTACTATGCAAATACTTTGCATCAGTCTTTATCAAGAAGATGCTGCCAAGCTCATACTGAAAGAGAAAATAGTTAAGACATCTAATGGACTAAAAATTGAGGTAGAGAAGCTATCAAGTTGGTCGCATTTCAAGTTCAGTGATCAGGGTTGAAAATAAATTTGAGAATACTGAAGGAAGTAAAGGTGAAATGGTGCAAGTGTTGATCATAATTTTCTGATCCTGCTTTGATAAGGTGATTGTGGAAGAATTGCAAATTCGACAACCTTGTTCAAAAAAGGGTGCATGGCAAAGTGCAGCAACTACAGTTTAACCTTGGTGGTGGAAAACCTTTTAGAAATAGTCATGTGTGACAAAATTAACAGCCACTCAGACAAATGAAGGCCTACAAGGATTTGTTCATGGCAAAGCGTGTTAAACCAATCTGACTGAATTCTTCAATGAGGTAACAGAGAGTGCTGATCAAGGTAATGCAGTTGACATGATGCACATGGCTTTCAAAAGGTACCTGATAAAGTGCCACGTTACAGGTTTGTCAGAAAACCTGAGCTCATGGTATAAAAGGGGCAGTGGCAATGGATACAAAGTTGCTTGAGTGACAGGAAACAGAGTGTAGGTGAACATTTGTTTATTGGACTGATGGAAGTATAAAGTGAGGCTTTCCAGGGGTTGGCATTAGGACCAGTGTTCTCTTGACCCATATGAATGACATAGGCTTGGGTGTACAAGGAAAACTTCAAAATTTGGAGATGACACGATACTTGGAAGCATTGTAAATGGTGAGAAGATTAGTGATAGATTTTAAGGGGATACGACTAATGGAATGGGCAGACCCATTGCAAATGAAATTTAATGCATACACATGTGAAGTGATATATTATGGAAAGAAGAATGAGGAGCAACAATGTAAAGATTCAGGACCATTGAATGTTAGATACAGCAATAGGGTCATGGCATGGAGAGACAGAGCAAGAATAGTTGGTCTTTCAACTTTGCACGTTTGGAGGAACTTTATCAATTCAATCATCTATCCCCCTCACTATTCACAACTTTTATCCTTTGCCACTGCCCCCTTTATTCCATTTATCAATCCAATTTCATCACCCCCACCCCCCACTCTCAGCTAACCAATGCTTGCCTACCTTGATTGATAGCTGTGCCATCCAATTACAGACTGACATGATGGACTTGCGTCAAGGGGCAGATCCAATCCTGATGGCTATGACTTCTAGTCAATCACCTAGTCACAATCTGTGGAATTGTGGCTGTGGCATTGGGACTCCTCAATCAATAAAGAAAGCAATTAAAGACAATGCCAATCATTCATTTCTATAAGGCAAGCCACCGACTTCCCTTACCAACTCTTTCGCTTAGGATCATCCGCACTATAGAATGCTACAGAATGAATCTGTGGCCCTTGTACAAATGTGTGACTAATAAGCAAGAAATGTATTAAACTGTTTGTTACGAACGAACTGCATCCTCGCTTCATGAAGCCACATGATTCAGGAGCAATCTATCATCATATTTTCAGGACAGAATTTTTTATCCAAATCAACCTCTTAACTGCTTATAATTATCATTTTAGATTTCTGTCCTGTAACAGCTAATCTATTAATAATACAGATTGGAATATCGGGAGTGTCAAGTGTTGCTAATTTTGTAATATATCAAGCATATTCAATGTGACTTAACGATCTCACCTATAATTATTCGGGAAGTACAGCATTTGCTTAGAAAAGTATGATTTTACATAATTCTATTGATGCTGTTGCTGTTTTGTTTTTGGTTTTTCTGGCTTCCAGTTAAAAGGAAAAGTAGAACAGTTGATGGGAAGGAACGCATTGATTAACTGGAATAGAACATAGAACATTACAGCGCAGTACAGGCCCTTCGGCCCTCGATGTTGCGCCGACCAGTGGAACCAATCTGAAGCCCCTCTAATCTACACTATTCCAATATCATCCATATGTTTATCCAATAACCATTTGAATGCTCTTAATGTTGACGAGTCCACTACTGCTGCAGGCAGGGCATTCCACGCCCTTACTACTCTCTAAGTAAAGAACCTACCTCTAACATCTGTCCTATATCTCTCACCCCTCAATTTACAGCTAAGTCCCCTTGTGCTAGCCATCACCATCCGAGGAGAAAGGCTCTCACTATCCACTCTATCTAATCCTCTGATCATCTTGTATGTCTCTATTAAGTCACCTCTTAACCTTCTTCTCTCTAACGAAAACAACCTCAAGCCCCTCAGCCTTTCCTCATACAATCTTCCCACCATACCAGGCAACATCCTGGTAAATCTCCTCTGCACCCTTTCCAACACTTCCACATCTTTCCTATAATGCGGCGACCAGAACTGTACGCAATACTCCAAATGCGGCCGCACCAGAGTTTTGTGCAGTTGCAGCATGACCTCATGGCTCCGAAACTCAATCCCTCTACCAATAAAGGCTAACACACCATACGCCTTCTTAACAACCCTATCAACCTGGGTGCCAACTTTCAGGGATCTATGCACATGGACACCCCGATCCCTCTGTCCATCCACACTACCAAGTATCTTACCATTAGCCCAGTACTCTGTATTCTTGTTACTCCTTCCAAAGTGAATCACCTCACACTTTTCCGCATTAAACTCCATTTGCCACCTCTCAGCCCAGCTCTGCAGCCTATCTATGTCCCTCTGTAACCTGCCACTTCCCTCCGCACTGTCTACTACTCCACCGACTTTAGTGTCATCCGCAAATTTACTAATCCATCCTTCCACGCCCTCATCCAGGTCATTAATAAAAATGACAAACAGCTGTGGCCCCAAAACAGATCCCTGCGGCACACCACTAGTAACTGAACTCCAGGATGAATATTTCCCATCAACCACCACCCTTTGTTTTCTTACAGCTAGCCAATTCTTGATTCAAACCACTAAATCACCCTCAATCCCATGTGTCCATATTTTCTGCAAAAGCATACCATGGGGAGCCTTATCAAACGCTTTGCTAAAATCCATATACACCACATCAACTGCTTTACCCTCATCCACCTCTTTGGTCACCTTATCAAAGAACTCAATAAGGTTTGTGAGGCACGACCTACCCTTCACAAAACCGTGCTGAATATCCCTAATCAAATTATTCCTTTCTAGGTGATTATAAATCCTATCTCTTATAATCCTTTCCAATAGTTTGCCCACAACAGAAGTAAGGCTCACCGGTCTATAATTACCAGGGTTGTCCCTACTCCCCTTCTTGGAATTGTTGTGCATTGATCATACTTTAGAGTTGTGTTCCTCGGTCAAGCTTTGTTTGGGTTTACAGTGAGAGTGAACTCTTCAGTTCATAAATAGGGTGGAATCCTTCCAAAAAATTTCTAAGTGTTATCCCTGGTGAGAAAACTGGTGAGATTCCCACTGGGAGGGGGTCAGGACAATTTAACCATGCCTAAATTTGTTTTGGAGCCTGGGGAGATTCTCACTGAATTCTCCCACAGATGGGGAGCACTACAATCCGTGGCCCTGAGGAGCATACTCTCCCTCTCATCACAAAATGTCTGGGCCGTTCCATCACTGCACCAACCCCCAAACTGCACCATGCAGTCATAAGGGTGACTCACCCCACCCATCCCCCCCTGGGTAAGTGAAACACCACTATGGGTTGCCTAAAGCCCTGCCCCCTTCAGGCACCAACCCTTCAGAGCTTACTCCTTGCCAGTGGAAAAATTGAGGCCAGTCTCTCTATTTTGAAATGGCAAAGTCCATCTTGTCAGCATTAGTAATACTATCAACTCAAAACTGTATAAGTTGAGAACATGTCAGCAAAATAGCATGCCCTTTGATGACATTGCTCAACATATTGTTTGATTAACTGAGAGAAGAGGACGCAAGTTTTAAAACCAGTTCAATTTACATTTTAGTTGCATATTATCTTCCAAGTATGCAGTGGCAGCATTCTGGATTGATTGGGAGATGAACTATTTACAGGTTTTCTGATTGTCAGCAACCTCTTGCAAGTTAAAGAAATTTGAATTTCTCTGTTCCATAGTTGCACGTCATTTTATTATTGACTGCAATTTTCTTCTATCTTCTCTGTGCGATTTGTTTTCATATTCAGTGATAGGCAGGGAGTTCAAGGCGAATGCCAGAAAAGCTCTGACCTGTTCAAGGGGCTGCCTATTATTTAGAGCTCTTATCCACTGATCTGGCTCTTTTGTCTTACCTTTTAATATCCAATGAAGGTATGAAAAGCTGGGGGGGGGGGTTTATTGTGTAGAGGGTTTATTTAATTAAATGCAGAGCCCTGTGGTTGGAAGCAGAAATCCTTTTTGAATTGAAATATGCCACATAGTCACTGATTAACCTCACAATGGCTGTGCTTCCTGATCATAAGGAAAAGATGATTACCTTCAGTCCCTAGAGTTGGTCATGTTCCCACTTCATTTTGTTTTATTCAATAAAACAATGAACCAAATAATAACTGTAACATTGCTTCATTATGTAAAAATTTTAGACCTAATTTTGTAATTTTCACATCTAATTTTCTTAAGATGTGAAGTACATTTTCTTGCATTTACATTTATTCTTCATAGAAGTTGTGAACTATGAACAATCATTGAATTGGCAGTCAGTTTATTTTCCCATACTTTACCTTGTGGTTAGGAAAAATGTACTTATACACACAATTTAAAATGATGAGTGATCACAGTGGGCGGAATGTAAACTTTTGCATGCTATTCCTAATGCCACTTCTGAGTTCTTTTTTCTGGCTCCCGCATGATTACAATTAATATTTAAGTGCGGGCAGCGTGCACGTGAGACATGTCCTCTCAACGAGTGGGTGAAGCTTTTCAGTGGTGAAAGCTGACATCAGCTGACAATGCAGCAGCTACAGGCAGGCTGTAAAAGAACCTCCTCATCAAAGAGATAAACCAAAACTTCATCACAGCCCAACTTTCCTGCCCAACTCCATTGCCATTAACAGAAGATGTATTGAGAGCATAAAAGTGACACAGATGCTCTTCAAATTGAAATTTTACCGATGAATATTCCGCATTCCATTAACTTTATTCACATGTGCATCATTGTTATTTGTTGAGCCCAGTTCAGAGAGCTAAATATACTGCCATGCCTCATGGTTGGCACGCATTGATGGTTACAGGATGGCTGGGACATTTCTTTATTCGGGAAGAAATAATGTTTTTTTCTTCACTCTTCACTGAATGTTCATGTTAATGTTGCACATCCCACTCACTCTGTGAGATGTTGGCTGAATTTGAAGACTCAGCTGATTGCCCCTTCTTTGGGTTGTAAAGGGCATTGTCTAAGATCACTCTCATTGGGGATAATTGAAATATTGTAAGTGAACTCAAAGCTCTATTATGAGCCTGCCAGCCAACACCCTGAGATTGACCCATGTGTGGACAGAATTGACATGGTCCTTTAGACCCCTCCCTCTCCATTTTCAGACCTTGACTGATTGTTTCCACCACACCCACCCCACACTTTCCCCTTCCCTCTTCCACTCCTCCATGTCCCAAACCTGACTCCCCCTCACTATTGACTCACCCTTGCTGGTCCTGAGCTTCATGCAAGATCTGATGTCATGCTCCCCACCCTTGTGCTACAGTGTTCAGCAAGGACAATCGCTGACCTCAAACACAACTGCACAAAGCACAGTTATATGGCACCTTCAAATGAATGTAAACCAGGTGCCCGAGACTCACATGCATTGCTGACTTTATCTTGAAGGTAGGATGTCATTAAAAAAAAGTCTTATGCTGATGAGTATTAACAGCATATAAATGTATCACAACTGGGAAGATGCCACAGGACAGCGTGAGGCCCAATGCACCACAAACATACCACAACTTCATCTCTGCATTTCAATCCACTGCCGTGTATTTGAAATTTGAATTCAACCAGCCCACCCACCATGTTTCCAACACTTACAGGTTTCAGAAAAACCCCCAACTACTGGTTTTGGACTGTTGCGTCATTACAGAGCAGCCCAAATGTACTAACACAAACTGAAGATGTCCCACTTCACTGCTTCTTTCCCCTGCTTTTTATGTAAATATACACAGATGTTAAATGTTAACTTATGCACATCTTGTCTTTTCATTTCCAACTCGATCCTTGTGTCCAACATTCATCTCCTGGTGATAAAACTTTCTTGCGAATGCTGCAGTGACCTTCACTTGAGCTGCAAATACATCTTGATCTGAAGCTCACTGAAATTCAACTCACTTCCTATCACGGTTGGATTGGCAGGAATCTGCTGTTTAGGTTGCTAACAAATCTCTGACCATCATTAAGCTCATGCGGCAAAAAGTCAATAAAACCTACTCAAGCCAATTGATTACCTCAAACCTGCAAAGACAAGATATGAATACACATCAACCTCCTCCCTGTACTGAGAAGCACAAATGCCTGCCAATACTTCTGCCACAGTGGAAGATGTTAAATGATCCTTCCCTTCCCTTACCTCACTGACAATGGAGATCACGGATGACAATTTCCCATTGAGCATCAAGACATTCCTAAGATCTGTCTCAATATTGAATATAAAGATAGGTGCTGGTGTAGTCACCCAGTGCATCTCTATACATCATTTGTTAAATTTCTCTGCATTTCCTCAAGAAAGAAAACTGACCTCCCAGAAGACATCTTCTTACACTCCCCTTCTCCCCTCTCATTCAAAATATCATCCCCTTTGCCCACCTCTTTCCCTCCTCCCAGTTTGCATCCATTTACCATCTTGATCCAAACATGACAGTTAGGCTTGCTGCCCTCTATGGTGAGTATGATGGCATGAAGGGCATTTAATCAGGCAGGGGAATGACAGGTAGGGATCTTGCTGCCTCCACTCCAAGTAAGTTCATGGAGGGAAGGCATGTGGACAAGCCTTCCACCCTGCTGTTTATTGAGGCTTAAATGGACAATTACTGTCCACTTGATGGCCTCATCTCACTGCTGCTGGTATTAATCCAATGTTGGGCCAGTGGCTTGGCATGAGGAGAGCACAACAAGCAAACCCAAGTGGGGTCACTTGCCAGCTCCTTTCATTCAAGAGCACTCAGTGCCTGCTGATGGAGGGACCCAGCACTGGGAGTCCAGGGCCTCACTGAGAGACATCCCCCAACTCTGTTGCCAATCCTCCCCTCCCCTGCAACCTCCACCCCATGTATCCCATCCCACCATCACTCACCTCTGGCCTGGGATCCTTGATACCCGAGAAAGCCCACCACTGGTCTATAAAGTGTCGGAGTGCTACTTTATTCAGCTGGCCCTTCCATAAAAGAGGCAGTAAGAGGCTCTCACCCATTCTGCAGTTGTGGACAAGACCCCTGCCACCTTCATTAAATATAGTTCCCATGTGAATTGCCATAAGAGATTATCTAATGTACTTAAAATAGGGATATATCTGTGGAAGTTTTAATTGCCCAATGTTTCTACATATTTTTATATCACAAGAGAATTTGAGAAATTGTGAATGAAATGTTTGCTATACAGCTGTACAGCTGTGCATGAAAGATTAAGGATGGCGCCCAGAAAACCCAAACCTATTAAAGATTGTCCTGATTTCTTAATAATATTGGTGTTGTCACATGGATATGTAATCAATCTTTGCAGCATTTGTGCAAATAATAATCTATTCAATTATTCATATATCAAATAAAAGCAAAAGCAAAAATAATAATGTGCCACTAAATTAGGAGTAGAAAATCCATGGTCCATGAAATGCAGGGTTTATTCAACAGTAAGAAGATCTTTAATATTATGACTTCTTTGTTTCAAAATGTAAATGAATACTGCAAATCTACCAAATTGAGCAGAAATAGACAGGTGGTCTTCCCTCCATCCTCCACCTGTCCCTGAACTATCTGCAATTTTACATGGGTTGGGTGATGCCTCAGGCAGCCCACCAGCCCTTGACTCAACTGAAGCCAATTATTGGCCATGTCCCACCTGACCTCTATTTTGACGCTGGCAGGAAGTATTCAAGAATGGGGTGAGTGCCCTTGTGGGTGCTCCCTCTCTGCCGGTCTCTCTTCAACGATCCCCACTCCTTCCATGTGTCAAAACTCCCGCACTTAACTGGTCTTGGACTCCAGGAATGAGAATTTAGGGACTGCATGTAGTCCCAGTCTTGGCCATTGCTGTCACTGCTGCTGCTGGCTAATCGGATTAGCCAGAAGCCATCTCAGACAGTACTCCTCCCCCTCCCCACAGGATGAGGCAGAAGTCCCATCTCTAGCCAATTAACACTTCTCAGAGTGATAAAGGCAGTGGAACAGCTGTGATCAGTGGGGGTGGCGGGAAAGCCTACTCTTGATGGAATGAATTGGTATTCTGCTCCCCACTTTCAGTTAGAAGCAATATCCATATTTACAATTTACTGAAAACTGCAAAGTGTATCAAATAGGAGAAGCTGTTTGTGACTGGGTCCACAGTATACATATCTAACCACTGTACATGCAAATGTGTGTAATCCTTTATTTCTTATCTGCTTTTATAGAAACTACTTTGATATTGGAAGTGAAGTTCCAAAGAAGGGTTACAATGATTGGAGGTTCTGTGCTCACACCCATCATAAGCCCTTGGACAAAGCTCAAAGCTCTGAGCCAATACAGTTCAAATAGTCGACTCGAACTCAACACATCCTGGAGAAAAGTCAAAGGGCCTGGCTCTCTCACTCTCAGGAGTTTCTAGGGAATTAAACAATGACCTTATATTACTCAACTGAAAAAAATAATAGTTTACACCCTAAACTATTCATGTGTGGAGTGCCACTAGCTGTAGTCTTTGGAGCACTTCACACTGGCAGATGAGAATAAGTCATGATAGATTTTGTAGGTACACACGTACCAAGTCCTTGTGTTATGACTGAGCCCAACTATCATTTTACCAGTAAGATAGTCAGTTCTGCTACCTGAACATTCAGAAATAAGCAAAACTGCTTTGACCCAACTTGACCATCTCAACTGGCAGCAATATCCCATTTGCTCAGTGTAAGTCAAGTCAATACTGTTACCAAGAGACACCAATCACTTAAAGAGAAAAAACCCAAGAGTAAACCACACATTATTCAAATTTTAAGAAACACTGATTACAATAACTAGTGTTAGACTGCTTTCTTGGTCAAATTCAGTTTTCAAATACATTCCTTTAAACTGAAGTGCACACAATTGCATTAACTACAGAAGCAGGTTTTTAAAGAGACATCACGATACACAATCCAATGTCTGCTGTCAGGTACATCACACCACAGGTCCTCAGCGAGCTTATATTACAAGATCCAACACTGAGTATTCCGTTACATTGCACACAGCGCGAGTACAACATACAGTGATTCATTCATAACGTCTATACTAACATTAGCTTTGGTCTCTACATGCCATGCATACTACTACTAAATCAAAGCATATCAAGATACATAAAAAAGACATCAGAACAACAATATGGAGACAACAAGATACATTTAGATCCTATCGGTCTCTTCTAACCATTCTGTTACCATTGGTATTTTTTCCACCATAGAAATGTGAACAGTTTTATACTTCTATATTTTTTTGTGTGTGTGTGATGGATTTTACATATATTTTGTATGAACTCCTGGTAGATGAGAGGTTCATTTTAGATGTGTGAAGATATATTGCTTGTGTGACTCAAGTTAAATTGGGATCATACTGTAATAAGGATCAATGGTGTGAACTGATAATGTGAATAGGAAAAGGGAAGTAAAGGACAGATGTCTAAGCTCTGTTAAGTTGTCAGTTGTGAGCAAAGGATAGGCTTTGAAATGTGTAGATCAATGAATTTTCAGGCTGTATGTAATTAAATGAATGCAAGGGTCATCAAGTCTGGGAAACGGTTTTACAGTGAAGTTAGCAATGGTGTTAAAGACAGGTTGTGACCATGAGTTGTGGCCACGATCGAGGAGTTAATGTAAGTATTGACAGATGAAAACAAGATCAAAACACAACTGTGTTATGATCCTGTTTTTGTAAAGTAGACGAAATGTGAAATCCCAGGCATTTGCTCAGAGAATAAAGTCACAAGATTCCACTGTTTTACACAAACATTAAATGTTCGTGTGTAAGAGTCAAGAAGGCAGTTAATACTATTTATCTCATACTTTAACATCTATAATTCACAAACATTGTCTCACATCAGCAACATCAGAACACAGGAAGAGACCCTGACGAGAGGATAAAAAGGACAGAGAGAAAAAAAGGTTTGTTGTACAGATTTGAAAATAGTATAGGGAAAGAAAAGGAGCGAGGAGCTATTTGTGCTGCTCCAGTCAGTGGCAAGCAAGAACCATCTGAATTAGGATGCCGGTTGCCTTTGTTTGTCATGGAAAACTTTTGTTGCTTAATAAATGGTCCTGATACTACTGCATGAAGTATTGCCTTGTTCAAAATTTATTGTCTGGTCTCTGAACATTTTACACCATTTCCAATCACTTAATTACACAAACACAGTGACCCGATCAACATCTCCCAAACTATTATGCACAGAGGTCATCTTTCTGATCTGCAGAGACACCCTTGCCTTAGGGCTGCTTCACAATGCAATCCCTGTACAGCCGAAAGCTGTTTTGAATCAATATGACCTGATCGCACAAACGGCCCAAGATATTCGGGTATGTGTCAAATTCAGGTTCACAGGACATTGAGGGACAACTGTTATTCCCACACATTGTATCACATTTACCAGAGTATTAAATTACCATAAATTTGGATGTTTTTAAAATTATCAGTTCAAGAAATATCAGCAAAGACCATAGCACAGAATTGGTATGTTTTTATCCAAATTAACAGATGAAAAATCATGAGTCGCACACTGCAAATTTTCTGATATGACACCAGGCCTGTCAGGGAGGATTGCCACCAGCAGCATGAAGTCAGAATATTATCTGATAAATGAGAACACTTGTAAAAGAGCTGTAAATCTAAAGATTCAATGAATCTTTTCAACCACACATCCTGGGACAATACAAACAGAAGTGGTGCAAGGAAAGGACGCTTGGCTTTCATGTATCTGTAACAAATTATGTGATGCCCAATGTCCATGGCTAAACCCTGTTAGCGTATTGTCACAAACTGTTCCCTATTAAACTTGCTGAGTCAACTTCTCACCTAATTTAATTATATCTTCAAAGAATTTCAGTAGATTTGTTAAAATCCACCAATGATAAGCCCATGCTGTCTATTTTTAATCATACCATATTTCTGCCAATGCCACGTTACTGTCTCTTAGCGGGTGTTCTTTTTTATTCTCTTACCTTTGATGTTTAGTGCTTAGTTTCAGCACTGTTTATAATCCCCCATGACAGATGGCAAACTCTGGGGGAGGGTGTGGATTAAATTGGCAAATTTCTTCAACCCAATCCAACCGTGTTCTGAGTGCGTTTGTTTCTGTTTTAACAGTGGTGGGTGCATGTGCAAGCCTTTCGAGAGGGGCAGGTCAGTGATAATAATATGTTAAGGAGGGACTGGTCTCAGATTTTGGCAGTCATTTGTCTGCGGGCTGGCTTTCTCAAAGGCTTAGGAAAACCAGCAGCTAAATAAAGGTGGGAACTGCCAACTGTAGCAAGGCAGTAATTCTGCCAGAATTGCTCTCCACTGGTTGATCAATCAAAACTTCTGTTTATCACAGCCCATCAGTGCTGCAGTTGACTAACAATCTTCACAATCTTACAATCCCAAGCCTTTCCTCCTCATGATTGGCCCACAGACTCCAGTCTCCCGGAACCTCCCCACAACACAAAGTTTCCTGGTCCCCCATTCCTTCCTATTTCCAGTTCAACCTCCCCCATCACAAACGTGCGATGTTTCTCAGTTATCCCTTCCTGCTGATTGCTGGTTTGACTCCCCCATTGAACCTACAATGTTTCCTGGTTGCCAACAACCATTCCCTAACCTCCATTGCTGAGGCCTTCTGTCACCCACATTCATTAATGTGCCACACAAAAGGTTAAGAGGAGCCAGTGGCTTAATGGTGACTAGTAATCCAGAGACCCAGGGCAATGGTCTGGGATCCCAGATTTGAATCCCACCCTGGTAGATATTGAAATTTAAATTCAATCAAAATCTGGAATTGAAAGTCCAATGACCACCATAAAACCATTGTCATAAAAACCCATCAGGTTCACTAATGTCCTTTAGGTAAGGAAATCTGCTATCTTTACTTCGTCTGGCCTAAATGTGACTCCAAATCCATAGCAATGTGGTTGACTCTTAAATGCTCTCTGACATATATGGAAAATAGAAGTAGGATAGACTATTCGGCCCTGATCATGGCTGATCAGGAAATGATCTCGCCTTCTCCCTATATCTCTTGATCCCTTTAGCCCCTATAGCTATATCTAATTCCTTCTTGAAATCACACAATGTTTTGGTCTCAACTGCTTTCTGTGGGAGTGAATTCCACAAATTCACCACTCTCTGGGTGAAGAAATTTCTCCTCACCTCCATCCTAATAGGTTTACTCCTTATCCTCAAACTATGACCCCTAGTTCTGGACTCCCCCATCCTTGGGAACATTCTTTCTGAATCTACCGTGTCCAATCCTGTTAGAATTTTATAAGTTTCTATGAGATTCGCTCTCACTCTTCTAAACTCCAATGAGTATAATCCTAACCACTTAATCTCCCCTCATATGACGGTTCTGCCACCCCAGGAATCAGCCTAGTAAACTTTCACTGTACTCCCTCTATAGCAAGGATATCCTTCCTCAGATAAGGAGACCAAAACTGTACACATTACTCCAGGTGTGGCCTCAGGAATGCCCTACACAATTGCAGTAAAACATCCCTATTCCTATACTCAAATCCTCTCACTATGAAGGCCAACATACCATTTGCTGTCTTTACTTCCTGCTGTACCTGCACACTTACTTTCAGTGACTGATGTCAATGACACCGAGGTTGCGCTGAGTATCCACCTCGCTCAATTTACACCCATTCAAATAATAATCTATCTTCCTATTTTTGCTGCCGAAGTGGATAACCTCACATTTATCCACATTATACTGCATCTGCCACTCACTCAGCCTGTCTAAATCATGCTGAAGCATCTCTGCATACTTTTTACAGCTCACCCTACCACCCATCTTTGTATCATCTGCAAATTTGGAGATAATACATTAAGTTCACTTGTCCAAATCATTAATATATAATGTGAACATGTGGGGTCCTAGCGCAGGTCCCTGCAATACCCCACTAGTCACTGCCTGCCAATAGGAAAAAAAAACATTTCTTCCAAATCTTTGCTTCCTGCCTGCTAACCAGCTTTCTATCCATCTCAAGGTACTAGCTGCATTCCATGCATTTTAACTTGATGTAGTAATCTGCTATGAGTTACCTTGTTGAAAACCTTCTGAAAGTCTAAATAAACCACATCCACCGGTTCTCCCTGCTCAACTCTACTATTTACACCCTCAAAGAATTCCAGTACGTTTGTCAAGCACGATTTTCCTTTTGTAAATCCATGATGGCTTTGTTTGATTATATCACTGCTTTCCAAATGGTGTGCTATGAAATCCTTGATAATGGCCTCCAGCAATTTCCCTACCACCATTGTTAGGCTCACTGTTCTATAGTTCCCTGTTTCCTCTCTACTTCTCTTTTAGTGGGCTTACATTAGCTACCCTCCAAACTGTAGGAACCATTCCAGAGTCCAAAGGATTTTGAAAATAACCATCAATAGATCTTTTTTCTTAATGTTTATTTATTAGTCACAAGTAAGGCTTACATTACATTGCAATGAAGTTACTGTGAAATTCCCCTAGTCACCACACTCCAGCGCCTGTTCGGGTAAATGCACCTAACCAGCATGTCTTTCAGACTGTGGGAGGAAACTGGAGCACCCAGAGGAAACCCATGCAGACACGGGGAGAACGTGCCACACAGACAGTGACCCAAGCCTGGAATCGAACCGAGGTTCCTGGTGCTGTGAGGCAGCAGTGCTAATCACCTTGCCACTGTGCCACGGATGTTTCTAGGACCACTTCCTTAAGAAATCTGGGATGCAGATTATCGGGCCCGGAAATTTATTCACCTTCAATCCCATCAATTTCTCCGAAACCATTTCTCTATCAATACTGATTTCCTTCTGTTCCTCACTAAAACTTACATTTCTCAGAACTGCTGGAACATTGCTTCTGTCTTCACAAAGGAAGACAAGAATAACATCCAAATTTAGTTCCTCAGCTATTTTTTGTTCCCGGTCATGAATTCTTCCGTTTCTGACTGTATGAGACCTACATTCGTTTTCGTCAATCTTTTTCTCTTTACATACCTATAGAAACTTTTACAGTCAGTTTTTATCTTCTCAGCTAGCATACTTTCAGACTCTATTTCCCCCTTCTTAATCAAGCCATTGGTCCGCCTTTGTTGAATTGGCCGAGCAAGCTACTTAGTCAAAGGGCTATTAAGGATGGACAATAGATGCTGGCCCAGCTAGTGAAGCCCAGATCATATGAATGGATAAAAAAATATACACAAGGTAACAGCTCATGCAGTTGGGGGGGTAATATATTAGCAAATATAGACAATTGGCTAATGGAAGCAAGTAACTAAAATGGAAGCTGTAACAAGTGGAGTTCTGCAAGAATCAGTGCTGGGGCCCTAGCTATTTACAATTTATATTCATGACTTAAACAAAGAGACTGAGCATTTGCTGACGATACAATGCTGTACAAGCTGTGAGTAGGATACAGAAAGGCTACGGAGGACATGGATAAGATAAGTGAGTGGTCAACAAGGTGGCAGATGGGAGTACAATGTGATGAATTGTAAACTTCAGTCTCAAGAATAAAAAGGCAGAGTATTTTTTGAAAAGTGTGAAACTTTTAAATGTTAATGATTAGAGGCACCTAAGCATACTCGTACAAAGAACATAAAGTTAGCATGTAGGTACAGCAAACAATTTGGAACATAAATGACATGTTGGCCTTTGATTGCTCAGGGATTGAAGTGCAAGAATAAGGAAGTCTTGCTACGTAATAAAGTCTCGCAGTGCTTTGGTGAGATCACATCTGGGGTATGGTATGCTGTTTTAGTCTCCATATTTAAAGGATGATGTGCTTGCATTAGAGGCGGTAAGGCAAAGGGTCACTAGATTGGTCCCTGCAATGAGAGGGTTATCTTATGATGAGATGTAGAGTATGTTGGGCTGATAATCTCTGGAGTTTAGAAGAATGAGCTGTGATCTCAATGAAATATATAAGATAATGAAGAGACTGACAGGTCAGACACCGAGAAGTTGATTCCGCTATCTGGAGAATCTAGGGGTGGTTTTCTCCCATTCTGAGAAGAAGTGCGGTGGTGGGCAACTCCCGTGGCATCTTTCCCACTGGTCAGAATGGTTGAATCCCACACCAAATTCTGCGCTTGGAATCTAATGAATTCCGCTCCAAATCTCCTGCTGGGCTGCCAGCTGATTGTTCTGCATGCCCTTAGCTGGCGGGTTCGAATGTCCCGGCACCATATTTAAACATCAGCCCAGCTCCCTCATATCACACTCTCCAGCCCACCTGCCTTCACCAGACTGTGCAGGATGCCAGCAACCTGGAGTGAAAAGGCGAGCAGCCTCAAGAGGAAGCCTGTTTCTTGATTCAATCACTTGATTCAATCCTCTCCCTCTGGCAACCATGCCCCACTTGGATGGATCTCTACCCACTGCATCCGGAGTCTTCATCCATCTCCTTCCAGTAAATTATGTGGAATCACTTCGACCCCCTTGTTTGTGAGCTTTTCATGCAGCCTTGTCGGAGTCCAGCTTCTCTCCTCTCAGTCATTCCTCTGCCTTCCATTGTTCATCTTCTTCACCCATCTCCTTACTCTTCTGCCTGCCATCATGAGCCCTCTGCCTACTGCTGCTACACCCACGTACCCCCCCCCCCACCTCTTGCACAGCCCTCCTTCCACACTGACCCCTTGTCTTCATCAGCCTACCACTGCTCCCCCTGCCCCCTCACCTCACACTCCATGTGTGGTGGGGCGGCACGGTAGCACAGTGGTTAGCACTGCTGCTTCACAGCTCCAGGGTCCTGGGTTCGATTCCCGGCTTGGGTCACTGTCTGTGTGGAGTTTGCACATTCTCCTCATGTCTGCGTGGGTTTCCTCCGGGTGCTCCGGTTTCCTCCCACAGTCCAAAGATGTGCGGGTTAGGTTGATTGGCCAGGTTAAAAATTGCCCCTTAGAGTCCTGAGATGCGTAGGTTAGAGGGATTAGTGGGTAAATATGTGGGGGTAGGGCCTGGGTGGGATTGTGGTCGGTGCAGACTCGATGGGCCGAATGGCCTCCTTCTGCACTGTAGGGTTTCTATGATTCTATGATCCATCCCTGATCAAACTTCGGATCTTTATTGCGGTGGCTACACGAGTCCCGCAGCACTGTGTTGTCCAGATAGACACTGGTGTGTGGCACCAGGGGGAAAGAGATCCCTACACATCCCACCCCAAGGTGCAGTGCTGATCTGACTCGGTGACAAAAGGTGAGTCCATGAGTCCAGCAGCATCATTTTGACCATGAAGACCAGCTCAGCATAGGAGTGGAGGGCAGGAACCCGTCTGCCCCAGCAGAGTGGTGAACAGCAGATCAGGAGCAATGCAGCACTATGGCAGAAAGGTTGTTGCACTCGCCTCAAAGTCTCTCACAAACTGAGGATTACCTTGCGCATGCCACACTTTAGCAATCGGGTTTGAAGCTGACATGATTTCCTTCTGGCGTGACACAAGAATGGAAGATCTAATGGAATGTCGGAAGGCAAATGTTTCAATGAACATTCAGTGGGCAGATCGATCCGCCATTAACCTGCCATTGGGAGAACTGCAACATGAATTTACACTGGCGGGTTTGAATTTTTGGCTACCACCAGGTTCTCCACCCCACCTGCCAGGGTGAATTGGGAGAATTCCACCTGAGAACAATGGGGGCACAATCTTAGGATAAAGGATAAATCATTTAAGACAGCGATGAGAAATTTCTTCACTCCAAAATTTCTGAAACTTGGGAATTCCCTACCCCAGAGGATTGTGAATTCTAACCCAAAGTAGATGGATTTTGGCATCACGGGGAATCAATGGATGTGGTGGGTTGGCAACAAAGTAGAGTTGAAACCAAAGATCAGCCATGATCAGAGTGAACAGCAGAACAGACTTGATGAATTGTATAGTCCACTCCTAGTATTTCTTATGCTTCCTACCTGACAGCCAGCCTCTCAATCTGGGGCAACCTCCGGATGGAGAATAGACGACAACAATGACAATGAAGCGCTGCTGCTAACTCCATGTTCATGGCATTTCGAGGCTTCCCTCAACCTCTGCCCACAAAAACATTCCATTCCCCCTCCTCATGGTAAAAACCAGGCCATTGTTTTTCCCACACTACATAAATCTTCTGGTCTTCCTTACTTCTCTCACCTGATTGAATTGCTCCAAGCAGCGCTCAATATTAAGTTCATAATTCTGCTTGCTTTTATGTTCAAGGTACATTACTGAACTGCTGTGTTGCCAAGTAATTTATTTTATCGTTCCTTGTCACATGAATAACACCATATGAGGTCTACTCTTCCTAGCAAAATTTCACACTACAACTTAAAATTTACAGCATGCCTTTGCTGAGAAATTAGTTAGCCCTATTTATAGTGCACAGGTTGTGGTTTGTGACATACCCGCACATGTCCAGATGAAGGTGGGCTACCTTCTCATTTGAATGTTGGTTCCAAAGTGGTTCCCATGCTGATTTCTACTCTTGAATGTTGCCTGCAGTCCCCTGTGCACTGCAGGAGGAACTGGCAGCAATGTTTGCCAATCACGTGGTACAGTCAGTCTGTTATTCTTAAAGGAAGGCTGCATCTTGAAAGAGAAACCGCACATAAATGTTGCTGCAATATAAATGACTGCAAATGAATACCAAGGTGGTCTGACAGAGCGATCCAGGGTGTTGGAGGTGGTGCAGCAGACATTACAAGTGGAAGTGGAGAGATGCCAGTCTGGAGAGGAATCATGGGACTTCCAAAGACCAACCACAATGCACCACATCCGGATCACTCACCAACCATCAGTACTCTCTCACAATCAAGACTCACAGCTAATATCCATTTACTTCACATCATCCTCTACCAATGTACCCAGCCTGACACTCTCCTCTCACTGCTTCCAGATATGCCCAACACATCACTCAAACACATTGCTACACACCCACTGATATTCTGTCTTTTCTCTCACTGTTCAAGATGGGTTACAATGAAAAATAACAAATCAGAACTGGTGAGGGACAAAGATATTTGAGAGTCCTGCAGAGATGGCATTCTGCGTCATTTTGTTCTGGTTGTGACAGCGCCCACGGCATTCAACATCCCTAAGAACATTGAGGATGACGGTACGTTCAGCCTCTTCTCAACTCCCAGCTTACTCTCGAAGTAGGAAATTTGGCATATCTGCTACGACTCTCACCAACGTTTACAGATGAACCATAGAAAGCATTCTTTCTGGTTCTATCACAGCTTGGTATGGCTCCTGCTCTGCCCAAGACCGCAAGAAACTACAAAAGGTCGTGAACAAAGCCCAGTCCATCACGCAAACCAGCCTCCCATCCATTGACTGTGTCTACACTTCCCGCTGCTTTGGCAAAGCAACCGGCATAATTAAGGAACCCATGCACCTCGGGCATACTGTCTGCCACCTTCTTCCTTCGGGAAAAAGATACAAAAGTCTGAGGACACATACCAACTGACTCAAGAACAGCTTCTTCCCTGCTGCCATCAGACTTTTGAATGGACCTGCCTTGCATTAAGTTGATCTTTCTCTACACCCTAGCTATGACTGTAACACCACATTTTGCACTCTCTACTTTACTTCTCTATGAACAGTATGCTTTGTCTGTATAGCACGCAAGAAACAATACTTTTCACTGAATGCTAATAGACGTGGCACTAATAAATCAAATCAAAACAAATCTCACCCTGTTATTGAGCTATTGCTGGTGTGACTATGGACCTTCTTTTACCAATCTCAACTCTCTTCTTTCATCTCAACCTTTTTCTGATTTCTTGCCTCAAACCCAGGAACTGCCACCTGGTCAGTAACAGGAGCCCCAAGAGGAAAGGGAGCAGCAGCACAGCACTGCTGAAGAGGCCCTATCACTTGATCTGGCACTCACAGTTACCAGCACAGATAACAGCCCTGCACATCCTCAAGGCTAGTATAGAGCTGGGATCTGGACATTGGTGGGCTGCTGCAAGTCTGGGGGGTAAAAGATAGAGGTGACAGATGGGTCCTGTTACTGAGGACTGAAATGAGGGTCTTGATAGGCCAGTTTACAGGAGAGGACTGATGGGCATGCACACAGGTGTTGGGTGAATTGACTGGCCTGCCAAAAGGGGCTCCTGTCACAGTAAAGGAGCATGAAAGAAACTGCCTCCAGATTGACAGAGGACATGACACAAAGTTTCCCCTCTCTGCAGTCTCCGCTCCATATCCCTGTAAATGCTGAGTCCCAGAGGCACTGCCACTGCAGGCCCCAGGTATTATGTAGCCTTTGTAATCTGATCAACAGGTTCCTTTTTGAAATCAGTTCTGATGACATGGCCGACTTAACTGTGTATTTTGATTTGAGAGAGATTTGTAATTTTTTAAAACATTGAATCAGATGATGTACACTCCAGATTATGATAAACTATGGTCATCTACTCCATGGTCTGCCTCCAGCCCTCCCCCCACCCTTACCCATGTCCCCAACTCTAGTGAGGATACAGCAATGCTCTGAAAAATCCTGGAACTCACCAAAACACCTCTGAAAAGATTCCAGAATACTGCCAGACACTTACTTGGAACAGAAAATGTTCAACAATTTCAACATGTCTGAAATGAAACTGCCAGGCCTTTTAAATAACACAATTCAGGGCTCATGCCCCCATAAATGTGCAGCCTTTATTGCAATAGCTCACCTACTCCACCAGCCAAACTAAAGCAATCCCACCCCGAGGCCCCTGTGATTACACAGTAAAGCTCTGAAAAATCATTCATATTTGCTTTATTCTTCAGTGAATAATGTAGCTGCTGCCGGGACATGCATTGCCCAAATTAGGGGTGTGAGGTGTCTCACGTCAGCCAACTAGGTTGTAGGACAAAGGGATAGTGTCAAATCAGAACCTCCTTGGGCAAGCAGTGACACACCTGCACATGCCCTTTACCCAGGGAGAATGCCAGGTAGGTGCTGTGCAAGAATTGGGGACCCAGAGTGGCACTTCACTGCAAACTTTCTCCCCCTATGCAATTTGAGAGCATTTACTTTGGTGGCGCAAAAGAAAATTAAATTGACAATGCAATTCAAGTAAAAGTATTTGAAAGAAGGTTTGAACAGCTCCAATTTGTAAATGAATCCATGAAAAGGTAACATCAGCACAAACCTGCCTAGCAAAGCAATTGGAAATCACTAGCAGGATACTGTTAACATAGAAATTTTCCCATGGTCCCTAATAAAGATGAAGCATTTCCATTCTGCTGTGATTACCACTGCAAAATATTTAATTAATTAGGCAAATAAATTGAAGAGTTAGCAAATCTGTGGCCTCTTGAGTCAGATCTCTTGACAGCCAAAGCAGTATTTGCGAGGTAAATGCAATATGACAACATGATGCCTGATTAAAAGAGGTAAAGAGCTCCAAGAATGAAAAGACCTGGAAATAATTGAACTGCATACAATTACCTGCTTCATTTAGATAAGGCCAGGAATCTCCAATGTCTGCAGCACAACTTAGGACTCTCTTACCAGGTAGCAGACAAATGGCAATTATGAAGGTATCAGTGGGTCGGCAGTTTGCAAGGTCTGTTACAATCAGGTAAAATCTGGTTTTGAATTTAATGGAGGCAGCTGTACCTCCAACAGCAGCTGGGAAACTGAGGGCAACCCAGCCTCAGCCGTTTTTGGGAGCCCCAGCCTAATTCTATAGCATCTGAAAATTAACTGTCTGACATCGGAACTTCTGTCTGTTTGAGGGAGGACAGCCTACCTCCAAGAGCTGCCAACCAGACAACTGGAAATTCTTCAGTCCCAACAGTGCCATCAGGGCCAGTGGCCACTTCTGGGACTGCATCTGGTCAGGAGTCACAGTAACGGAAATCCACCTGGAACTGGGTCAAATTTGCAGAGAGGTGCAAGAATTATAGCGTAATTGTAATGTAGGACTTCAATTATCCAAATATAGACTGGATAGAAATAGTGTAAAGGGAAAGGGAAAGAAGGGCAAGAGTTCCTGGAATGTGTTCAAGATATTTTTCCGCAGCAGTGTGTTTCCAGTCGAATGAGAGGGCCAACACTGTTGGACCTGGTTCTGGGGAATGAGTTGGTCCAAGTCCATCAAATATCAGTGGGAGTGCATTTTGAGGACAATGGCCATTGTATCATAAGGCTTAGATTGGCCATGGAAAAGGACAAGAAACAACCTAGTTGGAATAGTGTAGGTTAGATGGGCTTTAGATTGGTTTCACTGATCGGCGCAACATCGAGGGCCGAAGGGCCTGTACTGCGCTGTAATGTTCTATGTTCTAGAGCAGGAATAAAAATTGGGGCAACATGGATGGAATGAGAATGCAGCTGAATCAAGTGAGCTGGAATCAAATGTTGGCAGAAAAGACAGTGGCAAAACAACAGACCACATCTTAATGAAGGATTCCAGGAGTCATAATAATGAAGGGAAAAAAATTAACTACCTCTGGAAATATTGAAATTTAAATCAAAGCCGTGAGTTTTTAAAAAATGAACATACAAGCCACAAATGGCTGAGGATCTAAAGTCAGCCACCGGCTGAAGGGATGGGGGTAATACTCAGAGACAATGGAACTCCACCCTGTTTCCAGACAAAGATATTTCTAAAGCATACAGAAATGAATTGTCATCTCCAGTGGAGACAATGGGAGATAATGGAAGCTGAGTGTCATCTCAACAAAAATAAATCTTGTGTGTAAAGTCCCATATGGATTTGTAGGTTTCACCTTCGAAGAATATGCAAAGACTAGGATAAAAGCCAGCTAAAAAGTGTGTATGTGTGTATATGAACTAGTGCTGGAGATGTCAGTGTGTGTGTATCACACAGCAACGCCCCTGTAAAAAAGTATTTGCAGGTATCTCCCTTCTCTTATTGTTGAAGTAAGCTAAGTCAGCAAAGACCATACCTGAAATAGAAAAATGAAGTTATCAGACAAACTGCAGAACAATGGAATCTTAACACTAACTATTCGTCTGCTGAAGTCAGCCCGACTGGAATCACAATTGCAACAGCCGCATTGCTCAATCATTTACTCCTCATGAATTAAGGACAATTTTGTATCCTTTATTTTTACTTACTTAGGTCTCAATTCTCATTTCGACTCAGTGTGAAGGTGTACGCATATGTTTTATAATTTTCTTCTATTTAGTTGCTAATAAACTTTCTTTAACTCAAGAAAGCTGGGTTAAATTGGTTCCTTTTAAAAACATATTGGGACTGGAAAAAGGCTCCTGGCAAAGGATGGGGTCCTTTTGAGATTAATCTTGTTGAGATCAACAGTAGTTGTTGAATAAAGAAAGGGAGCCAGTTCATTCCTCCTTACCCTGGGCATAACAATTTGGGATCTCGTGTGGGTTAACACATTTAGGGAATCTCAGGGACCAGTCATACACAGGCAATGTCAAGGTGTATTCTGTCAAGGCGTATTCCCTTGAAGAGGAAAGGTAGGGTAAATAAATCCAGAGCGCCCTGGATGATAAGAGAGATAGAGGTGAAGATGAAAAGGATGAAGTGGGTGTATGATAGATGTCAGGCAGCAAGTACAATGGAGAATTGGGCTGAATATAGAAGGACCCAAAGGGAAGTGAAAAAACTAATAAGAAAGGCAAGGAGAGAGCGTGAACAGAGACTGGTAGCTGACATAAAAGAGAATCCCAAAGTCTTCTATGAAGATATAATTGATAAAGGGGTGGTGAACAAAGAGTAGGGCTGATTAGGGATAACAAAGGGGACTTGCACATGGAGGTAGGAGAAATTGTGGAGATATTAAATCAGTTCATTGCACCTATCTTTACTGATGCACTATCAATCAAGCAAAGACTAGTTTGTATGCAAGAACAAATAGGCTTTTATTCACAAAAGACTTGGAGCACACCCATGCTGATGAACTGGTCCAGCGACTGAGGCAGAGGGGTTGGGAGCAGTCACCTTTATACCTGGACCGGGGGGGGGGGGGGGGGGGGGGGGGGGGAGAGTCTCAGGCAGGGCCGGCAGGGGCATGCCACACTGACACACACACACTGACACACACACACACACTGACACACACACACACACCACACACCACACACACACACACCACACACACACACACAATAAGCTACAGTGCTTTACCCACATTTACAAAGAAAGAAGATGCTACCCAGGCTGAAGTGAGAGAGGAGGTAATTGGTACACGAGAATAATTTACAACTGAGAAAGAGGAGGGATTAGAAAGGCTATCTTAAAATTGTTAAGGTACCAGGACCAAATGAGAAACATCCAAGGTTACTGAGGAAAATGAGTGTCAATTGCAGAGGCACTCATGATAATCTTCCAGTCTTCCTTTGATACAGAAGTGATGCTAAATGACTGGAGAATTGCGAATATTACACCCTTGATCAAAAAGAGGTGCAAAAGTAAATCCGGCAACTACAGACCAGTCAATTTGACTTGAGTGGTAGGGAAACTTCTGGAAATTATAGTTCAGGATAAAATCAATATTCACTTCAATTAGTGCAGGATAATTAAGGATAACCAACGTGGGTGAATTAAGGGAAAATCATCTCGGACTAACTTTCTGGATTTGTGTGTGGAGATAACAGAGAAGGCTGATAGAGGTAACGTTGTTGATGTGGTGTATGTGGATTTTCAAAAGAGTGCCATACAACAGACTTGTGAGTAAAATTCTAGCCCATAGAATTGGATAAGAAATTGACTGCGACAGGAAACAGAGAGTAATGATAAATGGTTGTTTTTCAAATTGGAGGAAGGTTTGTAGTGGAGTTCCCCAGGGGTTGGAATCTTTGCTCTTTTTGATATACATGAATTACCTAGATTACGGTATTCAGTACATGATGTCAAAATTTGCAGATGATATGAAGATTGTAAATGTTGTCAACAGTGGTGAAGACAGTCTTGTACTTCAAAAGGATGTCGACATGTTGGTGGATTGGGCAGACAAAGTTGCAGATGAAGTTCAATGCAGAGAAGTGTAAGGCGATTCATTTTGGCAGAAAGAATATAGAGACAGCATAAAATAAAGGGAAAAACTAAAGGAGATGCAGGACAAGAGGGACCTCAGCAGATGTGCATATAAGTCATTGAAGATGGCAGAACAGGTTGAGAGAGCAGTTAATAAAAGTAAAGAGGTCATGTTGAACTTGTAAAATATATTAGTTAGGCCTGATCTGGAGTATTGCATCCAGTTCTGGGTGCCGTACTTGAGGAAGGATGTGAAATCATTGGCGTGTACAGAGGAGATTCACAAGGATAATTCCAGGAATAAAGTGCTTTAACGATAAGGACAGACTGGAGATATTGGGACTGTTTTCCTTGGAGAAACAAATGCTGTGAGGAAACTGGATAGCAAGATTCTGAGGGGTATGGACAGGGTAAATAGTGAAATCTGTTCTCACTCAAGATAGGGTCAAGAACTAAAAGGCACAGATTCAAAATAACTGGCAAAAAGTGATGTGAGGAAAAATACTTTCACTCAGAGGGTGGTTGGAGTCTGGAAGCAACTTCCTGACAATGTGGTGGAGACAGTTCGATCGAGATATTCAAAAGAGATTAAATAGCTATCTGAGAAGAAAGGTTATGGGGATAAGACAGAGGAATAGAACGAGGTAGAATGCTCTTTCAGAGAGCCAGTGCAGACCCAATGTGCTGAATGGCCTTCTTCTACACTGTAAAGATTCTGAGATTCTGTTTTAAGGAGCATTTTAAAGGAGGAGTGAGGTAGTGAGGCGGAGATATTTAGTAGGGAATTAAAATCAGGGATGTTCAATAGGCTGAGATTAGAGTGCAGGTGTCCCAGAGAGCTTTGTAGGTAGGAGGAAATAATTTGGTACAGAGATGGATTTGAAAATAAACATGAAAATGGTAAAACTAAAATGTAACTGGGCGTCATTGGACATTAGTGAACACAGGGGCAATGGGCCAAATGATCTTTTAAGTCTTAAACATTTGTGATGTTCTTATGCAGTTGTGCTACATGTGATTCCAAAAGAAATGGATAATGATAATCAATAATATATTAATACCTCACATCTTAAAAATATGTCTTCTGCGTTAATATTGTTTTCTCTTAGTTAACTCTGAAATGTACTGAATGATCAGAATGTTCCACAAGACTCATTGCTTTGATGAGATTGCTTTGGCAGATAATGCAAAGGAGAATCCAAAGAGCTTCTACAAGTACATAAATCAGCATTTACTGATACTTACATAGGTATTTACTGTTTGGAAAGGTATGGATATTAGGGAACTTGGGAAAATAAATAGTGATGTCTTGAGGAATGTACATATTACAGAGAAGGAGGTATTGGAAGTCTTAAAGTGCATCAAGTTGATAAATCCCTGGGACCTGATTAAATGTTTCCCAGGACGTTGTGGAAGGCTAGGAATGAAATTGCGGGTCCCCTGACAGAGATATTTGAATCATCGACAGCCACAGGTGAGGTGGCTGAAGATTGGAGAGTGGCAAATGTTGTGCCTTTGTTGAAGAAGGGCTGCAGAGAAAAGCCTGGGAACTACAGCCGGTGAGCCTAACATCTGTAGTGGGTAAGTTGTTAGAAGGTATTCTGAGAGACAGGATCTATAGGCCTTTAGAGAGGCAGGGACTAATTAGGGACAGTCAGCTTAGCTTTGTGAGTGGAAAATCATGTCTCACAAATTTGATTGAGTTTTTTGAAGGGGTAACCAAGGAAGTAGATGAGGGCAGTGCAGTTGATGTTATCTACATGGACTTTGCATAAGATTAAATCTCATGGGATCCAGGGTGAGGTAGCCAATTGGATACAAAAATGGCTTGATGACAGAGACAGAGGGTGGTTGTAGAGGCCTGTGACCAACGGTGTGCCTCAGGGATTGGTGCTGGGTCCACTGTTGTTTGTCATTTATATTAATGATTTAAATGAGAATTTAGGAAGCATGGGTAGTAAGTTTGCAGATGACACCAAGATTGGTGACATAGTGAACAATGAAGAAAGTTATCTCCAATTGCAACGGGATCTTGATCAATTGGGCCAGTGGGCTGATGAATGGCAGATGGAGTTTAATTTAGATAAATGTGAGGTGATACACTTTGGTAGATCAAACCAGGGCAAGACTTACTCAGTTAATGGTAGGGAGTTGGGGAGAGTTACAGAACAAAGAGATCTAGGGGTACATGTTCATAGCTCCTTGAAAGTGGAGTCACAGGTACACAGAGTGGTGAAGAAAGCATTCGGCATGCTTGGTTTATTGGTCAGAACATTGAATACAGGAGTTGGGACATCTTGTTGAAGTTGTACAAGACATTGGTAAGGCCACACTTGGAATACTGTGTGCAATTCTGGTCACCCTATTATAGAAAGGATATTATTAAACTAGAAAGAGTGCAGAAAAGATTTACTAGGATTCTACTGGGACTTGATTGAGTTATAAGGAGAGGTTCGATAGATTGGGACTTTGTTCCCTGGAGCGTAGGAGGTTGGGGTGATCTTATAGAGGTCTATAAAATAATGAGGGGCATAGATCAGCTAGATAGTCAACATCTTTTCCCAAAGGTAGGGGAGTCTAAAACTAGAGGGCATAGGTTTAAGGTGAGATGGGAGAGGTATAAAAGGGTTCAGAGGGGCATTTTTTTCACAAGGGTGTGAGTATCCGAAATAAGTTGCCAGACGTAGTAGTAGAGGCGGGTACAATTTTGTCTTTTAAAAAGTAATTAGACTGTTACATTGGTAAGATTGGTATTGAGGGATATTGGCCAAATGCGGGCATTTGGGACTAGCTTAATGGTAAAAACTGGGCGGCATGGACAAGTTGGGCCGAAGGGCCTGTTTCCATGCTGTAAACCTCTATGACTCGTAAAGAGACATGTTTGTCATCAGCTTTCCTTTGCAAAGAAATGTTAAGACAAAAGTTGCAGATACTATTTGAGTAAGTAATAGATATTGATATAAAAAGCATATCATGGTTATTCAACAATCCATATATGTCTACATCTAGAAAAGACCTTTACAGTGTTGAAATCATTAATTAGCATTTTGGTTCCTAATAGTTTCAAAGATAAAAGTACATGGCAAGCTGGTTTGTTCTGCTCCGGATATGGTTGGCCTTCAGTGGAAGAGCAGAGACTCAATTGTAGAGAATAGTGACTCTGAAACAGAGGTCAACTACTTACAATGGACAATTAAACCCCTAGAACAATGACCTTGTTGCTGGATGGTGTTGGCAAGCATCCATCAGCTTGCACAGGTGCCAACACCAGGACAGAAGGGACACACTTTTTCTAGGAGTTATATTTCTATTATTAAACTTCCACCATATTCTGATGGATGCTAACCATACAACATTACATGACTCAAACTGTGAACTCGATCACCCTACTGAAACCGACTAATATTGGAAGACAGCTATGTTCTGTCCTGAATTTCACGTTAAAATATTTGTTGATGATCTGCCATTGCTCATTGCAATTATGAAATATGCAGTTACTAACCCTTTTCCATGCAATTTACAAACTCTATTATAAAGTTTTTTAAATTCTCTTTTTGGAAAACAAATCAAAAAGCTAACTTTATAATATTAACACTTGTATTGAATTTGAATTCAGGATCAACTTTTCATTTATTGCCTCATGTCATCACAATCCTGCCCAGCTTTCCCTTAAGGAAACATTGACTTATTTACCAGCAGAATCTACTTTTCTGATCATTTTCTTACACTCATTTCAGGACGGGTGCTTCATGGTTCATGGAAACAATGGACAAAACATCTGATACAAGACTGCAGTCTTGTTTGGCCATTTCGTCATGTCTACTTTTTGGCTCACATAGCCCATTCTTTCTGTCTTCTTTCTGTATTTCAACAGCGTATGGTAGGTAGTGTGGTGGTTATCTAACTGGAATTATTATCCAGAGGCTTTGAATAATAATCCAGCCAATTTGATGCAGAATGCAAGTCCAAATCCAGCTCTGGCAGTTTAAGAATGTAATTTAAATTCCATTTTAAAAATTGCTTTGAAATCATCAGCAATAAATAAAACCTGAAGAAATGAGAATCCTCAATTCGATAAGTTAATTTTCGATGCTGATTCTCCATGTTGTTCTAAAGAAAATAGAGTTCACTTTTCATATACCCATGGATAGAACTATGTGGGCATGACAGTTACTTCAAATAACATACTGAGATGTACATTCTTACTCTTCCATGGCCACTAGGTACTTTTCACAAACTTTACAAGTTACTACTTACCTGGGCCTTCTCTAGACTGAGGTTGCTTGTTGCCAGCTTTTGCTGACAGCTGGGGATCCTGTGTAATCTTTATACCTCCAAGATGAAATTGCATCCAACTTCAGTATTTTAATATTGGTGAGGAACCCGCTTGCCGAAAGATGAACCTGACATGTGTAAATTGGTAGGATTTCCCTTTCCTAATTTCTGTCTGTCCAACAGGTGTAAATAAGGGAGTATGTGGTCTGATGAAAATAAGCCCTGGTGTCTCATAGCTTTCCCGAACCTCCCATTTGAATCAGATCCAGGATTTTAAAAGGAACTGTGTCCCAGTTTTAACCACTCAATTCTTTTGAAGTTAGATTCTTCGAAAGCATAATGAGTTACAAGAACGAAAGCAATTAACCATATGAATATTCACCTGTGCAAGAGATTGATCATTCACTCACTTAATGCACAAGTTCACAAAACTCATTATGGATAATTCAGTTTTGTTCTGATTACAGGAAAATCTAATGATTCTCATTGATGCAACCACAGAGCAATTAAAATCATCAAAAACATTCTGACCAAAATTAAGATTCGCTTCAATCTTACTCTGTTGCTACTGTTTGAAGAATGAAACAAGTATGGTACACACATTTGTAACAATAATTTGTAATCAAAGCATTTAATAACAATGAATAACATGACCTGACGCATTTTAAATGTATGTGAAGCTTGCCATGTGAACTAGTTTCTCTAACTGACAATCATTAGAAAAGGTGCAAGTACAGGTCAACTGATAACAAATGTCCTTGCCAGATCAATCTCTACACAATGAAAATTAACTGATATTGACAATCTGCCTGGAACCAAGTGTAGAGGAAAAAATGATCTTTTGTCACACAATAAAAACTTTATACTGCTATACATTTGGAAGTATTGCATTACAAACATTCAATGAAGAAATCAATAAATAATTTTATGACAATCTGTCTAGCTTAGATAAAATGTAAACATAAGAGCCGTTGTACTTGATAACAATGTTTAGATGTGTGACTTCAAGTCACCGACTTAAGTTCGAATCATCCTGGATAAAGGCATGAGTAAATGTGTGTCCAACTTTTACAACCAGGTAATAATTTTCCTTCTTATTCTGTAATGTGTAAGATTTAAGTAGTTTATGATAAATTGTGGATTGATGTTATGCCAAATAGTAATATTCAAACATAAAGTATCAAATTATGCTCCTTCTACTTAATTAAGGTGGCCAAATGTGAATGCTGTTAAGTTAAATCCTGTGTGTTTCTAAATGATTTCAGGTACACAAGAACAAAAGAAATAGGATCAGGAGTAGACCATATCACTTCTTTAGCTGTCTTGTCATTCAATACGATCCTGGCTGATCTTCTGCCTTGACTCCACTTTCTGCTCCCTCTACATTTCTCTTGATTCCCTGGAGACCAATATGTCTAATCTCAGCCTTAAACAAACAATGATAGAATTCCTACAACCCTCTGGGGTAGACAATAAAAAAGATTCACAACCTTCTGAATGAAGAACTTTTCTCCTCCTCCCTTTCCTAAATGATCATACCGCTATCCTGAGACCATGCTCCCTTGATTTTCCAACCAGGGGAAACTACCTGTCAGTGTTTATTCTTTCAAGCCTCTCATCAGAAGACAACACACTCATTCCAATAACCAATCTAATGGTCAATACAAATGATGGGCATTGGGGACCTGTAAATTGTTGAAATGGATTGTGGCTGCACAGATATGCTGACAAAAAGGAATCCAGGGAAACAATGTGCATTGATATTGAGTTTACGAAGCGGGGTACTTTCTAGCAGAGGATGTGACCTAAAATGTTGACTAAGGGAATAACCTCCTTTAGTCCAATAAACTGTCCTTTATGCAATTACAACTGTACTTTGCATTTCCTGTAAAGCTTGGAAATGTAGGGAGAAAATGTTATCATGAAGCCTAACTTAGATTAGTGGCACCAAGGAATCTACAGTTATATTAGGTATCACTTACTGTCAATCATGAAAAAATATTCATTTGTTGGGAAAAAATGTTGGCTCTGGCTCTAGTGTTGGAGGAGTGTGTACTGATCAGGAGGCAAACTTTTCTGCTAAAGACAATAGATGGCTACTAGCAATGATAACTTCAAAAGTAACTCATCTGCTGTGAAAAGTTCTGGGATGTTCTGAGGAGGTGAATCTTTTTTTTGACTTGTGCAATCTTTTTCAACGTTTGAGCCATGAAACAACATGATAATGTCTAATAAGATGATTGTGCAAACCATACAAGGATTGTGCTTGGTAATAGTTTAATATATTTATAACTGTTTAATATATTTATAACTGTTTAATATATTTTTAATCTTCATATGAACAATTAATAAATGCTGGTTGGAATGAATTGCTCAGAATCACACCTGCAGAAATTAAAGATGTGTCTGGAACTCAGTGAACTGGACAATCATCTTTTTCATGTTTACTGAAAACAGATGTAAATATTTGAATTGACTGAAATAGAAATATATGCCTATCGTGTTTTAAGAACGTTTGCCCATTTTTTCACAATAAATGTTTTCAAGTTTATAAAAAGGAATTCAGCCAAAAGATGGTTAATATGCTAAATGGAAGTTATTTTCTCCAGAGACTAAACATTATGCAATTAGTTAGCTTGACTTGGTAACTGGAAGAAAAAACATTCCACTCTTACTTGCTGATCATAGCCACAGCATCGCCAACAATAGGTCATTTCCTGCCTTGCACTGAGTTTTTCAAGATCTATTCTGGGCTCCTTCCTCTTCGTCATATATATGCTGTCCTTGGCAACATCAAAAGTAGGTTCCACATGTAAATTCGAAACACCCAACTATATTTCTCCAACAATCTTGATTTTTGCAATCACTCTATGATATCAGATTTCTTGTAGAACAACAGGTCTTGGAAGAATCACAATTTACAGCAGTCAAACATTGGGAAGGCTGAAGGCAATTGTCCTTGGCATTGACAACAAACGAAGGAGATTGTCATCGACTTCAGGAAGCGTAAAGGAGAACATGCCCCTGTCTACATCAATGGGGATGAAGTAGAAGGGGTCGAGAGCTTCAAGTTGTTAGATGTCCAGATCTCCAACAACCTGTCCTGGTCCCCCCATGCCGATACTATAGTTAAGAAAGGCCACCAATGCCTCTACTTTCTCAGAAGACTAAGGAAATTTGGCATGTCAGCTACGACTCTCACCAACTTTTACAGATGTACCATAGAAAGCATTCTTTCTGGTTGTATCACAGCTTGATATGGCTCCTGCTCTGCCCAAGACAGCAAGGAACTACAAAAGGTTGTGTATGTAGCCCAATCCATTACGCAAACCAGTCTCCCATCCATTGACTCTGTCTACACTTCCTGCTGCCTCGGCAAAGCAGCCAGCATAATTAAGGACCCCACGCACCCCAGACATTCTCTCTTCCACCTTCTTCCTTCGGGAAAAAGATACAAAAGTCTGAGGCCATGTACCAACCGACTCAAGAACAGCTTCTTCCCTGCTGCTATCAGACTTTTGAATGGACTTACCTTGCATTAAGTTGATCTTTCTCTACACCCTAGCTATAACCGTAACACGATATTCTGCACTCTCTCGTTTCCTTCTCTATGAACGGTATGTTTTGTCTGTATAGCGCGCAAGAAACAATATTTTTCACTTATGTTAATACATGCGACAATAATAAATCAAATCAACATTGCTGTTGATTCCAACCCCATCTCCAGCCACTGTCTCAGACTGAACCAGACATTTATAATGTCAAAGCTCCATCAGACCTCAAACTGAGTTTCTGACCCTATATACCTTCCATCACGAAGACTAACTTCTCCTGAAACCCTCATTCATGCTTTCATCACCATAAAGCTCAATCATTCCAATGCTTTCCAAGCCAGCTATCCATCCTCCGTTAAATTCTTTACTGAATTTGCCCTTTGCAATTCCTGTAATCTCCTCCAGTCCCACTGCCTGTACTGTCTCCAAATTTCCTGCTCCTCCGAGCAGGGTTCTTTGTGTAACAGATCCCTTCCTCTATCCCAGTCTGTCAGCTGCTTGTACCCCAAAATCTGAGCTTCCCTCCCCAAACTACCCCACTTTCTTCTCTGCCTTTAAGAGCTTCTTTAAAATCATTCACCTCTGACCAGGTTTTTAGTCACCCAACCAATATCTTTACACCCTTTAAGGATTTATTACCATCAGGTTATTAGTGATCTAGAAATGAGGCAACATATAGGTTGTCCAGTTTGTCAAGGACATGAGCTCAACTTACAACAGTAAGCAGGCAATTCGAATGAATATTGAAAGCAGACCCAATAACAAATGTGTTAACTTGCACAATGGCTTGCTCCTTTATTATAGTTTGTTGCTGCTTTTAACAGTCTGGTTGACTAGCTACATAATCTAGTTTTCAAAGGTTCAACAGGACTCTGTAAAGTACAAATATTGGATTCTGCTATATATGTGACCATCTGGTGATGTTATTTGTGGCCTCTGGTTGCTTGTATAATTGCTGCTCATTTTCAGACTGAAATAGACAACAGAATTTCTGGCTTCATACACACAGTGAATGTTCCAAGATTTTAGAATGAAGAGACACTGGAAGTAAGTCACAATAAAACACTCCTTTAAAAAAAGCAAGCGATGAAATCCATGAATACATAAATGTGAAAAGTTAATGAATAATTCATATCTTTTGAATAAGATGTTAAATTGAAGTCCTCTCAGGCAAACATTAAAGATCCCATGACATTCTGAAGAAGCAGAGATTTTCCCATATTTACCCCCCAACCAACACCACTAAAATAGATTAAGCGCTCATACATCCTGTTCTGTCTGTGAGACCGTAACTGTATGCAAATTGAACATAAGAACATTAGAAATAGGAGCAGGAGTAGGCCAGTTGGTCCCTCAAGTCTGCTCTACCATTCAACAAGATCATGCTTGAACTAACTGTGGCCTTAACCCTATTTAAAGTTTGCCCGCTATTGATTCCCCTGTTGGTCATAAATCTATCCAACTCAACCTTGAATCTAATTAATGATCCAACCTCCACTGTTCAAAGGCTAACCACCCACTGAGAACAGAAATCTTTCCTCACCTCAGTCTAAAATAGGGGACCCCTTATTTCTAAACTAGCCCCATATTAACAGTCTGGTCTGGATTCTATTCTGCTATCCAGATTTTATCGTGGCACGTTCTTCCCACACCAGTTCCATTATGGACTTTTCTCCCTATGCCTCATCAGAGGAAGTTGCCAGACACCCCTTGACTCCACCACCACATGTTAAATAATGGCAGGGAGGTGTGGCTCAGAAACAAGCTCGATTTCTTTGCCTGTGGCATAAAAACAAAAAAATGCTGGAAAAACTCACCATCTGTGGAAAGAAACAGAGTTTATCAGCGGAATCTTGCTGAGATGCTGGGGGCTTCATCTGCCATCTGGAGAGTTAGTGGGAGACCCGTGCTGCCTCTGCTTGAGAAGGCCCACCAAGCTGAAAGCTAATCAGGCAATGGCAAGGCCAGTAGCAGGCCTTCCCTTGAAATAACAACCCAGGAGCTTCAGTCTCACCTATAGAGTGTGTGTGCTCAGCAGTGCAATTAGAATACATAGAATCCCACAGTGCAGAAAGAGGCCATTCGGCCCATCGAGTCTGCACCAGCCACAATCCCACCCAGGCCCTATCCCCATATCCCTACATATTTACCCACTAATCCCTCTAACCTATGCATCCCGGGACACTAAGGGGCAATTTAGAATGGCCAATCAACCTAGCCCGCACATCTTTGGACTGTGGGAGGAAACCGGAGTACCTAGAGGAAACCCACACAGACACAGGGAGAATGTGCAAACTCCACACAGACAGTGACCCGAGCCGGGATTTGAACCCAGGTGCCTGGAGCTGTGAAGCAGCAGTGCTAACCACTGTGCTATCATGCTGCCCATGTTGGATATGTGTGCTATGTCCAATTGGAGAGGCCTTGGTTTCTACTGGAAGAATAGGCACAGTAAGAAGTCTCGCAACACCAGGTTAAAGTCCAACAGGTTTATTTGGTAGCACAAGCCACAAGCTTGTGCTCACCTCCGTCCTAAATGGTCTACCCTGAATCCTCAGACTGTGAATCCTGGTTCTGGACTCCCCCACCATCGGGAATATCCTCCCTGCATCTACCCTGTCTAATCCTGTCAGAATTTTATAAATCTCAATGAGATCCCCCTCATTCATCTGAACTCCAGTGAAAACAATCCTAACCTAGTCTATGTAGCTGAAAGTTCTCTGCTTTTACAAGCTAAAACATTCTAGGTGTTAATACAGGTAATAGATCTTTGTATGAACAGTCCCAACAGAAACAAATCCTTTAATGCTATAGGTCATAAATCATCTGGTTTACTCTTTGTACATTTCTTTGTTATTCAAAATGGAATTAGATGAATATGTGAAGAGGAAAAGTAGCACAGCTAATGGGAAAGGGCAGTGGAATGGGACCAATTGAATAGCTCTTTCAAGGAGGTACAAAGATACGATAGGTTGAATAGCCTCCTTCTCTGCTGTATTATTTGATGAGAAAAGCATTGAGGAATAGAGTCTTTCTCACTACACTCTGCATGCAAGCACAGAAAGCGGTAACTCTTTCTAATCTATCGCTTGTCTAAATGCACACCATATAATTTTTTGTAAAATTTAAGGCACTTTTTTGCCATGTTTTCAAGCTAACTGAGTTAGAAAGAAAGTGCTTCTTTTACTTTCTTAATCATCATTATCCTCTTTTTCATTTGGGACTCGACTCCCATCTCTAGGCAAAGCTTAGAAACTGCGAATATTTTATCTTTTTCAGTTCATCCACCAAATGTGTACACGCTCCACCTTCTCATCTACACTTTGTACAGTTTGTCTCCCCAAGCAGAAATGGGAAAAATGGTGGCAGAGTGAAGAATGCACACTGACAAAGTCCAATGGAAATAAAAGAGTGCAATTTTACAAAGCCCCAAGTATTGCAACAAATCTATGCAATATAAATCATCAGGTATATTTGAAATATCAGTTAAACCAATTTAAGTGCAAATTAATCGTCATAAGTTGGCAGTAACTCACAATTAAATAGTTGTCAGTCTGCAAGAAAGGATAAATCTGAATGAAGGACTAAGCATGATTTACAGAAGCTCATAATATAAATTGTAGTAAGCCTCCAGAAGTAGATGACAGAATGAGAAAGAACTGTAAAAAAGTGATGAATAGAAATTGAAAATCAACATACGTAATGCACAGTTCCATTTCTTACAGATCCATCTTACTCAATTGATTATAAGCTTGAAGTCAGTCACTCAAGGGGATTAATACTATTGACTTATTTCATTCATGCTGACTGGTAATTAATTAAGACTTTCACTCTGCATGGATCAACAACATCAGGTAGCATGGATATTATACATTTAACATAGAGAAAGCGTCTCTTAACAGAAGTGCAAGGTAATTGATGGACATTGAGCCAAAGGAGGAGCTGTGAGATAAAATTGGAAAATGCTAGAAGTATTCAGCAGGTCTCACGCTATCTGTTGAGAGAGAAACAGAGATAATGGCTGATATTTTAAGACCTCGCTCGGGCGAGGCTCATAAAATCTCGCCCGAGGCCAACAGAGAATTCCTTCTGCAAGCCACGCCCGCCCCGATTTTGGGGCAGGCGTGACAGTAAAATTCCAGCCAATGAGTGAGATTTTCTGGCCATTCCCACCAACAGGGTTAACTGGATGGCGACCGCCCTCCGTTGCGGGTTCCCCCCGGTGGCAGAGGGTACAAAAAACAGGAAACCCCATTTGGAGCAGTGGAACCAGAAGGTCCAGCTGCCTCCAACATCACAAAACATGCCGTGGAACATCCTACCCAATGTTTGGTTGATGACCCTTCATCAGAAACCTTTCAGATGACCTTTCATCTGTTGTGATGAAAGGTCATTATCCACCTGAAATGTTAACTCCATCTCTCTCCACAGATACCTGACCTCCTGAGTGTTTCCAGGATTTCCTGTTTTTATTTCAGATTTCCAGCATCTGCAAAAGCTTGACCACAGAAGTGGGTTTCGGAGCTGGGAGGGGTGTTCCTTCAATAAGGAGTAGGAGTTAGAGCAATAGGAGGTTCAGGGTGGCAATTCAAGAGCGTGAAGGGCTAGCCACCAATGGAGGGATGCAGTGAGGCCTGAACCAGAAGAGAAGTGACTTTGGGATGGGTGCTGTCAGAGGTTACAGAGATAGGATACAGGCAGCAGTTCTGAATAAGCTGAAGTTTCCAGATTGGGGTTTTCAGTTTTGTAATGGACATAGTTTGGAGTCAAAAATTAGATCAGGGCCAAACAGGACAATAAAGTTGTGAACAGTCTAAGTTCAGTCACAGGTAAAGGCTAGGGAGGGACATAGAATCAATGGCAAGGGTATGGATTGTGTGGCAGAAGTCCAAGTTGATAACTGCCCTCTCAATTAAAATGAGAAGAAATAGAGGCTCATCCGGGACTGGATGTCATTCAAGCACACTGACAACACAGAGGTAGCCAAGGGAACACAATTCTTTTCTCCATTATGACTGAAGGAATGTGGGGTGTATGTACTTAGTACAAACCTTCACTCTCTTGATCCCACACATCAGAGGCTTATAATCCAAGAGGAGCGGAGGACCATGAGCAACAGATCTGTTTTCACCCACAATCTGTAACCTCACGGTCCAGCATTTTCCTCACTCTGCCATAGCTGGAGCATTAATCCTGCTTCAATGAAGGTTACAGGGGAGCATGCCAGAGGCAGCACCGAGTTTAACTAAAAATGAAGTGCTAACTGAGGGAATCTACAACATATGCATGTTAAACTGTGAAAGTAGCATGCGATAGAGGTAAGCAGTCCCACACACAATGGGTCTGATCAAAGCTCTGCAGATCTGTCTCATCCAATCTAATAGTGGACAATTAACAACTAACCGGAGGAAGAAGCATCGGGAGCAGGTATCATGTCAGTGCAAAGGACAAAGTTGAAGCAGTCATCTTCAGCCATAAGTGCCAAAAGGATGATGCACCTTGGCCTCCTCCTGAGGACCCATTGTCACAGATGTCAGTCTTCAGCCAATTCGATTCACTCCACATGACATTAACAAATGACTGAAGGCACTGGATACAGCAAAGGCGATGTGCTCTGACAACCGGAAATAATGCTGACGACTGGTGTTTCAAAATTAGCCCTGAGCCAAGCTTCTCCGTACAGTGACAAAAGTGGCATCTGTCCAACACTGCAGAAACTTGACCAGGTGTAACCTATCCACAAATACCGGGCCAAATCCAATCTGGTCACATACTACCCTATCAGTCCATTCTCAATTATCAAGGGATGGAAGGTGCCGCTGACTATCAAGTGGCATTTAGTTAGCAACCTGTTCACCGATGCTCAGTTTCTGTTCCAGCTGGGTACTAAGCACTGGAATTCATTACAGCTTTGGTCCAAACATGGACAAAAGAGCTGAGGTGAGGTGAGAGTGACTGCCTTTGACATCAGAGCAGCATTTGACACCAACACGCCCCAGTAAAATTGTAGTCAATGGAAATCAAGGGGAAATCATTCCACCGCCTGGAGGCACAAAGGAAAGTGGTTGTGGTGGCTGTAGGCCAATGATCTGAGCTCCGGGGCATCACTGCAGGAGTTCCTCAGGATAGTGTGCTAAATCTAACCATCTTTAGTGGTTTCATCAATGATGCTCCCTCCAATACAAGGTCAAAAGTGGGGATATTTGCAGATGATCACACAATGTTCAGTACCATTCACAATTCCTCAGATACTGAAGCACTCCATATCCAAATGCAGTATGACATGGACTTCAGGATTGAACTGAGAAGTGGCAAAATAACATTTACGCCACACAAATGATGGCAATGATCATCTCCAATGGGCATCTAACTATCGCCTCTTGACATTCAATGGCAGTATCATCGCTGAATCTCCCATTATCAACATCCTGGAGTTAACTGACTAGAAGCTGAGCTGGACCAGCTATATAAATACTGTGGCTGCAAGAGCAGGTCGGAGTCTGGGAATTCTAATGTGATTAACTCACCCCCTGTCTCCCCAAAGCCTGTCACCATTTAAAGCACACAAGTCAGGAGTATGATACAACACTATCAACTTGCTTGGGTAAGTACAGCTCCAACAATACTCAAGAAGCTTGATACCATCCAAGGCAAAGCAGCCCGCTGGATTGGCATCCCATTCATCACTATAGATATTCACTCCCTGTATCATCAATGCAAAGTGCAGGAGTCTGTCCCATCTACAAGATGCATTGCAGCAACTCACCAAGGCTCCCTCAACAGCACCTTCCATACCTGCAACCTTTACACTGAGAAGGTCAAGGGCAAGAATGCAAGGGAACACCACCACCTGCAATGATCCCCAAGCCACACATGATCCTGACTTGGAAATACACCAGAGTTCCTTCACTGTTGCTGGCTTAAAATTGGAACCTAACCTAACAGCACATCCCTAACAGATTTGACTGCAGCAGTTCAAGAAGACAGCTCATCACTATCTTCTGAAGGGCGATTCCGGATAGGCAACAGCTACTGGCCTTGCCAGCCACATTCACATTTAATAAATGAATTTTTAAAAGGCCACTAATCTACTTAAGGCTGCAACTTTCTGAAAACTGCATCGATATTTTTTAAAGCAGTGGGTCAACTTTGACTCAATGCTGGATTACCCTGTACACAAATGGTGCTCAAGTAGAGAGAAGAAATGCTGTCCTTGCTGCTGACCCTGATTTGCTTTGCTCTTGGTGTTGCTTCAGATCAACATCTATGAATCTGCAAATAAGTCGCAACCAAAGACAGGTCACAAGATTCACAGCGGTGTTCCCGACAGGTTTATTGAATTTCACAACTCTGAGAGTCCACATATTTGTTGACAGATCCTGTCTTAAGAAAGTTCAGATGCAAGATTATATTAATCAGAACTGGACATCAGTATCACAAATTGTCAGAATTGATAACCAAAGGGTAAAACTCTGGATGTTCAGAATGCTTACTTTGATCCATAACTATAGCATCAATATTCCACTTAACCCATTTTCCTATCAAAATTAAGAGTCCACCTCATGTCCCAGTTTGTAAATGTATTGGCCAGAAGGGAGCTAAACTGTACAAATCAGGGTGGTCCTAGGTTTGATCCTTACAATATGCGATGTTAACTGATCTCCCGTTGGGCAGCAGTTGAAGCCAGCAAGGAAAATTATCAACCAGGGCTTCCACAACCGAAGGAGGGAGGGAGTGAATGTTTTCACCCACAATTTGGCAGCATGGTAGCGCAGTGGTTAGCACTGCTGCCTCACAGCACCAGGAACCTCGGTTCGATTCCAGGCTTGGGTCACTGTCTGTGTGGCACGTTCTCCCCGTGTCTGCATGGGTTTCCTCTGGGTGCTCCAGTTTCCTCCCACATTCTGAAAGACGTGCTGGTTAGGTGCATTGACCCGAACAGGCGCCGGACAGTGGCAACTAGGGGAATTTCACCGTAACGTCATTCAGTGTTAATGTAAGCCTTACTTGTGATTAATTAATAAAATTTAAACTTTAACAATTGCATTGGGTCAGGCCACGATTGGGCTTGGCTCCTAACATTCCTCCACAGTCAGACAAAACTGCTAATACACTTGTTCGTACTCACAGACAAATAACGATGATTTAGGTATAGGAACTGGTAGATGCTCAGCAGCTCTGATTCCATACACCACTATGACTCAATGTGTTCCTGGGAGCAAGAGAGCAATTTGCAGAGTAATATGCAGACACAGGCTCCTATTGCAGCAGCTGACATTTTGATAATGAAATATAAAGGGAAAAAATAACTTATTACATTGCAATATGTCTCAGCATGTGACCCATCGTCAAACTATATTTATCTAAACATAAAAACATTTTGCGTATACGTCACAAGCTTTCATCATGCGAAGATAACAAGAACGATATCAAAACTACAAAAGCATAACATAAAAGCAGAACAACTATTAACCACAAAATATTAAAAGGGCAAACACTAAATTTACACAAAGAGGTCCAGTAGAAGACGAGGGCTGCATTCAGCTCACGACATAAACCATGCACATTGTTATCTAATAAAGTTACATTGCAAAGGAGCCTTACACTAAGTTGAAGTCTGAATCTGACATCAGATTTATAAACATTGGATGTTCAGACTGTCTCCATATTCAAATACAAGGAAAAACACAGCAAATTGGAGATTTCAAACTGTACATTTGTTTCCTCAGTCAGGTTAACATGTGACAGGATATCAGTAATGCCATGCACTATACAAGTATGGAGCATGAGTCATGAAACCAACGCTGAAGCAAAGTGAAAATGAAAAATGTTAAAGGTCTGTGATTATTTTAAAACTGGCAGATTTGACAGCACGTCGGGGAAGAAAGATGAGGGGTGGAAACTTCATTTTGAATCCACGTGGGGTGAGTCGGAGAGGGAGACAGTCGCAGAGGAATTGACAGCACTCCTGACACCAGCCTTTAATTCCTTCACTAGACATTACTGAAAAGCTGAAGGAAGGTAAAGAGCTGCTGTGGTTACTTTCTGACTGCTTAGCAATGTTTTGGTATTTTAAACATGTTTATGTTCAATGGATTGTTTGTAAATTGAAACTTACTGGGATCAAATTCCTGCGAGTTGAATCTAGGACCAAGCTTTTTGGTAGAAATAGAATGGTCAAAGCTGGACTCCTCCCTCCAATATATAGCCAGAATTGGGTGTGTTTATTAAAAATTGCACAAGTATTCAGTATCATTTGTAACTTCTCAAATACAGGAGCAGTCTTTACCTGGATGCAGCAAGACTTGGGCAACATTCAGGCTTGGGCTGGTAAGTGGCTGGTAGGATTCATGGTACACAAGTGCCAGATAATGATCATCTCTGGCAAGAGAGAATAGAATCATTGCCCCTTGATGTTCAATTGCATAATCATTACTGAATTCTGTACTGTCAACATTGTGAAGATCATCGTTGGCCAAAAGTTTAACCAGCCATATAAATACTGTAGTCATAAGAGCAAGTCACAGGCTGGGAATTCTGCAGCAAGTAACTCACTTCCTTCTCCTTTAAGCCTGTTCCTCATCAGCAAGACATAAGTCAGCAGTCTGATGGAATACTTTCCACTATCCTGGATTAATGCAGCTCCAACAGCACTCAAAAGGTACGATGCATACAGGAAAAAGCATCCCCCTCTTGACTGGTACTCCATCTCCCTTCTTCTTCTTCTTTCAGTTTCTTCCATTTTATTTGGAATAGCCACTGTGTTGGTTGATCATCCTTCTCCATCTCCTCCTGTCAGTCACCCATTCCTCTTCCAATCCCACTATGCTTCAGTCTTTCACCACTAGCCTCACAACAATTCTTCCCTTTCTCCCCGCAACAGCTGACTACACCATTTCAATCTCTTCTCAGCTACTTTCTTCGATGCTCCCACATTCTTCACTGACTCCCTGGTTCCTGATCTTGTCTTTTTTTTTATCACTACGGGTCTTTGGTCTAATAACCTTTATACATGTCTTCCAATGCTTTGCTCCAATTCTCCAGCTACTTAGTCATATTTTTATCATCCTCACCACATAACTTAACGTCACCTGCAAAAATTGACTATGGCACTTCCTGTCTCACTTGCTCCGTTAGAACATCCATGACAGTCAGGAACACGAAGTGGCTCAATGTCGATCCTTGGTGCAATCTAACTTTGACCTTGAAACCTCACTCTCCCTTATACTGCTTTTTATTCTTGTCTGACATTCGTCATTGGCACTCCATCCACCACCTTAAACATTCACTCCCTTCACCACTGATGGAGTGTGTGCCACTTACAAGATAGACTGCAGCAACTCACCAAGACTCCTTTGACAACATTTTCCAAACGCATGACCTCTACAGTCGAGAAGAAGTAGATGCACGGGAACATCACCACCTGTAAGTTCTCCTCCGAGTCACACATCCTGATTTGGAAATATATCACCATTCCTTCACTGTCACTGGGTCAAAATCCTGGAACCCCCTTCTTAAGAGCACTGTGGGTGTGCCCACACCACATGGACTGCAGTCATTCAAGAATGCAGCTCACCACCACCTTCACAAGATCAGTTTGGGATGGGAAATGAATATTGGCCTCGTCAACGATGCTCACATCCAAAGAACAGATTTTTTAAAAATCGTCAAATGTTTCTTACTTCAGTTAAATTGTAACTTAACCGTGGGGGCAGATGGCAGCACCATGTTTAAATGCTGTCAGATTAAATTTCTAATGAAGTTTTACAGAACTGAAACTTGTTGTCATTACAGACAAGAAAGATTGAGGGGAAAAACACCATCCAAGTCTTAAAAGTGCTGTAATATTTGCATTATGTAAGGGCATGCCAGTCTTTGTTAACATACAGTCTAATTGTAGAACTGGGAAACACACGCACAAAATTAATCACCCGCTGAAAGTAGAGACTATAAGCATTGCCTTGTCCAACATACACTGAAACAAACCAATCACCTTTACTGCCTAGAAGTAGATGCACAGTTAGCCCCAAGAATGGGCATGGGGATTATAATATGCGATTAATCCACACCCATTGTGTGGAATGCAGGCAGCAAGTCAACTTTATATTGCTTGTTAATTATCATGATTTATATGTGCAGCTCACATTAATCATGGCATTTGATGGCTGCACACATCAGCAGGGAGACCAAGATCTTGAATACCGAGCACTGCTTATAGCAAGCCAGCTCCTCTTAAAGCAAAAGTACATTATTGAAAGATGGACAGCTGCTCATTCTGGCTCCATGGAGGAGATGGTGCTGGCCATTGAGGGCAGGTGTACTGCTGAGGCTGTGGCCACTAGCAGGGTTGAAACTGTTGAATATGGTGGTTTTTTCATGCTTAATCTGCTTGCTCACATTCTACTTCCCCATGATCCCACATTCTCTTCTAATGTGCAGGCTGCAGACAGTGTGTGCATGCGCTTATTATTTTTTCCTCTCCCGGCCTTGTCCCTTTTTCATTTCAGATAACAAAAAAAAAGTAACCTCCCTAGGCAGTGGTGGCAGAGCAGCAAAGAGTGAAGGTAAAGGAACAATATCATTTGTTTTCACACTGTAGGAGGGAGGATCAGCAGGTGGTGAGACACCAGGCATAAGTGTGCTGCAGTCAGAGCTGGTGGAAAAGATAGCATATTTCTCAGCTTGCTGGGAGTAGAGGTCACAGACTAATCCTGCAGCAGAGGACTCAGATCTGGGCTTTGATTGATCAGGCTACAGAAGGCAGCTGATGGGTATATACAGCACAATGTTTGGTGTATTGGAAAGCCTGCCAGGTCTGTTCAATGTCAAGAATCATAGAGGAGTCCAGCACAAGCTTGACAGAGGTGATAGTAGACATGGAACAAAAACTTTGGACATCTACATCAACACACTTGTGTAACCCATGATGTAGCATCTAATGGCCAATGTTTCAGCTCCCAATGCAGAACAAGCAGTAGCCTGGAGCAAAAACCTGCTGTCCTTCCTCAGGATAGTAGCATTCACCCCCACCTCTGCCAGTGCCCTTGCTGTTCCGTGTCAGCCAGCCAGCTCAGACTGCTGCCATCCATGTCCCATGCCAAGATAATGAAATTTAAAGCCAAGGGTGTCCGACAAAGCCATCTGCAGTCTCCTCCACTGAAAGTCAGCAGTTTTCCACCAACCATACTGCAGCCATTTGGGTCACAGCTCATAATAGCACTTGGGCAGGAAAAGGCAGACAGAAGAGCCACTAAATGAATGCATAAGATTGAGCAGATTATTTTTCTATGCAATATGGCAGGATTTAAATTGTAAATTGGGTGTAGATTTTGTGATGGCTTTTAATTTCTGTACGCTCTTAGAACTTTAGATTATTGTAGAAATCATGTAGAATTGCAACAACAGCCAGAAAATATAAATCAGCAACAACTTGCAAGTGATTGATGGTTTCTTCATTTGGGGTCATTCACGCTGCTTGACGTCATGTTCAACAATGCAAGGTTAAGAGATGGTATAGGCCAAAGGCCCAAAAGGGCAGCGCTGGCGTCAATTTAACACTGCAACTGGCTGATGTTCTGATCTGTCTGCTCTGCATACTGTCTCCAGATGCAATAGCTGTGCATGAACCCCTTTATCAAAATGGCATCAGCACACTTCATCAGAAATGCACATGCATGACGCAGACACAGTTTTGGATTGTTTTATAAGGTCTCATAACGTCCAGAAAATGTATGCAACTGAGCCAGATTTCCTCCATCCATTCATGAGAAGATTCACTCCATAATTCATGTTTACTTTATCATGAATGGGGAAATCACGATGAAAAGTCATTAAATACAACGTGCCTAATTGAAATCAAGAAAAGACTTCACATCAATTATCTCAATCTTTCAAAATATTTTTTTTTACAATAATTCAATACTCGTTAAGTCTGGCAATTGATATTGATTCATTATACGCGCCTACAAATTGTGTTATTTTTAAAATGTTCCTCAGTTTTGGCAGAAAAGGCAAAAATGTTCTGTTCTTGTGTCACTATCCTTTTTTTTAAAACAATTCAATTGTGTATGGCAGTTGTTCGTCACATGCACACAAGTTTGCCATTTGGCAAAAATACCGGCCTTGTAGGAATCCTTGAAAGGTGTAAAGCAAAGAAGAAATGATGGGGTATGGCCACTACCTGTGCCTAAAAGTTTCAATTTCAATACTGCCATGGCACAAGTCTGGAGTCCAATCAATTTATGGGATTGTTTACAGAATTAAAATGACCAATATTGGTTTCCCATTCCAGCTCTCCTCCTGCCAGCCCCCCACCCCGAGGTGCTGAACTTTGCTAAAGACACTAACACAAAACAGATTATTTCCAATAATTCTAATTTGCTTACTGATAAGTATTGTTTCAATCAGTTATGGGTAAATTGATGTACCTTCATTCCAATTAGAGAAAAAGAAACACCTGCAGCAGTGGTGAGATGGGCATGGACTTTGGTGAAATTCACAGTGTTCATTGCCAATCTATTAGCTCAATATTTGGTGATCAAGCCAGAATCCCAAGTGACCTTTTTTGCTCTCCACATTTAATTCATTGCAAGTTAGCATTGAGCTTCCATGAAACTGATCTGGGGAATACTGGGACAGCGAAACAGATTGTAATGTATTAGTCATTTATAACTGTCAGAATCTAAAGTTAAACTGGTGTCAGGAAAAAGTGTGTTGAATTCAGACATATCAGAAACTGCTATAATCATCAGCATTTCAATGGCACATTAATCTCGAAGAATACATTATACCACTATTTTACTGAGGTACAATTCTTTTTAACAGGATGCAATTTTACAGAGTGCAACATATTAAACGAGGAAGTGCTTATGCTGTACAGAAATATTCGCAATCCAACGTACTAAATGTTGGTGGAGATAAAATCAGAGTTTAAAGTCTTTTTGTAAATGGGATTACTGAGTCCCATCAGTATCCATTTTGTTTGCATGACTTATGTTGAGAAGGTGTCAGGCGGATGTATCTACAGGAGGATATTTGCAATTCAGAACAGAGTAGTATCCAAATGAACTAAAATCTGGGATTCTGTAGCAAATGTCTCTGAAGAAATAGCATCCAGCGAAGGTGGAATTTGCAAAGCACATATAGGCCAGGATTTTCCTGGGAAATGTCGCAGACGGAGCGGAAAATCTAGAAAAGCAGCCAAAAGCCCGCTAACTTCGGGCAGGAAACACTGTCAGAAATCCCGACCATAATCACTGTAATTAACACAAGGAACATCTGGAACAAATTGCTTTTGTTAAAATTATAGCAACGAAACAGAATAACATGATAGGAGCTCATGATATCCATTAACTCTCTACATAATGGATTTCTCGTCTTATAATAATGATCGGGTCCTGATCTCCATTTAAATCTGACTGAAGAGGGCAAGAATTATGACACATATAAGTGTGGGTCATGCATTTGATGCCAATTGCAACACCACACAAGACCTCAGCTACATTTGAACACCCAGAAATCAGAGCGTCTGCATTCTGAGCCCTGTTCACGTGTGGGAAATGCTGTGGGATTCAACTAAATGTTGAATAACTTTCTCTGCAAATTTGTAGGATGGCAAAGAAAAGCAATCTATTTAAATATTAAAAGTGATAAGTAGTCCTTGCTTGTGTGGTCACTACACGCCATTTTCAGCGGTAAAAGTGGACATTTAAAAAATAAATATTGAGGGATGGGGATAAGTTAAAATTAAAATTAGTAAGATTTTACAAAGTAAATGTTTTTGGCTTTTTGAACAATCAATGTTTTGCAATCAATTATAAAATACAGCATAAATAAAAATAAAATATAGCAAATGCTGGAAATCTGAAGTGAAACAAGGTGAGGTGGAAAAACTCAGCAGGTCTGGCAGCATCCGTGGAGAGAGAAACATCACTAACGTTTCATGTCCAATATGATTCTTCTTCGGAACTCTACACATATGTATTTCCAAAATATAGCTTAATTGACCTATTGTTCCCACTGTTGCATCCAAATAGGCTTGTCATTTTAGAACCAGCCTCTCAAACTGTAAAGGATTCCATAGTGACTTATTTCACGGCCACAAAGAGAATTGTACTGTTGTTCACTACAGGATCCTGTTTCTTTATGTAGGGATTGATTTTTAAAAAGGATTTAGATATGCAACATTGTGCTCGTAAAATTTCCTCCAACACCACATGGGGTGAATGGAAAGAGTACTTGAAGCCTGGTCAACCAAATCACTTATCAGATGGTTCAAATGCTCTGCCAAGGTGACTATACAGGCGACAGGGCTGGAATCAATTTAATTGACATTTTAAGGGATGTACAATGAGCGATAGTGAAAATATTAAAGCGTGTCAGGTCCAATGGAGTTTAATAATGAGTGAGTTATGTACTTCAAACCAATGAGTATGCTAATGAGCAACACTGGTGTTTCAGAAAGTCCAAATGTTAATTACAGAAGATAAAAATTTCTCAGAAGTGATGATTTGCAGCTGCTGAAATCAGTTCAAAATTCAGCCAAGCATTGCTCAAACATAAAAAGTGCTGCACAAATTATTCTTATTCAGATAAATTCTGCCATAAGCAGCACAATTTGTGGAATTTTAAAATACAACAGCGATGCACTGGCAATATTGTCCTGATACTTTGTTAACCAAAAAGTTAAAGTTTCAGTCACGCTCTGACGGCTTCTTGAGCTGATTGAGCCTGAGTGGTAGCACTGTGTTTAAAGTTATGTTTTTAAAAAAAGATAAGCAATATTATCTGCTGGGTTCAGTGGATCGAAAGCCTCTGTTGAAAATTCCTTCACTCAGGGCTGCTGCAGCCCAAAAGGAATGGTTTCTACCATCATTCAAGGAATCCATCAAAGAAGAACACCCATGTCAGGTCATGATCAAGATGATCAATTTGGTGGTCCTTGGTAACTTACTCTAATTTAGAAACCCAAAATAAATAAAAGGGCAAAATGAACGAAAACCACTCAGAATCTGCTCCTTCAGTAAGGTATATACAATCCACCCCATGATAAGATGTCTAGCAAATAACTTCATCTCTTGATTTTGAACAAAACTCCAGAATAGATGTTTAACTCATAGTATTTGTTAGTTATGCTTTGGCCAGCTGCTTTCCCAGACACATTTTCCACAATTGCAATTCATCAGCCATCAGGTCTCATACTATTAATTATTACTGTCTACATTCACCTTTCTAATCTGCAATGCCGAACATAGAACATAGAACATTACAGCACAGTACAGGCCCTTTGGCCCTCGATGCTGCGCCGACCAGTGAAACCAATCTAAAGCCATCTAACCTAAACTATTCCAATATCATCCATATGTTTATCCAATGACCATTTAAATGCCCTTAATGTTAGCGAGTCCACTACTGCTGCAGGCAGGGCATTCCACGCCCTTACTACTCTGAGTAAAGAACCTACCTCTGACATCTGTCCTATATCTATCACCCCTCAATTTAAAGCTATGTCCCCTCGTGTTAGCTATCACCAAACGAGGAAAAAGGCTCTCACTATCCACCCTATCTAATCCTCTGATCATCTTGTATGCCTCTATTAAGTCACCTCTTAACCTTCTTCTCTCTAACGAAAACAACCTCAAGTCCCTCAGCCCTTCCTCATAAGGCCTTCCCGCCATACCAGGCAACATCTTAGTAAATCTACTCTGCACCCTTTCCAATGCATCCACATCCTTCCTATAATGCGGTTACCAGAACTGTACGCAATACTTCAAGTGAGACCGCACCAGAGTTTTGTACAGCTGCAACATGACCTCCTGGCTCCGAAACTCAATCCCTCTACCAATAAATGCTAACACACCGTACGCCTTCTTAACAACCCTATCAACCTGGGTGCCAACTTTCAGGGATCTATGCACATGGACACCGAGGTCTCTCTGTTCATCCACACTACCAAGTATCTTAGCATTAGCCTAGTACTCTGTAATCATGTTACTCCTTCCAAAGTGAATCACCTCACACTTTTCTGCATTGAACTCCATTTGCCACCTCTCAGCCCAGCACTGCAGCTTATCTATGTCCCTCTGTAACCTGCAACAACCTTCCGCACTGTCCACAACTCAACCTACTTTAGTGTCATCTGCAAATTTACTAACCCATCCTTCTACGCTCTCATCCAGGGCATTTTTTAAAATGACAAATAGCAGTGGCCCCAAAACAGATCATTGCAGTACACCACTAGTAACTGAACTCCAGGATGAACATTTCCCATCAACCACCACCCTCTGTCTTCTTACGCCTAGCCAATTCCTGATCCAAACTGCTAAATCACCCTCAATCCCATGCCTCCGTATCTTCTACAATAGCTTACCGTGGGGAACCTTATCAAACGCTTTACTGAAATCCATATACACCACATCAACTGCTTTACCCTCATCCACCTCTTCGGTCACCTTCTCAAAGAACTCAATAAGGTTTGTGAGGCACGACCTACCCTTCACAAAACCGTGTTGACTATCCCTAATCAAATTACTCCTTTTTAGATGATTATAAATCCTATCTCTTATAATCCTTTCCAAACCTTTGCCCACAACAGAAGTAAGGCTCACTGGTCTATAATTACCAGGGTTGTCTCTACTCCCCTTCTTGAACAAGGGGACAACATTTGCTATCCTCCAGTTTTCTGGCACTATTCCTGTAGACAATGACGACATAAAGATCAAAGCCAAAGGCTCTGCAATCTCCTCCCTAGCCTCCCAGAGAATCCTGGGATAAATCCCATCCGGCCCAGGGGACTTATCTATTTTCACACTTTCCAGAATTGCTAACACCTTCTCCTTATTAACCTCAATCCCGTCTAGTCCAATAGCCTGTATCTCAGTATTCTCCTCGACAACATTGTCTTTTTCCTGCGTGAATACTGACAAAAAATATTCATTTAGCGCCTCTCCTATCTCTTCAGACTCCACGCACAACTTCCCACTACTGTCCTTGACTGGCCCTAATCTTACCCTCGTCATTCTTTTATTCCTGACATACTTATAGAAAGCTTTAGGGTTTTCCTTGATCCTAGCTGCCAAAGACTTCTCATGTCCCCTCCTGGCTCTTCTTAACTCTCTCTTTAGGTCCTTCCTGGCTAATTTGTAACTCTCAAGCGCCCTAACTGAGCCTTCACGTCTCATCTTTACATAAGTCTCCTTCTTCCACTTCACAAGAGATTTAACTTCTTTAGTAAACTACGGTTCCCTCACGCGACCACTTCCTCCCTGCCTGACAGGTACATACTTACCAAGGACACCCAGTTGCTGTTCCTTGAACAAGCTCCACATTTCAATTGTGTCCATCCCCTGCAGTTTCCTTCCCCAACCTATGCATCCTAAATCTTGCCTAATCGCATCATAATTTCCTTTCTCCCAGCTATAACTCTTGCCCTTCGGTATAAACCTATTCCTTTCCATTGCTAAAGTAAACGTAACCGAATTGTGGTCACTGTCACCAAAGTGCTCCCCTACCTCCAAATCTAACACCTGGCCTGGTTCATTCCCCAGTACCAAATCTAATGTGGCCTCGCCTCTTGTTGGCCTATCTACATACTGTGTCAGGAAACCCTCCTGCACACATTAGATGGGTCAGTTTTTGTCCAAAGTACTCGAACTATAGCTTTTCCAGTCAATATTTGCAAAGTTTGCAAAAATAGAATCATACCACGCAGGAGGTCGTTATTTGGCCCATCGATTCTGCACCGACCACAATCTCACCCAGACCCTATCCCCATAACCCCATGTATTTTACTCTCGCTAGTATCCCTGACATTAAGAGCAATTTAGCATGGCCAATCCACCTAACCTGCATATCTTTGGAGAGTGGGAGGAAACCAGAGCACCCGGAGGAAACCCACGCAGACATAGGGAGAATGTGCAAACTCCACACAGACAGCGACCCAAGCCAGGAATCGAACCTGGGTCCCTGGCGCTGTGAGACAGCAGGGCTAACCACTGTGTCACCGTGCCGCCCCAAATGTCCGATAACATTCAGCTCTTGTTTAATGTTTTTAATCAAAACAGCATTGTCCAATTGGCAAGTTCAAACATAGATACTTATCTGCCTGCTATTTTTAGGTTCTCACACTAGGTCCAAAAACAGCACAGAGGGGAATTCAGTACCATCAGTGAGTGAAGTGTTTGCTCTGAATTTTACCAATTGAAATAAATGCCCCCAAGTATTTTATTTGAGATGTTAAGTCACCTTCATTATTTTGAACCTTAATTTCATCAAATCACTTTTTTTTAACAGGTAAACAAGAGAAGATACATGGTCGAAATGTGGGCAGCACTCCATTGGAGTCTCTCTTCTTTTCAGTGGACACTAGTCCAACAAGAGTTCTCCATAAATCATAATGTTTACTCAGTCCTGTTTACCTCACTCATATTTGCCAGCATGGGTTTCTAAAGGGAAAATAGTGTTTAACTAAATTGCTGGAGTTTTTTGAGGTATCAGAAAGGATTGATAAGAGCAATGCTGCTGGTGTGCTGTACATGGACTCTCAAAAGGCATTCATGTACAGTGCAACACAACAGACTTGTGAGAAACGTTATAGCTTGTGGAACAAAAGAGACAGTAGCATTGTGGATACAAAATTGGCTGGATAATAGAAAGTAGACAGTAACGGTTAATGGATATTTTTCAGGCTGGAGAGAGATTTGTAGTAATGTTCCCCAGGGGTTGAAATTGGAACCCTTGCTTTTCCTGATATATATTAACGATCTAGACCTTGACATGCAGGGTACAATTTCAAAGTTTGCAGATGAGACAAAACTTGGAAGCATTGCAAAATGTGAAGAGAACAGTGTAGAACTCCAGAAGGACTTACACTATTTGCTGAAGTGGGCAGATGACGTTCAATGTGGAGGAGTGTGAGATGATGCATTCTGGTAGGAAGAACGTAGAAAGATGATATAAAATAAGGAGTAAATTTTTGGAGGGGGTGGGAACAGGAGCAGAGGGACCTGTGTGTATATGTGCACAGACCATTGAAGATGGTAGGACTGATGGAGAGAGCATTTAATAAAGGACACGGCATCCTGGGCTTTGTTAATAGGAGCATAGAATACAAGGAGTTGATGCTGAACTTACACAAGATCTTGTCTGGAGTATTGTGTTCAGTTCTGGGCACCACACTATGGGAAGGATGTGAATGCATTGGACAGTGCAGAAGAGGTTAGCAAGGATGGTTCCAGGGATGAGAAACATCAGTTATAAGAATAAATTGGAGAGGTTGGGACTGTTCTCCTTGGAGAGAAGGCAGCCAAGAGGAGATTTAGTGGAGATGTTCAAAATCATGTCGGGGCTGGACAGACCAGATAAGGAGAAATTGTTCCTGCTCATAAAGGGATCTAGAACGAGAGGACACAGATTTAAAGTGATTTGCAAAAGAGGCAAATGTGATGTGGTGTAAGGGGTATTAAAGAGAACATTGGCTAACCTAGCATTCCCTTGAAACTTTGGTCACAGTGGGTGGGATTTTATGGCCTCGCTCATCCCAAAACCATAAAATCCCACCTGAGGTCAACGGACCTTTCCATGGACCATCCTTTGTCCACTCTGATTCTCGTGGCAGGCGGGACAGTAAAATCCCGGACAGCGAGTGAGTCAAGTGTGGAAAGCTTCACCTGGAAGTGTGGTGGATGCAGGTTCAGTCGAGGCATTCAAGAAGGCATTAGATCATTATGAATAGAAGCAATGTGTCGGTGTATGGGGAAAAGGCAAGGGAATGGCACTATGTCATGATGCTCAATTGCACAGCCAATGTAGACATGGGTGACCAAAGGGTCTCCTTCCGTGCTGTAACAATTATGTGATTGATCAAACTCATTACTCCGACTTAGACAAACAACTTCTCACTTCAATACCTTCATCATTCAACAAAGTGGTTCATTACATACGAACATACAGAAAAAGACCAGCTGCTATATCTTGTATGTCCCAAAAGGTTGCGCTAGTTTATGCATCATGATATAGACATGCCCTTCACATCAGGTGCCATGCCATTTGTTGCAAATGATCTAAAACTGTTTTTTTAAAAACTGACTCTGGACTTATTATGGAAAATCACTGTGGTAAGACAGCAAACCACCCTTCTCACACTACTTGTAGTAATCTATGAATTTGATAAGGCGAGAATGATCACTGGGTCACTTATCTAGTTGTCCAGGGGACTAACAGGCCACACGCAAGCAACAGTCTCTTCAGAATGCATGGATGTGTGGCTCATGATAATATTAAAGGGAACCATACACTGGAATAACCAGACCATACACAGCCAAAGGGCATTCGAGGGAACATTGGCTAACCTGGCATTCTCTTGAAACAGATCTCGATAGAACAGATAGATTGCTCATTTCAACTCAACGTATTTGTTGTGTGGCAGAATGAAAATGTGAGGGCTTTTCTCTTCTAAAACCTTAGGGTGGTCTATTTATCAGAGTCATCAGATTGCAGAACATGATCCATACTGCATGCAAAATATTTGAACTGAATGTTTTTATAGGAACATAGACCATTCAGCCCACAAGCCTGTTCTGACATTCAGATAAATTTCTATCCCAACCCTATTTATCCATGTTGGTTCTGTAATCCTTAAGATCCGCTTCCAACAGAAGTCTATCTCAGTTTTCAAATTTTCACTGGCGCTAGCCTCAACAGTTTTTTGGAGGAGAGTTCCAGATTCCCATCACCCTTTTATGCGAAGAAATGTTTCACCCCTTTTATAGACCAGCGCTAAACTTAGATCCCTTTGTCCTAGCATCCCTGATGAGAGGAATGAGATTCTCTCCATCTCCCTTAAACTTCCCCATTAGGTGACCCCTTAGTCTTCTGTACACAAGGAAATACAAATATGGTCCATGCATTCTGTCTTCATAACATTTTTAGCCCTGGTAGAATTATAATGAATATGCGCTGTACTCTCTCCAAGGTCTACATATCCTTCCTGAGGTGCAGTCCCAGAACTAAACAGATGGGGCTTAACAGAACTCTAATTGCAACAGAAATTCCACCCCTTTATTCACCAGTCCCCTCAAGATAAAAGCCAATATTCCATTGGGTTTTACATTTCTTTCTTGTGCCTGCCCATGAGCTTTTAATGATTTCTATATTTAGTGCCACTGGGCAGAATCTTGTGGACATTATGGGAGTTTTGCCAGTGGCTGAAGAGGCCATGAGAGACCCGTGTTGCCCCCTTTGGGGATGGCCCAGCGAATCATGAGCCAACCAGGTCATTGAGAGGCCTGTGGTGGCCCTTTCCCAGGGATGGAGGCCCCGCCTACCAAGAGCTCCCAGCCAATCAGAGGCCAGCAACTCTTTTGTTCAGCAATGTCACTGGAGAAGCGGTGGCTGCTGTCAGAAGGACATCCACTGGAGGGCCAGGATTGCACAGCGACCCTGGCCACAGGTAAGTAAATGCTGGAGGAGTATTACAGGTCATGGGGTAGGGAAGTGCAGGAGGGGAGTTTGGTAGGAAGGGCAGGCTCTCAATGAGTGGCATCCAGCTGCATCTCAGTGCCCCCCAACCCCTCCCCATTCTCCACAGTGGCCTCAATTGACAATGGGGTGGGGGTGTCGACCAAGGATCTTTCTACCCAGACCTAATTGGGCTGGAGGCGGGAAGTTGGCAGGGACTTACCCGCCCCACCCTTCTGCCTAATTAAATGTCCCCACCATTAAACTTGCCAAGAGGCAGGGCAGAGGATTCCTGCTTGTATTTCTCTTCTGTATTATCTGAAATGCATTGCTTCAGAGTGATGGAAGAAAATTCAATAGAAATTTTCAGAAGGGAATTGAATTAATACCTGAAAAGGAAGAGTTAGCAACACAAAGAAGCACAATGGGAAAGAACAGGATAGCGCAATAAATTAGATATCTCTTTCAAAGAGCCAACAATGGGCTGAATGGCCTCTATTCATGCTGTGTGTTTTTATGATTGTAGCAAACTTTGTTAAATCGAAGGTAAAATGGTTTGTAGCTTTGTTTTTAATGCAAGTTCTTGAGAAGATGCCAGTGAGCACAGAAACATTCCCTGAATGCATCCCTTGACAAGTAGCCCATGCATGCTCTGGCAAGAGGGCTCAAATAGCAGTTGTTTGGTCACGTGGATTTGTTTCAGTGTATTGAAGTTCTGGGACAGTTAGTGTATGTGAGTTTATGAGAAAAGTAGGTACATTTCTGGAGACAAAAGTGATTCCAACCCTTCCTTCTCATCATGTAAGAGGGGAGTTAAGATCTATCAATTAAATCAGGTTTGTTGCACCTACTGGATTTTCCTCATCCTAAAAGTCTAACTTGTTTTTTGATGAGGAAGTGGGTCAGAAAATGCACAAATAATTCTTTTAATCACTGTCTAAAGTACTGTTGTGGTGCGATCTTAGGGCTTTAACTCAGAAGTAACCCTAGTCACCCTTGCAACATAAAAATCTGTATCCTAATGACAGTATCTGCACCAAAGGGTTTAATTCTTCACTAGTTCAATGCCCTCATTAAATTTGTGAAGAATCTCATCTCCACTACACTGCCTTTTGTTACCCAAAGAACAACTGACTTCCTGAGATTCACTGCAAACAGATTTTACAGTAAGGTAAAGATTTAAAATACTGCAGCGTAAGCTGCTGTGCTACGACTAAAAGGACGATTAGAACATAAGGCCGGTTGTAAACTGTTGGTGTAATTTATCCAAACCCCCAATCGCTCATTTCCCACAAATGGGATTTAAATTTAAGAGCTTGGCATTTCATTCAGTCACCTTGAAACACAACATCTGACTTCACTGAAAATGGGGTATTCGGGACCAAAAATCACCATCACAGTCCATCTGACTGGTCCCAATATTAGGAAGTCTCTTATCCTGGAATGCAAACATAGGTGGCACGGTGGCACAGTGGTTAACATTGCTGTCTCACAGTGCCAGGGACTGGGGTTCGATTCCCGTCTTGGGTCACTGTCTGTGTGGAGTTTGCACGTTCTCCCATGTCTGGGTGGGTTTCCTCTGGATGTTCCGGTTTCCTCCCACATTCCGAAAGATGGGCTGGTTAGGTGCATTGGCCATGCAAAATTCTCCCTCAGTGTACCCGAACAGGTGTCCGAGTGTGGCGACTAGGGGATTTTCACAATAACTTCATTGCAGTGTTAATGCAAGCCTGCTTGTGACAGTAATAAATAAACTTAAAAGCATGTCAGCCACCTTAATGAAATTTTCTCCAATGTAAACAATCCAGGCTTTTCCCTTGGAAACTCAGATACCTAACCATCAATTTAGTCATCGTTTACTGCATCTTTTTGATATAGTGACCAGAATTGTGCAATTCACTGCAGGTTGGGCAGCAGCAACACTCCACACAAATGTATGGTCTTTGGTCTTTGTGCTCCCCCAATTCTGAAAACATGTGCAGCCCCAATTTTAATATACAAAGGCTGTCAAACTATTTTCCCAGGAGTCAGGCTCAAACCCAATGGAAAATTAATATCGCTGTGCCATCTCTGTTCGTAAATGGACCATACAAAACAGTCAGTTGTGCGCCAAGAGACAGTGTATGTCACGAATAGGAATATAATTGGTTGACAGGGGCACTATGCATGAAGCAACAATGTAACCAGGCGACTGGACAAGGTGGATAAGCAGTAGCCAGCAGCAGCGCGCAGATTTGATGTTTTTATAAATTTATTTATTAATGTCACAAGTAGGCTTACATTAACACTGCAATGCAGTTACTGTGAAAATCCCCTAGTTGCCACACTCTGGCGCCTGTTCAGGTACACTAACGGAGAATTTAGCATGGGCTAAACCATGCCAGCACATGCCTAGCCACCTAACCAGCACATCTTTCGGACTGTGGAAGGAAACCGGAGCACCCGGAGGAAACTCATGCATGCGCGGGGAGAATGTGCAGACTCCGCACAGACAGTGACTCAAGCCAGGAATCGAACCAGGTCCCTGGTGCTGTGAGGCAGCAGTGCTAACCACTGCTACCGTGCTGCTTGAGTGAAGCCAAAGGGAGCACTCCTGCTCCTCCTACTTCCATATCCAGGTAATGTTTACTTACTTTTCTTTGGGGGCAAGAATGAATCTTTACTATAAGACCATTTATTTGGCTATTTCGCACCAGAAGAAACTGCCCAACTCACATGGTGCAGGTGGCAACATATTTCAGGCATGCACTTAAAATAGGTGTTCTGCCTCAGTCTGCGTAGACAATGGGCCTAATGCCGGCTTTAGGCATGTGAAATGGATGACAAAAAGGTGCTCAATCCAATATACCCTGCAGCACATACTTGTTGCAGACTGCACGTAAGCATGCTCACACCATATGCACCCTTCAGCATCCATGTTTCACCTGAAAAATGGATCTCTTCCAATCCAGTTTCTGGATTATTGGTTCCCATTCATTTGATACAGAGTAAGAGTGTTAAACATAGGTAGCATAATGTATGTGAGCAAGGTTCAACAAACAATAATGATGTCAAATTAATAGGATTCAATAGGTGGTTAATTTCTCAGGTGTTATTCTTCCTACTTAAATAATGTGATTAAATAACACCGCACAGTACTTTTGCTTCACTGGTTAAAATCCTGGAACAGATTTCCTCAACTTTTTGTAGTAACTTTATACCTATGAATGTGAGGAATTCACATACTTTCCGCTGCAAATGATAATCAGCTCTTCCTTTCCCCTCCCTCCCTCCCTCTACTACTGTCTTGTTTGGGGGCTGGAGCTGGAACATTAAATGTTCAAAGAACAAAGAACAAAACAGCACAGGAACAGGCCCTTCGGCCCTCCAAGCCCGTGCCGCTCCCTGGTCCAAACTAGACCATTCTTTTGTATCGCTCCATTCCCACTCCGTTCATGTGGCTATCTAGATAAGTCTTAAACGTTCCCAGTGTGTCCGCCTCCACCACCTTGCCTGGCAGCGCATTCCAGGCCCCCACCACCCTCTGTGTAAAATATGTCCTTCTGATATCTGTGTTAAACCTCCCCCCCTTCACCTTGAACCTATGACCCCTCGTGAACGTCACAACCGACCTGGGGAAAAGCTTCCCACCGTTCACCTTATCTATGCCTTTCATAATTTTATACACCTCTATTAAGTCTCCCCTCATCCTCCGTCTTTCCAGGGAGAACAACCCCAGTTTACCCAATCTCTCCTCATAACTAAGCCCCTCCATACCAGGCAACATCCTGGTAAACCTCCTCTGCACTCTCTCCAAGCCTCCACGTCCTTCTGGTAGTGTGGCGACCAGAACTGGACGCAGTATTCCAAATGCGGCCGAACCAACGTTCTATCATCTGCAACATCAGACCCCAACTTTTATACTCTATGCCCCGTCCTATAAAGGCAAGCATGCCATATGCCTTCTTCACCACCTTCTCCACCTGTAACGTCACCTTCAAGGATCTGTGGACTTGCACACCCAGGTCCCTCTGCGTATCTACACCCTTTATGGTTCTGCCATTTATCGTATAGCTCCTCCCTACATTATTTCTACCAAAATGCATCACTTCGCATTTATCAGGATTGAACTCCATCTGCCATTTCTTTGCCCAAATTTCCAGCCTATCTATATCCTTCTGTAGCCACTGACAATGCTCCTCACTATCTGCAAGTCCTGCCAATTTTGCGTCGTCCGCAAACTTACTGATCACCCCAGTTACACCTTCTTCCAGATCGTTTATATAAATCACAAACAGCAGAGGTCCCAATTCTGAAAACTTCAGAAGTGTCATCAAATGAAACATGTTATGTGGAGCATTGCTTGATTCCCAACAGGACAGGCCCACTGAATCCCTTTCCAGACACACTGAAACACTGTTTTTGGTTCTTGTTCGCTATCTGTGTTCTCTAAACGTGTCCTTTACATTCTCTATCTCTTTCTGCACACAAGGTAGTCTCACTGGGAAGAATATCTACTTTATTGTCAATAGCAACTTTAGGCCAATTTGTTATTCTGATGCAGCTGGAAAGAGATTTTTTTGTACTAGAACTAAATGTCATCATGCATCTCAATCATTAGAGACTGAGGTTCACAACAATCTGTTTTGTGGCACTGGGAGCTGAAAAATGAATCTTGGGCAATCAGCCGAATCTGAGCAAGTTTATTACTTCAGTCCTTACACTTGTGTGTGGGTTCCCTCTCTGGGTGCTGCATGACAACATAGTGACCTACACTACAAGTGTGTCAGCCAATTCTTCATAGAATTGTAGAATTCCGATAGTGCAGAAAGAGGTCATTTGACCTTTCGAGCCTGCGCTGTCAACAATCCCACCCAGGCCCTTTTCCTGTCACCCAACATATTTACCCTGTTAATCTCCCAAACACGAAGGGACTTTTAGCATGGCCAATCAACCTAACCCGCACATCTTTGGAGTGTGGGAGGAAACCGAAGCACACGCAGTCACAGAGAGAACATGCAAACTCCACACAGGCAGTTGCCCGAGCTGGGAATCGAACCCGGGTCACTGGTGCTGTGAGGCAGCAATGCTAACCACTGTGCCACCGTGTTGTCCACAATTCTTCATCTGGACTGTGTGGTAGTTAGTGTGCAGTGGCCATCCCATGTTAAAGGAAACCCCACCCAGGCATCTTCCAATAGTTAATGGGTGGAAAATGAACAGGAAATACAGCTACTTACCCCTAACTTCCTTACCAATGGCAGGGTAGTTCTGGGATCATAATCTGAGGTATGGGGAAGTCCATTTAGGACTGTGATGAAGATAAAAGTCTTCACTCAGAGCGGTGAGCCTGTGGAATTCTATACTACAGAAAGCAGTTGAGGCCAAAACATTTCATATTTACAAAAAGGAGTTAGATGTAGCACTTGGGGTGAAGCGATCAAAGGATATGGGTAAAGCAGGAACTGGTTACTGAGTTGAATAATCAGCAATGATCATAATGAATTGTGGAGCAGGCTCAAAGGGCTGAATGGCCTACTCCTGCTCCTATTTTCTAGGTTTCTATGATTCCATGAAAATATTTCAGGGATGTCATCAAATTCTCCTCTAAAAAAATGCAACATCATCACCCATCTATGGATATCTTATTCTCCAGCCTAGGTGGGCTTGAGCAGCAGCATTCACAAAGGTGCCAACCATTTTGAGCATCTTTGGCAGACCCAGCACTAAGAGTAGGAGGACTGTACCAAAATCAGAGCTTTGCACCCACCCACCTCATCAAACACTACCTGACCCACTGTGGACGTTTTAGTCACCTCAGCACCCACAACACCAGAGTGAAAGAAAGTCAGTCTTAGTCCTAAGGGACTAACTAAGAAGAAGTATGAGCCAACTGAAAGCCATTTTCAACATGCTAGAACAAGGAATGAAACTCACACACAGCATCCCACTGACTCATATCACACACCTGTGGTGAACCATTGTTGGTTCCCACCAGGTAGTGCTGAGCCATGGTCTGGCCAGTACTATGAGTCTGTAGATATGTTACTGTTGGGGTTAGGGTTGGGCTGTTCTACCTGTTAATATAGTCCTTATGGTACACCCCAGTCAGCTCCGCCTCCTGGGAGAGGTATAAAGGTCACTGCTCTGCCTGGTGACCCTTTAGTCTGGGATCGTATACTGTATATAGTAGCTCTGTTATTGTTGGCAATAAAAGCCTTTATTTCCCGAGTACATCCAGCCTCTCATGTGTTATATCGCGCATCAACACCACAGTTGTGTATTAGAAAAGGATCATGAATAAGAAATGTGTAAAGTTTGCATTTTCACTATTATTTTAACCCAATTTTTAATTGCAAGCCCTGCTGATTCTAGAAGTGAAGTGACACTTGCAAACATACCAGAGATCATCTTCCCATCTCAAAAGGGCAGCTCAATGAAAACAAAGTGCTGTGGTTATTGGAAATCTGAAATTAAAGCAGTAGGTTTTAAAGCAGTAAATCGTAAGGCAGCACAGTCGTTAGCACTGCTGCCTCACAGCAGGGACCCGGGTTCAATTCCGGCCTGGGGTTACTGTGTGGAGTTTGCACATTCTCCCCATGTCTGCGTGGGTTTCCTCCAGATGCTCTCGTATTTTCCCACAGTCCAAAGATATGCAGGTCAGGTTGATTGGCCACGCTAAAATTGACTCTTAGTGTCAGGGGGATTAGCAGGGTAAATAAGTGGGGTGACAGGAATGGGGCCTGGGTGGAATGTTGTCAGTGCAGGCTCAATAGGCCACATGGCCACCTTCTGTACCATATGGATTCTATGATTCTAAGTTCTGGAAATACTCAGCAGGTCTGGCAGCATCTGTGGAGAGAGGAAGGTTAATGTTTTTTGGTCAAATTTGCCTCTTCAGAACTTCTGAAGAGTCATATTAGACTCAAAGCATCAGCTCTGTTTCTCTCTCTACAGATACTGCAGACCTGCTGAGTACCAGTGTGCTCCGTTTATTTTAATTTCATGAAAGTGGCAGCAATGCATCTTAAGTAAAGTAAACGTTCACATCAGATTACACCTGGCTGCTAAGGCTGCACAATCGTTATATATTAACAAAACACTTCTTTCTTTAATCAAGAAACTGCATCCTAACCGCTTATCAACATTATCAGATTATCGAGTCAAACAGGCTGTTTGTGAACACAACTCTCACTCACCTGATGAAGGGGCAGCGCTCCGAAAGCTTGTGGCTTGTGTGACCAAATAAACCTGTTGGACTTTAACCTGGTGTTGTGAGACTTCTTACTGTGCTTACTTCATTTCTATCAATGTTTTTAAATATATATTCTTTTGAGTGAACTGAAGGAGAGGATAAGGACAATCAATAAAGTCCCAAAATGCCCACTGGCTGGGGATTGGTCTGAATGGGATGGTAATGGTAAGAAAAACAATCAGTGCTGTGAATATGAATGTAAGTGTCAGCTTTCCGTATTGAGATTAATGCAGATTAATTTAAGTCTGTATTGTTTTTGCTTCATAAAGGTGACAGCAAAGCGGGAGATAACACAATCAACAGCTTCCTTTTTTAGTGAGCAATAAAACAAGGCTCTATGGAATACTCCTTAACATAAACCTATTATTCTTGTGCTGCGGAAGGCTGGTGCATCCTTTTTTTCACTTTTCGTCTGATTTCACATTGCAGCAATTGCATACGTGGTCATGATCTCCAGCTGGGAATATTCATTTGGAAACTGTAGTAATCATTGGGTGTAACCAAGTTATTAGCCTTTGACACATGGTTCAGCACCCCACAGTGCCAGTTTTTGCAAGTGAGGATTAGAGTTCATAGGAAAGAAATTCATACTCTACACCACTATTATTTAAGAAAGATAAAGCATTATGTGAAGGATACATCATGTTACATTCAACACATCTGTAAGCAACAGTAGGAAGTGTACTAATTAATACTTACAGCATTTTTGGAATATATTACACTTCGGATGGACCTGGGTCAGTTCTACTTTTCTTACTTTCCACTCCTGTTAGTTCATGAGAATCTACAAACTAACAGTCATAACTGAGACGAGTATGCAGATCTCTGGAGTGTTCAGTGCTATTTGGCATTATCACCTGTAATGTCACAAGGATTACATGGCAAGCTCTGCTGCCCTCATAATTCCTCTTTGGCATTTGGTAACAAGAGGTCCAAACATACCATTCTACATACTCTTCTTCCCACCTGAATTGTGCTGAAATCAAGAATCATTGTAATCACCTACACTACCTTCCAGGACATCAAAACTCCCCATCTCCCTCAATCTTTCCTGTTTTTTTTTACAAATTGCAGGTTTTTAAAATGCAAGTTTAGACAACTTCATCACTACTTAATTTTCCTCAGCCTTCTTCCTCTTTTCAACTTGTGTGTCATGAAACACAGTATCCTGCGTGGCACACTTGGTGCTGACTCAATTTGCGAATCACTGGCTATTTTTCAGTCAACAATTATGTATATAACTGGCCTGGAGGATCTACTAACAATCATTTTCTCATAATTCTTGCTGAAACCAAGTGAAATATAATTGTTCATGGGGGTGTCTCTATGGCATCATTGAAAATCTGCCCTATCCAATTTTTCTCCAGCCTGGTCATGCCCACCACTACGTCCCTTCATCTGACATCCCTTTGCTCATCAACACTTGGAACAGGGACAGATCTGGCCGTTGGGAAAGGTGGCATGTGGGGTGGGAGTGTGGGAAAGAGGGGGTAGGCCATCTCTGTGCCCATCTGCTCTATGGCTCCCAGCGTTTCCAAGACTTGGTGCCACTGTATTGCTGAATCTATTCACAAACTATATTAAATACATAAGTGGGAAACAAACAAAAAATGCATAATTACAACAATACTAAATTTATAACTTCTTCCCAACTGCTCCCAAAAAATTGCCAGAACCAACAGTTCAAAGAAATCTGAAATATCTGATTTTCTGTTTGCGAGGAACGAGGTTGCTGCAGTACAATAGCCGACTTGAATGCAGATTCTATTCCACTGCTCTCTGGCTTGCTTTACTGGACAACTGTGAACAGTCCCACTTGACACATGAGAATATAGCAAATAGCAGGTATTGTTTGTTCAACAATATTCAACAATTTTTATGTACCTGACAAAGTTGGAACAAGATTCAGGTGGCAATTCATTAAAAGAAACACCTGCACACTTTTCCTAAAGACATTTCTCTCAATTATTTTTCTCTCAGTGCAATGGGTCAAACGTCAATGTTATGCACTTGGCTTGGCCCTGAACTGTATCTTCACAGATCACAGATATAAGGAAGCAAGTGAAGCTATAAGTACTTTAGCACTAACATCGGAAATGGTTAACTTGTATAATGGAATGAACAATGATTTTTAAAACTTTGTAATGTCAAGGCACATTTATTTTAAATTTCCTGAGCACAGGAATTGGATTTTTTTTTAAATGCAGTAAGTAACTTGTGCAAAATGCCATTTGGAAGAAGAGAACCAGAGAATCAATGGAGAT